>NC_141691.1:1015976866-1016576866 GCF_964263255.1 Lissotriton vulgaris | reverse complement strand
ATCTTGGGAGATTTAAACCTCCACTTTGAGGATGCGGATTGTGCGGAGGCACAGGTAGTTGCGGAAACACTGAAATCTTTGAGGCTTAAGTTACAGTCGCTTTTACCCACACATCAACTAGGCCATCTCCTTGACCCTATTTTTGCAAACTGGGAAGGAATCAAAGTTACCTCCCCATCTAGAATCCCCTGGTCGGATCATTATTTGATTCTTTTTGAGGTGGAAGTGAATCTTCGGAAGGCCGAGAGAGAAAAACCAAGGCCTCAAAAGCGAAGGGACTGGAAAAAATTCAGTCAGGAAGCATTTCGGGGCGCCCTGCTGAACAAACCGCCGCCTCGGTGTGAAACTCTGTTGGAGGCAGGGAAGAGATATGATGATTGGCTGTCAAATGCCTTAGATATTGTGGCACCCTGGACAAATAAGCCTCCAGTCAGGAGAACCAAAACGCCCGATGGTTCAATAAAGAGCTCATGGAGACTAAAGCCAAATGCAAAAAACTAGAACGCCTATGGCGAAAAAATTACAACTCAGAGTGCAAACTGCTCTATAAAACGGAATTGAATAAATATCACAAGCTAGTTAGAGCAGTAAAGGGAGTATTCCTTAAAGAAAGAATAGAAATGGCAGACAACCCTACTAAAGAATTGTTTGCCATATATAAAGAACTTACTGTCCCCACTAGAGTAATGCCGCAAGATATCTGCTCTAATGAACTATGTGAGTCAATAGCTGACCACTTAGTTGACAAAGTGGAAAAAATCTACTCCTCTTTCACGTGCGGATTGGATGTGAGGCAAAACCCGGCCATAAAGGACAAGAGTATGACCACAAACTCCCATCTGAAGTGTTTCAAGCTACCAGACAGACAGACCATGTTGAGCATTGCTAACAGTATTCAGTCAGGCTCCCCCAATGATGCAGCCCCCCCCCCCCCACTGTCTTAAGGGAGTTCTGGAGGACATAATAGATTACATCAGTCACTTGGCAACCCTATCCTTTCAGGAGTGCCTTGTGCCAGAAGTATGGAAGAGGGCTCAGGTAATCCCCCTGAAAAAGAAGTCCAACTTACATATTTCCCAGCTTCAGAACCTACGACCCATTTCCCTACTCCCATTCTGTATGAAAGTGGTGGAGAAAATAGTCAATGTACAGCTCATGGAATACCTTGAGGAGAGCCATCTCTTACACCCCACTCAGTCGGGGTTCAGGGCTGGCCACTCCACAGAATAAGCTGTTCTTTTCTCCACGGAACTGTTGAGACAGAAAGTTGATGAGGGGCAGACAGCAACATTGATATTACTAGACCTAAGTGCGGTGTTTGACACCGTATCGCACACCTTGCTGCTGTCTCGCCTCGCTGAAATGGGAGTGGAAGGAGCGGCCCTCGAATGGATTAAATCTTTCCTCGAGAACAGAAGCTTCCAAGTGCACAGTCCCCCATTTAAATCCTCCCCACGGGGGTTGAGGCATGGGGATCCACAGGGCTCTAGTCTGAGCCCGACATTATTTAATCTATATATGGAACCCCTAGCTCATATGGTGGAATCATTCGGAGTAGACATCGTCACATATGCCGATGATACTCAATTAATGATTACACTTACCCAGGAACAGAGTGATGAAGCTGCTATCAACTTCTCCACTTGTCCTAGGACATTAGCGATCTGGATGAATGATAACTGTTTACGTCTTAATGGTGATAAGACAGAGTTGTTGATAATTGGAAAAACTTTAACCATCTGGTCGCCAGCTGAACTAGGCCCGACTCCCCTTGCTTCGGAGACGGTGAAGAACTTGGGGGTACTACTGGATGCGAATTTATCCTTTAAGCAACAGGTTGGAAAAGTGACAGGTAAATGTTACCGCATCCTTAAAACACTACGTAGAGTATTAGATCTTCTGCCTATCAGTGCTAGGAAAACTTTAGTCCATGCCTTAGTCACGCCCCATCTCGACTATGGCAACTCCCTGCTCATAGGCCTAAGCAAGAAAGGGCTTAATCAGCTGCAGCAGGTTCAGAACACCGCTGCACGTCTAGTGCTAAATCTCCCTCGCAGAGCTTCAGGGAAACCAGCCCTATCAATACTTCATTGGCTTCCTATAAAGGAACGCATTAGGTTTAAAGTGCTGTGCATAGCGCATCGCATCGCCCAAGGGAAAGGCCCAGTGTATTTACGAAAGGTACTAACTATTCACTGTCCTAGACGCAATCTAAGGTCACTTGGCACTATGCTGTTCATGGTACCCCGCATCCGAAAGGCAAGAATGGGAGGCAGTTCTTTCAGGTACTGGGTGGCAAAGTACTGGAATGAGCTTCCCATTGAACTCCGCATGGAGCCATCTGAAGCAAGATTTCCCCTCAAATTCAAAACGTATCTTTTCTCACAGATTTAATTTTCGTTGATTCTGACAAGTCTCCGGGGTCGGGGAGTGTTAACAACTATTTAGGGGGTCGACTGCAAGCATAGCGCGGGGACACACTGTGCTGAGTGTAATCAGGCGCTTTAGAAATGGTTTTATTATTATTATTATTATTATTGTTATAATTGGCGCTAGCCTCCTGGACTGCCTTGGTGTTGATTTGATATTTTTATCATAATATTCGTGGCTTCTCTGCATTCACCATCAAACCAACCTTTCATTTCCGTCCCACAAGATGTAGACCTCATTGTTAGTGATTTATTATTGGAGTTTGATATTATAATACGGGCATCCAGTATCTCTCTGTGATTGTTTATGATGCTAACCCTATCAGTATTTGATCCATGTTTGTTGCCCCCAAATTATTTAGGAAGTTTAGCAGGATCAACACCTGCCCATTTAATTGTAACACTATTCTGATCTACAGGGGAGATATTAGCAGTTTTCCCTGAGTTCAGGATCCTTGGGAGGTGAAAATGTAAATTTTAAATCAATGGATTATTATTACTAATACAGTTGCACCCTACCAGTAAATCTAAGATGGTTCCCCTGCTACAATCTGTGATAAGAATATGGTCAAAATAGCTACTATTGCCTCTCCCCATAATTGTAGGTAAAAGGTGATACTCACAGGTCAGCAATATTTGGCCAGTTTCAGAATAAATCTGAACATCAAATTATTAAGCAAATGGCCATATGGACTATGTTAAAAATGTGCTATGGTATTCCCCCCAAGATCATTGCAATCACATAATAGATTGGACACACTAGGGCAATAAAGAGTTCTGGGTAATAAAAAGCTCAGAATCTGTCTCAAGTGTGCTGACCACCTCCATCTTTGACAATCAAAATATTATTTTAGAAATGTATAACAGTGACAACCAGGTTAGTGCTTAATATACAAGTGACACATTGATAATAGAGACACTTTAAAACGATCTTCTTGATTTATGGGACTAAAATAGTCACCACAATGGTCACTAACCCCTCCACCCCCTTTGGCCTTCCACTCTTCGAAGTGGTGGTGGGAGAATTAAAAGCTTCAAAGCCATTCTGATCTATTAAATTAAGTGCCCATGTTTCTTGCAAACACACAATGTGTACAGATTCCACATATGTTGCACAGTCCTCTGACTCTATTTTGCTGGCAAGGACAGCAATGTTCCAAGTAGAGACATCTGTCCCCCTAGGCTCCTCAGCTGTAGTAGGACTTGAAGTTTCAGTGGTATGGCTATCGTTATTTGACAAAAATTGGCAAGGGAGAAGTGCTCAGTTGGGGAGTTAATCTTGAGAGTTCAGGAGCGGCAGGCCAGAGAAACTATTATGTGTTGGTGCCTGCTGGTGATAAATGGCAGGGGCATTAGACACTAGTCTCTGAGGCCTAATAAAGAAACTCAAAGGTAGGTCCTCAATCGGGATGGGAGGTCATACTGAGAAATGAAACCTCAATAATATGTCCTTAGTGACTGATCTATCTTAAAATTGATGACAATGCAATCCTTATGATCAGGTTTTGAGAAAGGGCCCACTAATTCAACCCTCCGTTCAAGTTTGATCGGCTGATGCGACAGCACCTGATCCTCAATTCTGCTGATAACCCGGGCAACTACTTTATTCAGGAGCTGGAGATGATTTTCTCTTGCGACTTGGCTCAATGGTCGCACATCTTTTAGGACCACTACATCGGGGTAGCTTGTGAAGCGAGTTGCAAAGTTGGTAATGACGTGGGCCTTGAGGGATGATTGTCCATTGGGTTTAGGGGTACACCTGGCCCCAGCGTATGGGCCCTGGACCCTTTAGGATTTTTTGGTGGGCATCTCTCCTCCTACTGTCCATGTATTGCCCACCCAGGGTAGGAAGAATTAATTTCTCAGGAGCACTGGGTGCAGCCACCCAAAATGAGCAGGACCCCCTTGGTATAATCTCAACCATCAATGTTCCCCTAATATGCCCCCTAATGTGCCCTTCCCATGACATGACCACTCTTGTGGTGCCCAGGAGACATTCCCACCCACTAGCTTGTGCCAGGAATAAATGTGGCATCTCACTTCAGAACACTCCTGTACATGAGGAAGAACAGAAGAGGTCTGTACCTACAGCCTGTGACCCGAGAGAAGCCCTGAAGGACTGGACCAAGGATAAAGATGTGGACTCCAAGCGTTAGTTGGCTGACTTCCTGTGTGGCTACAGGTAGACAACAAACTACAAGAGGCCTTTCCTGCAGCAACTTGCCTTTACCTGGACTGGACCCTGCTGTTGACCTCTGTCTGGCACCCTGTGAGTCTCTAATAAATTGATACTTAAAGGACTAAAGCCATAAGGTAAAATCTTTGACCAGGAAAAACTGTTTGGTGTATATGGCCTGTGCTCCATCTCAGTTAACATTTCATTGTGCTTAGGTCCCGGTCTATCATGAACATTAACTATCATGAGTACTTTGTGCTTCTCTGCACTATTCCCACTTATAACTTTAAAAAATTATATTTCTGGTTCCCCATATGGTATTTTTGTCATTTTGGTGTAACTGTGTTTGTTATTTTTATTGTTTTTCAGTTTGACTTTCATACTTTTTTTTTAGTACTGCATAAACTTTGCACACTGCTCTAAGTTAAGCCTGTCTGCTTTGTGCCATAGCTGGCAGGGGTTTGAGCGCACAATAATTAATGACATTAAGGTTTCAACCTGACGAGGATTGTGATTATTTCTTGAGGTGGCATACTTACCTCCCTCAACAAATATTTCAAATTCTTACAATCTGTGTAATACAACACTCAGACTCTAATATGATCAAGCTTTGGTGGAAAAGTGTGCAAGTCTAGCAAGACTATAATCAACATTAATATATTGGTTCAAATGCGTTGAAGAGAGTATGCATGCTTCTATGATATCCATTGTCAGGTTATCTTAGATCGGGCAATAGATAAATCGGGAGACAATGCAATTCATGTACTTAATGTAAGTTACCCAAAATTTTAAATAAATCTTTTGGAAAACCCAAAAATAGATTGTTTTCCACAATAAAGCACCGCAAGGTTGTTAAACACCTTAGAAGTTCAATTAAAGAACAGTGCAGCAGTTCAGTACCCAGGTCTAATACCCAAGTGGAAGGAAGATTCTCCCCATGCAATGTGGATGATCTCTCGCTTATGTCTCTTTGACAGTAGGTCGATCCAGTATTGCAAGTCCGAAAGAAGGATCTTAGATAACAACTTAGGGGTCGATTATGATGGGGTTGAATCCGCATCCTCCGGGCCGGGGGAAGCCACCTAGGCCCAGAGGATGCGGATTCACCGCCGCAGTGACAGAAAACACCCACCGCCAGATTAGGATGGCAGTGGTATGGCGGTGGGAACACTGGCGGACGGCAGGTCGGTCCGCCGCTGATCCGCGGGATGATGAGCGCTATTTGGTGGCGGTGTCTGCAAGACACCGTCAGCCAAATTAGGATGTGTGTTGAAATATGCTTTTCCATGGCGGCTTTTCCGCAGTGGAAAAGCATGTGGTCTTTTGTGTTTGAGGGCCCCTTGCGGGCCCCCAGGGTATTGGGGGGTGGGGGTGCACATGGGGGGTAACTATGGTACCCCCCCTGCCTTTACATGCACAAAGGGGCAGGCACCGCGCGGTGCCTGCCGCTTTGTGCATGTAAATGCAAATCATGCATTTTTAACCTTGTGGCGGTTGCTGCTTCAAGCTGCACCCGGCGCAAGGTTAAAGATACGGGATGTGACTGCCAGGGTGGTGGTCACATCCTAATTGCAACGGAGGGACCGTCGCTGCTCCTGCGGACGGTCCCTCCACCTCGGGGGTGACGGACGGACACAAGTCCATCCGCCATCCTAATAGGCCTCTTTGTTGGGGAAATGGGGGAACAAATATTGTGAAAATGAATAGCGACACAAATAAGATAAATATATTTAAAAAATCATATTTATTCAATTGTAGATGATTGAGTTAAGATATAAAAAGATCAAAGAAGAGTATAATTAATGTAAATGTAAATGTAATTTGATACTTATATAGCGCAACTTTCACTCCAAGGAGCATCTTGGCGCTTAAGACATGATACGACAGTGTGGGCTGAGGCGCTCTATGCAGCTGGAGGTATGGCCAAGACAAGGTCATATCAGATTTTTACATGTGATGTCGGATTGACTACAGATCCATGTTTTGAGGTTTTTCCTGAAAACTGATTCTACAGAGATTGTGCGAAGATGCGGGGTAATTTATTCCATGCATTTGAGCCTAGGACCGCCAGGGCCTTTCCACCTCTGGTTTTAAGTCTGAAAAGTGGGATGTGAGCAGGTTTGCTTTGGCTGATCTAAGGTTTCGTGAGGGGGTGTAATGTTTAAAAAGTTCTGGATATAGCTGGGTCCTCTGGCATGATAGGCCCTAAACGTGATCATGATGATTTTAAAAAGGACTCTTTTGTCTATTGGTAGCCAATGGAGGACATTCATTGCTGCTGTGGTGGATGACTTCCTATTCCATCCTAGCACCAGCCTTGCTGCTGCATGTTGCACCATTTGCAGCTTGTGGCATACATTCCTGTTTGTCCCACCATAAAGCCTGTTGCAGTAGTCTAAGCGTGATGTAATCAGTGCAACTGCAAGTTTTCCGTGCTGGGAGGGGGATAAGGTCAAATTATTTTCTCAGACCCTTAATGATACCAAACCAGGTGCCCGCCACAGCTATTGCTTGTGGTTTAAACGTAAGGGCACAGTCAAATCTGATCCCTAGATTTCTGACTGATGTTACAGTCCCTGTGGTCGGGGTGGCGTCCTCAGGCCACCATAATGTGGGACTAAACAGATTGTCTTTCCCATATCCCAGGATCTCTGTTGTCCCTGAGTTACATTTCAGGTGGTTTGTGTTCATCCATTTAAAAATGGCTTTAAGACAGTTTTTTAGATTTATTTCCGCCTCTTCAGAGTCGTCGTCCAGTACTAGGATGAGCTGTGTGTCATCCGCATATGAGATTGTATGTATCTTAGAGGATTATATAAGTGTAATCAGAGGGGCTGTGTATGCATTGAAAAGAGTTGGGCTCAAGCATGAGCCCTGCGGCACTCCTGAGCTAAGTTGTTTTTCTCCTGAACTGAAATGGCCCAGAGTAATTACTTGGCGCCTGTTAACTAGAAAGCATTTAATCCAGTCCAAAGCACTTCCTGCTAACCCAGCTGCGGCTAAACGGTCCACCAGAATGGAATGTGAGACCGTATCAAAGGCCGCAGATAGATCGAGGAGAACCAGGACTGCTTTGTTTCCCAGGTCCATTGCAGCTCGGAGTGTTTCGGAGGTGAAAATGAGGGCTGACTCCGTCGAGTGCTGACCTCTAAAGCCTGCTTGATTTGGGTGCCAGATGTTATTGGCCTCCAAAAAGTCAATGAGTTGTTTGTTCACAACTTTTTCTGTAAGAGGGCCGGTAGCAGGGAGATAGGTCACAAATTGGCCAGAATTGTAGGATCTGGCAATTGCTTTTTTGTAGTGGTTTATCCGCTGCTAGTTTCCATTTCGCCGGAACTATGCCGGTGTGTAATGAAGAGTTCACGATGCTGTTCATGGTGGGATTAACAATGTCCACCAAGGTGTGAAGGACCAGGGGCGGGCAGGGGTCAAAAGGGGAGCCTGATTTGATTGTCAGGATCCCTGTCCGAGATTCCTCTAGACTAATAGGCTTAAAGGCCGACATACGAGCCATGGTGGTATCATTCCGGTTGTCCCACACTGCTTCAAGTGTCGACGGGGAGGGAAAGTCTTTCGTGAGGATTTGGAGTTTTTCCTCAAAGAAGGTGGCTATTGTATTGCACAGACTTTGGGAGGGGGGATTTCCTTCGGCATAGATTTTGGATTCATAAAATTATTCACTATTTTAAAAATCTCTTTCTGCTTGTTATCGCTCTTATTTATAGCTTCAGTGAAGTTTTCTTTCTTCACAATCTTTATCATATTATGATAGAGTCTGCGCGCGGCTTTATAGTTGATTTCATCAGTCTCCCTGTAGTTACTGCGCCATTTTTGTTTAAGGATCCTTACTTTTGTTCGCTCTATTTTTAGTGGGAGTGAAAACCATATGGCTGATGGCCTTTTCTTCTGAGAGGGTTTCCTGATGACTACGCCGGGATCAGCGAGGGGCTTTTCGTGACTGAGTCTGTTCATCCATTCCCTAAAGAGCTGGCAGTCTTTGGTTGGGTCTTTAGTTAGTTTAGGAGAATTGTTTCCAGCTATAGTCAGGAAATCTGGCTTTTTAATGACATTTTTCCAACATGGGTCCTCACTGTTATATCTAGTCTCTGGCTTGATGTCTTTCCTAATACTACCTGTTCTTATTAACATTTTAAATGGAATAAAATAATGATCTGTCCAGGTTTGTCTTTGGGGCTTACTAACTGTAAGAGAATCTAGGTTTGAGCAGATGGTGTCGAGAATGTGCCCTGACTTGGGTGTGGTGTAAGTAGTAAGCTGAGTCGAACCCAGGATGCTTATCGTCTCTTTAAAGCATGTGGCTGCTGAGTCAATAGAGGAATCTAGATGTATATTAATGTCTCCTAGCAGTGTGAAATTGGCGGATTTGATGGCTAGGTCGCTAATCCCTTCCACCATAGTCTCCAGAAACTCTGTGGGCTTTCCTGGTGGACGATAGATTAGGGCTCCAGTAAAGGTGAATGAATCATGTACCTTTATGGCGAAACCCATACTTTCTGCATATTTTAGACCTGGAAGATCGGAAATTTGGCAGTGGAGGGTGTCTGGATAAATAATTGCGACCCCCCCTCCTCTCTGAACTGGTCTATCCTTTCTAGAGATTAGATATCCCAAGGGGAGGGTGGTAGTGACATCAGGGTTGCTCTCAGGCGTTAACCATGTTTCCGTCATAAAGAGGCAATCTAAGTCCCCTTCCGTAATGAGATCAAAAATGTTCAGTGAGTGTTTACTCATTGATCTTACATTGATAAGACCACATCGCAGGGTTTTAAGCTGAGTAGTTCCCAGGGGGTCTATGTGTGGACCGAAACTTCCCCTACATTTCTTACAGGACCACGGACCGATCCAATTGGCCATATCAAGTGGTTGCCTACATGTGGAAGGAGCGGAATTAAGTCCATATAGTATATCCATTGAGTATTGGATGGTGGGACCAGGGGACATGGCCCCGGGCCCGGTCGTGGCGCGGACGGGCGCAGACGGGCTTACCTTTTGCGCACCTTCGGCGCGCTGCCGGTGCGCCCCCATGCACGTCCGCTGCGCGTTGTAAAAGCCTTCCTAATATGCTCTCCATATGGTGGGGCGATTATTGAGGGCTAGAGCGTTAGCCTGGAAATTGGTGTGCACCGGGGAGTCTACTCACTCACTTCCGGTGTGTTCAGGTGAATGCCGTCCTCGCTCCACTACAAGCCGGCCTAATGTCGGTGGTGGACCGGGGAGGCGGCGAGAGGTAGGCATTTAAAATCGTGCAAAATAAATTTCAATTTTCAAAGTGCAAAGTTCCAAAATGAAAAACAGTTTGACAGTATTATATCACACAGCGCAGCGCGAGCGACAGCGGGCAGAGTCTAGAAGCACTAATCAAATCTAGCACGAGAAGAAAAACGTCCCTTTTCATGTAGTATTGAGGGCTAGAGCGCTAACCTGGAAATTGGTGTGCACCGGGGAGTCTACTCACTCACTTCCAGTGTGTTCAGGTGAATGCCGTCCTCCCTCCACTACAAGTCGGCCTAATGTCAGTGGTGGACCGGGGAGGCGGCGAGAGGTATGCGTTTAAAATCGTGAAAAATAAATTTCAATTTTCAAAGTGCAAAGTTCCAAAATTAAAAACAGTTTGGCAGTATTATATCACACAGCGCAGCGCGAGCGACAGCGGGCAGAGTCTTCAAGCACTAATCAAATCAAACAATTAAGCACAAATTGTTTTAAATATTATCAATACTACAAAAGTCCAACTCAATAAACATATATAATTAAAACTTATATGTATTTTATTTATTTATTTTTTAATATTTTTTTCATTTTCCAACAATTTTTTACCCCCCCCCCCCGCACAGGATGTTTTAAATCAAAAAGAGAGACGGAAAAAAGAAAAAACACAATATACATACATCCATATATATCACATTAAACCAGTATCAGTAGCTAGCATAGACCAAAGTTTACACTATTTAAGAATATCCATCTTAATTAAGTCTACTTATATATTCTTAAGTCATGTAAAAGAGGAACGTATGGTCGCTAATCTCCACATTTTTCACATGAAGTGGTGAGTGATGTGTCTGACATAGGGACCACCCTTCCCAGACAGGCTCTGCTGTTACACCACAGGCACAAGCACTCCCAACTCCGCTGTCCCTGTCTCCACTTCCCTGGCTCTGGGTATCACTTCTCCTCTGCACAGCAGCTGCCTATTCTGCCCTCATGTTGTGCCTCACCGGGTGCCAAAGTCCCCGTTATTACTAGTAGGACCCTTCGTTCCCAGCATAGGGTTTCATATGCACAGGGGATCACGCGCCACTCACCCGTGAAGATACTGTGAGTAAATCTTGCACTGCTGCCAACCACAAACCAACATGGCCTGTGTGCTGTTGTCTCCGCAGGCGCCCAGCTGGTGCTCCGCTGTGCCCCATCATCAGGGTAGGGGTGCATTTCAGGGTTTTATCAAGGAGGCCACTGTCAGGCCCCGCACAGCTGCACACCCCTCTCTTGGCCTCCGATCATCAGATTGCTGCATTTGCTCTGCGTCAGCTACCATCTTCCCATCATGTTGCTTTCTCAGTGCCCATACTGCCCATCTGTGGGCACCACAGTCATCCCACCAAGCTCTTTGGGGCCCTAAGGTGTGCCCCCACTTGTAGATGGTTGAGCGTCCCCCTGGGGCTTCAAGATGCTGACCATCACAGGCCTTTGGACCGGAGCTCAGCAAGCACGTTGTCATCTCCAAGTGTCCCTGGCCATGCTCCCATTAATTAAATACATTTATCAATAATTTAATAATGAAACAAAAAGTAATAAAATATTTAACATCAAAAAATAATTTGTAGGGGAGCGTGGCCAGCAAGATGGACGACTAACAGCTCTCAATGCCAGCTTTGCTGGCCCTTTTCTGAATCTGTGCTAAAATCCTCCTCCTATCTCACCATCCTCCCTATAGTGCTACACCATCAAGGCCGGGATCACCCGCAGAGCAAAATGTGGCAGAATTGGGGTGGCAGGTAAGCCAGTTCCAACTGTTTTGGAGTGGCTCCGGTGTGGGGAAGTGTACCATAAGCAACATGGAGGAGGGGCGTGTGACACCTGAACTCCAATCAGAAGAGCTTGATACCTGCATGGTATAGATCATTGGAGACCCCTTGCCTGCCCTCTCTCGGCCAGGATTCAAGTGTCCACCGAGTGTGACACCCTTCCAGGGATCGAGTCTGCAGGGAACGGTGAGGACGGCTAAACCTAGATTATTGGCAAAGGTGATTAGGAGGGGAGCCATGGTGCTGGAGCCAGCGAAGAAGGGTGGAATCAGTGCTGGGCCCAAAGAGCGGTGCCCCCATGCAGCGGTGAATCCCGCTGAGACTCAAGCCCCCAGATCCATGACCAGTGTGCAGAGGTGGTAAGCACAGGGCACAAACAGACTACAGAAATGGGGCAGAGGTTTAGTGGTGGCAACTGCAGGGAAAAGAGGACAATGGACCAGCTCAGAGCATGGATCTCACTTTGAGTGGAGAGGGCCTGGGGAACTGAATAGCCCCACTCGTGCTGTAGAGCAAAACCGTGCAAAACCGTGCTCTGAAACGTTTGCAGCTCGGTGGTGAGTCTGATGAGAAATGTGAAGCATTTCCAATAGATGGGATGGAGCTATAAGCCATCTTCATCTTACAAAACCCTGTGCCAGGGGTGGAACATAAGAGACCCCTGAAGACCAGGTGGGAGACTGGCAGTGTTGTGCACTCCGACCCCCAGTTAGAGAGGCAAGATGTGAACAAACACCTGACAGCACTGAAGGGGGACAAGTGTGTGACAACAGTGGCACTACAGAGTGGACACTGCGGCCTGTGGCCTTGGAAAGGGATGTTGCTTCGACCACAGATCCCTCGACAGGGGGCTCCTGGTGGTGAGACACAGGGCTGTGGGAAGGTCCTTCCACATTGGATGCCCCTCTCTTGCTTAGAAGATTCTACACCACACTGCCCACAAGCTCATCATGGCCAAACATCAAGAATCTAAGCAGCAGAAGCAAGGCATGATGGATAGATACATGAAGACGGTGGGTCCTCAGACATCCTAAGGCAGAGACACAGAGACATCCACTGTGCCAAGACCTCAAGAACATCTCCAAGAGACCAACACAGTTGGAAGGCAGAATATCTGAAATTGAAGATGTGTCTCATTACTTGTGTAATGAAATCAAAGACCTGCGAGCAACCCTTAAGGATGTGGCCTGGAGGGGTTGATGATGCCAAAAATCACACACATAGAAGTAACCTGCAGTTTGTTGGTTTTTCTAAAAGGTTCAAAGGCTCAGATATGGGAGCATTCCTGGAAAAATGGCTGAAAGATTTGCTCCCCGCGGCGAGGTTCTCTAATTGCTTCATGATTGAGAGGGTTCATAGGACTCTCACCACCAGGCCACCACTGGGTACACTCCTGCAACCCCTCATCACAAGTTTTCTCCCAGGCCTCACAGGCTTTTGGGAAACGGAGGATATGTTGGGAGACAAACGGATGTCCTTATATGCCGATGATATTCTTTTGTATGTTCCGAATAGACCTGGCTGTGAAATTATGTTACGCTCACTGAGTTTGCAGTGTTTTTTCCACTCTGTGCTGCATGTAGCGCACATATTTCTGAAAGACTCTGCTCTGTGGAGAAGAGTTTTTTTCTCGCTCTCGCTCACCAACATTAAGTTGGCGAGTGCAAGTGAGGAAAACCTTACTCCAGACCACCGCTCACAATGAGAATCCTTTCATTTGTGTTGAGGAAGCTGCCACTTGAGTTGAACATCTACTTGAGCAGCAGAAAGAAGCAGCAGCATCTTGCGCGGTGCATGGTGCCATTCACACTGATTTCCCAGTGCGGGAAAACATCCAGTGCTAAAAATGAGCACGAACAGCGTGACCTACCTGACTCCGCTGCTTGAGGAACTCTGCATAGAGTTTTTTGTCTCTTTGCAGAGTTCTGCATAGCAGAACTCAGCAAACTCCACCCAGGCCTAGTCCCATACCCCAGATAAACACTCCCAGAGATCTTCGATATATTTGACACCTATGGGACACATGCAGGATGCAAGATCAATTGGGATAATTCCAGCCTATATCCAACAGGCAGACACTTAAACTCAGCTGATGTGCCGGGGCAGGTATGAGTGGATGGGGGGGGGGGGTTGGTACTTTAGGCTTATATGTGACTACAAATAGGAAGGATAGCCTAATGTAGCATCTGCAGGGTCTTGGCAGATTTTCACAACGATGTAGAAAAATTGATAAAGCTGCCACTGATGCTCTTGGGTAGGGCTGCAATGTATGTAAAAATAAGGTCACTAAAATTGCTTTATATACTTCAGAACACCTACTATATGATCCTGGAGGACATATTTGCCAGTAGAAAAGTGGAAATTCAGACACTCTTCTCTATATGACAGCTGAAAAGG
Organism: Lissotriton vulgaris; assembly: GCF_964263255.1. Classification (NCBI taxonomy): domain Eukaryota; kingdom Metazoa; phylum Chordata; class Amphibia; order Caudata; family Salamandridae; genus Lissotriton; species Lissotriton vulgaris. The sequence continues at coordinate 1,016,562,818 of NC_141691.1, read as the reverse complement.
CTACATACAAGGCCAGAAGGTGCCCGGGAAAATTTCCAAATATGGGATCCCTGGTTGCGTCACTATGGTATTAACATTGGAAATGGCAAAGACCTGCCCAGATTCACATAACTCAATACTGAGTGATGGCTCCTTTTTGGCCTTACCATCTGATTGTAGCCTGTCCATTGAATACATACAACCGCTCAAATGTGTAAAGTGTGTTAATGCACTATACGACCAACTGAGTATACATTCTCATGTACCTATGGTTTCTTGGACCGCTTATATGTTTGATGTTTTGAAAGTGAAAAACAGTAATAAAAATGTTTTAAAAAAATATATTCACATTACATTGTAAAACTGCTGAACAAGCACCATACTTAATACCAATTAAATGATCTCAAAATCAGTGAAAATCGAAATAAAATAATAATAATAATCTGTGAAAAAGAATTAATGTAAATAACTTCTCACCCTATAACACTACACCCAGTACAACTTTGCCACAAATAATATATATAATAATTGAACTACAGAAAAATAAAACATAAATTAGAAATAAAAAAAAACACTTCAATTATTAAAATAACAATTTGCCAGTTAACAATTGACCTAATTAACTACAAATTACAAATTAATTAACATAATTTTGTTAAAAAAACATTTTTTAAATGTAAATAACTTCCCAATCATTTCCTCAACAAAGCCAAGAACACACTACAGAGTTATAATGTAAAAAAATAACTTCACGTTGAAAATTACAAACGATACTAAAGAACATTTTAAATAATTATATTAATAATATTAAGACCTAAAATTAACTTACATACATATTAAATTAATTACTACAACATTTCAAAAATCCCACCTTACTTTTCTGAGGTACAACAAGAAGCTACATATCTCTAATTCTCCAACCATTGGTCCGATTTGGGTATTGACAGGAATAGCAATAATATCTGACCTTTATGAGAACAATGAACCTCTCTCCTTTGCCTTCCTCCAACATAAACACGGCCTCTCCAATATGGACCTCTATATTTTTTCAGTATCAAGGCCCCATTCATGTCCCTCCCCTATTGGATACACTTCAACAAATACAATTGAAGGGACATACTGCCTCGCACTTAAACAGAGCCCTCACCACCTCAAAAACTGTGCGCCTCACAGAACACAGAAATTGACATCCTACGTCTCATCTACGAGCATGCTGCATCCAAACACAGACACCTGGAGTAAGGATCACATTTACTACAACATAAACTGATCCCTTCTCTAACCCATACTAAGTTCTTTGCTGCACATTTCCTTTACTGGACTCCTGTGACACTATTCCACCTAAAACTTAAGGATGCCAACACTTGCTGGACATGTGACTCATCCCATGGAGATGTAAAACACATGTTCTTCTCCGCCCGCACTTACACATATTCTGTTCCTCAATATTTTTGTATGGATGATATTTTTGGCATGAAATTCATGAAATTCAATATTTTTGAAACAATATTCTTGTTGTTCACTGCTTCTTATGCATTGTTCCTTAGCAAATAACAGGACTTTTCTCAAGGCTGGGTTGAGCTTCAGGTAAGCGCTGGACATACATTCTGGATAATGTACAGGAAGTGTTTGAGGCATTGGATGAATGAAGCAGAGTAGACTTTCAAGTAGAGTGGTGTATCAATGGCATATTGGTGAATCTTAAATCTGGCTTCTGTGGGTAGAACACCAAGCAACTCCATGTAGAGACTTAACGTAACAAGGGGCATTATGGACTCTGGGAGACTCTGCAGGAAATAGAGATCTTTTGGGACCTGGAAGTGGCCATGCGAACAAACTGGTGTAAGTTTGAAATGGAGGAGGAGAAACAGTGAAAGACATTGCCTATGAATCACATTCTAGACTCTGGGGTGCATGTGAGGTTGGGATAGTCAAGTGTGTTGAAGGAAGCTGAGATTTCCAGCAATACAAGGTTGCATGGGGTCATCTTTATCTGCGTTCAGGAGGTCATTGTCTGCAGGTTTGTGTAGTGGTCTTAGTACTGCAGAGTGATCTGAAATCAGATTGGCAGTTGTGCAGGAGATTGTTAGCATTATTGTGATATAATGAGACACTTGTAATATCACTTAAAGTCCTGGCTCATATGTAATTGTACTATTGATTATTAACCACGGAGTATCATGGTGCAAGAATATCAAGCACAGAATATTGAGGGACAAAATACCAAAAGGTTAAGTGCATTTTGGGAAGTATAGATTTACTATTCCTAACTCCAAATCTATGTACCTCGAAGATATATGTACCTTGTAGATACATATAGTGTGCCTCTGCTACAATCATTTCATCCAGATGATAAACAATTAATCAACGCAAGAGGGTGCCCACAACCACATCTTTTGCTCCTCTCCAAGCCTTACCCTTAATTGAAACAAGACAATGCTTTTTGCTGAATCTTCTTTTGTCTGTTATCTTACTGATAATTGTTGTAAAGTGCTCTGATACCTTTGGGTCTGGCCAGCGCTGTATAAAACTCTTAAATAATTAAATATATGTGTAGTGAGTTATTGAAAATCTAGAATTATTTACCTGTCAATATTGTTTTTCAATATTTTGTCGATATTCAGAATGCACACCCTCAGACTCAAGGTTCCATTTGTTTATCTTTATTTTGATATGTGCAGAACCTGGACAGAGAATCTAATTGTTTTCAACAGTGCCAAATTGTTAGTGGAAGATTTAGGAGACTTGGTGGTTATGCAGTGTTGCTGCACCAATTTTTAAAGTGAGGGTGCTGCCACTAATGTTGTATTCCTGATGTCATAGGGACTGTGAAAAACCAAAGCATCATACTAGAAAAGAAGTGTAGGAAATGTGCCACGCCCGATCTGCAGGAGAGTGGTAAGGGTGTGGTATTTAGCTGGTAGTGCATTTTGGAGCACACTGTCATTTACAAACTGCACATTTTCGGTTGAAATGGCCACTAAATTTACATAGACAGTTTTACTGGTAAAACTATATACCACAAAAATGATAATGTGTAGAAATCGGGTTTCAGTGAATTGAATTTGAATTTATTGGCATAAGTTAATTAAAACCATTGCATTACAATAAAGACATTAAAAAGAAAAATACATCACAATTCATAGAAGTTAAAAACTCTGGTAAGGTGCGATAGTTGAGTCCTGACATTTGACTCAGGGCTTCTCACATATTTACTGTTGGCCATTGTTCTTTGTCCGGTCCCCTATGAAAGTAACAGCCGTTTGGCTCCTCAAGTCTCCAGGACTTCTTTTGTTAACATTCCTCACACTGATACTTTTTCTCTTATAGAGTACTTGTGCTTTTTGACTGCGTTGGAGAGTGTTCTTTCACGGTCCTGTGTTTAAAATAGTCCAGTATCAGCGATTGGACCTTACAAGCACTGGGGTGAGGGACAGTTCTGGTTTTCAGTGAATATTTATTATTTGCAAATCACCAAGTAAAGTGTCTCAATTTGTTCTGAACCTATTAAAATCTTTGTTTCCATTACACTTCAGAGTCACAAAAAGTGCTTCTTTTTTGCTTTCTTAATTGCTGAAATAATTTGAAATATGTGTATAGTTCATTCCCCATATTTAGATGCCGCTGTGTGTTAAAAAAAAAAGTGACATGCTGCAGCTTTCCTGTACCCCAGTAGGATTTTGAACTAGGTAACCTTGACAAAATCTTCACACTTTCTTGTCAGAGAAATAATATTACACAGCAGTTTCCAAATAAATAGTAACTTCTCAGAAGAGATAGCCTGACTTTTGACCTTTGCCTTTGACCGCACTGCAAATGAGTCAAGATAAACACAATATTTAAAGGCATCTTTATTGTCCATTACCGTTCTGAACTCCAGCATGATTATTTCTGGGGGCGCTCCAGCAGCGCCCACATCCCTACTTCCAGCCCTATGGGGTTATGAAAAACCGTCCCTTTAGAAAGAGTTTCATGATTTTCCACTAACAGCAGTTTTTTGTTCTGTTCATAATTACTGTAATGAATTAATTGAATATGGTTATTAGAAGAGGTGGCTCTGCCATCATACAAAAACATCTATCTATCTATCTATCTATCTATCTATCTATCTATCTATCTATCTATCTATCTATCTATCTATCTATCTATCTATCTATCTATCTATTCACAGAAAAAACCATAGGTTATAGACCATATATAGTTAGTAATTTGCATTTACAAAACCTTGAAAATTCACTGAAAAAACCATAGGTTATAGACCATATATAGTTAGGGATTAGCATTTAAAAAACCTTATTTTATTTGCACAAAACCATTGAAATTCCATATATAGTTAGTTGCACTAACTATATATCGCGGACCCGCAATCCACTGCTAATGATGTCACATATTACATCATTCATGACATGGTCAGTGACATCACTGATGACATCACTGATGACATCTCAAATGACATCACTGATGACATCACTGATGACATCACTGATGACAACACCCAGTGACTGTATGTTTCTGTAAAGTTAAAATATGTCTTACATATTGAAGAATGAGTGGATGTATAAGTGTCTGGATGAAGGATTTAGTAGGTGCATGACTGACTGTATGAGAGAATGATTAAATGTGTCTCACTGAGTGTATGGGTTAGTGATTAAAGTGTCTTAATTTGGCAATCATTATTTATGTTGTTCTGTAAACTGCTGCATGTTTAAATCAGTAGCTATATCAGTAACTATATGGGTTATTGAATGGTTGCCCAAGTATTTGTATGGGAGACTGAGTATGTGTGTGGGTGGCTGGGAGGTGTATAACTCTGTGCATAGATGTGTGAGCAGTTGATTCCCTAGGTGTATGGGTTCAAAAGTGCATGTAGAAACAGCTGTATGGACAGTTGACTGTGTGCATGAGTATATTGGTGAGTGAATGGATATCTCAGTGCTACATGTCAAAGTAAGTACATATGTAAAACACTCCATGTGAGAGTTGACATATATAAATAACTGAACATGAGAGCCAGTGAATGTGTGAGTGGCTGTATGAATCATTGTGAACTTGTATCAAGGATTGTATAAGAGAGTAAATATGTGTTACTATATGTTTGAATAAGTAAGGTGTGTATAACTGTATAGTTGAGGAAATGGAGATGTGATTGATTCTTTCCATGACTGACTAGGTGTGTGAGTAACTCCATGGATGTGTGACAGTCTGTGAGTGCCTGTTTACACTGAGTGTATCTAAGGTTATATTAGAGTCTGAAGATGTATTATCACATAAATGATATCATCAGTGATGTAATCAGTAATGTCAAATGAGATGTCAGTGATGTCATCAGTGATGTCATTTGAGATGTCATCAGTGATGTCATCAGTGATGTCATTTGAGATGTCATCAGTGATGTCATCAGTGATGTCACTGACCATGTCATGAATGATGTAATATGTGACATCATTAGCAGTGGATTGCGGGTCCGCGATATATAGTTAGTGCAACTAACTATATATGGAATTTCAATGGTTTTGTGCAAATAAAATAAGGTTTTTTAAATGCTAATCCCTAACTATATATGGTCTATAACCTATGGTTTTTTCAGTGAATTTTCAAGGTTTTGTAAATGCAAATTCCTAACTATATATGGTCTATAACCTATGGTTTTTTCTGTGAATTTCATTGGTTTTTTAAAAGCTAATATCTATAGCTGTAAAATATATTCTTTATTAAGTGACGTATCACGTAGCCCGTGAGACGCCTCATGATGCATCGCATAACCGTGACGTATCATCTCTGCAGCGCAAACCAAACCCAAAACGTAAGCGCGCCAGAACACGCTTAAAGATATATATATATTTTTTTAACCTTAATTAGACAAAATCCACACGTGCACATATCACAAACGTTCAAAAAACACAATATGTCGGACTCCCGTTACGCTGCCGGTTAGCTGCCCGGTTAACGTACCAGGAAGCACCTTTACCGCGAAAAATCGCAATTTTTTTTTTCTTTTGCCCCGCAGGGAACTTTAATAGCCCCCTCATCAATCCTAGGGGTTCAGGAGGGGTCTGCCTTACCCCTTTCATTCATTTACACCTTTTTTTTTTCCACCTCTTGTCTCTCGATCCCACAGAGAGACAAGATGGCGGCCGCTCCAGACTGTTTACAATGATAACAGCCAATCAGCTTCTCCTCAGATTCCTGTTACACTGCCGGTTAGCTTCCCGGTTAGCTGCCCGGTGCGCGTACCAAGACGCGTCTCTACGGCGGAAAAATCTTTTTTTTTTTTTTTTTTTTTGGGCCCCGCGTGGCTTTATAATATCCCCCTCATCAATCCTATGGGGTCAGAAGGGGTCTACCTTGCCCTCTTTCCTTCATTTCCCTCTTTGTTTTGGTCTCCTCTTGTCACTCGATCCTACCGAGAGACAAGATGGCGGCCGCTCCGGACTGTTTACAATGTTGACAGCCAATCAGCTACTCCTCAGACTCCCGTTACACTGCCGGTTAGCTTCCCGGTTAGCTGCCCGGTTAGCTGCCCGGTTCGCGTACCAAGACGCGTCTCTACGGCGAAAAAATCGGAATTTTTTTTTTTTTTTGGGGCCCCGCGTGGCTCTATAATATCCCCCTCATCAATCCTAGGGGGTCAGAAGGGGTCTACCTTGCCCCCTTTCCTTCATTTCCCCCTTTGTTTTGGCCTCCTCTTGTCTCTCGATCCTACCGAGAGACAATATGGCGGCCGCTCCGGACTGTTTAGAATGTTGACAGACACCGGAGAGCCAATCAGCTTCGCTTCACAAAGTTCTGATACGCGAAAAGTTCGCGAACCGGAGCGCTACCCGGAGCGCTGTTACAGATATATATCTTGTTTTAAACGTTCATTTCTCAAAATCCACTGAAGCACATATATTGAGACCTAGCAAAGGCACATCGGGCTAACAGTCCCTACAATTTTGCCAAGTTTCGTGGAAATCCATTCAGCCGTTCGGGCTAAAAGTGAGGCCAACCGCCCTATGGAAATTAACATGGGAAAAACGCGTTTTGGGACCCCCCTTTTTTCTCGGCCCCCCCTTGACGAACCCCCCCCAAATTTCCAGGAGCTGCTCAGAAACAAAATGTGCCATTTTCCTGAACATTTCAGCAAATTCCGTCCACAAACGCCAAAGTTATTAGGCATAGAATTTTCAAAAGTTCCATAGAGAAAAAATCCTAACTATATATACCTACTGGCTATCGCCAGTAGGTAATATATATATATATATTACCTACTGGCGGTCACCAGTAGGTATATATAGTTAGGATTTTTTCTCTATGGAACTTTTGAAAATTCTATGTCTAATAACTTTGGCGTTTGTGGACGGAATCAGCTGAAATTTTCAGGAAAATGGCACATTTTGTTTCTGAGCAGCCCCTGAAAATTGGGGGGGTTCCGTCAAGGGGGGGCCGAGAAAAAAGGGGGGTCCCAAAACGCGTTTTTCCCATTCATTTTTCCATAAGGCCTTTGGCCTCACTTTTAGCTCGAACGGCTGAATGGATTTACACGAAACTTGGCAAAATTATAGGGACTGTTAGCCCGATGTGCCTTTGCTGGGTCTCAATATATGTGCTCCAGTGGATTTTGAGAAATTAACGTTTAAATAAACAGATATATCTGTGACAGCGTCCCAGATAGCGCTCCAGATCGCGTACTTTTCGCGTAACGGAGCTTTGCGTAGCGAAGCTGATTGGCTCTCCGGTGTCTGTCAACATTCTAAACAGTCCGGTGCGGCCGCCATCTTGTCTCTCGGTAGGATCGAGAGACAAGAGGAGGAGAAAAACGAAGGGGGAATTTAATGAAAGGGGGCAAGGTAGACCCCTCTTGACCCCCTAGGAATGATGTTGGGGTTATTAAAGGGTCCCGTGGGGCAAATAATAAAAATTTGATTTTTCGCGGTAGAAGCGCTTCTCGGTTCGCGAACCGGGTCGCAAACTGGTAGCGAAACGTGAATTCTTCATTTTGTGTTTCGATTTAATTACATTTCTAGGTATAAGGGGGTACGGGAGAAGTATCCTGACCCCTTATATTTTCCGAGGGTGGCTGAGGAGGCTCATATATGTTGATACTTGTCTTCCAGCGGCTGTGCGTGAGCTTTTTTTTTTTTTGCTGCGTGACGTCTGTTAACGTTCGATTCGATGGAAATCAGGAACTGTTGACCGCCATTTTGTCACTGCGAGTAAATATTTTGTTAAAAATAATTGTTATAAATTAATCCTTATTGATAAACATTGTCTGCTCCATCTTGCCTTTTTTGCAATGCCACACTTTTGTTGAGCACGGCAGCCATTTTAGATGCCTTGACCAGACCCACTCTCTGCACGCCGCCAATCCTCAGCATGGCTCCCCACCCTCGCAAGCATCTCCCCCACGCACTGGTCACCCCCGCTCTCTCTCTCATGCATGGGCCAGAAAACTCCTCCCATCTGCGCTGTTCTTCTCTGAGAATCACACCCTGTGCCCGGCCGACACCTCCCTTTCACCCTATTCACTACCGCACCCTCTGACACTCCTCTTCCTCTGTGTCCGATTGTCCAGGCCGGTCCCAGGCTATCACCTAGCCCTGCAGATGTAGTTTATGGCCCCAGCTGTAGAGAATCACCCCTCTTCAAAGGAGTTACAGTAGATCAAGGCCCCCACCCGATGAGATCCGTCACACCACACGCGTTCCTATTATCTGATAACCATCCTGTATTGTGCTTGGGGAGGGGATTCTCACTGTGAGGGTGTGTGGGTCCGAGCCTGAAGCGGAAGATTCCAGGGATGCCTCTTTGTACATGAAAGGTTTTTACAATTATATGTCACATTAAAAATATATAGCACTCCAACAAAGTAGTAGGATTATAACACTTTAATAACTTATAAATATATACAACGCAACAAAAACAGTAAATACATTTAAACATTTTTTTGAAAAAAGAAGCAACAATGGACAGTAGCTGTGTTTTGTGCGAATAGTCCCAAGGCAGCACAACGTGCTGAGTTCTGGACGGCACCGAGGTGATGTTACCTGGGTGCCGCACTGGTTTTTGATATCCTACAATGCAGCTCCGAAAAACGGCGTCGGGCGTCCCGGGGGGTGCGGGGGGAGGCCTCGTCAGTAGCGGTCTGTTGTGCGAATAGTCCCAAGGCAGCAGAACGCGCTGAGATGTGGATGGCACCCAGGTGATGTCCAGTAAGTTGCCGCACTGGTTTTGGCATCCTACAATGCTGCTCCGAAAAACGTCGTGGGGCGCTCCGGGGGGGGGGGGGAGGCGGCATGAACGGGCCTCCTCAGGTGGAGGCTCGTCTGCTGTAGTGGGGCGCCCCTTTACCGTTTCAGTTGCCATTCCGCCCGCTTTTGCTACACTGTGCCTCATCCGCCATTCAGCTGTTTATCGCCCGCTCTTGCGGCTACAGCGTCTCGCTCACCATGTAGTTGAGTTGCGCCCACTCTTGCGGTGCAGCGATAGGCGGCTGCCACAGGACTCTTAAAATGGCAGCCGGCTCTTCGGATTTGGGCGTGGTCCACTAAAATGGCCCTGGGACACCTTGGAACTCGGACGCTTGTCTGCTAGGTCTTGGACCCCATTCTCGAAAGCGTCCCCTGAGCCTTGAAGATTTTACAAAAGTCTTGGGGGCCCCCGACTCCTGCAGGCTTCCGGTGGGGAGCGGCTGCCATGATTGCTCACGGAATGACCACGAAGGAGCCACGATATGGTGGTGCTCTCATGCTGACGCCAGCTTCAGTCTGAAACATCCAGAAACAAGGTGGGGCTTTCAACGTTTGGGAAAAAAAAAAATTTTAATCCAATGAAAAGTGTTATTTTTAGGTCATATGATCAAGCCTTCCATCATTAGGAAACCAAAAGTAAAATGAACCAATGAAAAGTTTTATAAACAAGTCACATGACCTGTTATGCGGCATAGGGCTATAAAAAGCGTAGAAAATCCGTTGGCACGTGAGGCGGCGTCAGTAGCGGACCGATGTGCGAATAGGCCGAAGGCAGCACAACGCGCCAAGATCCGGATGGCACCGAGGTGGTGTCCAGCAAGTTGCCGCACTGGTGTGGCCATCCTACAATGCTGCGCCGAAAGTCGGCGTGGGGCGCCCCGTTGGCCTGTGAGGTCGCGTCAGTCAGTGGGGGCTGTTTGAGGATCTGACTGCATTGGAAAGCAATGTGATGCTGTGCGTCGCCCCCAAGAAGGAGGCTCCTCGGCTGCAGTGGGGCGCCCCTTGGTGTTTCACTCGCTATCCAGCTGAGTTGCGTCCGCACTTGCGGCTACAGTAGGCCGAAGGCAGAACAACGCGACGAGCTCTGGATGGCACCGAGGTGGTGTGCGTCGCCCCCAAGATGGGGGCTCCTCGGCTGCAGTGGGGCGCCACTTGGTGTTTCACTCACTATCCAGCTGAGTTGCGTCCGCACTTGCGGCTACAATAGGCCGAAGGCAGCACAACGCGCCGAGATCTGGATGGCACCGAGGTGGTGTCTAGCAAGTTGCCGCACTGGTGTGGCCATCCTACAATGCTGCGCCGAAAGTCGGCGTGGGGTGCCCCGTTGGCCTGTGAGGTGGTGTCAGTAGCGGACCGATGTGTGAATAGGCCGGAACCAGCACAAGTCGCCAAGATCCGGATGGCACGGAGGTGGTGTCATAGTTGAGAGTTCTGAGCAGCGCTTGTAACACTGTCTGAAGCTTATTTGCACCTGCTGCAGCTTCACTATTGCCCTGGTGTGGCCAAAGATCGCCCATGACATAGGCGGCCGGCTCCCGGGGTCCGGCGGAACTTTTTTCCTTTTCCTTTCTGCATCTTGTCCCACAATCCGTTTGACCTGAAGACACGACCAGGTCCCTGAATGTGTGCAGGGGGACGCTATTGATTGAATCAAAATGGCGGCTTCACACAAAGTTGACTCAAGCGTTGCTGCTGATGCTATACAGACAAAAACTGGTTTTCAGTTTGTACATTCTTCAGGATTTTTCCATCCAAGGCTGGTTGAGAGTTTGTAGAACAATGGCTTCAGATCTTGCCTTCCCCTCTTTTGACTGATGGTTCTTGTTGCCTATCTCTTCTGTTGTCATTTAACTGAACCTTTTTTGACTGCCGAAAGGGGTTCTGGTATGACCGCTGGTTGGTGGAGACATTTTGACTATATTCTGGACCTGCCCGGCCTCGCCCAAAATGGCGCTGGTATAAATGGGACTCGTAACTCCTTGTTGTGTACTGGTTGCCCAGCCTTGATATCACGAGATACGTATGCAGTTTTGAAGCACATGGCGGGCGGGGACGAGAATTGATTGAATATTTCGACATCCCTATTGATATTAAGTTCTGATGTGTTATTGATTACTGTACTATTGAAAGTTCGAATTAACGTCACCCATGGTACTTGCCCGCAAATGTATATCTAGATAATTTTATTGTAAGTGGCCCTGTCGTATTTTAATTACAAAATGTACGTCCACCGATTCCGCAACTGTTAGACACCTTAGTTCTTGCAACCTAATGGCCCGCTCGTTACGTTCCTCTACAGTGTAAATATCTCCTCATCATATATGATTCGAGTTTGCTCCGTGGCCGCCCCACGTGGTTATAGGCCCGTATTTGTATACTGACATTTTCACAATAAAGGTTTTTAAAACAAAACATGGTAGTAGTATTTACATTGGTAAAGTTTTTAATTTTAGTCACTGTTTTCGAATCAGTAAAAGGCAAGTGAAATAAAGCAGTCCAATTACATGACGGATAAAAGTTATAATACGTAGGAACGCAGTAAAGATAAATGGTCAAGGGCTGTTGTGTTTTCTACTCCTGCAACATAAAGTGATCGATAAGAATCTAATAATCAGGCGTATCGGCGACTAAGACAGCAGGCCGAGCCTCTTTTACTCAACGGCTCCGTCATGGGACGAAGAAACGCCCTTTTTCTCGAAAAAGGAATATATTTTACTTGCAGGACAGTTGTAAATTTTCCGGGAAAGTACATTAGCCTGGAACATTATAACATATATGTTTAAGAAAAAATAATGTTCGAAAGCAATAAAAAGCGTAATTTTTAGGTCATATGACCAAGCCTTTCATCATTAGAATAACAAAAGTAAAATGAACCAATGAAAAGTTTTATTAACAAGTCACATGACCTGTTATGCTTACGTTACGCGCTGCGCCCCGGATCGCTTCCGGGAAGCTGTGCTTCGCGCACCGGAGCATTTCCGGGTGCGCTAACGCGGCGTGTCATATAACGCATTACGCGACAACGTAGGTCCAGAATATAGTCAAAATGTCTCCACCAACCAGCGGGCGGAACACAACCCCTTTCAGCAGTCTAAAAAGTTCTGTTAAATGACAACAGAAGGGACAGGCAACAAGAACCATCAGTCAAAGAGGGGAGGGCAAGTTCTTCTCTACCGGGTCACGTTGGGGCGCTACCGGAACTGATCGAATTGGTAGTCTACAGTGTTTCTGGATGTTTCAGACTGAAGCTGGCGTCAGCATGAGAGCACCACCATCTCGTAGCGCAGTCGTGGCCATTCCACGAGCAATCATGGCAGCCGCTCCCCACCAGAAGCCTGCGGGAGTCGGGGGCCCCCAAGACTTTTGTAGAATCTTCAAGGCTCAGGGGACACTTTCGAGAATGGGGCCCAAGCCCTAGCAGATAAGCGTCCGAGTTCCAAGGTGTCCCAGGGCCATTTTAGTGGACCACGCCCAAATCTGAAGAGCCGGTCGCCATTTTGAGAGTCCTGTGGCAGCCGCCTATCGCTGCACCGCAAGAGCGGGAGCAACTCAACTACATGGTGAGCGAGACGCTGTAGTCGCAAGAGCGGGCGATAAACAGCTGAATTGCGGAAGAGGCACAGTGTTGCAAAAGCGGGCGGAATGGCAACTGAAACGGTAAAGGGGCGCCCACACTACAGCGTGTCTTCAGGTCAAACGGATTGTGGGACAAGGGCCAGAATGGAAGAGTCATCAAAAGACAAAAAGTTCCGCCGGACCCAGGGAGCTGGCCGCCTATGTCGGGGGCGATCTTAGGCCCCACCAGGGCAACACGACTTGGGGAGGGGGCAGGAGCCAAGCGCCCCCTCCCAGTCCGCGCCACCGCACCGTATGTTGAAAATCTGAAGCCATCGTTCTACAAACTCTCAACCAGCCTTGGATGGAAATATCTTGAAGAATGTACAAACTGAAAACCAGTTTTTGTCTGCATAGCATCAGCAGCAACGCTTGCTATCAGAGTGCATTAGTTTCATGCTCGATCGATTGAGCTAGCCGGATCAGGCAACAAAAAGTATAAAATAGTTATGTAAATAGTTATTTAATAAAATGTTTTACCCTGTTACTTTGCTGGTGTGTTGTATATATTTATAATATTTGCATAGAGTTTATCGTTATTTTGGGCGGGGTGGGTGGCGGAGCCGAGCTATCTTGCAGCCATCATGGTGTGGAGCTCAGTTCATCTCACTAGTTTCGTATTTCTCATGAAGGGTTGTTCCTAATGTTTCTATTTTAGCAAGGTCAAAAAGAGATCCCATTAGTGGCCTACTGATTTTGCTCGATTACTTTTGTTTTTTTACACGATTTTTCACTATCTGCAAAGACTAAACAGAGTATGGCGACTCTGTGCTTGTTTGTAAATAGAGAATGAACCAAAGAGAATCAATTCTAAAACAGTAAATGCTTGGATAACAATCAATCAAATGGAGAGACAAGCAGGCACGACGGATTACAACAGGGGCAAAGGCTTGCGTTAACTACCCTTCAATATCTGCAAAGAGAGAGTACTACTAAGAGAAAAGAGGGGGGGCAGCGTTCAAAGCATATCAGCGTGCATAAACCCGAATTTTTTTTTTATCACGTACTTGACATTTGACAGCTTTTGATATTTGCTATTAAAAAACCATTGAAATTCACTGAAAAAAACATAGGTTTTAGCCCATATATAGTTAGGGATTAGCATTTACAAAACCTTAATTTACTCGCACAAAACCATAGAAATTCGCATATATAGTTAGATGCAATAACTATATATCGCGCACCCGCAATCCACTGCTGATGATGTCACATATTACATCATTCATGACATGGTCAGTGACCTATGGTTTTTCCAGTGAATATATATATATATATATATATATATATATATATATATATATATATATATATATATATATATATATATATATATATATATATATATATATATATATATATATATATAACAACCTAGCGGATTTAAAGTATTTTGTCATCGGAGCGGTGACTGATAATCCGCGTGGTGGCAATAGAGAAAAGCGCCTTAGACAGCTGGAATCGAAATTCATTATTGAATTAGACAGTAGACAGCCTAACGGTCTGAACAATACGGAGGACCTTCACCATTTCCTCTAAAGAAGCCCTTCATTGGATTAGGATGATCCCGACATAGTATTTTCAAACCTTTGTTTCCTGTGTTTAAATTCCAAAAACTATACTGTGACCCCAGTGTCTTTTCCATTTATCTCAATTTTGGTTTTAGTCTTTCACATTATAAGTATAAATTATTTTTATCTTATAATTTTTAAAACAATATATAAAACCCAATTTAATATGAAGTTTTCTTCCTTATACAAAAGAGTACGAATATTTTGGTACAAGGAAAATATCACTTTGAGCACTTTATTTGAAGATATACTTACATGCTGCTATAAATACACCATCGGCACCCAACTTGCATTTTTTGCACATAGTACTAATGTTGCACTGTTCCATTGCATAAATGAGCTCAGGTCCGTAGAAAAATTTGGGAATTTATTCCGACAGACTTGTATAACCGATTGTTGAAGTACCAATAATTTTAGAGCATATTTCTATTTTTATATTGTATATAATATACATATTTATATATATATTTTTATAATGAGAGATATATATTTTTGTATATTATGGTATGTTCATGAAAATCGTTGGAAGTACATACAAATGTGACCTAAATTATATAGCACATATGCACTGGACTAAAATATGAACATAATTGCGCATGGCATTGTACTCCTTTACCAATGAACTGGCATTCATGCAGTTATAATGTTTTTTTCAAAACACATACTATACAATTGTATTGGTAAAGTTGGGGGTGTTGAAACTACAATACCCAGCATGCACTTGCATGTAGTATTTCTTCTATTTTCTTGCACTGGGAATAGGTGAAAGCATCACTTCTAAAAAGTATAAAAATAAAAAGCGGACTATTTGTTTGTCAATTGAGAAAGAATACGGAGGTATTCGAAACGCGTCTGACAACTTGAAAATAAAATAAAGACCTGCTAGATCCACGCAACTGGCGACTGAACACAAATTATTTACAATGACTGCAATTAAGGTTCTATACAAAATCCAACACACGATGTTCGTTTTGGTGTGAAAAAGTCCAAGCCCCAGTGGGCAAATGAACAAAAATTATGTACAATAGATGCAGTTAACGTTCTGTGCATCTATTGTACATAATTTTTGTTCAGTCGCCCACTGGGGCTTGGACTTTTTCACACTATGAATATCGTGTACTGTCATGACGGGGGCGTCTGCCCACTTGGGCATGGCCTATTATGATTTATTCGCTGAGATCACTTGAGGAAAATGTTTCTGTGCATTTGATAAAGCTTTAAAACTTTGTATCTCACAACCATGGGGCTGAACGCCAGCACGCAATTATCCTACATGCAATTAACAACTATATTATTTGGGTTTTGCTTGGCTTTTTTGTCATTTACTTATATTATGTTTCTGACAACAACTGTAATTAATTTGAGTTATATTGTGAATACAATACGTGCACAACTCCTTTTGCCCTTTTAAACATGTCTGCCATGAAGGTACCTATGTTTTAGACACTTGGTGGTTTGTCCTATTTCTAGGTTCAGAGAAACCGTAAAAGGACAATTGTTTGGTGATTCACTTTGTAAACGTGATCAAGCTGTAAAGCAAAACGCGTTGTTTTCCTGCCTTATTAAAATCTATCGTGCACAGCAACTTTCTGAGTGTCGGCGACGTTTTATTCTAACGGATAAAGGTACCTTATGGATGTATTGGGTGACCGGTAGCCCTACGCCGACCCTCCCGTGAGCGTGACTGAGTGCCAACCGGAACTTTGGTGTTGTTATATATATATATATATATATATATATATATATATATATATATATATATATATATATATATATATATATATATATATATATATATATATATATTTTTTTTTTTTTTTTTTAGGGGGTTCGGAAACAGAATAAAAAAGAAGAACACTTTATCTGTGTGCTGGCCGTTTTTTCTGGTACTGAATACTGGAATCGTGTGATGATATATATATATATATTATAATATATTATATATATATATAATTCTAGCCTGTCAGTCAGTCTCGCGAGATCCGAGGTGTCTTTCCCTATCCACATCTGGGAGACACTACTGAGGGTGTATAAAACAAAGAAGGAATGTCAGTCAATTAGCATTAAGGGTGCTTTTGGGCCTCACTGTCACAGCCTACGATCAAGAGCCGGAGGGACCCGAGCACACATTCAAGGCTGATAGTGGGAAATGCAATGGTTCCTTTGAAAATTCACTTTATATTACTGAGACGCCTTTTCTCAGTCATAATTGGGAAATAATGAAGCTGTCATGCAGTATCCAAGCACGGAAATGACTTGCCTTTTTTCCATTCCAGGCTGGCTGTATCGGGCTAGCCAACGTGCTACGGAACGATTCTGGACAATTTTAGCAGGAAAGATGCAACACAGCAATCTATTTTTGTCCGCGCTGCAGAGATCCGCGGAAAAACCTACATTGTAGGTGCACTGTGGCTCGTAGCTGCTGGTGTACGCTCAGTAAGCAGGGATTTCATCAGGTACCAGGTATTAAAAATACAATACCATAATCAAATCAGACGACAAGCCTGCAATGAAATTACAATGAAGATTAAGAAGTTAGCCTGAAAATCAATGATTTCAGTAATGACAAATTTGAATAACAAAGCTTTGTTTGCTAATTCTTCCAAATGGCTTTTAGGAGCCCTATCAGTTTATGTTCTTTTGCTGTACCAACAAGATCAGCACTAAGAACGTGAATTGAACACAAACACACCACACAGAATGTGCTGCGAGATGTGTTTCCTGTCAGTGATATTGTGGCTTCACAATCACACAACTTGATAGTTTATCCCTAAGCCCTTCGATAGCCACAATTAGATTTCTGTAGATTTACACTGGAACGGTTCCACAATGTCTTTAAACAATAAAACAACAGAGGGCTCTGGGAGAGAACAGCATGAATTAGTCATTTTCGCTCGAGTTGGCTCAATGTTGTCCTTTTGTCGGATATTGCGATTCATATGGTAAGATGGATCATTTTAAGACACGTTGCTTGAAAGGATGTTGTGAGAAGAGAAATAGCTGGTAGGAGGCTTTTGTTTTCTTTTTTGCAAAGCATTGGTTTTGAAGATTTGAGGCAGGTTGAGGGGCTTTGAAATGCACTGCTCTGCACGGGATCTGATGGGCCGGAATACTGCGAGGAGTGGGGGACGGGGGTGAGGGGGGGGGGGGGGGGGCTGAAGCATAACCAGAAGAGCTGGAATCTAAGGTTAGGCTAGCGATTGAAAACAAACTTATCGAAAGAGACACATTTCATTGGCAAACCCTTGCACACACATGGAACCGCATGTGGACATAAATACACAGATATACTACACAAAGACACATATACTCACACACAAACACACACACAAAGCCATGCACACACAATAACTATAAAACAGCAACACTTTGAAATGGTATAGTTGCCTTCGTTTCTATTTTGCGAATTATTCAGATATTTGCCTAAGCATAATGTTTTTAGATAATGATGCTTCCTACTTAGTAATATTCAATAAAAATATATACTTTAGTAGTCATCATTGCCTGCTGGATGAAAAATCGGTGTTTTATTGCACAAAATTCGCTGCATGCGATTAGAACGAGTAAAATAGTGAGACTGCTCGTTTATTTGATTATTCATGTATTTATTGCAGAACCAAGAAAAGTAATATGCAGGGATTTAAGTGGGATGAAAAAACTGAGTGGGGGGGTTTAACAAAGGGGGGTGACCAATGTAATTAAGGGCAAGGCTTAAAAACACGTATGCTAAAAATCTCTACTTAGCATAGTGTGCCTCCCTAACTTGTATTTTGCTGGTTCTGTCATTGCATCCAGATATATGATACAACAAGTATCATACCTACAACAAGTCAAGACCATTAGCTTTCTCAATGGTTGTTAGTTGCTTAAGATAAATAAGCAGCAACTGTGGCTTGTATTTAATATTGAAAAAGATTCCACTTAAAGCCCTGGTGACACCACGACAATGTTGCTGCTCCTGAGTTTCAAAAAGAAAAGGGAAATCCAGAGAGAAAATGACTCTCTTTAACCACATGCGTGCGGCGGTTATTTTTGCCCTGTGCGGCTTTTTTCTAAAAGCCGCGTTACATGACGAGCTCAGCTCGTCATCCGCACACGACCACCGTGGCTGATGACGAGCTCAGCTCGTCATCGGCAGCGAAGGGGTTAAAGGATTTCACTGCCCTACAACGCTCACCTGGCATGACTCATGCCATAACTTCTCTACTAGAGAGAAGTGAGCAGTGTGAGCACGCGCACCTAGATGTGCCTGCTGTCAATGCAGTCTGGAAAAAATGGACCACCTGTGCTAGAGCACAACACGGAGCCCGATAGAGACCCCTTTCAAGGCCCCCTTTACAAAACTGCTGATGTGCAACACCGGTGAGACCCGGCCCTCTTAAAGACCTGGTAATATTTAACCTAAGTAATTATCAGATAAATGTTATGAAACTGATGAGCAGCTCGTTTGCAATACAAACAAATGCCGATATAGATTTTGTCGATGTGCTGAATATAAGCTGGCTTGAGATCATTGAGAATTTGATTTAAGAATAAGGATAATCCTTTTTGCAGAGCAGTCGCATTTGGTTATTGAGGTCTTAGGTGGGATGGGTGGGTGAGATAGTTGTTGATATTTGTATGATTGCATGGCTGGAGGCAGCTGGGCTCAATTTTCCTGGGAGAAATGGTGATTGCTGTGGACCACAGAATCAGGACACCTTTATTGCCATGTGAAAGTGGAGAGGAATTGAGGGGCATATTACCAACAACTAGCGATAATTATCGCTATGTTGGTTTAGCGGCGATATTTTTATCGCCGAGCTGCGGTGATTTTTATCGCTTAGGAACCTTGCTATTATCAAGGTTTATCTCCTAGGGATAAAAACAGGCCGAAATGCATGAATATCGCTGAAAGTCAACGATATTCATGCATTACCGAGCTAATGCTCTTAGCCATGTTATCCACCTACCATTCGATAACATGGCTAAAAACTGCTCAGGGGCAGGTGTTAGCTTTTGGAGATAGCGATGTTAGCGACTGTTTCTAGTCGCTAACATCTTGGCACGCCCACTTTGCATGTCATTAGTGATAAATATCACTGACATGCAAAGCGGGGCCCAAGATGGTCTCTATCTCCTACTAGCTGTCGCTAACTGGTGTTAGCAACAGCTAGGTAATAGGGAGATAATTTTATCCCCGCTTTCTTGGTTTTTAAAGCCAAAAAAGCGGAGATAAACCCCCTTGATAATATGCCCCTGTGTTTTTTAGTAAGGGTTCATATAGAAATTGGTGGAGTACGATCATGTGTTGGTGATTGTAGGAATGAGGTTGAGTCAATAAAATAATGATTGGTATACATAATGCTGGAGGTTGTAATGATGGAGCAAGGATTTGCATGTTACGCGACTTGCTCGAATTCAAAAACCTCGCATAATCAGTAACGTTATTAATCAACCTGTTCTGTTATTAATATTGCACTTTACACAACACGCAGGTGTACCAGAGATGCTTGCCTATGTGTTTTCTAATCCTAACAAAGCCTGCACAGTGACTGGTCGCTGCTATGCGGGATTTCAGTCTGCGCATGCGTCGGTAATACCCATGTGATGTGACGCACTCGTAGTTCTGGAGGGATTTTTTGCACATGCGCATTATTGCAAACATGGCCGCTTTGTTTTTCACATGCATCTTGCTTGCTACCGCTGTTATTGCACAAATATCTATTTCTGCATAACCTCTAATGCTATAGATATTTTAAAGTAAGGGGGGCAGTGAAGCTACTCCTGGTATACAGTGTATTCATTTTTTTCTTGTGATTCTAATTTGTTTTCGCTTACTTTTCATGTACCGCGTATATGTGGGCCTGGGAGTGGGGAGCCTTTCCATCTTGGAAGTCTGAGTGGAACTGACCACGTGACAAGAGAACCAAGTCTTGCATCAGTAGAACCCAGCCAGCTGGCTGCCGAAGCTGAGAGGCTCCTGGGAACCTGCACTCTGACCCAGTGAGAAGAAGCTGTATTACACCTAAAAATGATACAAAATTATTAATCCACTGTGTGTCCTATTGTTCTCTTTTACACGTATGCCATGGAAACTGGAATGTAAGGGGTGGGTACGAAAAATAAATATTAATTGTGGGAACACGAAATTCTAGGTGGTGACAATGACCTAACCACCTCACTTGTCCAATCCAAAGTTGGGGATCCTGTCACTTGCAACATTTGTGGGTGGTCCACTGACCCGAAAAACGTATAACTAGTCGAGGTTTAGCTAGAGAAATTGTCCGACTTGTCCGAGTAGCTGACCTGTCACCGACCCTACGAACTCTATAGGTGATTGATACAGAGAGCTGCGGAGCACTCTGTCCATAAATTTCCACAAACTCACAGGGGTGGAATATTCTTAAGTGCTGGCGAAGCACTTTGCTGGGAGATTCGACAACCCAATCGGGGTTATTGGCAGATTCCGTGCAGAGAGGGAGTAGCGCAGGCATTGCATCCGAAGCTGCAGGTGTTGGTCGTACTCTTTGATGAGCCCAGTCCTGATCCAAATCCTGAGGGGTATCCTGTCCTGACTGTCCATGAGCTGTACCTGCTCGCCTACTGGCATCCTAAATCCTTGAGGGTCCTTCTCCTAGTTTTTTCCCAAACTGACCCGTGGCCAGGGTTAGTCCTCATTCCCGTCCTAGGTAAATACATATCTGTGGGTGTTCGTCTATCTATTCTTTCCTCTTCTTATTTCCTTTTTAATAAAGCAATCTTGCCGAGGGTATTTTCCTGTTGATTTCATGTAAAGCAATAATACTAGTATGTTCCACATTTTCCCATCCTTTAGAGAATAAGCATTTGTTGAAATAGAAACTCCTAGGAGTGCTTTATCTCTTAGACCCATAGTACATTAGAATCAACTGGATTAGTGTGTTCCCTTTCTTTACCCGCCTTTAGTATCACTGAAAAGTCTGTAGTGCATAATAGCATGTTCCCTATCTCCTAACTTTAGATTCTTGTAAACCTCAAATGCTACTTGTTGTGATTCATAGTTATACCTTGCTTTTAATCTTAATCATTGACAGCCTGATCTGTGTAAACCTTAGCCTCATGGCATATGAAGAATAATTTTTATGATTAGATAAAACTTTTAAAACTTCCTGTGTTTTTGTGGTTATTTTGAAAAGAGTTACTACATTATTCTATTGTATAAGATATCATGTTTAGAATTATCTGCTTATCCCTGCTAGCTCCTGATCTGTCGTGATCAGAGGTACCTGTGATAGGGATTCGTAAGTTGAGTACACAAAATATATAGGAAAGGAGAAACTCAATTACTGATTAGCAGCATGTAGGTTACCTGATTCATAAAAAATTCAGAAAACACGTCATGGGCCCAAGTGCGTACAATTTGGTGAAATAAAGAGCCGGGCGACCTGCACGCTCTATCAGTAATTTTCTGGTAGCAGTAGTATGGTTAGGACTAGTTAAGATAGGCAGATAAATTGTTTTGTGAATAAAATGTGAATCTATAATATGTGCTGCTAAAATTATATTGCTGCTATTATTGCTTTGAAAATGTTTTGAAATTATATTTTATGAAATGTTGCTATATTATTGCATGTGATTGTTAGTGATTGTTCTATGTTGTCTGGAATCCCCGGGGAATAGTATAGCGGGTGGTGAGCAGAATCCACTTAGCTGTGAGGTCACTGGCTGCGAGGAAGATTAGTGCATGGTTAGGTAGAACCGGAAGCGCTAAATAGGACCTTTTCCTGAATGAATAATTGAATAAATGATAGCAACGAGTCCACTAATGAAACTTTAGTTGTGATATTACCTAGTAAGGGTCACACGAGGAAGGAGTAGTAGGTTCATCGGAGCTTGAATGATAGCAAAGGAGTGCCTTGGTGAAACTTTTGACTTAGTATATATCCCGGAAAGAGTGGATGAGTCGAAGAAGTAACAGGTTCTCTAATGCTTGTGTGAAAGGGTAGGCAGAAGGGTCTATCCGTAGTGAATGAAAAGTAGACAGAAGTGGTTCACTTGTAGTGAAACCAAAACCTTCTTTCTTTTTAAAACACTCGAGCACAGTGGCGAACGTTATACGTTGTTAACTAAATTGAGCACTTGCACTTTAAGAAAAATTCAAAGTTTCCGTTACCTTGTGAAGAAGGAAGTCGGTCACAAAGTCGCGCTGACGTCACTCCATGTTGCGCTGGTATTGGTCGAAACATCGGGTGTATCACGGAGCTAGTATTGTAAAGGAGGGGTGAGCGCCGAAGCGTGAGACCGCGTCTCGCAAAAAGGCTGCGCACCCATTGGTCAAGAGTAATTGCAACCTCTGTGCAGATTGGTTGTTGAATATTGAAAGGTGCGCTAGCATTGGAAGCACGTTTATAAACAAAATTACACACTCGGAGCTAGAGGATAGCTGGGAGAGGTGTATGTGGTATCCTGAATTCTTACCTGATCCGAAAAATCTAGGTTTTCATAAGGAGCAGATGCTCAGAGGTAGACCTTACAATATGTACGGAACAAGAGGAAAATGCCATTTGTCGAAAAGATCAAGAATTATTTTAAGAAAGACAAGCCCATCAGAACTAGGGAGGGTGTAATCATTCCACCACCTAATACTCCCGCATCCTTTATGATGTTTGACAAAGGGTATCATACCTGTGTATGGTTGAAGAATTGGGTAAAGTATACCGAAGATGACGGAATCCTAGCGTTTCCTCTCGATGGTACCTTTAATAGTAGAATCCTGTTTAACTTAAGGACCCGAATGAATGACCTACACCCCAGACCCAGATTAACGCAATATGAGGCCTTAGAGGAATGGGAGATTGAGGCTCTAGAGCGAGACCGACCCAGAATGGATAAGGGAGTGAGCAAATGGTATCCGAAATTACAGCGAGAAACCAAGGAGAAAAAGATGAAACAGTGGAGACAGATTATGATGATTGAGGGACTATTTCCAGTATTTGGGGTAGAGGAACCTGTGGGAGGAAAATGCACAGAGAAAACCCGACACCTGATGGCGGCAGGTGAATCAGAAGATGAGTATCTGGAGGATTTATTTATGAAAAGTCCACCTACTTATGACGAGGAGTCTAGATCCCTAAGTACCAAGAACCCATTTTTCAGACGTCCTAGAAGTAGAAGGGCCAGTGAAACAGATACAACAGGTATAGGTAATAGCAAACCAATAGGGACGTATTTTGTAGACCTGATACCACTGTCCCAAATTATAGACCATTCGGTGATGTAAGACCAGTTATGACAGTCCCAACTGCCCCGAGTCTGTATCCACCTTTAGTTCCGCAAGTATTACATGACACATCCGTTGAAAGGGTTTTGCACGAAAGAGAAAAAGAAGCCTTAATTAAACAGCGAAATGAACTCATTCAGACAATAGCACAGATAAATCCCAGTCCTGAAGCTCTGACAATTCCAGTAACTATTGGTCACGTTGTCCCTCTTTATGGGGATAGACAGGCTAGTACGAGAACTCCAGTTATTTCTCCTGCTGTAGTGCAGCCCAGGAAGGAGCCTCTCATCATTGATGATCAGGCAAGCAAATGTGAATCTGTGATTTCCCTAATGGACCTGCCCATAACGGATCCAGAAAGCAGTATACCACGGACGAGGCCTCAGACTAGGGCAAAGGAAGTCCTGATTGAAACAGCTTCAGGGACCCGGAGTGCCACCGTAGTGACTCCGGAGGAATTCGACCGATGGACCCGAGAAATAGAAAAATAAACTCCCCAGCCCAAACCTTTAGATATCTACAAACTAAGAATAGAAATGGAGGAACTAATAGCTGGAAAAGTGGGATTAGACAGGTTAAACACTCTTAGTGAGGAGGAGTTACTGTTTATAAGCAAAAGCATTACCCGAAACACCAGAGTGTTCCATGAGAAACTAATGGACACAGCGAATATGGGAATAGATGTTAGCAAATCCAAAGTCTTACAAAAGCCCTACAGAGCGGAATTTTCAGATAAAGACCTGGAGAACATGAATGTGTCAGGGAAAAAGGTACAGATAAAAGAATTGTTGAAGTTGTTGCAGAAATGGGGGGACTTAGAAAAATGGAAAACCAGGTGGGCAAAGAAAAAGGAAGATAGTAAGGCCCGACCGAAGACTTCTGAATATGTCCTACAAGAAGTTGACAAGGCAGAAAAATTATATCCCATGAGAGAAGTACCAGGTGGGAAATATGTACATGTTCAATGGTCCCGACAGGATATTGTGTCATTCACTAACGATTTCCCAAAGTTAAGAGAGAAACCTGTAGAATGGTATAGGCAGGTTGAGCGATTTGTTAAGGTCCAAAAGTGTTTCCTGAAGGACCTGGATGGGTTCTTTGACATTGTAGTGCCTGTAGATTTGTGGACAGTTTGCAAAATTGCAGTTGATTGGCCCAGTGAAGAGTATGAGAGGGACTCCAGAACCGGAGCTCCCTCACCGGAGGTAATGAGAAAATATGATAAAGTAATACAATACTTAAAAGAGAAAGTGCCAGCAAAAGAAACTGATTAGACCCAAATATATAGAACTACCCAGAATCATGATGAAAGGGTCCACTACTATTATAAGCAACTGCTACAGGTATTCAAGACCAACAGTGGAATCGATAATATTGAAATGAAGGATATGACCCATTTCATTTATCGATTCGTGTTGGGATTGAGACCTGAGATCTCCCAGTGGATCAGGGATAATAAAATCTGTTGGCAGGGAAAACCCATAGATGAGGTCCTAAAGTACGCCAAGTACTGCGAGGATGAGATGGAGAACAAAGGAAAAGCCCTTAAGGAGAAGGTGATGTGGGCACAAGTGAAATTGACTGAACAGCAAGAAAAACAGTTAAGTAAAGTGAATAATAATACCCCGAATACAAACTCTGGGGGAGGAGGGAAGCCCCGAGTAAAAATGAGTCACGAAGAGGCCAAGAAGAAGTTCCCCTTCCATGGGTGTGGTCAGATAGGGCACTGGAGAGACGAATGTCCAAATTTTCAGGCTGGTAATGTCCCCGTTAATGGTTTAAATCCACAGGTGCAGAAAGAGGGGCCACGAAAGACCCAGCAACAGGTAAAACTGAATCAGTTGCCTTGAGCTCCTAGGCCAAACTATAAGAACCAAGCTCAGCAGAATGAGGGGGTCGAGGTATGGGAAGGAAGAGATGATAGAAATGCAGCAACCTCGCAATTCCTGTTGAATTATACATTCCTCTGTGATGAACCATACTGACGGGGCCTGAGGGGGGGGACGAGGAGTGCGTGCTTGGCGCCTCCTTACCGGTAGACCAGACAGGGCCATACATTGAAGGAAAGGTTGAAGGAAACAATGTCACCTTTCTGTTGGACACTGGTGCTACCCGTTCTACTGTAAGAACAGCAGACGTTCCAAACCTACCCCTCTCGGGAGAAGCTATCCAAGTAGTGGGCGTGTCAAATCAGATAATTAGAACTCCTGTAACTGAACCAATGGAGATTTCTATAGGGAATTTTAAAGAGATGCACAGATTTGTCGTCTGTGACTCAAGTCCTGTGAATTTGCTGGGACGTGATTTGCTGTGCAAAATGAACTGTACCATCTTTTGCACACCAAAAGGCGTTGAAATCCAGACCCCAGATGAAGATGGACTTTACAAATAAATGTTACTAAGGCCTGACTCAGAAATAAAGAAACTGACAATACAGGACTTACCTGAAGAACTCCAACAGAAAGTGATACCAGATGTGTGGGATTTCACTGGGAGAGATGTGGGATAAATGGCAAATGTAGACCCAGTTAAAATAGCCATTAAGTCAAATGCAGTTTATCCAAATATCAAACAGTATAAAATGAATGCAGAAGTGAAAGCTGGAGTTGCTATTGAAGTAAAAAGATTGCTAGAAGCAAACATCATACAGGAAGTAATGAGCAGTCCTTGTAATTCACCCATAATTGGAATTAAAAAGCCTAGTGGAAAGTACAGGGTAGTGCAGGACCTGCGAAAGGTAAACCAGATTGTTGTACCTTGCTGTCCTATTGTGCCAAACCCTGCAGTGATCTTGTACCAAATTCCATGGAATGCGGAATGGTTTACCGTTATTGACTTATGTCACGCATTCTTTTCCATCCCATTGCATCCAGACAGCAAATTTCTTTTCTCATTTGAATTTGACAGTCATGTCAATGTCTGGAATCGTGTTCCTCAAGGGTACACAGAGAGTCCTTCGATTTTCAACCAGATTTTAAAAAGATGCCTTGAATCACTAATCTTGCCTAGAGAATCAGTTTTGGTCCAGTACATAGACGACCTGCTAGTGGCGTCTAAAAGTCGGAACAACTGTGTTACTGATACCATTGCATTGTTGAATCATTTAGGCAAAGGAGGACATAAAGTATCACCCGACAAATTACAGTTCTGTAAAAAGTCAGTGAAATATTTGGGGCACCAGATAGAAAAAGGTATCCGGAAGGTCACTTCAGAAAGAATTAGAATAATTCGAGACATGGAGTTACCCAGAACCCAGAAAGAAGTTAGAATGTTCCTAGGAGTTGTAGGATACTGCAGACAGTGGATTGTGGGATTTGCTGTTCTATCAAAACCATTAATAAAAATGACCAAGAAACCATGAGTTCTGTAAAAAGTCAGTGAAATATTTGGGGCACCAGATAGAAAAAGGTATCCGGAAGGTCACTTCAGAAAGAATTAGAATAATTCGAGACATGGAGTTACCCAGAACCCAGAAAGAAGTTAGAATGTTCCTAGGAGTTGTAGGATACTGCAGACAGTGGATTGTGGGATTTGCTGTTCTATCAAAACCATTAATAAAAATGACCAAGAAAGGAGCAAAAGATCCAGTTGAATGGGATGATGAAAGTATGACATCCTGGATAAAATTATGAAACTGTCTGTGTTCAGCTCCTGCATTAGGAATGCCTGACTATTCTAAAAACTTTGACCTGTTTTGTGATACACGAGACAATTGTGCACTCTCAGTCCTAACACAAGAACATGGTCTGACCAGACGTCCGGTGGCCTATTTTTCAGCTACTTTAGATCCAGTGGCTGCTGGATTCCCTGGATGCCTGAAAGCAGTAGCTGCAACTTGCACTAGTCTAGAATCAAAGTGAAAACATTGTTATGGGACATCCTGTAACTGTATATGTTCCACATTCAGTTGTGATTCTGCTGAGCAGAACCAAGACTCAGTATCTCACACCCAGTCGGCTGACTAAGTATGAGAGAATTCTTATAGGTGCAGAAAATGTGATAATTTCCCGATGTAACTTACTAAATACAGCAACCTTGTTACCAAACACCCAAAGTGCAGAAGTTGAGGGTGAAATTGAGCATAATTGCATTGACCTAACTGAATATAGCACTAAACCACGATCTGATATAAAAGAAACAGCCTTGCCAATAGAAGATCTTGAAATGTTTGTAGATGGCTCATGTTCAAGACATGAGGATGGGGGTCTGAGTGCTGCCTATGCTGTAGTCACTCTGTAAAGGACACTAGAAGCCTCCTATTTAAGTGAAATAAAATCTGCACAAGTAGCTGAATTGATTGCATTGGCAAGAGCCTGTAAACAAGGGAAAAACAAAAGAGTAACCATATATGCTGATAGCCAGTATGGTTACGGGGTTGTGCATGACTTCGGCCAGTTATGGCTACAAAGAGAATTCATGACTTCCTCAGGCACCCCTATCAGAAATGGAAAAGTAGTACAGAACTTACTGGAAGTAATCCAGTTACCCAAAGAATTGGCGGTAGTCAAATGTGCTGCTCACAAATCTGGAAATGACGATGTGACAGCTGGAAATATATGCTGACCAAATAGCCCAATATTGTGCACGACACAAAATGTCATTAAACATCAAATTGTGGAGAGGCGGAAACAGCTGCCAACTTACGGTGTTTGAGAGTGCATCTACTTGGGAGGAACTGAAAGGGTTGCAGATGGCAGCAGAACCAGAAGAACAGGAAAGATGGGAGAAGGATGGCTGCCGGCCCAGGGAGAGAGATGGTATCATTGTCTGTGATAAGGGTGTGCCTGTGTTGCCAGACAGTATGGTTGCTCCAATGGCCAGACTCATACACGGAGACTCACACATAGGTAGGGATGCGATGGTCCGTGTTTTCAAAGAAGTATGGTACAATTCGAAGTTCAGGAACATTGCAGAGGCACTTTGCCAGAGGTGCTTAACTTGTCAGCAGTTTAACCCTGGGAAGAGGACGGTAGTGTTACAAAGTACAATTGGAAAGGCAGAGAGTCCTTTTATCAGACTGCAGGCTGACTTTATTCAGTTACCCATGTGCAAAGGATATAGGTACGTTTTGGTTGTAGTCTGCCTATTCTCAAGATGGGTGGAGGCCTACCCAGCAAGGAAAAATAATGCTATTACTGTAGCCAAATTGTTACTGAGGGAACTGATACCTAGATACGGATTTCCAGACATGATTGAATCAGACAGAGGTGGGCATTTTGCCAATGAAATATTAGATGAACTTTATAAAGCATTCAAAATTACCCAAAAACTGCACTGTGCCTATCTTCCAGAGGCTTCTGGAGTAGTCGAACAAGTGAATGGCACTATAAACTCAAGATTAGGAAAAATGTGTAACTCAACAGGATTGAACTGGATAGACGCTTTACCCCTTGTCCTGATGGGATTGAGAAGCATTCCAGACCGAAAGACAGGCCTGAGTCCCCATGAGATACTAATGGGAAGAGTGATGCGACAGGCATGGGTACCAGGACACAAACTGCTAAGTATTTCTGATGATTTGGTACTAGAATACTGCAAGCAGCTGGGTGACCAAGTGCATTCTATCTCTCACCAGATTGGGGAGGACGCCGTCTCCTGGCCAACAGCTCCAGTCCATAATCTGAAACCAGGTGATTGGGTTGTGTTAAAGAAACACACCCGGAAGAGTTGCCTTGCACCGAAGTGGGGAAAACGCAGACAAGTGATTCTTGTCACCACAACTGCTGTAAAGTGTGCAGGAGTGCCAAAGTGGATCCATGCCAGTCATACCAAGTGGGTGACCGAAGAAGAAGCGACTGAGGCTGAAGTTTGTGCAGCTGAGGGGTCTCCAGATGAGGGTCCAGAACTAGCTGATATCGAACAACCGAGCACCAGTCAAGACGAATGGTTCCCAGCAGACGAACTGATTCTTCATCCAATAAGAACCAGAAAGTACTCCTACATAGATAGAGATTGGGATAGTGAGGACGAGACAGGAAAAGACGGAAATAATCAGGTCATCGAAATCCATGTCAGACCTGCTGAAGAACAAGGTCAGATAGGGACAGACCAAGTCATCGACACACCTCCAAAGACTCCAGAAACTGAAAAGGGACAGATAGTAATTAGGGCTGAGGTTCATGCGGAAGAAAATTCAGGGCTCGAAGTGCATGAACAGGAACAGATAGAAATAGACGAGCGTGTTCAGGAGATAGAGTCTGAAACAGTCGAAAGTCAAAGTCAAATCCAAAGTACACCTGAACAAGGCCAGTTTAGAGACCAGGCAGAAGAAACTGAAGTAAGACCTGGAA
Organism: Lissotriton vulgaris; assembly: GCF_964263255.1. NCBI lineage: Eukaryota > Metazoa > Chordata > Amphibia > Caudata > Salamandridae > Lissotriton > Lissotriton vulgaris. The sequence goes on along the minus strand of NC_141691.1, from coordinate 1,016,532,895 downwards.
CTAGTCAGACAGGAAGGGACGAAGATACTGTTGAAACAAATGTGCCGCAACTGAATGAAAATAAAAGAGCACGTGAAGAGAGCCAGATCACAGTGCCAAATAAGAGACTCAAGAGGAAGAAAAGTGTACCCAGGTACATAAGAAGACTGAAACTAAGATTGAAGACTGTAGAGGAGAAACTAGAAGATCGAAAAAAAGGCGACCAGTGAAATAGAAAGAGCTGGAGTCCAACCTAAAAGAAGGAGTGGCAGAATAAAAAGACAAAACGAAAACTATTGAGGTCCCGAATGGACTTACTTAGTGCTTGAAGAATTTGAAGACCTCGAAATAAGTGACGAAAGTGACGGAGAATTGGTCACTGATCAGGGGTCTGAAGAAGAGACCCAACCTGAAGGTTAACTTGCATAAGCTACCTGTGTAAAGTAACAAAGAGGGGTTGTAAAACTTCTTTTTAAGCCACAATGTCTGATTCAAATGTGAATGGAAGACCTAGGCAGAATTGCTGTAAAATATGCTTATGTAGTGTAGCAATAGTATTGATAATATGGATAGGACTAACAGTCTTAATACCTTTCATGATAAGCAAAGACTCTAACCTGTACCCTACTCCACCAATGACAAAGGACTTGGAGATTCTGCAAACAGAAGAAAAGCCACGGAGTGAAGAAGGACATGAGAAGACATTTAGCATGAAACAAACTAAACCTGACTTAGATGCATCAGATGAGGGAGGACTACATTATCACAGAATCAAAAACAGAACACATTTAAATGTATTTGCAAACCTTTTAGTACACTATGTAGAAGCTATGGAAATAGAAGACTGTTATGTTTGCATGAAGCTACCCACTTCTGTAGCTGAAGGTGTGACCGATCACCATTTACCCCTAACCTATGGAATTTCCTGTAGTATTTTAGCAAGCTTATTTTATAGAAGCATCCTACAGTATTACTATTCAAACTCTGACATAATTTTTTCAGAACTTCCTATTCGGGGAAACCTGAATATTGTACATATTAAAAGTGATGTGACTCGTTATATGGGAGAATACTTTCTGACAATAGGTGATATAGATTTAGGTGAAGCACACAAAAATAATTTGACCTGTTTACTACAGAAACAAGAGAAAATGTTTTTGAAAATGGCAGAGAAAAGAAGGGACAGTTTCCAAAGAAAGGCAAATGATAAAAGACAGAGAACTTCTAAATGGGCAGAAAACATGGAAAGCACCTCAAATGGTAAAGCTAATCCTGCACTGTCACTGGACTTCGAAAGAATGGGGAAACTGTGCCTTCATAGAGAAAAGACTAGCTATTATAACAATGTATTCATCGGTTCCAGTGAATGCGAACACAATTATAAAGTAATTAGAGGTTGGGGTTTCAAAAATGGGTCAGAACCTGTGTTTCCCGGAATTTATTATATATGTGGAAACAAGGCTTATTTCAAATTGCTGGATCACTGGTATGGAAGCTGCTATTTTGGCATTGTCTTCCCGAAAATATACCATGTGAATGACGCCGCTGGAAGCAATGAAGATACTAATGGGTTAGTACGTAGTAGAAGAGAAAGTGTAGGAGAAATTATAGGTGATATATTTAGTGCACTGATACCTGAAGTGGGAGTGGTTCTGAATACACACCGAATTTGCAAATTGTCTACAGTAGTGGATCGGTTATCAACTGACACTGCTGCTGGATTCCTACTGGTCAATACCGAATTGGTTGCGATCAGATCAATGGTTTTACAAAATCGCCTTGCTCATGATACCTTATTGGCAAAAGAGGGCGGAGTCTGTAGAATGTTGAAAGCGCAACATTGTTGCACTTACATTCCAGATAGGAGCGTTGAAATTAAGAAATATGTGAGAAACATAACCAATTTGGAAAAGGAACTCAAACCACTGGAGGTTGACAGTGCCTGGAAGAGACTAACTGATGGTCTCTCCTCTGTAGGTAGTTGGTTTTCTAACATAGGTAAAAGTCTTGTGAGTAAAATACTGATGCCAATAGCTGGAATAAGTTTAATTGTATTGATCATAATAATTTGCTGCAAATGTCAAAAATGCAGAAAGAAGTATACTGTGAACAAAAGAGGAGTGAAACGGAATGTTGATGAACTTGAATTAGAAGAGCTGAGAAATCAGATTTATAAGAGAGCCAACAATTCCCATCCTAATAAGGATGCAGAGAAGAGGCTCAATAATAAGTTTGTTGAGATTGAAATGAATGAGATGTGAAAGGGAAAGTTGGCATCTGGTTCCATTAATAGTGATGATAGTAAATATCATCAAAGAGGGGATTGATGGAGCAAGGATTTGCACGTTACGCGACTTGCTCGAATTCAAAAACCTCGCATAATCAGTAACGTTATTAATCAACCTGTTCTGTTATTAATATCGCACTTTACACAACACGCGGGTGTCCCAGAGATGCTTGCCTATGTGTTTTCTAATCCTAACAAAGCTTGCACATTGACTGGTCCCTGCTATGCGGGATTTCAGTCTGCGCATGCGTCGGTCATACCCATGTGATGTGACGCACTCGTAGTTCTGGAGGGATTTTTCGCACATGCGCATTATTGCAAACATGGCTGCTTTGTTTTTCACATGCATCTTGCTTGCTACCGCTGCTATTGCACAGATATCTATTTCTGCATAACCTCCAATGCTATAGATATTTTAAAGTAAGGGGGGCAGTGAAGCTACTCCTGGTATACCGTGTATTCATTTTTTTCCTGTGATTCTAATTTGTTTTCGCTTACTTTTCATGTACCGCGTATATGTGGGCCTGGGAGTGAGGAGCCTGTCCATCTTGGAAGTCTGAGTGGAACTGACCACGTGACAAGAGAACCAAGTCTTGCATCAGTGGAACCCAGCCAGCTGGCTGCCGAAGCTGAGACGCTCCTGGGAACCTGCACTCTGACCCAGCGAGAAGAAGCTGTATTACACCTAAAAATGATACAAAATTATTATTCCACTGTGTGTCCTATTGTTTTCTTTTACACGTATGCCATGGGAACTGGAATGTAAGGGGTGGGTACGAAAAATCAATATTAATTGTGGGAACACGAAATTCTAGGTGGTGACAATGACCTAACCACCTCACTTGTCCAATCCAAAGTTGGGGATCCTGTCACTTGCAACATTTGTGGGTGGTCCACTGACCCGAAAACCGTATAACTAGTATAGGTTTAGCTAGAGAAATTGTCCGACTTGTCCGAGTAGCTGACCTGTCACCGACCCTACGAACTCTATAGGTGATTAATACAGAGAGCTGCGGAGCACTCTGTCCGTAAATTTCCACAAACTCACAGGGGTGGAATATTCTTAAGTGCTGGCGAAGCACTTTGATGGGAGATTCGACAACCCAATCGGGGTTATTGGCAGATTCCGTGCAGAGAGGGTGTAGCGCAGGCGTTGCATCCAAAGCTGCAGGTGTTGGTCGTACTCTTTGATGAGCCCAGTCCTGATCCAAATCCTGAGGGGTATCCTGTCCTGACTGTCCATGAGCTGTACCTGCTCGCCTACTGGCATCCTAAATCCTTGAGGGTCCTTCTCCTAGTTTTTTCCCAAACTGACCCGTGGCCAGGGTTAGTCCTCATTCCCATCCTAGGTAAATATATATCTGTGGGTGTTCGTCTATCTATTCTTTCCTCTTCTTATTTCCTCTTTAATAAAGCAATCTTGCCGAGGGTATTTTCCTGTTGATTTCATGTAAAGCAATAATACTAGTATGTTCCACATTTTCCCATCCTTTAGAGAATAAGCATTTGTTGAAATAGAAATTTAGGAGTGGCTTTATCCCTTTGACCCATAGTACATTAGAATCAACTGGATTAGTGTGTTCCCTTTCTTTACCCGCCTTTAGTATCACTGAAAAGTCTATAGTACATAATACCATGTTCCCTATCTCCTAACTTTAGATTCTTGTAAACCTCAAATGCTACTTGTTGTGATTCATAGTTATACCTTGCTTTTAATCTTAATCATTGACAGCCTGAACTGTGTAAACCTTAGCCTCATGGCATATGAAGAATATTTTTTATGATTAGATAAAACTTTTTAAACTTCCTGTGTTTGTGGTTATTTTGAAAAGAGTTACTATATTATTCTAATGTATAAGATATCATGTTTAGAATTATCTGCTTAGCCCTGCTAGCTCCTGATCTGTCGTGATCAGAGGTACCTGTGATAGGGATTGGTAAGTTGAGCACACAAAATATATAGGAAAGGAGAAACTCAATTACTGATTAGCAGCGTGTAGGTTACCTGATTCATAAAAAATTCAGAAAACACGTCATGGGCCCAAGTGCGTACAATATGGTGAAATAAAGAGTCGGGCGACCTGCGCGCTCTATCAGTAACACATCATCAAGGTCTTTCTAAGTAGGAACCAATGTTATTAGGGCAGTGTATGACCATCTTGGGAGCCCTGATGGGGGAGATGATAGTACAAGAGTTATAGTGAAATGCTGGTGGAGAAAAAATGATATTAATCTTGATGTGTTTGGGATTTGTTTTGGAGGTGTCCCAATCCGCCACTTTGATTGATGAAAGGTGTGTGGGAGAAAGGAGTGAATTTAACGTGGAGAACAGCACATGTGTCAGGGCACTGAGCTGACTATCCATATTTCCCTGTAATGGACCTTTTTAGAGGCCTGAGAAATAAAGAGGAGTTAAGATCATCCAAGAGTTCAATTCACAGTGTAGCCCAATTTGGGACACAGTGAGGATCCAAGAGTCGATAAATGGGGTTAAATGTAGGTTTATTACACATTCAAAGCCAAACTAATGTACACTAGTCTCAGGAATATGTTGTAAAAACACAGAATCACTACAGGTAGTCCAAATTGTCTGACAATATTAAGTCTTAATAACATGATCATAAAAGGAATGTAGTAATAGCAATGCACAAAATAAGGAACAAACTCTGCTGATCAGTTTATGATTTCCGGTCCTCTTACCTATATATGAGTAAATCCAGATTACCTAACTAAGTTTGAGCTAGGAAGCATTGTAGCAAAGTGGAATGTTATGTGGTATGGTTGTGAGACCTTACCATGCAATATTATCACAATACCCAAAGATGGTCCTTGGATTCAACAACAAAATCCTTACCTCAGTCCTGCTAGTCTGGAAAGAGCAGCCAGGCATCACCGCAGGAACATTTGTTAAGCATTGTACAGAACCATTATGGTGCATAAGTAATTTAGATAACTCAAAGGAAACCAGTCACCAATTTATAAAAATAGAGCTTATTTTTATGAAAATGTAGACACCAAAACAAGCTTTGCACCATACTCATAACCGGAGCTATGACTTTTGAATGCATTAAAAAATAAATGCATTAAATACTGCAGATATTTAACATTGCAGTCAATGGGAAATTCTGCTAGTGACAAACAGCCAATTAGGGTTTGAGTTCCTTTTAACCCTTGTGGAGAAGAGGTTTTTGGGGGCCCTGGACCAAGTTTAAACATTCAGAGCATTTTTAATGTGGTCAGGGAATCTGGGTGCAGAGATAAATTCTGAACTGCGGGTGGGGTTTAAAATGGAGCTTTCAACATTGTGGTCAAATGGGAAAAGCTGCTTTGGTAAATGGTCACTTTGAGGTCAAGTTACTTTACATCCTCGCTGTGTAGAGGTCCTTGGGGTCCCAGGACTAAGGTTCAATGGCCAGTTCACGTTTACCTTGCTTGGTGAGTTTTGGTGCAGAGGTAGCTTTGGGCTGACAATCACTTGAAACCAGTCACGCTAAGGCTGATTTTTGCATAGACGCTGCCAAGAAGAAGATGCAAGTACACAGGATTGGGGTCAATGCTGATGTCAGTTGCTATTTGTGTGAGAAGCCCTCTTAATGCAGAGTTGACTTACCGGGTAAGTCATCAGCCTGGTGATCAACAGGGCTTGGTTGTGGTACAGGTAATCTAAAGGAACTCTGGTTGCTCAAGTTCCATAGGAGTGTGGCAGTGTCTTAAAACTTTGGTGCTAGCTAGAATACAACTCCCACAGTGCACCGCATCACTTTCCTTTTAGTGATCTCTCGGCGGGCCTGATGGCCACCAATTCTTTTGGTTTCAGAACATTGCTTTACTGCAGTTTGTAGGGGACTGGTCCCACCAGTCCAGGGGAGTTTGAGATTGCTTCTAGCTCCCACAGGGGTCACTCTGCCAGGGAATGCCGAGTTTTGGTCATGGACAAAAGTCTCTCACTTAGTTTCAAGCAATGTTGTCACAGGGATCAAATATACCTCTTGTGCTTTGCGGCAGGGCAAAGTCTTATTGTTAGTGAAAACTGTTTTCTTGGTGTCCTTCCTTGAAGTATGTTGATCATATCTAAGGTTCTGGTGTCAAGGGTGTCCCTTAATCCTCGATTTAGGGCAGTTAGGGGTGTGGGAGCTAGTAGCCAATGTGCAGCTACTCCTTACAGCTATTCCACCACTGAGTTTTCCACATTGTGTGGTATAGGTCACTTATCCTACCCAGAACCCACTAGTTCTGCCCTCCTAAAGATGGCAGAAATTCAATTTAGGTGTGCTGATCAGACTTTCTCACCCTGTGAATGTAGCCAGCTTTCCTGGAGTTGCAAATTTCCAGCATACCAAATTACCCCCCTTGCCTCAGCCCAGTGTGTCTGGAGAAAGGAAGTGGTTGTCCTCCTCAGGGAACCCTCTTGCATATCAGGAGCAATGAAAGACTTTGAATATCGCACTTCCCTAGTCTACTCAGGGAATGGAAGGTATGACATACTTTCTGCCAGATGTATGTCGTTACTACGCATGCTTTTACAACGCATGCCTTTACCATGCAGGTTTTACAATGCAAGTCATTACAACGACTTGGGTTGGGGGGCGCTGGATAGTGAATAGTTTAATTTACTATTCCAACTCCAGTCCCCGTGGATAGTAGGGAAGGTTTTGGATAGTAAATTAAACTATTCCCTATCCCCAGCGCAAGTCGTTGTAACGACTTGCATTGTAAAAGTTGCGTGCTAAAGGTACTGCGTGGTAAAAGTTGCTTTGTGAACGCTGTTCCCCCTTTCTGCCTGAGTCTTTGTTTTCATCCCCTGGAAGTGATAGTACTTTCCAGTAGGAGGTCAAAATTCTGTCTAGGACAGCCTGCCAAAGCACAGGGACACTGAGGCAACTTAGGAGACTTCTAAGGATACCTGTCGGGTACATGCCAGCTAACACTTGAGAATCATATCGGGTGAAAAAGCATAGTGTTTGATACCAAATATGACTAATTTTGGGTGGTAACAAAATGGAGCTGCCTAACTCAGGGTTGCCTGTTAGCCAATCTATGTTTTCCTGTGGACCACCCATCACGGACAGTGCACTTTAATGGCAAAGTCACTATAGAGACATATAAGCTTGCACTTATATGTCTACACTCTTAAAATACTGCCTCTTGGCACTGAAAGCTTCTCTGGGGTGATGGACATATACTAAAAGCAATGCTGGTACTGTGTCACATATAGTGAGGACAAAGTCAAACGGGAGTAGTGAGCATTGTTTCTGTATTCTGCAATGGCAGGCCAGCTGTCATTAGTTTACTTGGGTCACTCAGGTTGGCACAACCAGTGCTGCAAGCCCTCAATAACCCTTTACCAACCATGCCCTCAGTACCGCAGGAACCACCTACCATGGGCTTATAAGGGAGGTAAGCCCTTGTCAATTTTGGATGCCAATTACACATGTGAATTTTAGGGGAAACAACACTGGCACTGGAACCTGGTTAGCAGACTTCAGTGCACTATCAGCCACTGTCACCCACAAACCAGAAATGTAGTACTCAACCTAGCAGAGGGAGGCTTGGATGGTTTAGGCAAGAAAATACCTACTTTCTAAAAGTGGTATTTTGAAACACAGAATGTTAAAACCAACTGTACTAAAATATGAATTTTATCATTCTGAGTTCAAGTATACCAAATTCGTTTTTCTACCATATTCCCTGGGTCAGGTAGGATTATAAGACGTTATAACCAAACTGCCCATTCTGGCCTATTGGGACAGGTAGCATTGCAATAGTGAAAACAAAATTGGCTGTAATTCACTATTAGGACATGCTACACACATCAGGGCATGTCCTACCTTTCACATACAATGCACCCTGCCCTAGGGCCTACCTAAGGGGTGGCTATCATGTAGAAAAGGGAAGGTTTAGGGACTGGTAAATGGGTGCACTTACTAAGTCGACATGGCAGTTCTAGACTGCACACAGGCTCTGCAATTGCAGGCCTGAGACACACTTTACAAGCTGCTTCTGTGGGTGGCACAATCAGTGCTGCAAGCCCACTAGCAGCATTTGATCTACAGGCCCTGGGCACACATGGCACACTGTACTAGGGTCTGACAAGTAAATCAGATAAGCCAATCATAGAGTCACTAATCCATTACAATAATTCTCAAAAACGGGGTTTCAGACAGTTCCTCCCTGTGTACAGAATCTTAAAGACTAACTTGTCACCTCCAATTGTTTTTGCACTGGCAAAATATCTCACAGCAATGTGGTTCATTCGCACCCGCATCTTGAGGGCGGAAGCAGACTCATAACAATTTTACCTTCTAATGATTTTTAGCTTCTTGTTGATGAATTGTTTTAAATATTGCCAGTCGAACCTTTTAATTAATGCTCTATTTGTACAAAATATAATGGTTGTGATTATTTGTATATCTTTGATGATCTAACTGGTCGAAATAAAGATTGAATTGACAAAAAAATAAATTTACAATAGGGAGCACTTGCACTGTGGCACTGAATAGCAGTGGCCCAGTGCCCGAAGCATCTAACCTGCAAAAACATATCAAAAACAGGGAAGACAACAGCAAAAAAGGAAACGGAGACTCACGCCAATGGTACCAGGTCTAACATGTGTCCTTTCCAGCTGAAATGTGGAGAGAACTACCCAACCTCTTCAGAGTCCTCTTCACTAAGGCAGAAAAATCTGGACAGACCATCATCATTGGATTGTTCTGTACCAGGGCGGTGTTCCACCGTAAAATCAATCCTGTGTAGGGAAATGGACCACCTCAACAACTTTGGATTCTCACCTCTCATCTGCATCAACCATCTGAGGGGCCTGTGGTCCGTCTGAACCCGGAAGTCCCAAACACGTATGGTCTAAACTTCTTCAGTGCCCAGACCACAGCAAATGCCTCACGCTCAATTGCACTCCACCTCTGTTCCCGTGGAAGTAACTTCCTACTGATGAAGGTTACAGGTTGGTCTTGGCCCTCCTCATTGATCTGTGAAAGAACAGCTCCCACACCATGGTCTGTAGCATCTGTTTGGACAATAAATTCCTTTGAGAATTTGGCGCTTGAAGAACGGGTGCTGTGCACATCGCAGTCTTCAGTGCGTCAAAAGCTTTCTGACAGGTGTCAGTCAAGTTCACTTTCTTGGGCTGCTTCCTGCAAGTCAGCTAAATCAAGGGTGCAACAATGTTGCCATACCCTTTGACAAACCTCCTGTGGTACCCTGGGAGTCCTAAAAAGGCTCTCACCTGTGTCTGGGTTTTGGGGGGCTCCCATGCCAGGATGGTATCAATCTTGTGCTGTAGGGGCGCCACTCAGCCGCTTCCAACCTGGAACTCCAAGTACACCATGGAACCCTGCCCGATCTGGAACTTACTTACCTTGATCATGAGGCCTGCTCTGCGCAGCACCATCAACACTTCCCAGAGGTGGTGCAGATGTTCTTCCCAACTGGCGCTGAACAATACAATGTCATCCAGGTAGACAGCACTGAAATCTTCCAGTTCAGCCAACACGTGGTTGACCAACCTCTGAAAGGTGGCAGGGGCATTCTTCATCCCAAAGCTCATAACCCAGAATTGGTAGTGCCCATCTGGTGTGGAGATTGCTGACCTCTCTTTGGCCCCATCAGTCAAGGCTATCTGCCAGTACCCAGACATCAAATCAAAAGTTCTGAGGTACCGTGCAGCCCATAACCGATCAATGAGCTCATCAGCTCTGGGAATAGGGTACGCGTTAGTCCTGTGACTGAATTGAGTCCTCGGTAGTGCACCCAGAACAGGAGTTCAGGTGTGGCACCAGGAGCGGCAGCCATTGGGACCAGAACCACTGGGCTGGTCTAACGACTGTTTGAGATACCTTCTCTTTGATGGAAGCTCTGACCCTGTGAGTCACTCTGTGAGCCTTGTGCTTAACGGGAGGACTGTCTTCATTGTCTACATCATGGATGCACCAATCAGTGACACCAGGAACCAGGGAGAATAAAGCATAGAATTGCCCCAGCAGTTGGTGACAATCATTCTGCTGCTCAGGGAGTCAGGGTGGAAGAGAGGATTATACTATACACTGAACTATTTTGCTCTGTTGTAGACACGAGGTCAGGAAGAGGCTCAGTCTCCTCCTCCATTCCAGCACCTGTCGGTAGGAGCATACCCACTTCGGACCTTTCTAAGTGGGGCTTCAGGCAGTTGACAAGTAGGACCCGTAAATGGTTCCAGGGAGATCCCAAGTCTACCAAGTAGGTTACAACACTTTTGTGCAGTACAAAAGGGGGTGGTGATGGACGGAGCATCTGAATCAATCAAACACACACACCCAGTCAAAAGATGTGGGTTTAATCCATCACCGTTCTTTAGCCCACTCTGCCACCCCAGTTCAGACATGGCTATATGGAAATCAGTCTGACCCTGTGCCTCATGGGAACAGTCCAGCCCGAACTGCCGAGCCCTGCCTTCCCTGCACCGGAAACAAACTTCAGAGGACTGGTTTCTGGCAATTCATCTATCTGCACATGTCCTACATGTCCTACCTATGTAGGTAGGAGCATACCCACTTCGGACCTTTCTAAGTGGGGCTTCAGGCGGTTGACAAGTAGGACCCATAAATGGTTCCAGGGAGATCGCAAGTCTGCCAAGTAGGTTACATCACTTTTGTGCTACATCACCTCAAATGGTCCGGTCCACTTATCTTGAAGTGCACAGGGTTCCACTGGGGCCATGACCCAAACTTTCTGACCAGGTTGAAGCTCAATCAGAGTGGCATTTTGAGCGAACCACTGCTTCATCTTTTCCTGGCTGGCTTTCCGATTCCACTGAGCGAGTTGTCTGAATCGCCTAGTCTGGTTCCTGAAGGCCAGCACTTAGCTATATACATCCTGGAGAGGTTTCCTGGAAGCTTTCTCCAAGCCTTGCTTAACGAGACTCAGAGGTCCTCTTACTGGGTGTCCATACAGCAGTTCCAAGGGGCTGAACCCTAAGTACTTTGTGGCACCTCACGGTAAGCAAAGAGAAGGCATGGCAAGAGGATATCCCACTTAAGCCTCATAGGTTCATCAAGACCCAAGTCTTGCCTTTTAGGGTCCAGTTGAATCTCTCAACCAGCTCATTACCTTGGGGGGGTATATAGTGGTGAACTTATAAGTTACTCCACACTCCTGCCACAGGGACTTCAAATAGTTAGAAATTAAGTTTGTACCACTGTCTGATACCACCTCTCTGGGAATCCCACATAGGAGAAAATCCACATTAGTGCACATCCCAACACGGGGGCCGTCACTGTCCTGAGAGGGATGGCTTTCGGGTACCGAGTAGCATGGTCCACCAAGACCAGGATAAACCTGTTGCCCATGGCGGTCTTGGTGTCCAGTGGCCCTACAATGAACGTGCCCACCCTTTCAAAGGGGGTGCTGACCACAGGGAAGGGCTGAAGAGGAGCATTGTGCTTCCTTCCACTCTTCCCACTTGCCTGGCAAGTTTGACAAGTCCTACAATGAGTGAGTGAACTCTTGCGCATCTGGGGCCAATGCAAGCGGATGACAAGCCTTTCAAGGGTCTTGCCCTGCTCCATATGTCCAGCTCAAGGTTCACCTTGAGCCAAATCCAGTAGGATGGCTCTGAAGCGCTGGGGTACCACCAGCACATGGGCTGTCCCAGGCTCAGCAGACTTAGGCTAACTATACAGAAAGACATTCTCCCAGTAGATCCAATGTGATCCAGACTGATCACCTGCTGCCTGGTTTGTGGCATGTTGCCGCAAATCCATAAGAGGAGGGCAATGCTTCTGCTCTGCACAAAATTACTCCCTGGGGGTCCTCCTTCTTGCTTCCAATGGGTCAGCTCAGGCTGGTCCCCCAGTTCAGCAACTTGCTCCCTTGAAGGTTCCAGAGCATCCCTCTCAAGGTCTGCTTCGTCCTGGACGGTGGGAACAATGGGGGCTGGTTTTCTGCGTCCCCTACCTCTTCTCTTTAAGGCATAAGGCTTCTCTTTGGACCATACTTTCAGGCTCCTGGACCTCTTGAACACCTTTACTGGCTGCCATAGACCGAGTGGTTACACACACCCACTCAGGCAGACCCAACATCTCCAATTGAGACTTCTTCTCCACCTTAGCCAAAGGGGAGCTCTCTAAATCATTGCCCAACACACAATCCGCTGACATGGCTGGCCTCATTGCTACTTGGAGAGTACATGAGACCGCCCCCCACTCAACGGGAACCTGGGACACCTCACAGTGGCTCTCTGAGTTGTCCGTGGCAACTACAGGGAAGAATGCATGGGTGATCACCTGCTCCTGAGACACCATCTGACAACTGACAGCTGTCACACTGACCCCGGTGTCCCTCAGAGTCTTCACCCTATTGCCATTGATGGTCACCCACTGTCTGTATTTTATAGTGTTATCAGGAAGCTGGGTCCTAAGGACACTCTCACAATCTCCTAAAGAGACAAGGGACATTTCTGCAGGACTCCACCCACCTTGGGCACCCATCTCTAACCAGCCCAGGGCTAAACTTGCCATCTGATGGGGTGGTGCCCGGGGTGGTGCATTGAGGTCCTTCTGGGAACACTGGGGATCATACCAACGGTGTCCCACTTGCTTACACTGAAAACATTTAGCTACCCCCTGTGAATAGGTTTACCTGTCAGGGGTTCTGACTCCTTCTCAGGGGAGGCTCACCATGGTTCCCTTGGGAATACTTTGGGGCCCTTTTTGGAACTCCCTCTGTTTAACCTTGTCCCCCCACTCCACTGCTGCAGACCCTGCCCACCCTTGGTGGAGTCTCCCACATGGCCCTTGTAGACCTGGGTACTCACCCAGTGGTCCGCCTCCTCAGCAAGCTTCCTAGGGTTAGTTAGCTTGCTATCAATAAGGTGCTGGCATAGCTCTGAAAAACAATTACCAGCCAAGTGCTCCCATGCAAACAAATCATAGAGCTCCACAAAAGCACTCAATTTGCTACCCTTCACCCAACCATCCATAGCTCTGCAAAAGAAAGACACATATTCTACCCAGGTGGTTGCCTCCAGCTTTTTACAATTCCTAAACCTCTGTCTATAGAGTTCTGGAGTCAAACCATACTCGATCATCAGTTCTGCCTTCATGTGGGCGTAAAGCATCCTACTCTCACTGGGCAGGTCTAACAATGTATCCCTCCCATCACTAACAAAGCGGCCCCCCAACCCCGCTCCCCAATCCTTCTCAGGGACCTGGTGGGCCAACATTGCCATTTCATAGGCTGCAAACCACTGCCCAATATCGTCATGCTCATGGAAATCTTTGATGACATCCTTGGGGAAATATACCCTGTCTTCTGCAGGCACAGATAGTGCGCAGCCACCATTGGGACTAATTTCTAAATTCTTAGCCTTAAGCTCCAATTCCCTCAAAAATGTCACATGTGCTAATTTCTCTTTTTCCCTTTAAAAAGCTACTCTGTTAATCTCAAGCTCCAGCTTTTTACTCTCTAGGTCCTTTTGACCCTCCAACTTGAGCGTGGCCATCTTCTTTCTATAAAATCAATTTCTCTCCCTGTCCTCCCGCTCTCCTGGGGAGAGGCCCTTGGAAGTAACACTACTGCCTATGGGGGAAGACACTCTCTCTCTGGCTGGACCCAATGGCCCATCTAGCTGCCCTTCTGCATTCTCAGCCTCTTCAGCAGGCTCCTCCACATGATCAGGGGCATTTCTTGCTTCCAACCAAGCCCTAAGCGCCTTTTGGAACTCATCCTTCTTGATGAGGCCTGGAGTAGCAACTTACTACAGCTACAGCTATTCTATAGTGTTAGTATCACCAATACAATTTTAATCATGCTGTGTTATTATTTCAAACCAGAGTAAAATATCCTCATAAATCCGATTATGGACCACATGTAAACTTCGATCTGGTGCAATGTGAGAAGATGGCACCCTTGATGCAATGTGACGATGTGAAGGCGATGCATGCACACCCGATGGCCGTGTGGCGATTCTGTAACTTTGGAGCCGCAACAGGCCCAGCAACACGCTTCTCCGATGATGCGATGGCGAACCTTGAGGTAGCGACACGCTTCTACGGTGATGCTGCGACACACAGCTTCAACGGAGACAAGCTTCTCCGGTGATGGGACGGCAACCCTTGCGGTGGCAACACGCTTTTCCGATGATGCAATGGCGACAGCTGTGGAAAGGACACGCTTCTTCTCTTTGAATCGCGCTTCCAGCTCTCAACAACACGCAGGCCTCTGCAAACAGAATTCCCAGCAAGGAAATTCAGGGCGGAGCTGGTGGTGAAGTCTTGTATCCCTGAGACTTCAGCAGGAGGCTAGCGCAGTTCAAGCCCTTGGAGATTCTTCTTCAAGATGATGAAAGTTGCAAATAAAAGTCTTTCTCCTTTCCTTGGCAATAAAGAAACCACTGCAGGCCAACCCCAGCAATTACACACTGGCACAGGGGAAGTCAAAAACTCCTGCAGATTCTCTGGTTCTTCTCCTTGGCAAAAGGTCTGTCTTGATGTCCAGTAGTGATCTCAGGTTCTGGGGTCTGGGTCCCCCTTTTTAGACACACAAATCCTTTGTCTCTGAATGCAGAGAGTGTCTGTACCTAGTCCAAACCAGTTCTGGATGCATTCTGCAAGTGCATAACTTCTTCCTTTGTCAGTGTGGTCCAGAGTCATCAGGCGCACCACAAGAGGTGGAGCCAGCATTGTGGAAGGCAGGCACAGCCCTAATCAGGCCCAGGTGCTACTCCTCCCACCACTCCCAATACAGATATGTCTATTCAGCCTTGTGTTGACTCACCCTGCCTACTAGAGCCCTCTCAGCCCCTGTCACTCACAAACCAGACATGGAATATTACAACCTAGAAGAGGCAGGATTGGATGGTTTAAGCAAGAAAATACCTACTTTCTAAAAGTAGTATTTTGAAACACAGAATGTAAAAACCAACTTTACTAAAATATGTATTTCAGCATTCTGAGTTCAGGCATACTAAATTCGTTTTCTTACCATGTTCCCTGGGTCAGTTAGGATTATGAGATGTTATAATCAAACTGCCCATTCTGGCCTAAGCAGACAGTTATCCATGCAATATTGAAAAACGAAATTGGCTGTAATTCACTATTAAGACATGCTACACACATACCTTTCACATACAATGCACCCTGCCCTATGGCCTACCAAAGGGTGGCTAACATGTAGAAAAGGGAAGGTTTAGGGACTGATAAATGGGTGCACTTATCAAGTGGACATGGCGGTACTATACTGCACACAGGCTCTGCAATGGCAGGCCTTAGACACACTTTACAAGCTGCTTTTGTGGGTGGCACAATCAGTGCTCCAAGCCCAGTAGCAACATTTGATCTAGAGGCCCTGGGCACACATGGCACACTGTACTAGGGTCTGGCAAGTAAATCAGATAAGCAAATCATGGAGTCACTAATCCATTACAATAATTTACAATAGGGAGCACTTGCACTGTGGCACTGAAGAGCAGTGGCACAGTGCACAAAGCATCTAACCAGTAAAAACATATAAAAACAGAGGAGACAACAGCAAAAAAAGGGAAGGGCGATCCACGCCAATGGTACCAGGTCTAACAGCTCCCATAGGAGTCGGACTCCTACAGGGATGATCACTCTGATGGCTGCCAGATTTATGAGAACAATGTTGCTGGCAGCCATCTTAGGATTCAGAGTCGTAGGGCCATATGTTGGTAAATACTATTTACCGATTCTAAAATACCGAATTTGACCGATTCGGTATTTTAGAATCGGTAAATAGAATGTAGCTAATGATTCAGTAAATTTTACTGAATCGGTAGAATTCGGTACATACCGATTAGGTATTTACCAATTCGGTATTCCCCATTCATTCCTATGGGTCTGGAGGCCAATAGGAATGAACGAGAATTACCGATTCAGTAAATACTGAATCGTAAATAGGGGGAAGACTTACAAGGGTGGCAGGGTGGCACATTGACACCCTGTTCCACCCCTCTATAGTGCATGGGTGCACATGTGGCACACATACATGCCCTAAGGGCATGTATGTCTGCCACATTGCACTTTTGGAAAAGTACAAATTTGATTTTCCACAGGTTTTCGATATTTACCACCAACTTGTAGTTGGTGGTAAATAACTAATCCTTACATGTAAAATACACTCACTTGAGTGCTCCCTACATTAAGGACTCAGTAATTTACCGAATCGGTATTTAAGAATTCGGTAATTTACCGATTCCTTAAATTACCAATTCTGTAAATTACAGAATCCTTAGATTTGGTCCCTACATCTCAAATGCCTAATACCGGCCGGTAACGGACGAAATTCTGTAATTTTGGCTGTTACCGACCGGTATTTGGCTACCTACATTGGGCCCTTAGTCCCCTGTCTGGAGGTAAAGAAAAAAATAATATAAAGGGGGAAGGTTGGGATACCCTGCCCCAAAAGGCCCCATGGGGGGGCCCAGAGGGACCCTGGGCCAAAATGGAAAAAAAAAAGTTTTTTTTTGCTGGGATCCTACGGAGCTCCTACAGGATTGCAGCAAAAAACAAACTACGGCTGGAATTTTTGTTATAAATATATATGGGGAGGTGGATGTCAGTAGGGTACACCTCCCTAACCCATTTATGTCCCTGTTTATTTATGGGAAGGGTGCATGTGGCCCCCTCGCAAACCATTTTCAGCCCTAGGGGAACCCAATTTGTGAGGCTCAATCTATTCAAAGGAGAGGGAGCATGTGCACCCACCACTGAGAAATATGTGGTCCTAAGGGACCCCATCCCTGGGGCCCAATTTAAATATTTAAGTGAAGTGTCCCGCAGGCCCTCTCTCCAAGCTGCATTTGGCAGTGCACCCCATCCCCCGGGGCCCAAGCATTTATTAATCGGAGAGAGGCTGCGTGGCCCCCTTCACTGAGTCTTGAAAGCCACCCTGTGGACACCATCCCCCAGGTCCCTCACTTTAATCTAGAGGGAGACACTCTCGCTGAGCCTGTAAAGGCCCTGGGTACCCAATTCCCTTGTCTCCTCACTTGCTGTGTCCCAGGGAGCACACTCCGGGACATAGTATTTTCCAGGCCCGCACTACCGCAGCAAAGTAAACATGTGTCTGCTCTCATCTAGTGGGAGCATTTTTAAATCTCCCACCAAATGGGAGCAACCACTAAGGGCCTGATCACGAGTCTGGCGGTCTGAGGACCGCCAGACACGTGGCAGTGGTGGACCCAGCCGCTGCCACACCAGCAGTCCGACCACCCCATTAAGAGATGGGTGGTCGGACTGCCTTGGAGCCACGGTCAGAGGCCACAATATGCTTGGTGGGACCACCGCGGTCCCTCCACTACTATTATGAGTTTTCTCTCCTCCAGGGTTTACATGGAGGTTCTTCCTCCATGTAACTCTTGGAGGAGAGGGAAAAAGGGGCCCCTACAGGGCCCCCCGTGCCTCAACCACATGTGGATGCACACAGGGGGAAATTTCATGTGCCCCCTTGTGTGCATACACATAGTTCCTAAATAGCATGGAGTTTTGGGTACATGCCATGCAGGAACCCTGTAGTGCGATTCCAGACACCTCAGCCTTTAAAAGATGCATCAACATGGGACCACCATGCCGCCCGTCTGCCAGACTACTTAAAAGCTATAATCTGGCAGGCGGGCCACTGCAACCTTCAGCAGAGTGGCGGCACAGTGGATTGCACTGCTTCGACACCTCTCTGCTAAAAGTCGTAATCAGGGCCTAAGTCTGCTCCCAGCTAATGAAAGATTTGAAAATGCTCCTGCCGGCTCGGAGGAGACTTGTGATCTGTGTTTCTGCCCAACCTGATACAGGAAGGGAAACAAAACACCTACTGCTCCCATCTGGAAAGCGGAAGAAGTGCTAGCTTCTGAACTATGCAGGGAGTGGCTGGGGCCCCCACCACAACCCCCAACATTGTGCTGGTGGATACCACATGTGGAATTTACCTATGGTACTAAAATATTACTTTATGATAAAAAAAAAAAGATATTCTGTAAAAACACAAAGGATATAGTAAGGTCTGATAAAAAGATTTTTTTTTAATACCTTACATATTCTCTGGAAAAAAAACTGAGGATAAAGTAGTGTTATAGTTGGATGAATATGTCAGTGACAGAATCAATGTTTAAAAAAAATAAAATTCACTTCGTATAGTTAGCAGTGCTGTTCATAGAAACACAAAAGGCATATTTACAAGCACCTATTGGCACCAAATCCCCACTTTTAGAGATGTGGTGGTGATAGAGGCTTCACTTCATTTACAGGGTAGGGATTAGCCACTTAAAGTGGCCTAACGCTGCCTTGAAATAAGGCACCTTTTCATGCTGTACTTAGCGTGAAAGGGGAGGGCAATCGGTGTTGCGGTGGGTGTTCCACTGTATGTTATGTTATGTTATGTTAATTTATTTTATAATGCGCACAGCTACCCAACAAGGGTTTCCGAGCGCAAGCCTACAGAAACTCAAAAATCATCTGAAATTAGCAGTGTTGATTAAAAAAACAGGTTTTTAATTGTTTATGAAAGTTGGGGAGCAGCTTCTCCCTCCGCATCGCATCAGGTAAGAAATTCCACATAGTGGGCCCCAGCAGAGAGAAGGAGCGACCTCCCATTCTTGACAGCTTAATCCTGGGAATCACAAAAAGCTCATCCGTAGAAGAGCGAAGTAGTCGTGAAGGATGTTAAAGGCGAACCAGATCTTGTAAGTATTTAGGAGCAGAACAAATCTTAATTCTGAACATATAACAGAGGGCTTTAAATTTTATGCAATGTTCTACTTTAAGCCAATGCAGTTCTCTCAGAGCATCACCCATTGATTTTGATGCTGCCCCCTATTTACAAGGGTGGCATAAATAGGAGGCAACGCCAAAATTAAGACCAGGGAAAACCTGGCCTTAAACAGGCGAACAAGGAGAAATGCTTTGTTTCGCCTTGTTTCTGCTGTTCCCATGTGTGCAGCGTTGTGCAGCACACAGAGAAAAAACAAATTGCCATTGATTGTTTATGTGCAGGAAGGTGACCCTTCCTGCACATAAACAATAGAAACAAAATGATGTTTTGCAACTTCTATGTGTACTGCATTAAGCAGAACACATAAAAGTTACAAAAAGCCAATTAAAGATTTCTTATGTGCAGGAAGGTAGACTGAAAATGAATAGCTGTGATATAGACTTATCTTTATTGAAGAGAAAGGCTTTTTAGATCCTTATTGTAAGTTGAAACTGAGGTGGCTTTGTAAAGCCTAACTGGGAGCACATTCCAAAGTTTGTAATGTCAGAACCATAAAGGATCATCCTCTCTGTCTGGCTCTACAGAATTTCAAACTTGGAAGGATAGAAGATTCTTTGACCTAAGTGCTCAACATTGCTTATATGAGTGAAGTCACTTTCTCAAGTAGGCAAGACCCTCCCCCGAGATGGCCCTGAATGCAAGAGTAAGGGCTTTATATTGAATTTGATTTTCAGGTCAGTTGATATAGACTGAAACTCTTCAGATCAGTCTAGTTGCTGCATTTTGGACTATTTTAAGTGTGTGAAATAGGTAGGCAGGAAGGCCCAGATAAAGACAATTTGTATAGTTCAAACGGAAGGTTGCCAGCGAGTGGACCAGTGTCTTACATGATCAATCCTCTGGGAACGGTTGTATGATAAAGGTACGCAAGGCTCAGCCACGCATGATTCTACCATGCAGCCTGAACTACGAATGCGACTTAAGCATGCATTCCTTTACCACACATGCCTTTACCATGCAATTTTGTGTAAAAGGCATGAATGGTAAGGGTATATGCATGGCTAAGATTGTCACTACTCTGCCCCCTGCCCCTATCCTGAGCCCTAAGCTACAAACCCCCCACCTGCCCCCTGCCTCAAGCCCTAAATTACAAACTCCCTACCTGCCTTGGCACAGAGCCCTAAATTACAAATCCTCTACCTGCCCCCCCACCCTAAGTCTAAATTCCACCCCCTACCTGTCCCATACTAAGCTCTGAGTTACAAACCCCCTAAGAGTCCCCCACCCTGACCCCTAAATTACAAACCCCCTACCTGCCCCCCACCCTGAGCCCTAAAAATACTCCATTCCTTAAATCTCTCCCCAAATTCAGCCCTTAACGCTTCCCCACCCCTTCCTACTGCCCTGAGCCCTAAAAACGTGTCCTTCCTTAAAAGTACCAGGACCCCCTCCCTGAGTCCTAAAAACTTGCCACCGATCCCCCAGAAAGCGACCCCCAGACCCGGCCCCATCCCCACTTACCTGTCCATGTCTGCTTCCTGTTCCAAACACTCCTGTTATTGTTTCGAGTTCCCCCATCCCAAACACTAGAGCACATTTGCCTTCACCATGTATACGCGTGGTTTAGGCAAATGCAGTATTAGGGCAAGCATGGTTACCCTTGCGAGCTTCAGGAACACGTGACTCTGGCTGTGTAGTTTGGATATTTCTCTCTGGGATCATATGCAGAAACGTCTTTAGCAATTTAACTTTGGCGAAGCAGACTGATAGTGCTTTTTTAATTTGGGTGGAAAATGAGAGGCTCAAATCCAATACTGTTCCCAAGTTTTTAGCTTTGGAAGCAGGTTTTGGGGTGCATCCATTTCCTTAGGCCACCAAAAATTATGTAGAGGTGGGACATATGAACCATAGCAAAGAACATGACAGCAAATTGAGGCATATTTCCGCCTCAAACCATATGCACTGCATTTGTGACGCCTACTCGGCTCCCGGTTCCAATTTTTATCCATCAGTTCATCCATCTAATCAGATTAATCCATGCTTTAACTTCAAAAAAATTTCATATATTCATTCAATGTTCCACTTGCGGGGTTTATATGGCGATTTCCCAAACTTCTGATGATTAAACTGTGCCCATCCAAGCCTCTAGTTTATACACGACAGATGCCAAGGTTAATTCAAAGCAGTGTTTTATTTAAAACCCAATGCATTTCGGGCGGGATACGCCCTTCGTCAGGGGACACTAAAAAAAATAACATAATAATGTGAAGCATTTAGGCACAAGTAAAATGGATCCATCCAACCAGTGGCCCCCTTTAAAAATTCTTTAATTTATTGAAGGCAGAGTCCAAGTGTTGCTGGAATTTCAATAGTAGTTCTGTGCCATCCGCATAAGACACCACCTGCACACACCAGGACTTAATGAACTTAGCTAGCAGTGCCAGGTAAACACAAAACAAAGTAGGACTCAAAGCTGAGCCAACGAGGAACACCAAATAGAAGAGGCTTAGAGCTGAATGAGAAAGTATGAAGAAAAACCCACTGGGATCTATTCTCCAGAAGCAACTCTAGCCAAGAAAAGGTCTATGTCTTGTACTCCATCCAGACAAAAGGCCTGATTAAGAGTTTGACGGTCCAACCCCCATAGGTTTGTGTCTGCGCCTGCATGCAGCCCATGGCACTGGCAAGCCAAAGACTGCCTTATTACGAGCTGACCATGGAATCGGCGGTGTGGAGGTGGGGACCATGCAGGGTGGTGATTACTTTTCTCATTGATTCTGGTGTGTGCCTTTTGACTGCAGGTGTGTCAGATGCACACATAGGCATTATATATGTGAATAATACCATGTATCTACTACTGGGTCTCAGCCCATATGTGGGCAGTCCTGGCAACGGGTATATGGTACAGAAAGAACTCACCTGTAGGTCACAGTAAACAGGGTTGTAATACATGGCATGGATTTCCTGCTGTGAATGGGGGACCTGGAGAAAAGGATCCACGTCGGAACCTGCCTGGATGAACAAGAAAGGGGTGAGTGCACACCCCAAATCCTTCGTCACTACCACCTTGAAGCAGGCAGTCAGACCGCCGTGGTCCGCTCGTTGAACAGGCTTCTCATAATACGGATGGTGGTGAAGCTACCCTGTAACTCCTTATGGTGGCTGCCTTTCCCTGATCATGAACGCACCAATCTGCTAGCGGCCTTGGTGGTCCAGTAGTGGTCTTCTCAAATATGATCTGACCAACTCGTAATACTGTGGGGTAATCCATGCTTGGACTGCCAATGCATATAAGGCGGTCCACAGGACCACCAAGCTCGTAATAAGGCCCTAAATCTATTTAGAAGGGCAGGATGTGAGACCTTATCAAATGCTGCCAATAGGTTGAAGATAACCACCAATTTGGAGTTTTAATGGAGCCACCAAGTCAAGGATGTCTAGTTATTAAAATTGGTTACAAGGACTCCTGAGAAAGAGAGTGTGGAAGATTCTAGCTTTAGGCAAAGGGATATCTCTTCATTCTTATGCCACACTTTAAAAAGGGAAGTGAGTTTATCTACTTTCTTCTGGTTTGGTGGCCATTTAATGGAGAAAGGAACTAAGAAATGGTCTGACTGGGTGAATCATTGTATTGGCACAACCAGAATGTCGCAAATATTAGAAAATATCAAATCAATCATATGCCTTGCTTTATGTGTGGGAGATCTAACCATTTGTGGGAGGTTCATACCTGCCACACTGAGGCTAAGCATCACTGCCTGAGAGCATTTAAATATTTTCCATTTGTAAATTAAAGGCCCTAAGGACGGCAACATTTGAGTATTGTGTAGATAGTTGATCAATAGTATCAAACAATTGGGAAAAACAGTTGTTTACAGTCAGGAGGCTTGTTTATCAGAATTTGGGAGAAGCTAGCTTCCGGTTAAAAATTAGGCCCTAAGTATCCTCTATATGACTCACTGGGATAGAGGCGCCTTTGAAAGTGTCTCCAAGAAAAATTGCGACTCCACCTCCCCTTTTTTTACCTTCAAATTTAACATGTAGGGTATGATATCCAGAGGGAAATTCTCCTTGTAAGCATTCCACACCAAGTAAAAAATAATTAATACTTATTTTATAAAAAGATCTCCACCAAAAGATCTTCTAAATAGATTAGGAGTATCAAACCCTTCACCGTCACTGAACCTACAGTGAGAAATGAAGGGGATATGGGTAGAAAAGTGGGTACTGTAAACAGTGTTTGCTGTATGGAGAGAGTTTACTCAGTATCACACTGTTTGCAGACAATGAAACTCTCAAGAGAAATATGCCACAGAGTATGAAAAAGTTGCTCTTAAGAACAGTGTTCACTCTTTGTCAAACCTGTCCAAAGAGACACTATTCATTAAAAAATACCCACTCTGTTAATATGCTAAAGGCCATACTACATGCAGCCTTTAAAATATCGATTGATCAATCAATAAATCAGTAGATTTGTAGAGTGCTTCTTGTCACCCATGAAGTGAACCACGCATCTACACCAGCTATGAACTTCTCAAAATTAGATATAAAAGTGCTGACTACTGCATGCACCAGGTACACGCTACATCTTACACTCCCACAGTTTTGGAGGGCCCTTTTGCGTGTAGGTCCTGCAGATTCCAGTGCGCGAAACCCTGAGAGTATTTGATCGAATTTCTGACACTGGATTATAGCCAAACATGTTGCTCTAAAATGATAACTCCTTCTCCCCAGATTTCAGAAGACAGTCATAGCTAGAATCCTATATTGTTCAATGTTAGGCACGCCTAAGGCAAGTCCGTCTGCACCCGTCCGTGCCTGGACTGCGCCCCGCGCCGGGACAGTGCCATGACCCCTGGACCCTGCGAACGCCACAATGCCCGACACCGCTACAATGTCAGAACCCTCCACGCACTCAACACCGGACGATCACACACCTGCTTCCTGGCCGCCCCGAAGCGCACCCACGGAGCTTTCACCTGCCGGAACTGCAGCTTCACAAGCATCCTTCCCACCATGCTGCTGACCAGGAAAGAACCCAACCACCTCAGATGCATCCTTCCCAACAGCTGCTCTGCCCGCAAACACGCCATTGAACTCTGGGACCTTCTCGACTCAACCTCCCCAGACGTCGCCTTCCTGATGGAGGCCTGGCTGAACTCTGCCTCGGCACCCGACATAGCCATAGCCATCTTGGAAGGTTACAAGATCACCCACAGAGACCGCACCAACGGAGCAGGAGGAGGAATCGCCATAGTCCACAGGAACACTCTCAGTCTCGACCAACACCGACGACACCCTCAGCACCGCCGAACACCTGCACTTCCAGATCCACACCGACCCCAACACCTCCCTCAGAGGAACCTTCATCTACAGATCCCCCGGACCCCGACCAGCGACTCCATCACCAACTTCGTCAGCACACACGCCCTTGCCTCCATGAACTACATCCTCCTCGGGGACCTGAACTTACACCTCAAGAACAACAACAACACAAACTCCACCACCCTGATCAACCACCTAGCCAACCTCAGACTCAGACAACTCGTCACAACACCCACCCACTCTGCCGGTCACACTCTTGACCCCATCTACTCCACAAGCCCCCACGTCTCCTTCAACCACACCACTGACCTCAACTGGACCGACCATCGCTTCATCCACTTCACCTTCAAGAAACCCACCATGCACCACCGCACCCAACAGATGCCTCGCCGCTGCTGGAGCAAAGTCACTGAAGGCCAGCTGACCACCACCCTTGCCCAGAGCTCACCCGCCAACCCCGCCGACCCCGACACCGCCGCCCGCAACCTATGACAGTAGATCAACAACTACACCAACACCCTTGCCAAATCAAGAAAATCTCCAACAGTCACACCAACAAGAAAGCCAGCTGGCACACTGAAGACCTCGGACATCCAAGCAAACCTGCCGTAAGCTGGAGAAGATCTGGCTCCGTGAACGAACACCGGACAGCCACGCAGCCCACAAGAATGCCACCCGCAGACACCATCAACTCATCAGATCCGCCAAAAGCGTTTCCTTCAAAAACCGCCTAGACAACAACGTGAACAACAGCAAAGAGCTCTTCAACATCGTGAAGGAACTCTCCAACTCCAGCTCCAACACCAACGGCATCCCACCCTCGCAAGACCTGTGCGACTTGCTGGCCACCTTCCACCGCAATATCACAGACATCCACTACAGCTTCAACGCCACGACCGCCCTGACAACCACTGAGACCTCCGCCCCCACGACCACCACCTGCACCAACCTCCTGCTCTCCTGGACCAACATCAATGATGACGACACTAC
Source organism: Lissotriton vulgaris (assembly GCF_964263255.1). Taxonomy (NCBI): domain Eukaryota; kingdom Metazoa; phylum Chordata; class Amphibia; order Caudata; family Salamandridae; genus Lissotriton; species Lissotriton vulgaris. The sequence continues at coordinate 1,016,507,601 of NC_141691.1, read as the reverse complement.
AATATCATGAACAACATCCACTCCGGATCACCGTCCGACCCATGCCCACACCGCATCTTCATCAAAGCCAGCACATCCATCGCACGCCATCTCCGGAAAGTCATCAACACCTCCTACAAGAAAGCAACCTTCCTGAAGATCTGGAAGCACGCCGAGATCAACGCCTTACTCAAGAAACCCAAGGCAGACCCCAAGGACCTCAAGAACTTCCGGCCCATCTCCCTGCTCCCGTTCCTGGCAAAGGTCATTTAGAAGACCGTCAATGAACAACTGACCCTCTACCTCGAGGAGAACAACATTCTGGACCCTTCCCAGTCTGGGTTCCACAGCAACCGTAGCACAGAGACTGCCCTCATCGCCGCCACCGATGACATCAAGTCCCTGCTGGACAACGGAGAAACGGAGGCCCTCATCCTCCTGGACCTGTCAGCCGCCTTCGACACGGTCTGCCACCACACAATACAAACACTCCTCCACAATGCCAGGATCCAAAAGAAGGCCCTGGACTGGACCACCTCCTTCCTCTCTGGCAGAACACAGAGCGTCTGCCTTCTGCAATGAAGCCACCAAGATCATCTGCGGCATACCCCAGGGCTCATCCCTCAGCCCAACTCTGTTTAACATCTACAAGGCACCGCTCGCCCATGCCACCCGTCGGCACCACCTCAACATCATCTCCTACGCTGATGACATCCAGCCGATCCTCCCCCTCACCAAGGACCCCCCACCGCCAAGACCAACCTTCACAAAGGAATGAAGGCCGTCGCTGAATGGATGAGGAACAGCCGACTGAAGCTGAACTCGGACTAGAAAGAGGTCCTCATCCTCGGATCCACCCCTTCGGTCTGGGACGACTCCTGGTGGCCGACCGCACTGGGAACCGCTCCAACACACACCGACCAGGCATACACCTAGGGGTCATCCTCGCCTTCACCCTCTCCATGACTAAACATGGTCAACGCCATCCCCTCCTCCTGCTTCAACACCCTCCACAGGATCTACAAGTGGATCCCCACTAAAACAAGAAGAACGGTCACTCAGGACCTTGTCAGCAGCAGGTTGGACTACGGACATGCACTCTACGCAGGAGCCTCGGACAAACTCCTGAGACAGCTCTAACTCATCCAGAATGCCTCTGCACGGCTGATCCTCAACATGCCTTGTCGCAGCCACATCACACCCCACCTGAGAGACCTGCACTGGCTCTCGGTCAAACAGGGGGATAATCTTCAAGCTCCTCACATACACACACAAGACATTCCACAACACCAGACCAACGTACCTCAACAGACGACTCCGCTTCTACACCCCCACACGCCAGCTCTGCTCCGCCGACCTTGCCACTCGCCCCAGTCCTTTGCTTCCGAAGAGCGACCTCCGGTGGCAGATTGTTCTCCCACCTCACCACCAAGACCTGAAACACCCTCCCCATCCACCTAAGGCAGACCCAAGACCTGCTGACCTTCAGAAAACTCCTCAAGACCTGGCTTTTCGAGCAGTAGCAGCATTCCCCACCCAGCACCTTGAGACCCTCACGGGTGAGTAGTGCGCTTTACAAATGATATGATTGGTTGACTGATTGATTGATAGATCACTGCACAAACATGCAGTTGACATTTAGGATTTGTTTTCCTTCAAACACCCACACATTGGATTCCTAACGGAAACCTGGACTAAACCTAATTCTAATCCTAATCCTGCAATTGCTGTGGCACTCCTAGAAGACTTTCACATTCTTAAATTAGATAGACCAATCAAGATGTGGGGTGGTATAGCCATTATTTATAATGACTCTATTAAAATCTGCATTCTAGATCAAGTAAGCAACAGTACTTTGGAAATTCTAATTTTTAGAATTGACCTTAATTCTCAATACAGTTGGAAAGGTGCCCTCATTTATCGGCCCCTAGGACCTCTTTTGGACTTCTCACTCCAATAGTTCGAATTTATCACCCAGAATGTTATTTCTATGAGAACTTTTCTGCTCCTAGGAGACTTTAATGTTCATAGTGAAATCCCGGATAATCAAGATGCCCCAACACTACTGGCAGATCTTGCCACACTTGAGCTAATCAAGATTAATAACGGCCCCACTCAATCCGCTGGCCATACTTTAGATCTAATTTTGACCAACTCCCCGAATGTTCACTGTTGAGCCACTTGCCCTCTGACATGGACTGCCCATTCATTGATCGAATTCCAAATTAAAGGCCTTAGAACCACAATGTCCCGCTCAATAACATAGTCAGATGGCACTGGCAGTGGCATAACCTTACACATGACCATTTCCAGGATCTAACTCTCACACCTCTGAAGCTTGACCTATATAGTTTTGAAAAGCACCGGGCCTGTTGTAGTTCTGTATTGAAAACCACCATTGGCCATCTAGCACCCCCCAACACAGTGTTCGCATCCACTTAGATGCCCACAGACAGCGTGTTTTTTTCCTAATCTTTGGTCGCCAAGAGTTGTTGCAAAAAATTGGAACGACAATGGCGGCACTCACATGATATACTGGATAAAGGAAAATATAAACAGGCGGTGGCTCAATACCATAAAAATATAACTACCGGCCGTAAAACGCATATTGCTTCACAACTTGAATACGCAGGAAATACCTCTAGAACCCTCTATCAGATAGTAAAAAATGTACCAACCCTAAAGCTTGTAACAAGGAAAAATCCCCTTCCCAAGCCATATGCGATAACATAGCTAACAATTTTACCCAGAAAATCAAACTAATTTATAATAAAACTAGCTTACCAGTCGCGCATTGTTGCGATCTCAGAAGAAAGGAAATTTAAGAAAACTTGTTATGATAACATTCAATTTACATTGTGTCATTTTTATGGAAACGTATTCATTTTAATATTGAAAACATTTTAAAGTGTTGTTTTAATTCTGTTTATTTATTCGAGTGCTTGTGGATACAAGGTATTTTTTGTTTTTCCGTCTGGTACGTACACGAATAAATCAGAAGGTTTTCCGACGCGTGAGCTGTCCACATACAGTTATCCATGTAAGAAGCACGGATTCTCCAAATCTAGTCCACACACTTGCAGCGATTGTCCTTGTGCTTTGTTGATGGTCACTGCAAAAGCGAGTCGCACCGGAAACTGTAAACGTTCAGTATTGGAAAGATTATGAGGGCCCTGGGGGGCCGTGGGTCTGATATTTAACACATTTTTCTTTTTTTTGCCAGAAACCTTCGCAGGAGTGTACTCAACAACTTTTAACACTTTTTTTAAATTATTATTTATTTATTTATTTATTTGTTGCCATAAACCTTCACAGGAGTGTGCTCAGCAACTTCCCAAAGTTTCATGCCAATCAGTTGAATGGTGTAGTAATGCATAAAGGACAAACAGACATTCTTTCATTTTTATATATATAGATTACTGCAGGTGGCAGCATCCTGAAAGACACTTTGCCAGACCCTCCAATGATACTATCCACTGTCCAGATTTTGGATTATTTTCTGGATCTCACACCTGAGGATGTAGAATCACTACTAAAATACTCAAGTCTGGTTCTCCCTTTAATATTATTGCTTCCAAGATCGCTTCTCGGCTCTTCAATCAACTTGCTACCAATATTTGCTCAATTCTCAATAGCTCCTTGAAAGAAGGCCAGCTACCTCTTGAATGGAAGGTGGTGCAAATAGTTTCAATTTGAAAAAATCCCAAAGCGTCCGTGGAGGACTTATCCAATTATCATCCTATTCCGGTGCTTCCACTTCTGAGCAAGCTTTTAGAAAAGCATATCAACAAACATCTGTCCAAATTCATCAAAGACTCGAACTGCCTTGATCCATCTCAGTTGAGCTTTCAACCTAGACACAGTACAAAATCAGCTTTGGTTGCAGTAACTGATAACATTAGGATGTCATTACACAAAGGTCAAGCAGCACTCCTTGTGCTGCTTGACTTATCTGCAGCCTTTGACACTATTTCCCATCAGATTCTGCTTAGGAGACGTAGGGAAGTTGGTCTCCAAGGGAATGTCCTAAAATGGATGATGAATTATTTTCTGTCAGATAGATCTCAGACCATCAATTTGGGCTCCTTTCTCTCCGGGACTTCCAGACTGACTAAGGTATTACCTCGGGGCTTTTGTATATGCCCTACTCTATTTAATATCTATGTTACTCTCTTAGCGGGATTAATGAGGAAGTTAGGATTCATTCCAATCTTCTATCTGATGATACTCAGCTCCTACTTTCCTTTTACTAAAACAGTCCCAATGCTCAGTCCACCTTCTCTGATGGTATGTCGGCTATCGCTGGCTGGATGAAGGATAACTTCTTCCAGCTTAATGCGGGGAAATCAGAGGACTTGCTCTTTGGAGAAGCCGCAGTGAGGTGGTCACCAGGATGGGGACCAGAGGAACTGGGCCCGCGCCACCTCCCAAACTAGTGGCACAAAACCTGGGAGTCCATCTGGACCACAAATTAACATTCAAAGAGCATGTCACAACTACTGTCGGGGCATGTTTCCATGTATTAAGTCTTCTCAGAAGAATATTCCAGTTCCTACCTTTAACTACTCCGAAATCTCAGGTCCAAGAACTTTTGCTAAGCTGCTGGACTACTGCAATGCCCTGCTGATCTCAGCGAACACAGCTGCCTTTAATAGATTGCTGATCGTCCAGAATAATGCAGCTCGCCTGGTTTCCAATGCCAGCCTCTCGCTCCATCTTGCGACATCTACACTGGCTTCCGGTGAGGGAGCTGATCAGATTTAAAATCTGCTGCATGGTCTACAAAGCTTAAAATGGATTTGGTCCCAGCTATCTTTCATAGAAATTCACTAAATATGTGCCACCTAGGTCTCTCGGATCCGGGTCTAAATCCTTACTTCTTATCCCTCGTTACAAAAAATCCCACTTGGGTGGCAAAGCTGTCTCCTATTCAGCCCCCTACTTTGGAACCAACTTCCCAACCATTTGCGCCACTGCACAGATTATCTGAAATTTAGAAGGCTGCTCAAAACCTCTCTGTTCTAATTTGTGCAATCTCGTGGTTAGCTGCAGCACTCCAGAGCGTGGAGATACCCCTCTGGGGTTATTCGGGCGCTTTATAAAATAAATAAATAAATAAATAAGGAGCTGGCAGGGTCCGAGTGATTAGCTGAATAGACAGGTCTTCAGGGACTTTCAGCACTTTGGAAGAGATTGGGAGGTCCGCAGAAGAAAGGGTAGCTCATTCCATGTCTTCACTCATAGGTAGGAGAAAGAGTGACCATCACATCTGCTACCTCGAATGCTGGGGCTGAGAATTAGAGAAAGAGGACCAGAGGTGTCTGGCTGGCTGATGAAGGTCAGATTGTAGTTCAAGAAGGTGGTTCGCAGTTGTGTAGGGTCTTGTATGCAACTGGCAACTTTTCTGTACAGTGAGCCAGCATAGTTACCTGAAGCAGGGGTTGATGTGGGTTGGTCCAGGGAGATCCAGGATGAGGCTGGGTGCGGATTCTGTATGGTCTGTTATCATAAGAGGAGGTGATCTGTGATCCCTGCATAGATAGCATTGCCGTAGTCCGGTGGGCTGGAGATGAGGGTCTGGGTATTGGTGAATCCTGCAGTTTGAGGTTGCCTATTGAATGTCTTATGAAGCATGCAGAGGATAAATAATCAGGAGAAGGAGACTAAGTTGACCAAAGTCATCATGGTTAGCTTGTTGTCCAGAATCATCCCTAGGATCCTAGTGTTGCCAGTAGGGGTAGAAGTTGGTCTGAGTTCCAAGGGCCATTAGGATATGCATCATGAGGAGCTTTTGTTTCCAAAACTCAATACCTCTGTCTTGTCCAAGTTGAGCTTTAGGCTGATGTCCTTCATCCAGTTGGTAACGTATGTCATGCAGTTGTGTAATTTGGTCTTAGCAGTGTCTTCAGAGAACAACAGGATGAAATGTGCATCGACGGAGGATATGATGTTCAGTCCATGGATTTTGGCACTGCTGGCCAGAGATGACCTATAAGTGTTGTGGAGGGTTGGGCTGAGCTATCCTTGGGGAAATCCACAGATGGTTTCCTTGGGTTCGGAGGTGACGGAGGGAAGGAGGGAAGGCAGACTTTTTGCTTTCTTCTGGAGAGGAAAGAGGTGATCCATCTGACAACAGCTCCTTTGATGCCTATGCTGTGCAACCTTGTGATGAGTGTGTAGTGGGAAACCATATCAAAGGCTGCCAAGAGGTCTAGGAGGATCAGAACCATAGTCTCTTTTTGGTCAAGTAGGTCTCAAATGTCATTGGTAGCATTGATTAGGATTGTCTTGGTGCTGTGGCTGCTGCAGGATCCAGATTAGGAGGAGTTGAGTAGGACGTTCCATTCCTGATTGATGGCATTTTCTTATGCTTTGTCTGGGAATGGGAACAAAGACATTGGTCAGTAGTTGTTGAGTTTGCTGCAGTCTGCTGATGGTTTCTTTAGTAGGGTACTGATTTCTGCAGTCCCCTGGGAAGGTGGCCATGGCAATTCAGGTGTTGAACAAGGTGGTGAGTATGTGGCTGATACTGGCTTCACCTAGGTTAAAGATGTAGAGAGGGCATGGCTCAATTGGGGCCCGTGAATGGACCAAGTTCATGATGGAGGCTTTGTACTGTGGGGCGAGCTGGCTCTATTCGGTAAGTCAGATGTCTGTGGTGACAGCGGGGATGTTTTGTTGCTTGCAGAAGTCAGGATTTGAACTTTCTATAGATGTAGGAAATCTTGTTGTGGAAAAGGTTTTCAAGCTTGTTGCAGAGTTCCTGTGAGGGGGAAATGTTGTTTGTTGCAGCTGAGGTGTTGGAGAATTCTTTGATGATGTTGATGAGTGAAACATTTACAGATTGCCCATTTTTTAAGCTAAGACAAGTACTTGTATATGGGTTTGTACCTAGTGCACACAGTCTTCTATTTTATGTTGAAATTGACATGCTATGAAAAATCTGTTTAAAAATTCCAGGCTGCTTACAATATTTTAAATTTACTATGTAGAATCTGTGCCCTGTGGACATTTTTTCTGCAGAACCCAAAAACCTCTGTGGAGCATACTGGACACAAGTTGTAAACTGTCATCGGCATACAGAGGTACTCTACAATACAAAGATTTTTAGCACATTCAAAAGCTACACAACTATGATGCAATAGAAGCATATGTGTTTTATAAATATTTACACATATTAGCTAGACACAGGCTGTACAAAATAAGGTAGAGAAGTAATATGGTCGTTACCAGGGGTGGGTGGAACATGTACTGTACAGAATTTTGTGAAGTTACATAAAAACTCGCAAACAAAACAGGTGATGGACAGAATGTGGATCAATGTCACAAATTCACCCCAGTCCGAAGATCTGGGCCCAAATCCATCGTTTTTTTGCACTCTACACCACCCTGGGTTAGACAATGGCGATATGCAAATCAGCTCTGACCCTGTGCCCCATGGGAACAGTCCAGTCCGAACTACAAAAGCCATGTCCTTCCCAGAACGGAATCAAGCATCCGAGGACCGGACCGGTTTCGAGGTAACACCTCTCATCAGCCCGGCTAGCTTGACTCCAGTGGTGTGGAGTTCCTGGGACCCACGTCTGAGCATCCCCAGCGCACTTAGGGCGGAATTTGCAAACAAAACAGGTGATGGACAGAATGTGGATCAATGTCACACATTCATAAAAACTCAGCAAGATTCTGCAGAGTTCTGTGAGCTATTGGAATTCAGCATGTCACACTGCTTTTTAGCACAATGAGCTTGTTCCACGCTGTAAAATCAGTGCAAACCGCACCACATGGCATGCCAGAGGGCACTGCTTCTTTCAGCCACTCGAGTAGATTTTCTATTTGAGTGGTAGCTTTATCAGCGCGGATGGTTACAACCTTCAGCGGCTGCCCACAGTGAGAAATCTCGCTGGAATTCACTCTAGCACCCGAAATCACTCTAGGAGATGCACATTACCACTCACCAACTTAGCATTGGTGAGCAATGTGCAAGAAAAAACTGTACCATGCAGGGGTTCGTGGAGTTTTGCTCAAACTCTGTGTTTTGAGCAGAACACGGAGTCGGCAAAACTCTGTGGACGTCACCCAGAGTAGAATAAGTCACCCACACCTAATAGTTACCTACCACTATGTAAACTATAAAGCAAATTACCACACTTGTTTGATGATGTCCTCAGTGATGTCATCAGTCATATAATGTCATTTGAGATTCATTGATGCCATAAAAGATCTCATAGAACATGTAATGTCAGGAATTATGCTATATATGAACTGATAAGCAGTGCATGGTGGGAGTGCAAGTTATAGGTTTTTTTTTTACTCTTTATTCAAGACCAACCAAATTATTGTATACCATTTACAAAATAACGTAAGCATCCATCAGTCAATTTTAACATTTTCTCCCCAAACTGAAAGACTAGCAGCTGCCCCGGTTAACAGTAATGTGACCTTCATTTCCACCCGTGGGGGGAATCAACAATATCCCTGCAGTCTCGCCATATAATACAACAAAAGGCAAACATTTCCCCCTCCCACCCACCCTCAGCATCCCACCTATGTCCCCTCCCGTCTCCCAGTCGCATTAGAAATCCTCTATGTACTGTCTCCCAGCTATTATTGTAAAGACATACTGTTGTGTAAGCAAGTCAAGTTGTCCGTGCGGTGTTCCAGGCTCCCTTGTTACCTAACCATGCTATCACTCACCCTGTCCAGACCTTACGCTCGATCACCCTGCGATGGCACTAGGTCTATCCCTTCCAGGGCCATCAACATGATCTCCCACTCCTGTTCTATAGGATACTTCCTCTGACCTTTCTCCTCCTCCCTTCTCAGCGTCGTTCCCTCTGCTCTGCCCCACTTTACCAGTTCCATCTGCCATGCGGCCATCCCAGGTGGTCTGGGGGATTTCCACCTCATTGTCAGAGACCTGACAGCTAACAGAAGAGCCAGATCCAAGAATCTCAATTTGGCCTTCAGTGCCTTGGACCTTTTGCGGAACCCCACTAGGCTGTACAGAATCTCTTCAGGAACAGGCAAGTGAGTTGTATTTCTCAGTACCTGACATATCTCCGCCCAATATCCACGTAGACGTACACGGGACCAGAGCATGTGCAGGAATCCAGCCTCCTCTACTCCGCAATGTGGACAGCAATGGGGGGAGTCCGAGAACATTCTGTGTAGCCTCTGAGGGGTCAGGTACGCCCTATGCAGTACCATTGTTTGTATAAATCTAAATTTCACATTCCGCGACACCCTCCTGGGATGCTCCAGAATAATCTGCCATGCCTTATCCGTGAGTATTATGTCTGCGTTCTGAGCCCAAGTATCCCTAAGCATATCCAGCAGAATTGCTGCGTGTGCTCTGACCCCAGTTTATAATCAGCGCACTAAGTGTCCCCCAACCCCCATATAATAAAGCAGGTAGACCATTTCATGTTGTGCGGGTTGGGTTCGTTGTGGTGCCCACGTGTTCCGAATGTAGTGCGAGAGCGTGGCATGTAGCAAATATAATCTAGGGGGAGTGCCTGTAAGTTGTAAAAAGGACTCAAGGTCTAGCATAGTGTCATCACCAAAAAAGGCCCCCACCTCCACGACCCCAGCCTCTGTCCCGGGCCGCAGTATGTCTCGTGTTAGCCTGCCCTGATGCGTCGGGATACCCAATAAGGGAATGTTCACCACATATGGCTTTACCAATGAGGTGTAGTTCAGTGCTCGTCTCCAGCACAATAAGGCCGTGTGCAGGAGCGGGTGACAATGACAATCCGGAGGAAGTCACCTTTGCAGCAGCAACAAGGAGTGCAGCTCTCCCCATGCCAATCACTCAGGTGTATAGCTGATCTCATGGAGGTCCCTACCCGCCACCCAATGTGAGAGCTACTGGAGTTGACTGGCATAGTAATAGCCCCGAAAATCTGGGACTCCCAGGCCCCCCGAGTCGGTCCCCAACTGGAGCTTGCGAAGGCTAATGCGTCTCCGACCATTACCCCAGATCAGAGTAGTTAGAATGGTATTTAGTGTGGTAAACACTTGTTGGGGGACGGTCACAGGCAGGTTTACAAAATAATACAAGAAGCGGGGGAGCATAACCATCTTAGAGATTGCGACTCGGCCCATAACGGACAGGGGCAAGGAGATCCAAAAACCCACGCTTCTCCGGTGCCGGGTAATGGCACGCTTAATATTACCATCAATTTGGTCTTCTGGTGATCTATATACCTGGATCCCCAGATATTTGAACGTGGTCTGCGCGACCGGTATCTCGTGCGTCCCGAAGCGGATGGAGGTGGGGTGTAGTGCCTCATTGAAATAAAAGCCCGTCGATTTTGCTGGGTTGATAGCCAGGACGATACTTCCTCAAAGCGGCAAAAAATATCATAGAGAGCTGTGTGATCTGCTTCTAAGTACCTGAAGTACAACAAGATGTCATCCACGTACATGGATATCAAATTTTGCGTACCACTGATCGATATACCCATCTGGGCTTTATGAGCCCAGAGCGCTATAGCCAGAGGTTCCTGTGCCAAAACAAATAAAATAGGGGACAGGGGACATCCCTGTCGGGTGCCCCTGTACTATCTGACACGTACCTGCCCGTACGTGCCCTGGCCGAAAGGTCTGTGTACAACAGTCTAATCTACCTCAGGAGGGAGTCAGGAAGGCCAAAGCGCCTCAGGGCTTCAAACATGAACGTCCATGACAGGGAGTCGAACGCCTGTTTTAGATATAACGCTATACAGCCAGCCCGGGGATATTCCCGTGGTGTGCTTGTCATGAGGGCATGCTGTCTCCGAGTGTTCAGGGACGTACTCCATCCCGGGAGGAACCCGCATTGATCCCGATGTACCAGTTTGGGTAGGTGGTATTGTAAGCGCAGGGCTTTGGCCTTACTCAGGATCTTATACTCCGTAGAGAGCATTGATAAGGGCCTATAATTTGCCATGTCCAAGGCATCCCTGCCGGGCTTAGGTATTGATGTAACCAAAGCTTGCATTGTCATTGCCGGTAGATGTCCTTCCTCAAACGCTGCCCTGAACACCTTATCCAGGACAGGTGCTAGGGTGTCTAGGTATGTCGCATAGAACTCCACTGGGAGTCCGTCTTTACCCGTTGTCTTATTGCGATTAAGGGAACTAATTGCAACCCATATTTCATGTTGCATGATGGGCCCGTCCAAGTATTCTCCGACAGGGTTGGGAACAGGAGACTATGCAGGAGCACAGACACACGTTCTGGGTCCTCCAAGTCAAAAGGAGCGTATAGTGCTCTCAGGTGGTCGTGGAACGCTTTGTTAATCTCAGATTGCATGCGGGCCAAACCGCCGGACATGTCACGTATCTGTGTTATCACCGGGGGGGGTCCGGTCGGTCCTGTACCAGGCAGGCCAATAGTGTACCTGATCTATCAGCATCAGTGGGCTGACGGTGTAAATATTCTTTATAATCAATGTTTCTCAGCGTCTCCAATACTTCCGCATGATCTATATTCCCTTTCTGCAGCTCCCCCTTCTTCTCAGGATCTACACTCGCCTCCCTTTTCAAAATCTTTAGGTGGTTCTCCACCTCACAGAGTTTCCTGTGAATTTCCTGTCTGGCCCCTACCAACTGGCCTATGGCATCTCCCCGTACCACAACCTTCATGGCATCCCATACTACTAAATTAGAAGAGGCAGGGTCCCAATTTTCTCTAAAGTAATTGGAAAATGTGTCAGAAAGCGTCGCGCGGAAGGGGCCATCCTCCAGAAGGAGCGGGTTGAGTCTCCAGGTAGGTACAGGGGTCGGCACCCTTCCCCAAAGGAGGCTGAGCGACAGGGGTCTATGATCAGAGAAATGTTTGGCTAGGTACTCTGGGCTCCCGGTCCTAGAAATCAGTGACCGTGCGCATAGAAATCGGGAACATCCAAGTATGGAGGTTGTGTACGGGGAATAGAATGAGTATTCTTTGTAATCTGGGTTCAAGGCATGCCATGCATCCATCAAGCCCCAGCCCTCCGCCCAGGTTAGAAATACTTCAGACAGCCGCGAGGCCCCAGTCATTTGGAGTGGGGGGTGTGATCTATCCATATCCAGGCTCAGGACCATGTTCCAGTCTCCGCCCAATACCCAGGGGATGTTCACCCAGTCCGAGAGTACCAATCCAACTGTGTGTAGAAATTTATCCTGCTCAAAATTCGGGGCGTATATACTGCTGAGTACAATTAATTCACCATCTAAGGTGCATTTTAGCAGAATAAATCTACCCTGTTCATCTACTTTCCTCTCTATCTCCTCAAATGGCATCCCATGTCTGACCCAGATAGTCGCCCCCCTGGAGAAGGCCGAGTAAGTTGTAGAGTAAATAGTACCTCTCCACTTCTTTCGCAGTTTCTCGGCTTCTGATACCGTAAGATGGGATTCCTGGAGGAAAGCAACTTGTGTGTGCTGCCTAAGCAGGAAGGAGTGGATCTGGTGTCTTTTCTGTATCGCCCCAAGCCCCCGCAGATTCCAGGTAGTGAATCGATAAGATCCTACAGCATCAGCCATAATCATCTATTGCTAAGCATAAGAGTGTCAGTGGGCTCACAGCGCAAGCCCATATAACTAACGACCAGGAGACTACATATTCGAAACTTCCCTCCCAAAACTGAACAAACAAGGTGCAGTAATACAACACTGCCAGGCCAAACATAAGAACAGTAAACAAATAAGTCCAAGCACCAGTGCATTCACTAGTGCGGGGGTGGCCAAGCACTACTACAGTCATCTGTGTATTCGCACCGGGTACCGCTGGCTCAACGGCGTGCCGTCCTGGGGGCACCATGTTAGTAAAAATGTGCACGTAATCACCTACTGCAGATACCCTCACCTTGTGAACCAATAGACCCACTAGGGTCGTACTCAACCAGGGTTCCCGCCCTACTCATTCCATCTCACAAGTGCAAGGAAGCGGCGGATATGTACATTATAAACAGCGTTCAATACATATTACCAAACCCATGGATATCTGTTTGTACTATGAGTCAACAACAGCAGCAAGCAGTGAGCACAAAGTAAAGGATATCGGGCATTGCAGGTAACCAGTCCACTCCAAACGGAGCCGTGTATCCCTTTAGTTGTCCAGCATATCATCTGCCGCTCGGGGTGTGACAGTAGGGAACAGGATCACTCTGTTGTCTGAGTCAGAGTGGACCATGCTGTCGTCCAAGTCCGTCGGTATCTTCACCGAATCCTCTCTGAACGTGCCCACCATCGCCACGCACCCGACTGATCCTCCCTCTGTTGTTCCCGTGATGGGCCAAGTTTTCCTATGCTCCTCATTGCATTTGGGGAGTCCTCTCTTCCCCGACCCGAGTCTCTCCCCGAGCCACCGGTAGCTGTATCCTGAGTAGCATCCTGACTCCCGTCGATGCCCATCACCACCAGCCATTCCTCGACATCGGATGGGCTCTCGAAGAAATGTGTTTTTCTGCCATGGATGATCTTTAGTCGGGAGGGGAAAAGCAGCACATATTTCAACTTGGCCCTTTGTAGCTTCTTCTTTACCTCCACATACGAGGAGCGCTGTTTCTGTACCGTATTGGTATAGTCCGGGTAGAGGGACACCCTTCGGTTTTCTTATTGGATAAGGGACTTCTCATGGGCTTTCTGCAGCAAAACATCCCTATCTCGGTAGTTAAGTAGTCGTGCTATCAGAGGGTGGGGAGGGCGTCCCAGTCTGGGCCTACCGGTCGGGATCCTGTGCGCCCGTTCTACACAGAAGTGCGGTGATAGACCCACCATAGTAACATCGTTTTGGAACCACTGCTCCATGAAATCCTCTGCATGGGCCCCCTCACAGCGTTCCGGAAGGCCTATGACGCGGATGTTGTTGCAGTGATTTTGACCTCCGCGTCCTCCACGCGGTCTATGAGGGAGGCAACCTCCTGCTGCAGTTGCTGAATAGAGGTGGAATGGTCTGCCACCGTCGGCGTGAGTTCGGAAAGGGTAAGTCCCTGGTCTTTTACCTTGTCCGCCAATTTGCCATGGTCTGCCTTTAACAGCGATTGATTCGTGGTTAGGGCCCCGAGCTGATGTTCCATTGCCGACCTGGAGTCCCTAATTTCTTTCAGGATTAAGTCGTGTTTGTTCTCCTGCTGATCGCCGGCGTGATCCGACCCAGAAGCACTCAGTGAAATCCTCCCTTCTCCAGTGCTCCCCGTGACCTCCGAGCCCCTCCACCACCTTCGCCCCCTTTCGCACCATGATGTTCCTGAAGTGCGCCAAAGCCTTACTTTGTAAGATAGGAGCCTTATGAAGAGAGCGAGCCCCCCTCCACAGCGGTGTATGTCGGCGGTCTCTTCCAACCTCACCTGTTCCTCTGTGAGTGCCCACTCGTCCCGGTCAATTCGTCCCTCCCTCGGGCTCCACACCGGATCCCCAGGGCCAATATTCACAAAGGTGGGGTCGCAAGGTACCGGGGCCTCCAGAGTCCAGTCGGGCGCAAGTGAACTCCCGCTCCCCTCCCACGTCATCACTCAGACCCGCAGTCCTGCACTCTCAGCGGGCTTCGTGGAACAGGTTGCCTCCCCCGGGCCCGCAGGACGCAGCCAAGAAGAAAATGGGGCAGCTCCACATGTCTCCCCTCACCGGCAGTCTCAACTCCGCGGGCGGCCAGAGTCTCAGCAGCCCGGCTGTTCCGTCCCTCCGATGGGGTCCGGGCCGTAACTTTATGTGGCGGGAGGGGGGGGGAGATTCCGCAAGATCAGTTCATTACCCACGTCGCTCACTCTTCTGCATCACATCACCAGCGCTGTCTCAATCGGTTGCCTGGGTGCTCCGTGGGTTCCTCTCTTCGGTCATCTGCCCCTGCTCCTTCGCGGGTGATGTGTCAGTCTTCCACCACCACCAGACCTCCGCAAACAATGGCCGGCCCAGTCCCACAGCAGGCCCCAGCAGACTCTAAGAGCTGGGGTCGGCACTCACCGCCGCCCTCTGGGGTCCGGGTCTCCTCTCCCTCGAGATCTTGTGGTGTCACAGGGAGCCACCTCGCAGCCGCCTCCGGTCCGGTTACACAGCGTTCCGAGTGCTCCGGAGCGCCGACCGATCACTTCAGGTCCCGCTCAGCCCAGTCGCTCTAGGCTTGCTCCAACTGCAGCTCCCGGCTTCTTCCCGTATGTGTGGTGGTAGGCCCAATCCTCTTCCGACTCACATTATGGACCAAATTCTACAAGCCGATGGGTCACTGTGTCGCCGTGGGGTTCCGGCGTCGATCCGCCAACTTCCCCTGTGGGCAGGGTCCTGCAGCTGCTTTATTTCAGGATTGGCCCCAAGCGGACCCAGAGCTCTAGCAGCAGCCGACCACCATTGTGGCTGGCTAGCCACGCCCCGAGTGCAAGTTATAGTTAGCTCTACTAACTATAACTGGTGAGTTTCTGTGTATTTTTTTGTTCAAAACGTGAATTTTGTCGCTGACATGTTCACCTAACAATGATGTTCATTTATCCATTGTTAAATATATATATATATATATATAGGTAATTATAGTTAGGATGTAGTTTCCATAGGAACAGCGCTTTTCTGTTTGCCAATAACTTTGGAGTAGTCTGACGAATCTTTGCACAATTTTCAAAACTGGTTTGATGGTCACTTCAGCTGCTATCTTGAAACGGGATCTCAAAATAATGCTTTTTATCCATGTTCATTTTATATAGGAAACTTTCAACACAGCTACAGCCCGAACTGCTGAACGGAATTGCACCAAACGTGGCAAAAAGATAGCTCTTGGTCCAAGAGAACTAATTCTGTTAAATCGTGTAAATCCGTGTAAATCCGTTCAGTAGCTGCTGAGAACTGTAAACATTTCTCAGATACAGTGTAAAAAGTATGGCATAATATTAACACATTGGGAGGGAGAAATTGCATAAAGGAAACACAACCAAGTAATTATAAAAAACTATATTTCATTTAATAAGTATATAAATGTTCATATTAAAAACAGTTAATAAAAAGGCATGAATATAAATCAATTATACAAAAAGCAAGATATACAGTAATCATATAATACATAAAAAGTACATATAAAAAGATTCTATAACAGTGGCAAACAATATTATTCGACGCGCGTTTCGGCGTTATGGGGAACGCCTTCCTCAGGAGCCACAAATCGTATCAAGATACCGACGGTGGGGGCGGAAGTAGAACAAACAATGCTTGTCTCTCTCTTTATATCAATGTCCATAAGCTGTAGTCATGGCCCCTTTCCAACGGCTGCGGGGCGCCAGCAGCTATCCTCTGTGCGGCTCCCGCGGATTCACACATGCGGACCTAGAACTTTTCTTCCGAAGTGAAACTCGGCGTGGCGATACACTCTCCCACGGCTTATACATGACGGCAGGCACGAGACGTGTTTCCTAAACACACCAAGAAAACGGTAGCAGCACGCTATTTGTGCCTCCGTATTGCTACGGACATTCCCTATTAACCTTCTGAAGTGGACGCATAAAAGATTTCATTTCTCTGATGTCCTCCACTGTGGATGTTAGAATGCAGAATATTAATTACTGACTTGTCTTACCGCGGTGACGATAACCCGTATGAAGGCCGGTCACTCGGAAATAAGGACATAGTTACGTTCGAACCGGAAGGTGTCTCTTCAATGTGAATAATTAGCGAGTATGCTGCATTTTTAATATGAACATTTATATACTTATTAAATGAAATATAGTTTTTTATAATTACTTGGTTGTGTTTCCTTTATGCAATTTCTCCCTCCCAATGTGTTAATATTATGCCATACTTTTTACACTGTTTATTTCCCTCTACCACGAATTGATTTTCTTAACAGGGGGTCCTTGTTTTTTAGATTAACATTTCTCAGATATACAACTGAGGCTGTAGTGAATCCACAACCCTTCCAAACCTTATGCCTGAGATCTCATTGGCTGCCAACACTTCAAACCCGGAAGTGTTGGCAGTCATCTTGTGACTCAGCTGAACTTAGTCACAAGAAAAAAAAAATGAAAGTAAAGGGGGCAGGGTAGGAACATGCTGAATCCTTAGGCTTTTGGGGTGTCCCACAGAGCCAAAAAATAATTTTGTTTTAAAGTAAAAATAATAAGCATGAGTCGCGTTGGATTCACAACTCCTGCCAAAAATGGAGAAAAAAATTAAGCCCCAGGATGTGCCAGGTTGCGGGGCATTTGAAAAGATAGTAGTGGGGCCCACGGGACTGTTCAAAGCCAGGGGACCACCACCTCCCGTGGGCAGAGATGAAATAAAAGAAAACGTGGGGAGGCCTTATCTCATGTGGGATGTCATCATTGATGTCCATGTCATGAGTGATGTAATATGTGAGGTCATAAGCAGTGCATTGCGGGGCGTATGTTATAGTTAGCTCAGGTAACTATAACTTCCAAACTTCTCTAGTTTTGTACAAATGAAACCTGATCCTAACTATAATGTCCCTGTAACCTTTGGTTTTATCAGTGAATATATATGTGTATACATATATATATGTAAATATTGACCTATGAAAGCAAAGGTTACAGGGATGTTATACTTAGGAGGTAGAATTTAAAATAAAACTCAAAAAATTCACTGAAAAACCTAAAGGTTACAAGAAAGTTATAATAAGTTTTCACTCATACAAAACGATAGAACTTTTGCATTTAGAATTACCTGAACAAACTTTAACTTAGGCCCCCAGTGTGGGTGTGTCAGTATCTGTATGGGTGATTGAGTGGCAGTGTGAGTTGTCCAATGAGTGGATAAGTGGGTGTGTAGTGAGTGTATGGGTGAGTGAGTGGGTAGGTGTATGAATGTCTGTATGAGTGAGGAACTGGATGTGTAATTGACTGTGTGGGGGAGTGAGTGGTTGTTTGAGTGGCTGTTTGATTAAGTGAGTGAGTGGCTGTATTGGAGAATACGTGTCTGTGTGAATGGCTGAATGGGTGAGTGAGCAGATGTGTGACTGTTTCTATGGATGTGTGAATAGGTGTGTAAGTGTTTCTATGGATGTGTGAATGGGTATGTAAGTGGTGGTGTGGGAGTAGGAGTGAATGTCAGGGTGCTTGTATGGGTGAGCATGTAGCTGTGTTCAGAGGTTGTATGGTTGAGTGAGTGGGTTTGTGAGTGACTCTGTAGGTAAATAGATGGTTGTGTGAGTAGCTATATGGGTGAGTATGTGTCTATGTGACTGGTTGTCTGGCTAAGTGACTGGTTGTATGAGTGACTGTATGGGCGAATGAATGTTTGTGTGAGTGGCTGCATGAGTGAGTGGGTGTGTGAGTGACTCTATGGAAGGCTGAAGGGTGTGTGCAAGCATTTTTATGGGTCTATGAATGGGTGTGTGAGTGTGTGTAAGAGATGTTGTATGGGGTGTGAGTGGATCTGTGGATGATATCATCAGTGATGTCATTTGAGATGTCCTCAGTGATGTCATCAGTTATGTCACTGACCATGTTATGAGTGATGTAATATGTAAGGCAAAAGCAGTGCATTGCAGGGGTATAAGTTAAAGTGAGCTCAGGTAACTATAACTGCTGAACTTCTATGGTTTCGTATGGGTGAAATCTAAGCCTAACTATACTGTCCCTGTAACTTTTGTATTTTTCAGTGAACTTTTAAGGTTTTTTAAAATTCTATTTCCTAACTATAACGTTTCTGTGACTTTTGATTTTAAAGTGAATTTATAAGGTTTTTCAAATTTGATTTCCTAACTATAAAGTCCCTGTAACCTCTGTTTTTTTAATGAATTTCTATGTTTTTTTAACTAGTAGTCACATTTACAGAGTAGTGGAAAAAGGTGACAGGCCTCCACCCAGCTCTCATTAATATTGCTTTACCTTTAAGATAGGCTGCATAATTTTCAAGGCCCTCCACGGAAAAAGCCCCAGGTTCGTCAATCAACTCATAAATAAACACGAACCGACCCGAGACCTTCGCTCTGCCCACCTGTCCCTCCTCACGGTGCCGACATTTAAAAAGAAAAGACTTGGCGGATCCTGTTTCGCATACCTCGCCCCAAAAACCTGGAACTCATTGCCCTTGTCTATTTGGAACTGTACCAAGCTGACAGAGTTTAGGGGAGCTCTTAAGACCTGGTTATTCAAACAAGCGCACGGTTAGAGCACTGTTCCATCTGTCTCTTCATTTACCATTTACCATCTGTTTCTTTCAGCGCCATGAAACCCCTGGGTGACCGTGCGCTTAACAAGTTCCGTATAACATAACATTGCTATGTCAGACTTACAGGCGATAACAAGAGGGCTTCTAAGCCTCCAATGACCCTCTGCATCCAAGAACACCTCATCCCCCAACCAGTGGTGCACCAGGAGATACATTTGAAGAATGGTGGAAAAAGAGGGTGGGCCCTCCAACCAACTTTCAGCAATCGCACTGTGTGGGACTTTGTGGAAGTAACAGGAGGGTTTGTTGGCCCCCAAGGACCCTCAGCAGCCGAGGAGACTTCATTTCCTAGCCAGTAGTGTGCCAGGAGGCACATTTGCAGAGTGGTAGAGAAAGGGGGCATGACCTCCAAAGACCTCTTAGCAATCCCACTATTTTTAGGGCTTATGGAGGTAACAGGAGGGCTTGATGGCCCCCACAGAACCTCAGCAGCCAAGGGTACTTTATAGCAAACCAGAAGTGCAACATGAGTTACGTTTGCAGAGTGGTAGGGAAAGGGGGCATGGCCTCTGATGATCTCTCAGCAATCCCGCTGTTTGGGACTTACTGGAGGTAACAGGTGGACTTGTTCACACCCAAGGACCCTCAACAGCCAAGGGTACTTCCTCCTCCAGCCAGTAGTGTGTCAAGAGGCATGCTTGCAGAGTGGTGGAGGAAGCAGGAGTGGGGTCCGATGACCTCTCAGCAATTTCACTGTTTGGGACTTACTGGAGGTAACAAGAGGGGTAGTTAGCTCCCAAGGACCCCTGAGACCGAGGGGGCTTCAACAGATTGTTGGTGAAAAGTTACGGGCCTCTGCGATTTGATGACCGTATTTTGTTGGTGTGTTATTAGGGGAGGGGGGCCACATGGCCCCCCCTTCTCTGTGCCGATTTTGACCCCAGGGACCCAATCCCCTGGGTCAAGATCTTTATGGAATGGGGAGGGGGCCACACAGCCCCCATCCCTGGGCTGATTTAGGGGACCCCATCTCCCATTGGCCCAGTGTTTTTATTTCCAAAGAAAATATTGTAATAGGGAAGGGGTCTGTGCGGCCACCCTCTCTGGGCATATTTAGGACCCAGGGAGGTCCCATGGCCCAGCCTAAAAACAAAAACAAAATATTTTAAAAAAAGGTGAACTCCTTAAGCCATAGGAAATATTTGTAGAAAAAAACCTATATAAAATAAATTAAAAAAACACCTGCAAAACATACATAATGTTTAATCATCAAAATATAACTAACATCACACAATTCAACATATTGTGATACATTACTAAAACAGTGTGTGAACATGCAAAACTACAAACTAGTGACAAACAATACCAGTGGTACATCTAAAAGTACAAACAGAACACAAGCAACACTATAACTAACTTCTAGATCTCCCTCCTAAATCCCTCCTGCCCTCAAAACCTTTTAAAAATCCTCAGAAAAGCACTTACATGTTCCGAAAAACAGCAGCACCTTATCACAGACTGGTTCTTGACTAAAAACAATACAAATAGATTACAAAATACAATATTGCTAAAAAAAAATGGTCTCTGAATTAAACTTAAAAAAGATTATATCCCATAGAAATGAATGGGAAGTATTATAACAATGTTGATTCAATATGAAAAGAATGCAATAAATTGTTACACATCTAAAACATATCAAACAATGAAATAAAATCTATGAAAAAGTTGTAAAGTACAAATTAAATATTATTATAAAATATATACAATTATTGATTATATACTAATAAATCATATATTAAAATGTTCAAAATAAGTACATAAAAGAGTTGTAAAACAGTGGAAAATAAAAGTTGAAAATGTACAACATTCAAATGTATATAAAGAAAATGTACGTGTTTTTGATTCATAAAAATAGTGAAGGAATCTTTTATTTACTTAAGTTTATATACTTGTTATTTTTTACTTGAAGTATATAAGATTAAAAATGTAATAATATACAATAAATAAAAATAGAAAGATATGTGATGTCTTTCTTATGCCAAGAATGGAACTAAGAATATTACTGGTTACAAACATTAAAACATTTTTTTTGTATATTTCTAATCACGAAAAACAATGATAAAATAACACAGAGCATATCTACTACAGACAAACAAAAGTAAAATAAATGATTTTTGAATACATTTTAAAAGTAAATTATCATACTCAAACATAAATCATTTAAATAATTGTTAGACTCTAAAGGGGTGACAATTACTATTGCCACTCCAGTGTAAACCAATTTGAAAAAAAGGTGTTGGACACTAAAGGGGTGACATTTACCATTCTCACTGCAGAGTAAACCAATTTGGGTAAGGTGTTGGACACTAAAGGCGTAAAATGTACTATTCCCACTTAAATCTAAACATATTGGGTGAAGATGATGGATGCTAAAGGGTTGATATTTACTATTCAGACTACAATCTAAACCAATTTGGGGAAGGCGTTGGACACTAAAGGGTGATATTTACTATTGAAACACAAAATTTGGAGTGACACCCTCTTCTGGTGCATGGAACAGTTTTCGTGGAACACATATATCTGAGAGAGGACCTATCTCTCTTGTTTAGAATAGCCTCTGGCACAATCACCTAGTCAAAGAGGGGAGATAAATAAACACATATGCAGCAATTGTGGCAAAAAGAGACATTGAATGCAGTCCACAATAGGAAACTTCCCATCATGGTAACATAATTTCTCTGCACATTGACAGTTAAAGACATAAAAGCTTAAAAGCAGTGCCAAACGTGACACAGTGACTAAGATACCATCATTCATAGAGCTCATGCATTTGTTAAAACAGACATGATTGCATTACTAAGGGCCTGATTGCGATGCCGTAGGAAACAGCTCCGACAATCAGTCGGAGCAGTTCCTACGGCGTCGTAATCATCTGTTCGAAGTCCTTTCCGATCGACCCATTTTGATGGGGTCCATTGGAAAGGAATCTGATCTGGGTTTCCGAAAGGCCTCTGACAGGCTCGGAGAGCCCGGCTGCCATTCAGAAGGCTTCCAGTAATCCCTCAGGTGCTCTTTCTCCCCGAGAGATTGCAATAGCAGATTCAAACAGCCTTTCTCTGATGGCCTTTCTGGCATAAAAAGGCTGGGGAAATATGGCTTTGGGAGGCCCCCAGCAGGGCCCCCATGGGTGCAAGGTGTCCAGATGGTGGCCTAGGGGACACCATAGTGCCTCCCTATTGATCCCTGTACCCAGTGGCAGGCATCTGTGCCTGCCATGGGGTACAGGGATGAACTGCACCACAGCTCTTTACAATGAGAACATGCATTCCAATCGGAATGCTGCTCCCATTGTAAAGAATAGGAATTCATCCGCACAGTGTTCGGTCACATCCTAAATACTGGGTTGGGACTGACGATAGGAGGTCGTTCAGTCCTGGTTTCCAAATCATGTCGGAAGGACTCAGGTCCGGCCAACATCGCAATCGGCCTCTTAATGTACAAAGTCTTATCACCTTATTGTCTGTTCTGGGAGGACGCCTCCTATAGTCACACTCTATGGGTGAGATCCCATCATAAAAGAAAAATGGGGGAGAGAGAAAATAATAACAGACAGATGAAAAAACACATTGCATTCCCCTATCTTAGCTCACAAAACTACCAGGTAATATAGAATGCGGTAATAAATATCATGTTGCACATACTGTTCCTTTATTACTTCTCTCCCAAGTAACTTACTGCATCAAGGTAGAGTGCCTACCATGCCCCATAGAACAGCCAACTAGTACTGACCAATAGTCTAAATGGCTACTGCTATTTGAATGAAAAAACGGTGTGGCTTCCCTTTCTGTAAATAGCCCATTACTCATCCCTTGGTAGTTGTCACCTGTTTCAGGACCAGGGAGAAGGTAACCAAGAGTTGGTTTGTCCCACCCCCATTGAGCTTTTGAGTTCTGGTTTTAACAATCAGAGGGTAGAATTGAGATCCCAGAGTATGGGAACGTGCATGTGACTCTGACCTGAACTCTACTGCCCTCTTAAATTCCATGGGAGGACCTGATGCGTTGAGAGGAAATACCCTCCACCTTACTTGCAATCTGAAGGCCAGCATGACCACGTCAAAGTACCCTTGGGACATCTCGCTGAAAGCCAGTCATGGGATATCCTCATTGCAAGAGAATTCTGGGAATTGAAGTATTAATTACAGAATGCAGTTCTTTAATTATCAATGTAGAGAAACACTAAGTTGAATTTACAAAATAGGGTATTTCAAGAAGAAGTTTATGGTTTGTATGTGTAGCAATACTATGCTAATGGAGACAACCGAATCCCATTAAATAGTCAGTGACAGTGGGTGGTAAAAAGGGACATTCAATTATGTCTGCATGGAATGAAAGTACACAAATTACAGCAAAGTGGAGAGTATCCTTAATGTTATTAGCTCTGATTTGTTATTAGAAAATGATAACAGGTGAAAGAATGTCCAAGAGAGGCCCAACCGAGGAGATACATATTTCATATCCTTTATTTACCCAGAGTGCCCCATGGAATATCATCATTCAAAGTAGGGAGGTCTGTGTGGAGGTCGAATACCCAGCTCTGCTCATGTTTAGCGGTGCTTTACTCATGTCTGTATGCCTCTGTTCCAATTTTCCATTATGTACCATTCAATATCATCCACACAGTATTGTTGGTCGATGTAGTGTCTGGTCAGTTTGGTATTATCTCTTCTACATTATGGGAACAAATATTTTCCTAGTGGTCATCCCGATGAACAGTAGCCTGCACAGACATCTAAGGGTAGATATCACATGACTAGAATTGTAATTTGTCAAATGTTTCAAAGTCCAAGAGTTAGCCAGGCCCATGTCTACAGATATGCATTTCCTCATGAACTTACATACCCCCAAGCCATTGCATGGTTGATGACGCGCTGGTGTGTTCGATAGCCTCATTTGGATCTCTGTTAGATTCTTCTTTGGATGTGCATGTATCAGAGTATCCTGTAGGTTTTAGCTCTGTCTGAAAGAGAACATAGGATGTGTGATCCTCAGATTCCCCGAGCTCAAAGTGCTGCAGTGACTTTTAACCAATAGGAATTCAGAGTTGAGATGGGAGTGAAAGTTGTAACATAAATTGGTCTAGTATCCAGTGTTTTTTTATATGTGCACAACAAAGCCTTCCTGTTGCTCTTCATGGCTCTCTTCTTTGCCCTGGTGACAGTTTTTTCAAGGTAATTTATTTCACATAACTTCACAATCTGTGTGCAATTGCATCTAAGTCTTAAGGATTATCCGTTGGGTAAGCCTTCCCTGAGTGCTCGGGATGATAGCTTGCAAATTTAGCAAGCTGTTTTTATGTATGGGTTTAAAATCAATCAATCAGAGTTCTTGTAAAGCACGACTACTCAACTGTCAGGGTCTCAAGGCACTGAGGGGGGAAGCCGCTGTTCAGTCAATGAGTCAGGTCTTGAGGTCCTTCCTGAATTGAAGCAGCAACTGTGATTGCCTGAGATGTAGAGGCAGGGATTTTCAGGTCTTCACAGCTTTAGAATGCCCTCTTCATGCTATATTTATAAATCTAAGAAGGGTATTTCCACATTGCTCAAATTCAGAGTGAATCTGAGAAAAGGGACCAAACTGTACACCCATTCCGAGAACGCAATGGGTTCCTGCTGGTGCCTCTCCAGATCACCAGGACATTATATATATTTTCCACAACTTATGGGCCTGATTCTAATGTGGTTTGGAAGGCCTCCTAACGGTATTTGCTCTGTCCAAATTCGAGCAGGAACGTGCATTTTCGACCAAATTGGAAAGGTTTCTGACTGACCAATTACTATGCGAGTTAAGCATTAGGAATATCCTAATCTGAACCTGATGGCATTCAGAATGACCGAGCTGTATGGAGCAGATTTGTACTTCTCTATGTGCCGCTTTTCAAAATGACCGACTACAATGCAGGATTCGGACAGCCTTTCCATCCGATTCGAAATGGCAGGCAGAATCAAACTTTTGGGGCCCGTAGCTGGCCCCCCTGCACCTGGAGCCTTTCTAATCAGGCCTGTGAGGATACCCAGGGGGGCATCCCATACCAGCCATGCACAGTGTGGCAGGTACCAGGGGATGCCCGCCACAGGATGCCGGATTTTCCCCAGCCACCCCTTTCTTTAATGGGACCATATGCATTCGGTAAGAACGTAGGCCCCCATTCAGAAAACATTCCCAAACCGATTTGGTCGGAATGATTTCCGAACCGCAACGAAATTGGGCCCAAAGTGTCTGAGGCATGGATAATCATTTCTGTAGATGTATTCAGTTTCAATGTTGTGGAAATAGAGACATGCAAGGCTGGATGCACAGGTACTCACCATGGAAGGCACATGTGTTTGTAATAAGAAATTCCCTTAGAATTCGGAAACATTTCTTGTGAGTACCATATGGGCGCAATCAAGAATGAACTCAGGTGGAGTCATTTTATTGGCCCGTCTGGGATTCAGTAGTTTCTCTATTTCCTCTAGCGTGGCTTCTAGTGGAATATTTGTATATATTGATTTCACGTCTAGAGATAATATGCAGGTTTTTCTCTGGTTCAAAGGTCATATCCTGCACTTTTATGTCTTACCCAAAGTGCATATGAACAAACACCCTCCCCCAGGAAGCCCAATCGTATTTGGAATTGGATAAGCCTTAGAACCCTATTACAATTCTGTGATTTCTTTCTAAAACCTTTGATGGCTAAGATGCCATCCTATGTGAAAGACACCAAGTACATACTTAATAAATTACAGTACATGACCTTTGAATCAAGTGTTTTGATGGTTTCTCTAAAGAAGGCATGAACATGTTAGTGCCTTTTCTTCTCTCTCTCTCTCTCTGTTATGTTATTCCCACTCCATTCTAAGACAATTTTAAGAATGTGATGGACACTAAAGAGGTGGAAGTTACACCATCCACTTCAAAATAAAACATTTTCCACACAATTATACAAATTAATAATTTTACATACACAATCAGTTCTCCATATTCTCACATATATTTTAATGGTATCTAAAACACAGTAACCTGAATTGCATACCTTTATACATATATTTACATTTTATAATATAACAATTAATATTGTATTTAGTATTAAAAATGAATATTGCGTTGAAAACATTTATAACCATGGACAAACTTTAAACAATAAACTGAAAATATAATCATAGTGCAAAATTAACAATCATAAATTTAATAAATGAAAATACAAGTTAGATTTTAAAACATTTTATAAAAATATGTTAAAATAAAAAAATGTAATCAGTTTGTTTATACATTTTCAACTATTTAAAAATATATATATTTTAGATTTTAGCATATAAGTATTTCCAAAGATTCTGAAAATAATTTTTTGAAAATAGTTTTGTTTTAAATATTATACAACATATTTTTTTCTTATTTACAAAATAAATATTTAAAACCATTAATACATATTTAAAATCAAATTAAAATATATTAAAATATGAATGTAACAAAATGAACAGAAAAATTCTAAATTACTATTTGCATAACTTAAAAACGATGTATTTAAAATTTATATGTAAGATACATACATTTTATTAAAATCTCCCCACTTTTTGTTTATACATTTTTAAACATTATTATATGATTTTATTTAATGTTAGCAAACATTTTTTTTCAAAGATTATGATTTATGAAAATAGTTTTGTGTTTTTAATGCCTTAACCGCGGCGGCAATTTCGCTGCGGTGCAGGCGTTCTAAAGAGTGGGCAGGGCTGAGACGGCCTTTGGCCGTTCGTAGCACCAGTGAGGGAATGCGGCCGACGGGAGCACGGAACAGGTTAAATGTTATAAATGTTATTTCTTTCTTATTTACACAACAAATATTCAATTCATTTCATATATATCACAATTAACATTACATTAAAATATATTGAAATAGTAACGCAACAAAATGCAAGTACAAATTAAAAAAGACTAATTTGCATAGCTTTAAAATGATGAACTGAAAATTTTACTGTAAAACATATTTTTTTAACATCACCCCACTTTTTGTTTATACATTTTTAGGCATTTTTTAAATATTACATTTGAAATTTTAGCATAAAATAATTTACAAAGATTCTGATTTATGAAAATAGTTTGGTGTTTTTAAATGTAATAAACATTGTCTTGGTCTTCTTTACAAACAAACTATTTAATACCCTTAATATATATCATAATTACCATCAAATTATAATATATAAAAATAACAAAATAAACATAAAAAATAAAATGACTAATTTGTATATCTTTTAAATGATGAAATTAAACTTTTAATTTAAAACATAGATTTAAAACCTAATATCTCGCTACAACAAAGTATTAAACAATAATTATATACATTAATTCAATATTTTTACCTTTGATATTCCTGTCAATTATGTTTTTGATATCCCAATATTCTTGACACAATATTTTTGTATCACAATATTGTTTATTATTTGCCCAGTAACTTTGCAATCAGCCACTTAGGGGTGTTTTACGATGCCGGGTGGACAAAGTACGCCCGCCACCGTAACGGTATGCAGGACCGTCCACCAGGGGGGACGGTGGTCACACACCTGCAATTAGGTTGCCACTGTGGCAATGTCATCCCCCATTCCCAGCATTGTGGCAGGTGGTGTTCACAGCACCGCGCCCCACAATGCTGGGAATGCACGTTGTGCATTGGCATGCATAAGGTGACAGGCACCACAAGGTGCCTGATACCTTGCCCATGCCAATGTTGGGCGGTACTATAGGTACCCCCATGTGCAACCCCACTCCCCAAAAAGCCTGCTACGGGCCCCAAACAGCAAAAACTGCATGCCTCTCCATGGTGGCAATGACGCCATGGAAATGCTGCTCTCCGCCGGCATGTTAATATGGATGGCGGTGTCTTGCAGACGCCGCCACCATATTAAGCTCCTTTTCCACCTGGTCAACTCGTCGACGGACGAAAAAGCTGCATGCTGTCTTCCCGTCCCCTACGGAACCCCCAGCCATCCTAATAGGGCGGGGGGGTCAGTCAGGCGTGGATTGCGGGTGGATCGCACCTGCCGGGCCGACGGTGGCTATCGCTGGCTTGGTGGGGCAATCCACCCGCCATCCAAATAAACGCCTATATGTCTTTTTCTGTCACCATAGCCCATGGAGCACAGGCACAGTGTATAGCCTTTTGAGGCAGTCTCACCAAGTACTTCTATTAACAATGTCTACTTGAGTCAGAGTAAAAGAAAGTAAAAGTAAGTGTATGTGCAAGTGGGATGAGGAGTAGAAGTAGATGTCAGAAGGAGTAATCATAAATAAATCAGGATAAAGTAAGTGTAGGAAGAATAGTATGTAATTAAGGATGGATACAATGTGTGTAACTCAAAGTTGGGAGGACTAATATAGAATTCAATCTAAGAGCAATGTAAAGCATAAGTAGAAGTAAGATTTGTAGGATATGAGAGTAGGTGTAATACTGCGGTTAAGTGTAATGTAAACATAGGAGTTTTTCAAGGTGCAAATATAGTTGTAAAACAGGACTAAGAGAAGGTGTAAGAAAAAGTAGGAATAGGAAGGAATGAGATTAGGATAAAGTAGTATTAGGAGTAAGAATAAATGTAGGTGTAAGAGTAGGTGCATATATAAGTAAGTGTAGGAGCATAAAAAAGAAAAGGTAAGTAGTAGTAAGTGCAGGAGAATGATGATTAGGTGTCAGATGAATAGTAAGAAAAAATGTGAATATGTTTATGAGTAAGAAAGATGAGATAGTAACATTCCTAAAGTATGAGTACAAATAAGAGGAATGGGGGTAGGAGTAGCAGGATAAGTAGGAGCAGGGAAGACAACTGGTGTTAAAGTAGATTGGGGTGGTGGTAGCAGAAGAGAAAGTGGTGGGAAGAGGAATGCGAGTCTTGATGTGTGTAGTAGGGTACATGGATGAGTAGGAAAGTGTTGGGTAAAGGTAGGTGTAAGGTGGGATAAAGTAAAAGAATGCGACGCCATTGCAGTGCATGGACACTGCAACATCCATGGATTACCACAGAATCACTTTTTAGTTAGACTGATATGCATAATAGAACAGCCTAACCTTAAATAAAAAATAGTCCTGTGGAATGTATTATGATAATGGCACTTTTATCAAGCAGTGGCTAAAGGGGAATGAGCAAAAGCAAACAATGGCTGAAGGGGGCTGACCTGTTATAGTACAAGAACATCGAAATCAGAATATCAGCAGCTGCAAATATTGTCTTATCAATTTAAAAGTAAAAAAAAATCACTCAATGATATAGAACCCATAGACAATTAGGTGATATTTTGTTAACGATATTAAGAACACATCGTTTATCAGTTGATATTTATGCATATGATATTTTGACTCACTATCTTCAGGTTCAGCACGCCTTTCTTGGTATTATGTCTTTTTCATCACATAAGCTCTGACATACAGCTAAAGATGTGTCTAGGGAATAACTCCTATATGATCAACAGTCGTCCAAGTTTGTTTTCATTATGTCCATTGTTGCTTGCCGTTGAATAGGAACTTGAAGATGAGATGCATGGTTTAAGGCACGACTCCTTCCAACCAGTCTCCTCAAAACTTTTGTGAAAAGTTTGTGCGAGTACGAAAGTGTCCAAAGTTTTTCCCAATCAAATAAAACGTTTTTTTCTGCGCCAAATATTTCAACTAGAACTATTAAGTTCCAATCAGCGACTCTAATGACCATTACATATACAAAAAACAATAATGTAACATATGTGTTACCTTTTTTAAAACCAACATTAAGTGACGTGCAATGGAGGAGAATGTTTCACGAGTGTTCGCATGATTTCACAGCAAGCTCGCTTGAAATGCATTCTGTCGATAAAGTGAGACCCTGCTTCTAACTTTCTCAACCTCCATTCTGAAACCTCACAATCATTTGGCGCGTGACGTGCAGCCAGTGCCCCAATTATTATAGCGCGGTTCCCCTTAAGCCCTCTGCTTCTGTGGCTCTGGAGGCTTTTTATTTGCTAACCATGATGATTCTCTTTGCATTGAAAGAAATCCCCTAATCCTTAAGATCAAAGTGTTATGCGTTTATTGACTGCCTTCGCGGTGTCAGAGGTTAGGATCCACTGTCAAACAAGATGGATCTTAAGAAATAAAAAGGGTTACAAATATGAAAGCAGGGGATAAAGTGTTAGCGTTGAAAGATACATTTAACAGTGCCATAAGCTGCACTGGGCTTAATATGCGAGTTCTGCCGCGCGCTCATGAATCTGAATGGGCGAGCGAGACGTCTGCATCTGCATGCATTTCATAGCAACAGCATTATAACGGTCTGTAATATAGAGTCGCCGAATTATGCTAATGGTTTCTCACTCATCTTCTCGACACAGAGTCTTAGCATAAATGTGCCCTGTCAGGTATACACTTGGCTCTCTGCCTTTCTTCCTATGTTTCTGTCTGTGTTGCTAAAGTGAAATATGCTTTAAATGTCAGGATGCATTCTGAATATTCTCTATTAATTGCCAATGGTGAACATTTTCTGCATATATATAGCAATACTCCTTGTTTATGTTCATTACTACACATAGGCCCTTAATTATGAGGCCTTGCGTCAGTTTTGCGCCGCCGGTGCGTCACTTTTTGTGACGCACCAGCGGCGTAAAAAAAGCGCCTTGTTGCGCCATATTTAAAAAGTGACGCATCTAGGTAGATGCGTCACTTTTTAAACCCCTGCGCCACATTATACCTGCGTCAGGTATAATGTATGCAGAGGGGGCGTTCCCCCGCAAAAAGCCTCGTAATAGTGACGCAGTGAAATCTATGAGATTTCACTGCGTCACTTTTAGGATGCTGTTGCGTCAAAATCTTGCGCCTGCCTCACAGCAGGCGTAAGACTGACGCAAGCCCTTTCACATGGTGCTTTCCCCATGTGAAAGGACGCATTGTTGGAGTTGCTTCACTTTTGTGACACACTCCAGCAATGCGTCACTTTTGCGCTTACAGATACGTCAGAAATACTGACGTATCTGTAAGTCCTTGCGACATGATGCGTCATACATTAAATATGACGCATCATTGGTGTCGCAAGGAGTGCGCAGTGAAAAGTGACGCATCGCTGTTTTCACGCAGCGATGCGTCACTTTTCATAAATGAGGCCCATACAGTTTAGTCCATTAAAATGTGTATAGTAAATATTCATGTCTGTCTGTCGTTTAATTGTCTCTGTCTCTATTTCACTATTAGCATTTAGAAATGTGTTCATCCATCTTTCCTGTGTCCATTTAGCCATCTATATTAATACGTGCCAAGCTATATCACAGAAGAAATTGATGCACAGGATTTCGATTTGTAACGTAGTGCATGAATGAAACCATTGTTCACCAGCTTGACATCACGTTGATGCATAACGAGAGCGTAGAGGATCACACAATGTCCTTCCAGAGTATATTGGTCTCTTAAATAATGTAGCATAGTCTTGTGGTCAGGCACTGGACTTGACTGAAAACAGTAAGTCAGTTATGGTAAATAGTCCACGTGTGGCGGACTTATTGGCACTCCAATTTCAAATTGGAATGAAGGCAAACAAACTACAGATCACATTGAGTGCATCCATACTAATACCACCATACAAAAAACTCCTTTCACAAGCCTGCAAAATACTGACTCCTGGCATTGCTTGTCCTTGTATGGAAATGACATACTCAGTCCTATTGTTGAATGGGTACCAAACATGGGTCAAAATCAAATTAGCACTTTAATTCCTCACTTATGATGCTCAATATGGTGGTGTTGGTAGTCTGGTCAGTACTGCTCTGCTTAGTGGTACGCTACCACTTCATTTTGTTTTCATGGATTTTATAACCACCTTCAGTTAGGTAGAAGAAGCGTATTAGTGGGAAAAACACCAAGACAGCGGAATCCCTAGGATAATTTTAGCGCTCATCATTGTCCTGCACTTTGAGGCATGAGCCATGGTAAAAATGGAGTGGTGATTGATTCCTACACTATGAATATTTCTCTTGCTTGCATGTCTGGTTTTAGCTTATTTTGTATTGGACTGAAGTATTAGTATCCATACGTATAGTTTCTCCCAAAATGAAGCAGTCGCAGATACCTGAACACTACGTTGTGCGTCGGATACTTTTTAGGTAGACATAACCCAATAGAAATGTAGCAATCACTTCAGGCATTCCCGAATGTTTGTGTTGCTAATAACTGTGGTAGCTGAAAGAAAAATATGACGAGTCACATAATAGAAATGAGTTTATGTGTGTAAACTTAATCTACTTTCCTGTGACCTCCTAACCTGGTGCCCTTCCTTTTAACACAAGTTATATCTGTGCTTACCATGGAAAAGCAAGCCAACCTTCATAAATTTGAGAATTCTGCTGCCCTTACATACATTACTGTACAAGGCTAAAGTTTAGCATTTTGCTAATTGATGTATTTTGGGAAGCAGGGACTGTTTCTAATTGTAGGAAAGCCTTGTTCAGATAGGCTGCAAACCTGTAAAGTCATAAAACACCATGTTTACATAGGCTTCAACTCTGACCGGGGAGATCGTGGTTGTTTTCAGTCTCTTTTTTTTTATTTTTTTTTTATTATTGAGATCCAAGTATGACAGTATCATACATATGACTTAAATTGATTTTCCACATAAGTAATAAATACCATTTCTTTTCTATGCACATATATTATCATTCCATAAATACAATAAATATGATAAACAAAGTTAATACTCATCGCATCACCTCTCGTAAACCAAAGTGTCCTTGAAAATGCAGTTGCCTTAAAATCCCATAAAAGGCACAGCTATATCATAAAAAAGAAAAGCTACCAGAGTAGAGCAAGGGAACATCACAATTCTTTTAATCCATTTTCAAACTGCACCAGTTTCTTCCGGTTGGAAATATTCTCCCCAGAGCTTCTCAAAATTCCTTACTCCCCCAGTTCGAATGAATTGCATATTGTTGCCCGCTTACTCTAACCCACCTCATCTTTTGTAGCCAATCCTTCCATGAGGGAATTATCTGGTTTCGCCAATTTTGGAGTAGAAGGGATGGGGCGACCGCTGTTGCTATATATACTATTTTGACCCATTTATCAGAGAGGCCCAATCCAGAGTCATACCACAGGGCTGTCAACCAGATAGTTGTACCCACATTAACTTTGCCGACATTAACCAGAAATTGGCATATTTCGGTCCAAAATCCCTATATTAATGAGCACTGGATAATCATAGGAGTCCAGTTTGCCGGGGAGTGTCTTAGGCAACAGGGACAAATAACTGGGACAGTGGGTTTGATATGTACTAAGAATGCTGGGGTTCTGTATAAAAGCTATCTCGAAATGAAGAGCATCCGTCGCCAATTGGACCCTGTTAAAACAGAGAAATTCAATATATTGACCTTTCCAGATTTTTTCTGTCATATTGAGATTTTAGTCTTTCTTCCATTTTTTAACCACCTTTTGCGTGGACTTTGGGCCCTTACAATTAGAGAGGATTCTCTTCCATTCCCCAGGCCGTTTCAAAGCCACACTACTGCTTAGTGCTAATATCACCTCCTTAGTGATAAGGATTAATCCTAGGTCTAGATCCTGTAAAACTTTCTTAAGCCGGCTAAAAGACCCTGCAAGTAGGATATCCTCTTGTGTACACTGTCTTACTTCGCAAAGAGTTTGTATCTATCTCCCCTAAGGAAATTCCCCACTGTCAGATAACCCGCTCGCCCTCACCTTTGAACTATTTCTGAAGATAGCCTTATCTCTAAACCTGTATCCATCACCTCCAGAGAGGTCACCGCATGTACCTGAGGGATGGAGTATTTACTGTACAAATCCCTCTGTTTCTTGAAGAGCCACTTCAGGCTCTTGTACCGTACTTTGTTTAGGCAATTTGGTTATTTTTAAGACATCTAAGATTTTAAATTACTTCAAAATCAACTGCATGAAATTATTTACGAAAAGATCTCCCAGAGCATTTAATTTAAATCTAGATAAATATTGTGCAAAATAATAATAATCTCTAAAATTAGGAAAGGCCAATACTCCGTTCTCACAAGTATCATATAAAGTGCTAAGTGCTTTTCTAGGTGCTTTTTTTAAAAGATGAAAACATCGACTCAACCTTTAAAAAAAGGAGGTTTCTAATATAGATGTAATGGCAGAAAATAGGAAATTAAAAAGAGGGAGCACCTACATTTTGATTAGGGAGACTCTCCCTAGAATAGTCAAAGGGAGGGAGGTCCATCTGGAGAATAAACGTTGAACCTTCGTGAGAAGGAGATCAACATTGAGATCAAACAAATCCTCGATTCTCAAAGAGAACTGTACACCTAAATATCTCTTTGGGAGGGAATTAGCACACCGACCAAGTCTGGCAATAAGGCTTCTGGAGTGCATCCATAGAGTATAATCCTCCGATTGATTGTATATCCTCCAAGTGTTTTGTATTGAGCAAAAATCTCAAAAAGCTTTATTTGCAACACTAGCTGAGTTTTCAGTCTCAACAGAAATCTGGTGATTGACTTAGCTGTGATGTGTCCTCCGGCAGTAAACACACCACCTTGCATGGCTCCATAAATGTATATGCTGGTATAACCTGCCTTGGGAAAATATGTGTTTTTACTTCCACTTTACCTATCCCTAAAGAAACAATCACAACGGGCATGAAGTTTGGGCAGGTTAAAAAGGCCTTTATGTGATTGTGCACCAATATGGGACATCAGACCATCATAAACCCTATTGCAACATGAACCCTCATCAAGAGAAATAACTATTTCCTCATCCATTTTAAATTTTCAAACCTGGAGAAAGACTGCTAGGATTCTAGGATTTGGGAGTATGGCCCAATGCCAGGATGGGCCAACGCAACACTAAGTTTGAAAAAATCCATCCTGGTTGTCCATAAGGCTTTCTGTCCCCTGGGTAATGCAGATTGGGGTCTCTCAATCTGCCCCCCACAGGGGATGGTAAGAGTGCTGGTATTTTGTTGTGTAGGTAATTCCCAGTTGGGGTGACCACCCTCCTTTTTCGTTTTTTTAACTTAGAAATGGTCTTGGTGTCTAATTGGTTTTCAGTCACCCTGAGGAGGACAAAAAGGGAAAGACCCCCCAATTTGCTTTCGGGGTGCAGAAAAAAAGTTTAGGTTTTAGGAACTGGATATAAGACTCAACACGTAGTTGTATATAATTATAATCAGCCCTGATGTCTAGTGGGTTTTTTGTCCCCTCAGAGGGTGGCAAATTGGAGGCAAATCACACCATCTGCAATCTGTGGGCAGAAAGACTGTTTGATGTTAGAGGTATAGCCCAATAGAGGACAAGCAGGCCACAACACACAATTCTTTTTTATTAAAAAAAGAAATAATCCTTGATTTTAGTCAGCTTTTTGCTCCCTGTAGAAAGATTGGAGTAAAAACCTCAATCTGCTCCAATTGGACAGAAAGGTTTATAGGGTATTATGGATGGTGGCTTAGAACCAGTTACTGGGCAGCCCAGCCCCCATCCATTCTTTAATATAAATATAAATTTTCCTGGCATCTAGTGGGAATCCAGACTCCTCTGAGGGCATATTAAGGGTGAACTCCTACAGAGCCACTCCCTCCCCTTCAAACTATCCCCAGTAGCTAATGGGTGGATCTCTGCTTTGGGGCCACCCTCCTAAGATGATTCTTAAGAAGGGATTTTAAAAAAGGGGGTTCTGAGCCCCAATATTCACCTGCAACTACATTCCAAGGCCCCTGGCAGGTGGGATCTTTGACTGCCGCTGGGGTGGGACGTGGTCCCCAAACAGGCCTTGTGGCAGTGCAGGAGGTGACATCACCTTCCCGACGCCTTTTCTTCAGCTGCTCTCTCCCGCAGTGTGAGATTCTACAAACGGGCTTCTGAGCCCCAACATTCCCCTGCATCAATGGCTCCAGGTACCGAGAGGACATTTATGGGCCGCCCGAGGCCCTTGGCAGCTGGGCACTTTGACTGCCGCTGGGGTGGCACTCGGTTCCCCAGCAGGCCTTGCAACGGTGCGGGAGGTGACGTCATCCCGATGCCTTTTCTTCACCTGCTCTCTCCCGCAGTGCTGGATGGGTGCGGGTGTGCCCAGACGAAGCCCTGGCCAAGGACGGGCCCACCCGCACCCGTCAGCAGCAGAAAGAGGCAGGGCTGGGACCCCCCCTCTTGGTTGGGCGCACCGACAAACCATCTCACTGTCTCCCTATTGATGTGGCTGATACAGTAAGTTTGTGACATTTACTGTCAGTACAATTTCTGGTTTTATACTCTTTGTGTTTTGCGTTACCATGAAGACAAGTCATTGCATATATTGAACCATGGAAAAAAGGAAACATCCTAGTTCTGCTCTAGCTAAGTCCCCACCAAAATTGCAACAGTTCATAATAAATTATATTACAGGGACAATAGGGTCTATCGAGAAACAGATCCTCAGTGTGGAGAAAACACTAACTACATGCACTGAGGGTGGTCCTGACCTGATACATCCATGCTCTGCATCCCTCAACACTGTTCAATTCAACAACCACCTGGCTTTTAGACCTGGCATATCGGACAATGATGAGGATACCCAGAGTTCTACCTTACTGGGCACCTCGAACTCTCATCCGCCCTCAAAACGCCCAAAAATCGGAGGGGGCTGTACAGTTGATTGGTATCTTCGAATAGGAGTGACTCAGGTTATACTTATTTAGACCAAGACGAGTGGTCCAGCAATAATTCCAACAAAAGCTGGAGGGGTAGACCACAATGACCAAGAAGAGGAGGACACAACCAAGGGTATCCTCCACAAGCATTCCCATGGCCAAACCCGTATAACCAACATCCACTCCAAGGTCCACCACAATTCTATGGAATGCCCTTCTACCAGTCCAACCAAAACCAACAGTATTTTTTAGCATGGAGCGGGAGGAGAGGCAGATGAGGAAAACATACAAACCGAAGGGTCCAATGGGAAGAGGACATACAGATGAACACAAGAAGCCAAACGAAGGACCAAGTGGCAGGCCGAAGCTCAAAAAGGATCTGGTGGTCAACCTCACTGAGACAATACTGACCACTGCAGAACAAGAGGTACTCAATAAAGGCCTGGGGTTTGTTCTCACAACACATATAGACAAATTCATTATACGCTTTGAACTTGGAGAATTTTTCCTTAAAATCAGGTGGAAACCGTTTTGGAAGGACAACCGGCACAAGACAAAATACCGGATACACTACATTACGTGTGAAATCTACCGTCTGCCCTCCACCTTCCATGATGTCACCCGAGGTAATGGCTTTTGAGGAAGCGGTCAGTAAGGAAATTGGGTCACTCCGACCCAACTACAAGCTCTACAATAATCTCAGCAGAGGTGAACAAACTGCTCTGGAGTCACTAAGCAAATGGAAAAATCTTGTCATGAAACCCGTCGACAAAGGGGAGCAATAGTGCTACAAGAGATCAATGCATATAGATCGGCCTGCATCTCCCGCCTCTCTGAAGGCTGAAACTATAGGACAATTCAGCAGGACCCTACACCAAGATTGCAAAAAAACAATCACTGTAATTACCAGCAACGTGTTGGATAGAGAATGGATCACAAAAAATGAGAGAGACTTCCTCAATACCAAGGAACCCAGAACATCTGTATTTTATACCAACCCCAAGATACGCAAAGGAAAGATACCACCCCCTGGGAGACCAAGTGTGTCTGGAATAGGTTCGGTTCTCGAACCTCTTTCACAATATACTGACTTCTTCTTACGACCTTTGGCTCCAAAAATTAAGTCCTACGTCAGGGATCCCAAACACCTACTCAACATACTTGCAGATATTGAATACAACTCTTCAAAGGAAATAATGCTGTGCTTGGACGTTGACGCTTTATATACAAGCATCCCACAAGAGTAAAGCATCCAAGTCATACAGACTATACTGAGAGGAGGAGAATGGTCTGGGGAAGCTCCAATAAAATGTAATGTGGATCTTATGCAGATCGCCCTTACGGAAATCAATTTCAGTTTCGAGGACCAACTGTATCTGCAAGTCCATGGGACTTCGATGGGCAGTACACTTGCCCCTAGTATTGCCTGTCTCTATGTTGGGTACAATGAAGAGGAACACATCTGGTCCAACAAACCTTTGTCTTACAAAATACGGAAATGGTTAAGCTGCATAGATTACATTTCTGTCATCTGGCATGGAGATCAGGAAAGTACCACAGACTTCATGACTTGGATTAATAACATCAACCCCTTTCTCAAATTCACCAGTTCCTGTTATA
Source organism: Lissotriton vulgaris (assembly GCF_964263255.1). Classification (NCBI taxonomy): domain Eukaryota; kingdom Metazoa; phylum Chordata; class Amphibia; order Caudata; family Salamandridae; genus Lissotriton; species Lissotriton vulgaris. Next base: position 1,016,469,282 of record NC_141691.1, on the reverse strand, counting down.
ACAGGATTGTCTCCTTCCTGGACATCAATATCTTGGCCAGAGATGGAAGATTAGAAAGCTCGTTGTACAAGAAGCCTACTGAACACAATAGACTATTGCACTTCAATAGTGCGCACCCTCAGTCCCTGAGAGAGAAGCTCCCCATTGGGAAGTATCTAAGGATACAAAGGAACTGCTCAAATCTGCAGGATTATAATGAAGAGACCAAATTCCTCACAACTAAACTGGAAGAGAATGGCTACCCCAGAAAGGTGATTGAGCAAGCTGGAAAAAGATCACAAAATACACCACGTGAGGCATTGCTGGAAACAAATATGAGAAAAGAAAACACAGCATTTAACCACTCACAATGCATCCTCTAACAACATAAAAAAAATCATAAAGAACAATTGCTGCATTCTGACATCTAGCAAATTAACGTTTGAGAAACCCATGTTCTCGTTGAGGAGGAATAAAAGCATAAGAAATATGCTGGTCCATACGGACAATCGGGAACCGGCACGGGACACTCAGATGACCTTATGGAACCAATCACCTGTTAAGGACCATTTCCCCTGTGGGAACCATGCTGTGTACCCCTTCACCAAACACACCAGGAACATTGATTTGGGCATGCAATCCGATTTGGAACAAAGAGACCACACCAATTGTAACACCTCCAATTTGGTCTATTTGATCATCTGTCCATGCAGATGAAATCTGTTGGTATGACAACGCGAAAAGTGAAGCTCCGCATAGGTGAACATAGAAGCACAATCAGGAGAGCCATCACCCCCACAAGACTGACGGCACAATACTTGGAAAGTAAACACAATGATAATGATCTAGCATGGACAGTGATTGAAAAGGTGAAAGAAGGTCGCAACATTACTAAAAGACTCCTTGAGAGAGAACAAGGTTGGGTGTAATGTAAATGTAAATTTACAGGAATTTTATAGCACAAATCACCAACCTGTCTGTAAGCACTTGCTTAGGGAACCCGTCCTGGTATTCCCCTGTGAGATAACCCCGGCAGGGTAGCCGCAAGGTGAAAGCCAGGCATCCCGCCGTGAGGGGCCGTTGTGGAGATTAAGCAAGCTATTGCCCAGAGTTGCAGAGTGTGAATCGAGTGGGCACCGGAGCGAGAATTGTCGAGTCCATGGACATTTTAGGACTCAAGACCCCGCCGAGCCGGGAATTGAACCCTGGTCCCGGGCTGACTTCTGCTTCCAGGTCTGCCTCCTCTAACCAGTGAATAAATGTGAATCTGAAGGGCTGTGAAGTGCACTCCGTTTAATTCAATTTGATAATAGAAAAGGTTTTAGTTCTCTGTTTAAGCGGTGGTGTGCTGGGAGGGGAGGAGCGGCCAATCTCCACGTTTATGAAAAATTAATGTACTAGTGACAGACGTCATTAGACCCTCTCCGCACTACCTGTGGCAGGAATCCAACTGCCTGTTGTAATCTGCGATAAGACCTATTAATCAAGATTCCAAAGTAATTTAGTTTGCTTCGTGATTTTCTTTTATTTTTTGCTTTTTTCAAAGTTTATACTTTTACATGTGTCCTTGAAAAGTATTTTCATGTTGCTTTTTTCCAAAAATCATCTACTCTCTGATTTGGTAAACACACATGAATTACGAAGTGAAATAAAAGGTTGTCATGTCCCAATGCATTTCGGGATAAATCCCTTCGTCAGGGGTACTGAAAAAAATATAATAATTACATGAATATGCTTACCATATGATCAACAGCACACGAAAATAGTAAACACTAGGTTCACAGTTTGTTGTGTTAAGAAACATTGGCAATTGACACTGTGTTACATAAATGTGCTTCTGTCTGTAAATGACATCATGTTACTTTATAACCTGGAGATGCATAAAATGTATACATTGTTGCATTTTTGCAATGAACGCCTGTCTTTTTCATGATTTACAACTGTATTCATAACATATACCACACTGGAAAAAACTCAGGGTTGTTAACAGTGCTGTGATGGATGATTCTAACTGTTTTAGAAAACTTACCATCTGAATTATGGTGCTTTAAAAAGTTTGCATACAGGTTCTGTGGTCGACGGAAGGTTCAAAGAAGAGGGACCTTTAGAGAATGAAAAAGTACTTGAATTTGTGAAACGTTCTGTAATTTGCCCGTGTAAAATTGACTAAATGTAACTACTGGCTCCTACCATCTAAGAGAAACCCGCTCTGTTATTGATGCGCGAAAGAGAAGAAGAAAAAACGTTCTCTGTTCGGGGATTGTTTCTGAAACCAAGAGAAAAAATGATAATGTGTAAGGTGGTTTGAACATTACTGAGGTGTTTTCTCTAGTAACTGGGGTAAATCCATTACCTTTGTGTTCACTGACTCCGATCGTGAAGTAAAAGAGGTGATATTCCTCGTGAACCCTTTGTCAATTTGCTAAATGCGTAAACAGAGAACGAATAATCGGGAGTTTAATTAGAAAATCGTGGATGGGCTCTTTGCTCATTACTGTCATCGTTTCACTGTGAAAATGAACAGTTACCTTTGCTTTCACTGTGATCAGGACCTAGAATCCGGCGCAGCGTCGTTCCAAGGATGTGTGAAATAGGAAGTTCAGAAGGGGAGTCCCTAGAAAAGTATACATGTGATTAGAGATCTGAATATACTGATGAAGGTGTCGAAAAGTTCACTGAAATCATGCATAGGTTCAAATTTACCATTATTCAAAGAATGGTGGTGATATATTGTGAAGATGTCTTCAAGGGGAAAAGACCAACAAATACATCTGTTGAAGTGGCACTAATATCTGTATGAAAAACGGAAAGACCACATATAGATTGATGGTTCTGAAAGAAGAACTTTGCGAAACTGGTGATAATCGTGACTAGGTACCTCTGTGAATTGGTTACCGGGTACTGTGGTCCAATGCGGGGTCTCTATACCTGGGGTGATAATAAAGAAGATATCTTAAAAGGACGATTTACAACTGTCTAAGGTCGGTGAAGTAGAACACTAGCTAAAATACCTGGACTGCGGGAGTACACATCTGTGAAATCGGCGTCTTGGTCGTACGAACACGGTCCGTGTTCCTTCGCGGTGTAGCCGGCGTTCGGAAGTGTAGAAATTAAAAACGGACTACCGAAGTAACTGGTTCCTGTGCGACGATAAACATGGGAAAGTTACTGCAGAAACGAGTGTAGTATAAAACATGGAGATTTCGCAAAGTCGCCCACGTAATGCTTATGAATAGACTGATACTAAATTACAGGTGGTTGTGAAAAATATATACACTTTGGTATGGATGGAATATGTAAACATGAAAGAAAGGCTGCTGTAACGGGTCAAGTGCTAAGCACTGAATATCCGAGAAGTGGCCTACGTAGTACCATTTAGAAAACCTGTGTTAGGTTCGAGTTGGTATTATGAGTGTTTTGAAAACACGGGTTTATACATGAATAGATAAATCTTGGGCTAAAAAAATTTATGGTATATGACTAGAGCTCGTGAATAATGAAAATGATAAAAACAGGACGGATGGCCTAATAATACTGGCTAACTGTGGTTTGCTAGTGAAAGAATATGATATATATTTTTGATGTGAATGCTTTAATTTTATGGAAAACTGTCTAAAGATCTGGAACATATTACTTAATAAAATGTTGCCTGATATTTAAACCACGTGGTGATTAGAGTTCGGAAAATTGGAAAAGATGATGTACGTGTGTGTAGATAAATGCCGGTGTGAATAGCAGTTCAACGCTTTAACAATACAATTAAAATTATTCTCCATACGTAGTGAGTCCCAATTAGTACAAATTTCCAAAGATGTAAATTACAAAAAACAGGACATATCTATTTTGTCATTAAGACCTTTTGGTGTTTGAGTCTGTAGAAAGTCTATCCACCAAATTTCTCTTTGCGAGAGCCAAGATTCATTGTTCCGGTCTGGTTTGATTTGTATCTGCTCCAGGACTTGAAATCTTAGTTGCGGAATTGTATGTTTCATCTCCGTCCAATGAGTTACTAAACTGGATGTCAGGCTTTTGTTCCGTATTCTGCTCTTGTGTTCTGTGATCCTGACTTTTATCTTTCGCTCAGTTTTCCCTATGTATAATTTTCCACAAGGGCATTTTATGCTGTAAATAACATGCATTGAGTTGCAGTTCGTTTGTTGTCTGAGAGTGATTTTTTTGCCAGTTTGAGGATGTTGTATATATGGTCCTTCCATTACATTGTTACAGTGGGTACAATTGTAAAATTTTTTCATGCCTTTAGTGGATCCTGTAGATCCTGTATCTTTCTTGGTACGAGTCACAATTTTGTGTAAGTTGAGGTGTCTAGTATGGGCAAACACAGGTTTATTGGCGAAAATGCCATGAAAATCTTCCTCTTTTTGCAATAGTTCCCACCTAGAGTTGATGATACTTTTGATCAGATTGGTTTGTGTGGAATATTTGGTCACAAACACTTGTCGTTCCATTTTAGGTTTGGTTTTGGTTTATAACAATTGTTCTCTTTGGATTTCTCTGATTTTGTTTTCTGCTGTTTGTATCACTTCGTCCGGATATCCTTTTGCTTCAAATCTCTTCCTTTGGTTGGTGATTTCCATTTCTAAAGCTGGTGTGGTGGATGTAATTCTTTTGCAACGTATGAGTTGCGAGTATGGTAGGTTTCGCAAAAGATTCCTTGGGTGAAAACTGTTGTAAGACAAGGTATTATTTCTGTCTGTAGGTTTGTGGTAGACCAAAGTTTCTATTGTCTTGTTTTGCAATTGGACTAATACATCTAAATATGGTATTTCATGTTTGTTGATAGAAAAGTAAATTGTATTCTTGAATTTCTTTGGTTGAGTTCTGTGATTTTTTCAATCAATAGAGTTTCTGGTCCTTTCCATAATAGGAAGATGTCATCTATGAATCGTTTATAGAAAATGGTATGTGTTTTCCAGATGTTTTCAGTTAGGATAAAATCATTCTCAAATTTGGCCATGAACGTGTTAGCAAAGGATGGGGCTCCTGAAAAACCCATTGAGGTACCACTGATTTGCAAGTAATACTCATTGTTCCATTTGAAGTAAGAATGTTGTAAACAAAATTGGAGAAGTTCAAGGATGAATACTTTGTTGGCTTTCAAGTTGGATAATTGTAACAATGCCCATTCACAAGCTTCCAAACCTTCAGCTAGAGGAATCGAGGTGTACAAGGATGTTACATCGATGGTACATAGTAGGATGTTGTCATCGTCTATTATTGTTTCACCTAGTGATTGAAGAAAATGGCTTGTGTCTTTTATATAGGATTTCCATCCTTGTACAAAAATCTGCAAAAATTCATCAATGTATACTCCCAGGGGTTCAAACACTGACCCACAGCCGCTGACTATGGGTCTCATTGGGGGATCCGTGGCATTTTTATGGATCTTGGGGAGCATATAAAGTTCCGGACAACGAGGATGTTTGACAGTTAAATATTTTTTAGTGTTCTCATTGATCCATTCCATTTCTAGTGCTTTGTTTAGGATTCCTTCCAATGTTTTGGTGATTTCTTGTATAGGATTCTGTGAAAGTTTTAAGTAGGTGGTTTCGTCATGAATGTGGTTTTCTACTTTGGTATTGTAAAAAGAAGTGTCCATGATGATTAAAGCTCCGCCTTTGTCTGCTCTCTTAAATGTGATGGTGGAATCCTCTGCCAGTTTTTTAAATATGTCAATTTCATGTTTATTCAAGTTCGTTCTGCGATGATGAGGCCAATTGATTTGTTGTAGGTCCTGTTTAACCAAGATTTAAAACATATCCAGAACTTTATGTGATATTGGTGCCATATATGTACTTTGTTCTTTGAATTCTTTGTACTCCATTTCCACTCTTGGTTGTGTGAATTCTGGCATTGTTGGTACTATGTTCTCAAAAAAGTGTCTTAGTCTTAAAACCCTCATGAATTTAAAGAAAGCTATTTCAGTTTCTAATTTGGTGCCTTGGTAAGTTGGTACAAATCCTGTGCCTTTTTGTAAAACATTAAGTTGTTGTTTATTCAATTTTTTGGATGATATGTTTATTGCTAAACTCTGTTTTTGCTTCTCATGTTCTGACTGATTGTGTCCTTTTCCCCGCAGGGTCTTACGTTTCCTGATGTTTCCGGGGGCTTTCCCGTTGAGGGACCCTTTTCTAAAAAACTCTGCTGTTCAGGTTTGGTGCTTGTTGAAGCTAGTTCAGTTTGAATTGTGTTTCCAGGGGCTGTTATGGCTAACGGTTGACGAGTTGTGGATAAATCCTTATCTGAAACTACACTTTCCTGAGAGGATGATACAAATTTTAGTGGTGGTTTTCCCCTGGCATACACTTCTGCCCAAGTGTAAACTTCATTAAGTTTGTAATCTATCATATCTCTCTTGAACTTTTGTAGTTTCATTTCTTGTGTATCCTTTTCATACTTGTCTAGTTTATCATTTAAATCTTTTAAAGTAGCCGATAGTTCATCCTGTTCCATTTGTTTTGAAATTTCTTGCTTTAGAACATCAATCTCTTCCTCTAACTCCTTGATAGTTTTTGCTAATTCTTCAACCAAAAGTAATATCAGATCCAAAGAACATTTATTTAATATAGAATACCATTTGTCCATGAAATGTTTGTTGTATTGAAATTTGTAAAGCATGGGTTTGATTGAAAGCCTTAATCCACGAGGAATCCTTTAAACTTTATGATATTGTATTAAAGTTGAAGCGTGAAGTTTTTGGTTGAGTACTCTCCTTGAAATAAATTCCAGTTGTCTCAATGTTTGGGTCACTGATCCTCTTCGTGTGCTGAAAGATCGGATGTCTGTGATTAATGAATATATGTCTGAAGCTTGTGCGGATGTATATGTCTTAATTTCTGCCCTATTGTCCGTTATGTTTGAGATAGAAACGAAAGACATTTTTCTCTATGGTGGGTGCTACTTCACCTGCCACAGGTAGTGCGGAGAGGGTCTAAAGACGTCTGTCACTAGTACATTAATTTTTCATAAACGTGGAGATTGGCCGCTCCTCCCCTCCCAGCACACCACCGCTTAAACAGAGAACTAAAACCTTTTCTATTATCAAATTGAATTAAACGGAGTGCACTTCACAACCCTTCAGATTCACATTTATTCACAAGCCAACGGTGAAGTAGCACCCACCATAGAGAAAAATGTCTTTCGATTCTATCTCAAACATAACAGACAATAGGGCAGAAATTAAGACATATACATCCGCACAAGCTTCAGACATATATTCATTAATCACAGACATCCGATCTTTCAGCACACGAAGAGGATCAGTGACCCAAACATTGAGACAACTGGAATTTATTTCAAGGAGAGTACTCAACCAAAAACTTCTCGCTTCAACTTTAATACAATATCATAAAGTTCAAAGGATTCCTCGTGGATTAAGGCTTTCAATCATACCCATGCTTTACAAATTTCAATACAACAAACATTTCATGGACAAATGGTATTCTATATTAAATAAATGTTCCTTGGATCTGATATTACTTTTGGTTGAAGAATTAGCAAAAACTATCAAGGAGTTAGAGGAAGAGATTGATGTTCTAAAGCAAGAAATTTCAAAACAAATGGAACAGGATGAACTATCGGCTACTTTAAAAGATTTAAATGATAAACTAGACAAGTATGAAAAGGATACACAAGAAATGAAACTACGAAAGTTCAAGAGAGATACGATAGATTACAAACTTAATGAAGTTTACACTTGGGCAGAAGTGTATGCCAGGAGAAAACCACCACAAAAATTTGTATCATCCTCTCAGGAAAGTGTAGTTTCAGATAAGGATTTATCCACAACTCGTCAACCATTAGCCACAACAGCCCCTGGAAACACAATTCATACTGAACTAGCTTGAACAAGCACCACACCTGAACAGCAGAGTTTTTTAGAAAAGGGTCCCTCAACAGGAAAGCCCCCGGAAACATCAGGAAACGTAGGACCCGGCGGGGAAAAGGACACAATCAGTCAGAACTTGAGAAGCAAAAACAGAGTTTAGCAATAAACATATCATCCAAAAAATTGAATAAACAACAACTTAATGTTTTACAAAAAGGCACAGGATTTGTACCAACTTACCAAGGCACCAAATTAGAAACTGAAATAGCTTTCTTTAAATTCATGAGGGTTTTAAGACTAAGACACTTTTTTGAGAACATAGTACCAACAATGCCAGAATTCACACAACCAAGAGTGGAAATGGAGTACAAAGAATTCAAAGAACAAAGTACATATATGGCACCAATATCACATAAAGTTCTGGATATGTTTGAAATCTTGGTTAAACAGGACCTACAACAAATCAATTGGCATCATCATCGCAGAACGAACTTGAATAAACATGAAATTGACATACTTAAAAAACTGGCAGAGGATTCCACCATCACATTAAAGAGAGCAGACAAAGGCGGAGCTTTAATCATCATGGACACTTCTTTTTACAATACCAAAGTAAAAAACCACATTCATGACGAAACCACCTACTTAAAACTTTCACAGAATCCTATACAAGAAATCACCAAAACATTGGAAGGAATCCTAAACAAAGCACTAGAAATGGAATGGATCAATGAGAACACTAAAAAATATTTAACTGTCAAACATCCTCGTTGTCCGGAACTTTATATGCTCCCCAAGATCCATAAAAATGCCACGGATCCACCAATGAGACCCATAGTCAGCGGCTGTGGGTCAGTGTTTGAACCCCTGGGAGTATACATTGATGAATGTTTGCAGATTTTTGTACAAGGATGGAAATCCTATATAAAAGACACAAGCCATTTTCTTCAATCACTAGGTGAAACAATAATAGACGATGACAACATCCTACTATGTACCATCGATGTAACATCCTTGTACACCTCGATTCCTCTAGCTGAAGGTTTGGAAGCTTGTGAATGGGCTTTGTTACAATTATCCAACTTGAAAGCCAACAAAGTATTCATCCTTGAACTTCTCCAATTTTGTTTACAACATTCTTACTTCAAATGGAACAATGAGTATTACTTGCAAATCAGTGGTACCTCAATGGGTTTTTCAGGAGCCCCATCCTTTGCTAACACGTTTATGGCCAAATTTGAGAACGATTTTATCCTAACTGAAAACATCTGGAAAACACATACCATTTTCTATAAACGATTCATAGATGACATCTTCCTATTATGGAAAGGACCAGAAACTCTATTGATTGAAAAAATCACAGAACTCAACCAAAGTAATTCAAGAATACAATTTACTTTTTCTATCAACAAACATGAAATACCATATTTAGATGTATTAGTCCAATTGCAAAACAAGACAATAGAAACTTTGGTCTACCACAAACCTACAGACAGAAATAATACCTTGTCTTACAACAGTTTTCACCTAAGGAATCTTTTGCGAAACCTACCATACTCGCAACTCATACGTTGCAAAAGAATTACATCCACCACACCAGCTTTAGAAATGGAAATCCCCAACCAAAGGAAGATATTTGAAGCAAAAGGATATCCGGACGAAGTGATACAAACAGCAGAAAACAAAATCAGAGAAATCCAAAGAGAACAATTGTTACAAACCAAAACCAAACCTAAAATGGAACGACAAGTGTTTGTGACCAAATATTCCACACAAACCAATCTGATCAAAAGTATCATCAACTCTAGGTGGGAACTATTGCAAAAAGAGGAAGATTTTCATGGCATTTTCGCCAATAAACCTGTATTTGCCCATACTAGACACCTCAACTTACACGAAATTGTGACTCGTACCAAGAAAGATACAGGATCTACAGGATCCACTAAAGGCATGAAAAAATGTTACAATTGTACCCACTGTAACAATGTAATGGAAGGACCATATATACAACATCCTCAAACTGGCAAAAGAATCACTCTCAGACAACAAACGAACTGCAACTCAATGCATGTTATTTACAGCATAAAATGCCCTTCTGGAAAATTATACATAGGGAAAACTGAGCGAAAGATAAAATTCAGGATCACAGAACACAAGAGCAGAATACGGAACAAAAGCCTGCCATCCAGTTTAGTAACTCATTGGACGGAGATGAAACATACAATTCCGCAACTAAGATTTCAAGTCCCGCAGCAGATACAAATCAAACCATACCGGAACAATGAATCTTGGCTCTCGCAAAGAGAAATTTGGTGGATAGACTTTCTACAAACTCAAACACCAAAAGGTCTTAATGACAAAATAGATATGTCCTGTTTTTTGTAATTTACATCTTTGGAAATTTGTACTAATTGGGACTCACTACGTATGGAGAATAATTTTTATTGTATTGTTAAAGCGTTGAATTGCTATTCACACCGGCATTTATCTACACACACATACATCATCTTTTCCAATTTTCCGAACTCTAATCACCACGAGGTTTAAATATCAGACAACATATTATTAAGTACTATGTTCCAGATCTTTAGACAGTTTTCCATAAAATTAAAGCATTCACATAAAAAATATATATCATATTCTTTCACTAGCAAACCACAGTTAGCCAGTATTATTAGGCCATCCGTCCTGTTTTTATCATTTTCATTATTCACGAGCTCTAGTCATATACCATACATTTTTTTAGCCCAAGATTTATCTATTCATGTATAAACCCGTGTTTTCAAAACACTCATAATACCAACTCGAACCTAACACAGGTTTTCTAAATCGTACTACGTAGGCCACTTCTCGGATATTCAGTGCTTAGCACTTGACCCGTTACAGCAGCCTTTCTTTCATGTTTACATATTCCATCCATACCAAAGTGTATATATTTTTCACAACCACCTGTAATTTAGTATCAGTCTATTCATGAGCATTACGTGGGCGACTTTGCGAAATCTCCATGTTTTATACTGCACTCGTTTCTGCGGTAACTTTCCCATGTTTATCGTCGCACAGGAACCAGTTACTTCCGTAGTCCGTTTTTAATTTCTACACTTCCGAACGCCGGCTACACCGCGAAGGAACACGGACCTTGTTCGTACGACCAAGACGCCGATTTCACAGATGTGTACTCCCGCAGTCCAGGTATTTTAGTTAGTGTTCTACTTCACCGACCTTACACAGTTGTAAATCGTTCTTTTAAGATATCTTCTTTATTATCACCCCAGGTATAGAGACTCTGCATTGGACCACAGTACCCGGTAACCAATTCACAGAGGTACCTAGTCACGATTATCACCAGTTTCGCAAAGTTCTTCTTTCAGAACCATCAATCTATATGTATTCTTGCCGTTTTTCCTACAGATATTAGTGCCACTTCAACAGATGTATTTGTTGGTCTTTTCCCCTTGAAGACATCTTCACAATATATCACCACCATTCTTTGAATAATGGTAAATTTGAACCTATGCATGATTTCAGTGAACTTTTCGACACCTTCATCAGTATATTCAGATCTCTAATCACATGTATACTTTTCTAGGGACTCCCCTTCTGAACTTCCTATTTCACACATCCTTGGAACGACGCTGCGCCGGATTTAGGTCCTGATCACAGTGAATGCAAAGGTAACTGTTCATTTTCACAGTGAAACGATGACAGTAATGAGCAAAGAGCCCATCCACGATTTTCTAATTAAACTCCCGATTATTCGTTCTCTGTTTACGCATTTAGCAAATTGACAAAGGGTTCACGAGGAATATCACCTCTTTTACTTCACGATCGGAGTCAGTGAACACAAAGGTAATGGATTTACCCCAGTTACTAGAGTAAACACCTCAGTAATGTTCAAACCACCTTACACATTATCATTTTTTCTCTTGGTTTCAGAAACAATACCCGAACAGAGAACGTTTTTTCTTCTTCTCTTTCGCGCATCAATAACAGAGCGGGTTTCTCTTAGATGGTAGGAGCCAGTAGTTACATTTAGTCAATTTTACACGGGCAAATTACAGAACGTTTCACAAATTCAAGTACTTTTTCATTCTCTAAAGGTCCCTCTTCTTTGAACCTTCCGTCGACCACAGAACCTGTATGCAAACTTTTTAAAGCACCATAATTCAGATGGTAAGTTTTCTAAAACAGTTAGAATCATCCATCACAGCACTGTTAACAACCCTGAGTTTTTTCCAGTGTGGTATATGTTATGAATACAGTTGTAAATCATGAAAAAGACAGGCGTTCATTGCAAAAATGCAACAATGTATACATTTTATGCTTCTCCAGGTTATAAAGTAACATGATGTCATTTACAGACAGAAGCACATTTATGTAACACAGTGTCAATTGCCAATGTTTCTTAACACAACAAACTGTGAACCTAGTGTTTACTATTTTCGTGTGCTGTTGATCATATGGTAAGCATATTCATGTAATTATTATATTTTTTTCAGTACCCCAGACGAAGGGATTTATCCCGAAATGCATTGGGACATGACAACCTTTTATTTCACTTCGTAATTCATGTGTGTTTACCAAATCAGAGAGTAAATGATTTTTGGAAAAAAGCAACATGAAAATACTTTTCAAGGACACATGTAAAAGTATAAACTTTGAAAAAAGCAAAAAATAAAAGAAAATCACGAAGCAAACTAAATTACTTTGGAATCTTGATTGATAGGTCTTATCGCAGATTACAACAGGCAGTTGGATTCCTGCCACAGGTAGTGCGGAGAGGGTCTAATGACGTCTGTCACTAGTACATTAATTTTTCTCTAACCAGTGAGCCACACTTCTCAGGTTGGGCACAGACAGCAAGGGTTTAAATCACTCTATTCCATGGAATGCCCGGAATAGAAATTGAATACGTTGGTAAACAGCTATGCCTCTCTACATACAAAATACTTCTTGAGCAAACCATGCAGTGTACAGGCACATTACCACCCCTGAGAAAGTGAAAGGGGGATATTAGTTATCACAAGGTATGGTACGGTGCATGCCCAGTGTCTTGAAAGTAGCAACAGAGATATATCAATGTGGTGCAGCAGGTGAGGGGAAAGCCCTAAGCCCTCAATTATGGACACAAGTCAGTCTAAGCAAGTAACATCACCCTTCTGCACAAGCATAAAAGTGGGATTGGTGTCAGTACAACCCGTTCTTTTACGTCGCATTCCGTTACAACGCAGATTTTACAACGCAGGATCCATTACATCGGATGCCATTACAACGCATGGCATTACATAGCAGATGCTATTACAACGCATGGCATTACATCGTAAGTATAGGTAAGTATACCTTTTTTTAAAAATGTTATTAAGATAATTTAATTAATTTGTTTTAAACAATTTAATTAAAATACATTTTAAAATAGTCATTAATTTAATTTAATAAAATAATATCTATTTAATAAATGTAATTTAAAAAAAAATTGTAATTAATTTAATTTAATTAAAATAATGAAATTAGTTTAATGTACATATTTTTAAAATTGAAATTAAATTAAATTAATATTAATAATTTATTTAATTTAATTAGTTTAATTTAAAAATGTAATTAATGTAAAATAATTAATTTAATTTATTAAATATATTTTAATTAATTTAATTTATTAAATATATTTTAATTAATTTAAAAATGGTAAATATAATTTAATTATCCCTAAACACAAACCTACCCCTGAACCCTAAAACACCCCTGTACCCCAAAACCCAAACCCTGCCCTAAAACCTAAAACACCCCTGTACCCCAAAACCCAAACCCTGCCCTAAAACCTAAAAATACCCCTGTACCCCAAAACCCAAACCCTGCCCTAAAACCTAAAAACACCCCTGTACCCCAAAAACCCAAACCCTGCCCTAAAACCTAAAAACACCCCTGTACCCCAAAACCCAAACCCTGCCCTAAAACCTAAAACCACCCCTGTACCCCAAAACCCAAACCCTGCCCTAAAACCTAAAAACACCCCTGTACCCCAAAACCCAAACCCTGCCCTAAAACCTAAAAACACCCCTGTACCCCAAAACCCAAACCCTGCCCTAAAACCTAAAAACACCCCTGTACCCCAAAACCCAAACCCTGCCCTAAAACCTAAAAACACCCCTGTACCCCAAAACCCAAACCCTGCCCTAAAACCTAAAAACACCCCTGTACCCCAAAACCCAAACCCTGCCCTAAAACCTAAAAACACCCCTGTACCCCAAAACCCAAACCCTGCCCTAAAACCTAAAAACCCCCCTGTACCCCAAAACCCAAACCCTGCCCTAAAACCTAAAAACACCCCTGTACCCCAAAACCCAAACTCTGCCCTAAAACCTAAAAATACCCAAACACCCCAAAACATATACCTCAGTACCCCAAAACATATACTCCTATTCTCATACTTATTTAAAAAATTACTTAAATTAATATATTTAATTTATAATATTTAAAAACATAAATAAATATTTTTTTTTATAATTAATAATAATTAAATCAATTATATAATATTAAATAAAATAAAAAAAATGATATACTTACCAATACTTACGATGTAATGGTATGCGTTGTAATAGCATCTGCTATGTAATGCCATGCGTTGTAATGGCATCCGATGTAATGGATCCTGCGTTGTAAAATCTGCGTTGTAACGGAATGCGACGTAAAAGTTGCGTTGTAAGTGTTACATACCATAAAATAGTTATAACACAAAAGTGATCGTAGTCAATTTCTCGAGAACTTCTCCTTTGAACACGGTCCGAGAGAAGCAGTAACCTAGCTTACTCGCTGGAGTTGTATATGGCAGATGGCGCCATGTAACTGTTTGCCTATCTAAAGGAGGCACAGGAGCGTGTTATTTGGATGTTTATAACTGGGGCATACAAAGCCAAAAATGACGACAAAATCTGAATATCATTACCTGTACTGAGAGATTAACTGAACAGCTGAAAGAAGAGAACCTACACACCAAAGTGAATATTAGGACCAGCGGGCCAGAAATATCACCAGTTGGAAGGTCCAAAGAGTTACAAAGTGCCTTTTGAGCCCTGAAGAAGTCTAGGGTTACATACCCAAAGACAAAACACGTGTTGGCTGGCCTGTGAAATAACACAACATTAAACCTACACTTGAAGAAAGAATACTTTGTCTTCATTTACTAACTACGATCACTTTTTTGTTAAAATAATTTTATGCGTCTGCACAGGGTTTGATGTTATTAACATTACCACCCCTATGGGAATCAGGGGCTGACATCATATATAAAATATATTTAAACAACGGGAGAGTTAGGGTACTTAGCTCACTCCTTAACCCCTATAAATTATATAACAACAACATAAGAGTGACTCAAAGGTGGTATAATGATATTAACCAAAAGCAACCAAAAAACGAGAAAGGGAAAGTGAACAGGTAGTGTGCAGAAAAAAGGAAACCATATTTCATAAAAGAACCCTCACTCACCAACCTAGTGGTGACATGCTTCATCATAGGGCTCCCACTGAGGAGACCGAATGTCCCCCCAGTGTGCTGCAACGCCTCATTTACAGCGGAGCTGGTTTTTGTGATGGGAGTGTGTGATGTGCTCAAGTGAGGTAAATGTGAAATTTAAAAGATAACAGCTGTACCCTAAATATTTTATTAAATGGTCAGCTGGTACCATTAAAAATTGGTGAAAAAGGACACCTAGTGGTCTGATTATTTGAACCACTGTGTCCTAAACAAAATTGGTCGACATGTTTCAGCTGTTAGATGCTACATTCAGCTCAGCTTTCTTCAGGACCGGAATGTATCCCCCGGTGGTCCACACACGCTAAGGCGTGGCCGATCCGTGAGGATATGTGTGTACAAGTGAAAAAACTCATGGTTTTACCCGTGTAGGCACTCCTAGAAATCACCAGGGGCCAGAACCTGTAAAATAAGAAGTCAATATATTAAAATACAACAAGTTTTATCCCATAACGAGAGGCAAAAAATTAACAGAACCCCACATTTGTTCCTTTCATCATGAATGCTAAATAGGAATAAGGATTTTTTCTTCATGACCCCTTGTTCACTTCAATGTGGTCGATTAAGTTAAAACAAATGCTGTCATGTAACTGCCAATCGCTGCAAACCCCTTATTAGTAGGGAAGATCAACAAGTAAGCATGTCCTATTTGGAAATTATCACACTCCCGAGGAGGGGGCAAGAACAATCACCCATAAGGGCTCTGACCCTGGCTCTGTGATTGATTACATCTTTTTGACCCCGGGTATCCTACACAGGGTAGCATCCAATAAAGCAATTGTCTCAATATATAGTGACCACAATCCAGTGTTGCTTGAGGTGATTTGGGGGGATTCTATGGGTACAAAGCCCTGCCCTGTTCCACCAGGGCCCGCCCTGCGCTTGGTGGACCAAGGGCGCAGGTTAAAATGGGCTATGGTAGTCCCTGGAAACTTCACCGACGACTTACTCCCTAAAATAGAGGACAACATGGCGATATGTCAGGATCAATACGCTACAATCACTGACATTATGGGGGCGTTTGAGGCCATTTGTGTACAAATATCTAAAGCTCTGACAGTCAAATCAAGGCAGGGAGATAACAATCACCATAGATGGTTTGATTCCAAGTGCTCTAGAGCGCATAGGGCTCTATTGCTAGCTCTAAAAACCACCCAGAGAGATAAGGCAGTTGTTGCCTGTTTAAGGAAGGAGTATAAGCATATAATTAACGGGAGGAAGACTGAGATAAAAAATGCAGCTTCAGAGAAATTACTCCCTATTAATGTTTTGTGTGATAGTTCCCAGTTTTGGGCCACAATGATTCAGCCCTTCTTTTCAGAGCAAAATAACGCCATTATCGACTGTGTCATCCCAGATGATAAATGGCTCACCCACTTCAGAGAGGTGTACGGTGAGTCAAACTCTGGAGCCCAAGGCGGTCCTTGGATGGCACCTGAGTGCGCTCCTCTACTTTTTAATGAAGCCGAGGTGGAGAGAGCCATTTTAGAGAGGTCTAAAAACAAGGCTCCGGGGCCGGACGAAGTCCCTGTGGACTTATACAGACATTCCCCAAAACTCTGGGCTAGGGTCCTAACGCACGTGTTTTCTCCTGCAAATGGTAAAGTCTTTCCTACTACATGGATCACCTCAATTATTTTGCCAATTTTTTAAAAAGGGAGGTGCGATGATCCGAATGTTACAGACCCATTTCCCTCCTAGACTCTGCTATTAAGATCTTAGGCAGAGTCTTATTGTCTAAATTAAGGGGTAACATCGAGAACAGCGGGGGTCTATCTAACATCCAGTATGGTTTTAGAGAGAAGAGAGGCACCTTGGACCAGTGTTCTAACCTGCACTTGCTAATTTCAAAATACATGGTAGCCAAGGAGGGGACATTGTATTTGGCCTTTATGGACCTCTCCTCGGCTTTCGATTTAGTAAACAGGGCAAAACTCTGGGATATCCTATTGAAGATAGGGATTGATACATCGTTGGTGAATTTTATGGCGTCCCTCCATCAGGAGCTGTTTGCAACAGTAAGGGTCACAAAGGAGGGAAGGTGCACGAGCCGCTTTAGATCTGAGCGAGGAGTACGCCAGGGCTGCATCTTGGCCCCCCTCCTCTTTACAATCTATATAAATGGCCTGGGCCTAAAAACCTAGAGGCAGAGGAGGTGGACGTTCCGCGTGTAGGGGATGCACGAATACCGGCTCTCCTATACGCGGACGATGCAGTCCTGATAGCCCGTACTGGGGTGGGTCTCCAACGTTTGTTGGATCTTTTCGGCACCTTTATGGACCGATTAGACTTAAAAATTAATGCAAAAAAATCACACAAGTTGGTGGTCGGTCCCCATAGAAATAAGAGTAAATCTAAACCTTTTATGTGCAAGGGTGAGGTGGTTTCCAGGGATACAGTCTTCCCCTATCTAGGGGTGATTTTTGATGAGTATGGATCTTGGGGCCCCCAAATCAAGGCTAAGAGTATATCCATGGCTAGAGCAACATCTGCCCTTATAGGGTTCTCAAAAAGATTGGGGGCCAGGCTAATGTAGGCGCTCCTTAAAGTTCACAACACCAAATGCATCCCGATTGCCATGTATGGCTCACCCATTTGGGGGTATGTATCCCAGGAATCGTTTCAAACGGTGGAAAACAGGTTTCTGAGACTCCTCTTGTCCAATATCATCTCTTCCAACCAGCATTGTGAAGCTCGAGCCCAATACTTTATCAATAAAATTGACTGTATTTATACTACCCTTGATGTGCGCAGGGGGGTACCTGAACCACGGCCTTCTATCATTATCTTGGATTTATCCCCTCGACTACAAGTTCTACCCTCCCTCTCCTGTAATGACATGGTAACTATAATATCATCTCTTCCAACCAGCATTGTGAAGCTCTAGCCCAATACTTTATCAATAAAATTGACTGTATTTATGCTACCCTTGATGTGCGCAGGGGGGTACCTGAACCACGGCCTACTATCATTATCTCGGATTTCTCCCCGCGACTACAAGTTCGACCCTCCCTCTCCTGTAATGACATGGTAACTATCTCCAACAAGGTGCAATCCTGCTCTCCTGCCGACCCTGTTAAACCTGACATTTTTATGAAGTTCCAAGACTGCCTCCTGACAGAGGGGAGGGTTCTGATTAATAGATCACTTCAGTCAGCGGTGCTTCCTAAGTCCTGGAAACACGATAAGGTTGTTCCGATCCTAAAAAAGCCCACACTGGATGCTTCAGCCCCTGAGAATTTTCGGCCCATTTCATTGCTTCCTTACCTGGCAAAGGTCATGGAATCCCATGTTAACACCATCCTTACCAAGTACTTGGAGGATAATGAGATCTTGGACAAGTCGCAAAACGGGTTCCGGCCTAAGCATAGCACAGAATCCCCTTTATTGGCAGTCAGAGAGCAGCTGAGGGCGGCACTGGACAAGGGCGGCACCACAGTGTTGGTGGTGCTTGAACCGAGTGCGGCCTTCGATACCGTCTCCAATGAGATCTTGCTCGAACGACTGAGGGAGATCAGGGTTAGTGGAACTGCTTAGGACTGGTTTGCATCATTTTTGTCCGAGCGTTCTTTCCAGATCCATGCCCCCCCTTACCAGTCCAATACCCATCCCCTCCACTGCAGTGTCACTCAAGGCTCTGCGCTGAGCCCTACACTTTTTAACTTGTACGTCCGCCCTTTGGCCCATCTGGCCAAGGCTCGGGAGATTGATATGCTTTCCTACGCGGACGACATGCAGTACCTATTCACCTTTTCCAAAAACCCCAGTCAAGACAAACTGAGGTTTCAGGAGAATATTATGGTAATCTCAGAATGGCTGGTGGCAAACTATCTCCAACTTAACTCCTCTAAAACAGAGGTACTTCTGTTCGGTAGAGAATCGCATAAATGAGATGACCAATGGTGGCCCGTTGCGTTGGGTCCCCCCCAGCAAAAAAACTCAGTAAAAAACTTGGAGGTCCTGGTAGATAACTCCCTCTCCTTTGAATTGCATGCAAAAAGGGGGCAGGCACTTGCTTTGGTCACTTACGTGGGCTGAAACCCATTTTAGGACTCTTTGCTGCACCCATCCGTCAGGTGATCATTCAATCAGTAGTCTTGTCTCGTCTGGACTACTGCAATGGACTCTTACTGGGCACAAATAAAATGGTCACGAAGAGACTGCAAAGGGCCCATAATGCTGCCGCCCGCACTCTGTTTGCCCTCCCTAAAAATTGTCACACCTCCCACCTCTTGCATCGTTTACATTGGCTCCCGCTCGAATGGAGATTTCATTTTAAAATTCTTTGTATCCTTCATAAGATCCTGTTTCATCAGGGCCCGCAGATTCTGCAGGGTCTACGCCCTTTATATGTACCAACACGAGTTCTGAGCTCTGCTGATTTGCACTTGGCCTGCACTCCCAGGGTGCGCAGGAGCAGAGCGGGCGGACGCTCTTTCAGGTCTTTAGCTCCTGCCCTCTGGAATTCTATTCCAATCTCAGCCGGCTGCACCCAGGATCACTTGGCTTTCAGGAAACAGATTAAAACCTGGCTATTCTCTTCCATCTAGCCGGGGCACTTTTGCCCGTGGCACCTGCACCGGTCATTTCTGGACTGCTCTTTCCTTAGCTTTCTCCTTCACCTCTGTTGCCCGTTCCGTTAGCGCTGGGACGCCCCGTCGCTGGGGTAGCCATGCACTCTATAAATCATTTTAACATAACATAACTCACGTCTACAGTCAGTCATGCACCTAGTAAATCATCCATTCAGTCACTCATACAACCACTCATTCTTCAATACACCTTCACATATCTTTATATAAAACATATTTTAACTTTTTAGAAGCAATCAATCACTGGATGATGTCATCAGTGATGTCATTTGAGATGTCATGAGTGATGTAATATGTGATGTCATCAGCAGTGTATTGCGGGGGGCAAGTTATAGTTAGCTGAACGAACTATAACGACCTAATTTCTCTGGTTTTGTACAAGTGAAATGTCCAACTAACTGTATCGTCCCTGAAACCTGTGTTTTTTTCAGTGAAAAAATAAATAAATATATATATATATATATATATATATAGATAGATAGATAGATAGATAGATAGATAGATAGATAGACAGACAGACAGACAGACAGACAGACAGACAGACAGACAGACAGACAGACAGACAGATAAATAGATAGATAGATTGATAGATGGATGGATAGATAGATAGATAGATAGATAGATAGATAGATAGATAGATAGATAGATAGATAGATAGATAGATAGATAGATAGATAGATAGATAGATAGATAGATAGATAGATAGATAGATAGATAGATAGATAGATAGATAGATAGATAGATAGATAGATAGATCCGGAAATCCTTCAGAAGAATAACGACAGTAGGGCTCTCAATGCTTCCACAAAGTTTTTATTATTTGGGTGGCCTACCTACAACACAGTCTCTCAGGACGCGTTTAGGCTTCGGCCTTCTTCAACATAAATTAAGTCATTTTGGAAAAATGTATTTGTATCCCCTTACATGTTTGTGGGCATGACTACATCATAGAAAGAGAAAAGTTACACAAGTGATGCCCAATTGGGCTAGGGTTGCACATGGCATACATTCCCGTTTCCTAGCAGGATTGTGAATACCAATAAAACTATTATTTTTGCAACAAATGAAAAATAAAGATAAGAATGTGAATACAAATAAAAATAAAGCATGTTATATTCAAACATAAGGTATTGAGTGAAAAGGTCCTCACTACAATTGACATAAATAGGCTCTATCGGTTGGATACCTTAAAGTATTACTATACCCATGGTATTATTTGTAGGCTACACTCCCCAGTGGGCTAGTAGTCCTATTTGTGGTTCTCACAGATCTTCAAGGTCTACTCTGAATGTATATGCATCCATTCTATCCTACAATGGAACACAAATAAAATAAGATGTTAGCTGTGAATGAAATGAAAAAATAACATAACAACAACAATAAACATCAAAATTGGCTTACACATACTCCTGATAGTGTAGGAAAATTAC
The DNA here is from genome assembly GCF_964263255.1 of Lissotriton vulgaris. NCBI lineage: Eukaryota > Metazoa > Chordata > Amphibia > Caudata > Salamandridae > Lissotriton > Lissotriton vulgaris. The sequence continues at coordinate 1,016,447,908 of NC_141691.1, read as the reverse complement.
TATTCTATCATAGATTACATGCACATTGTATAATGTACATTAACACTCCAGAGCACTTACAAACGTACATACAATTCCTTGTCTGCGTTGAGCCCTTTCGGCTCCTTACTGTCAAGTGCCAAGATGTACCTAGATTCCACAATCGTACTTTTGTTCTCTCTGTCGCCAACTCTTTCATCCATCCTGGTGCTGTCAATCACACTGAACTTTACATCTTTCATGTCACTTTCATGATGGTCTGGCAATGTTGGGCTATTACATAGGTAGTATCCTTATTCTTTACAGCTCTAAAGTGTTGCAGAATATGTTTGTGTACCTGCAAAGTAGTACTGCCCACATACATTACATACTCTAAATACTCACTCTTACATGTGTAGTGACTTTTATTTTGTGTACCCTTTGATTGATGGAAATCTCTTTCAAATGTTCTCCATTTTTGCATGCCTGGCATTTACAGCAGTGGAAAAAAACATCTTGTGGTCATAACTATGTTTGTTTCTCAACTCTAACATCACTGTGGACCAACTGGTCTTGGATCGAGTCTACTCTTTTAAAGGTGATCAAGGGTTTCTTTGGTATGTCTACACCCCTCTAATGGGGTCACTTCTCAGTAGGTGCCAATGTTTCAGCAATGTAGTTCTAAGAGTTTTGTGTGCAGTTTTGTAGGTGGTAATGGACAGGTGGTCCACTTTACTTTCTACTCTGCGCTTTTTTCTGAGAATAAGGGATTCCCTTCGTGTTCTCTCCATGCTCTCGCTAGCTTTATCAAGCGTACGTTTACTGTATCCTCAGTGCTAGAATCTTTGTGTGATCTCATTTTTTGCTTTCTTAAAGCCCTCTTCCGAATTGCATGTTCTTCTGGTTCTCAAATATTCGCCATAGGGGATTCCCCGGATCTGGCTGTGAGGGTGAAAACTCTGGGCATGCAGTAAACTACTCCTTGCACTTGGTTTCCTCAATAGCGAGGTAAGGATTTCCTTGTTCCTAACTTTGACTTTTACATCTAGGAATTAAGCTGTAGTAGTGCTTATCTGACTCATGAATTTAAGATGCAGAGTATTCTCATTTATTTTGTTTACAACATTTTCAGCGCTAACAGTATCACCTCGCCAGATGACAAAAATATCATCAATAAAACGTAGTCATGTCACTATGTTGTTGCTCCAGTTTTCTAGTTGGTAATTGTTCAGAAGCTGGTATTCCCACCACCCAATATGCAGGTTCACAAAACTAGGGGCAAAACACGTGCCCATGGCAGGCCCTTGTTGTTGTTCATAAAAGGCATTCTTATGGAAGAAACTATTGTTTCTAAGACACCAACTCTTCATTTCAGTCAACATCATATTGTGCTTGTAAAATCTTATATGTCTCTCTTTTAGAAAATATTCAGTACCCCTAATACCGTCATCATGGTTGATACTGGTATACAGTGACTGTACATGCAGTGTCATAAGTAGCAAATCCACATCTCATTGAGTGCCCTGTAGGTGCCTAAGGAAATCCATAGTGTCCCTAATGTTTGATTGTAATCTCGCAACAATCGGTCTGAGGAAGGTGTTAATGTATTTGGACACATTTTCAAACAGGCTCCCCTGTGCTGCAATGATAGGCCTGCCTGTAGGTTTAGAGGCGTCTTTATGTATGTTAGGGATGAGGTACAAAACAGGAAGCTTGGGTTACTCCACTCTCAAAAAACTCTATTCATCACTGCTAATCAACCCTTCATTTCTCCATTTAGAAAGTTGATTGCTGAAGCCCTTTTCCACCTCCATGCAGTGTACTAGATTAACCTTTTTGTAGCATGTACGGTCCGGCAAATAATTATACGCTTCATTCATATAAGCTTTCTTGGACAAAAGGACTATGTAGCCCCATTTGTCGGCACTCCTCACTACTATATCTCTATTCTCAGATATTTTCTTCATTGTTTTCTTAAGACTGGGATTGGCATTGTACCTTACTTGTTTTGTAGAGTCCATCATTTCTTTGATTTCAATGGTGACCCTTTCTGTGAATTTGACTATGTCATTGTTGTTGGTAGGACGCAAGGTTTTCAGTCTAGGGCTTAAGGCCGATCCGCCCTCCTCAGAGACACAAACGCCCTCCTTTTCTAATCTTTCAGCTATCAAATTATGTTCTGAGGAACCCAAGTCTGTCTCTATATATAGACCACAAGTTATATATAATTTTCTTAGGCAGACCTAAAGAGTATCTATATATTTTTAAAGCATAAGCAGTACATATATTAGTACAAAGAAATGCACATATCTAATAACATGGATATAATCATTGTATACAGGCATATGATGGACATTTGTGCTTGAGTATGGTGGACATGTAGGACTGAGCCAACTCTTGAGTAGTCTTCTGAAGATAAAATAGGTATCCATTGATCTTATGTTTAGGGGTAATATATTCCATAGTTTGTCTGCTTGAACAGAAAAAGATATATCACCCATCGTTTTTAGTGCCAATCTGGAGCGGAGGTTTCTTTGATGTAATTACTTGATGATTTCAATCCTGATAAAATGGTCCTCTTCCATGTATTGGTTTGTGGGTGGTACAAATCAACTTCTGGCACCAGGAAACCAATATAGGGCCCTCAAGGAAGGGGTGATGTGGGCTTGTAGCTTTAAGTGTGGGAGTAGTCTGGCAGCAGAGTTCTGAATCCATTGTAGTCTTTCCATAGTTGATAAAGATGATCTGTGGTAAAGGCCATTAGCTTAATCAAGTTTAGACAGTACAAGAGCTTGGACCTTGTATGGAAATGGTAGGTGAGGAGGATGTGTCACAGAGATTTCCTAGTAATAAAGCTTCATCGTGCTAACTTGTCCACTTGGGCCTTCATTGATAATTTGGAGTACATAGTAATGCCAAGGTTTCTTACTTCCTTAGATACTTTAGGAGGTATTCCCTGATTGCCAGGCCAGGTGCAGAGTGTGTCATAATTTTTCCAGTTGTCACATGTGAGTATTTCAGTTTTGGGAGAATTCAATTCAAGGTGGCTCCATGTCATCTACAGATTAAAGGCTTTAACGAAAGTGAAGATTTTTGAATTTCCAATGTCTTTGGGGCTTTCAAGTTTCTGAAGTATTTGTGTTATATCTGCATAGTTATAGCATGTGAGCTGAAATCCATTGATCATTGCCAGTGATGACTTGATGTTGATGTTAAAAAGCACAAATGAGATATTATAGCCTTGCGGGCCCCCTGATTTTGTGAAGTACGGTTTGGATTAGAAAGAGGGAGTATTGATGAGATTTATTCTGTTTTGAAGGTAGGATGTGGTCCAGTCGAAGCAGTCCCATATATGCTGGCTTCGTAAAGTCTTTGGATTAGAGTATCATGTTCAACTCTGTTAAAAACAGATGAAAGGTCCAGGAGAAGTAGTGCACTGACCCTGTTCCAGTCTACTATGTGTGTAAGGTCATCCCAGATGCAGGTGAGGGCAGATTCAGTGCCTCTACCTAGATGGAATCCTGTTTCAAAGTCAGAAAGTTTGGAGTTATTTTCAATGAATTGTGACATCTGGATGAATGCTGCTCTTTCAATCAGTTTGCCTAGGGAAAGACCTATTTGGAATTTGTGTGTAGTTGTTTGCTTCATGTAGGTCCAAGTTTGTTTTTCTTAATAATTGGGTGTAAGTATGCCTTTAAGTATTCTGGAAAGATTCATGTAATTAAAGAATTGTTAAAAATTCTTCTTAAAGAATTGTTGACAATCTTCTTACTGCATGGTAGAAGAGGTAGATAAAAGAATGTTCTTAAAAAATCTGTGGTGTACAAGAGTCAGAAGGACAGGCCTACTTGCTTTGGCAAAATCCATAAATGTAATTTGTGATAATTATTTGAAGGAATTCAGAGGCTGGATTAGCCTAATCTTGGAGGGGATTGTTGGAAATAGGTTAATGCTGGTGGTTTTCCAGTGTTTTAAATAGGAATCCATAATGTCTGCTTGGTTGGGTAATGACTTGCCACTTTGTCTGTAAATGGAGTAATGGGATGAGTTTCACGAAATTAAGTGAGAATTATATTTAACAAATATCTGCACAGTTAGCATTTGAATTCTGTCTTAATAGTACCTTTTATTAGCTTTTTCAGTTGTTGACTTGTCTGTTCTGTAAAGTTTATGTAGGTGAAGTTTGTCTTGATAACTAGTTGTTTTGAGCCAGGTGCATTGCAGCTTTGCAATTTGTTGTTTTATCTTTTTAGTTCTGCATTCCTTCAAGGGGCCTGTTTTCTTTTGTCCTGTTTTGTTGTCCATTGTGGTATTAGGATATCAAAAGCTTCCTGGAGCCACTCCTAAATTTTATTTTTTAACAGCATTTTTTGTCTCTAGGTCTGGGTTGAACATTAGCTGTGCTTCTAAGTATTCAAAATTGAGTTTGTTCCATGGTCGATAGGTAGGTGTATGAATGGTGTATGAATGGTGGCCATAGGTGTATTGATCTGTGTTGTTTTGTGTTGGAACGCTACCAGCCAGGTGGTGTTCTGACCATATGACTGGAGTAATCATTTGAATGGTAACCAGTTCTGGATTTGTCGAAATGACAGTGTATGGGTTTATGGATGATCTGCTGCAGGTTTAGTTTGTCTAGGTCAGTGATGATAGTTCTTGAAAGTGGCATTTTTGGTTTGTCAAACATATATAAGTAGCCAAGGATGACTAGGTTAGAGTCTAGTGGCATAAGGTTTGACATTTTTTCTAGAAAAGTATCTAGAAAATGGCTTTTCTAGGCGGTGGTCTGTAAAGAATTAGGAAGTTACAGGAGGAAGTTGGTGTAGGATTGCATCTGGTGACGAGGGCCATACAACCTTGTATGGAAGTGTTGTCAGCTTTGGTTAGATTTATTGTTTCCTTACTTATACCAGCTAGACCACCTCTTGTTATGCCTATATGATTTAGAGTGACAGTTTGATAGCCTGGAGGAACGGCTTCATGCAGCACTGGAGAGATGTTATCTCCCAACATTATTCTATTATGAAGAGTAGGTTAGGCTGTGTGTCAATGTGTAGGTATCAGATGTGGTGCTAATGTTAGAGAGTGATTGAGCATTTATTAGTAGGCAGTCTAAAGATTATGTTTTGGCGGTGGTGTGATTTTGTTTTCTAGAAGGTTGCGTAGTATTTTTTGAATTTGTGGCAGATGTATTAGAGTTGGCATTAACTGTATGACAATAGCCATAGTGTTGTTTGTCTATATCGTAATACTTGTCCAGCAGGCTTAGATGGCATATTTTGGGTTCTGCATGTGTAGGTGGTGGAGATGGTGGCTGAGAGTATGTTGGTGAGCTGTATTGTTGTGGCAGAGCAGCATTTTTGTGTGCTAGACAAAAAGATGCAAAGATTTGAAGAGTGGCATGTTGTTTATTTTGTTGATGTATTTTTAGGGTGGACGGTGTATGGGTTAGGTCTGGTGGTGAAGCATGTGGGTCATGTTTTAAAGGTACTAAATTGTGCAATGGATGAGATGAGGGTATAGAGAGTTGTGTTTGGATATTTGTTGCCGGTGTTAGTGAAGATAGAATATTTGAGAGTAAAGATGGTGTTGGGTTTTTATTATTTGGTAAGTTATCTGGGTGGGAGAGGGTGTTTGTTTCTAATTAGTTACAGAATGTAGTATGGAATTGTGTGTGTGTTCGATTTTGATGTGCTGGTGTGTGTGTTATGTTTTGTTTTTGTGGAGTAGTGAGATGAGATATTGATGTAGTTAATTTCTTGAAAGGATTTGGATGTAATGTACTGTTGGTGAGGGGATGTTGAGTGGTAAAGGGGGTGGCGATGTGCGTTAGAACAGAGTGTATATGGTGTGAGAGAGGGGATGGACAGGAGTTGTGAGTGTTTGTGTTAGATTTGGTAGCAGGAAAAGGTCATATGTGTGGTGGAGCGGAGTGTAAGGATTTGTTGGTTGTCGGTTTTGGGGCAAAAAGAGGAGGAGGGTGTTGGTGGATGATATGGGAGAGGGTTGACTATAGGTTTGGTGGTAAAGCAAAGGGGTCTGTTAGGAGTAAGTAGAGAGTTGAACTGTTTTTTGTTTTGAACAGGAAGTATGTGTTTGAAGGGAATAAGGTTATGTATAATATGGGTTTGGGTTGTGTTTGTGATGTGTGCATTTGATAGCTGTATTGAACAGCATGATGTTTTGTGTGAGAATGACGTGCAATTGTGTAGCAGCTGGTTAGACGAGTCTTATGATGTCATTTGTGGTGGTTTAGTAGTGGTTGTTGAGACATGGAAATGTCGATAGGGTTTGTTTGCTTTAAATGAGTAGCGTGCATTTTATGACAGTGTGTTTTGTTTGTGGATGTGGATGGGTTAAGGTGGTGGCTGCATTTCTATGCCTGACCCAGCTGAAACAGGCTCAAACAGGCACCTGCCCTTTGTCCTCACCGCCCTTAACCTTGATGCCTGGGGTGAGATGCCCTGAGCCCTAGGGTTAAATAGCCTTGGGTCAGGTGACCTTTGGCCAATGGGAGTACTAGCCCTAACCCTAACCAATCGGAACCGTAGCACTAAACCCTATAGCTAATACGAGACCTGACCCTATAAACCAATCATAGCCCCAACTCTAGAAACAAATCAAAAGCCAAATTCATATGCCATCGGTTCAATAGAAGCCTTAGCCCTAGGAACCAATGTGTTACACACACTTTATTAATCTTCTCCTAGAAGTTCAGCCACAATTGTAATTTGTTTTCCTCCAGTGCGTTTGATAATGTTTTGTAGAAACATCATAATTGTTTGTAACATATTCTTCCTCAAGAATTTCTAGTTCTTTTTCACTAAACTTTCTCTTTGGTTTTACTGAGCATGTAGTATTTTGTCTTTCTGGCTGTGATGCCAATGGTAGCTACCAGGGTGACATTTTTAATTTACAACTCTGTGCAGTTCGCAAATAATGATGATTTTTTGTAATACATCTAATAAGGAATCGCTGTAATCATTATTTGGTACAGGTTTTCCATAGTACATTGGGATTTGTGATTTGAGATTAGGGATTTGGGGGCAGATGTATCAAGATACCCATTTGCGATTCTCAAATAGCGATTTTTTTGAGAATTGCTATTTGAGAATTGCAAAATGGTATGTATCTAGAAATTCGCTATTTTTTAGCGATTTCTTAAAATTCCTTAATTGCGATTAGCAAATTGCTAATCGCAATTAAGGAATAATTTTCCATTCATTTCTATGGGCCAGGAGGCCCATAGGAAGGAATGGGAAATTATTCTCAATTTGCGATTCGCAATTTGCAAATCGCAAATTGAGAATAATTTCAAGGGTGTCTTAAAGACACCCTGCTGCACCCCTGAAATTTACATGTGTGCACATATGGTGCACATAAATGCCATAAGGGCATGTATGAGCGCCACATGGCACCTTTACAAATGTCAAAAAGTGCATTTGTCAAAGAATTCGCAAATTAGCACCAACAATAAGTTGGTGGTAATTTGCGATTTCTTAGTGTAAATTCAAAAAACCTGAATGCTTCATACATAGCATTTAAGGAATCGCAAATTGCGATTCCTTAAGATCGCGATCCGATTTCAATGATACATCGAATTTTCAGATTTTTTTGTCGCAAACGCTGCTATTTTGCGATTCGCAGCGTTTTCGACAAAAAAAACGTTTGATACATCTGCCCCTTGGTCATTTCTGCTAACTTTAATTTGCTAAATTATGATTTTGTACTTCTGGCTCTCAATCTCGTTCCTTTTCATGAAACATCAGAGCACTCTACACACTTGCACATCTTTCGCGTGTACTTTTGGAAAACACTCAATTCAGATTAACACAAGCCACAAAACGAATAGCCTCAATTTGTGTCAGGGGATGAGAAACATGCATGTTGTTCATGTAGCCATCAACCCCGCCGACTGTCCCTTTAAAACCTAAAGCAGAAGCAGACTCATGTGAAATGCTCCATCCCATTGCCACTTCACAGCACCGGTACCATTTCTTGTAGCAGAAAATATCAAGAGCCATCCGAAATAGTGAGCAGGTACACACTGAGAAAGGGAAACAATTGTATTTCCTGTCCACGCTTCCACAGAGCTGTTACACTTATGCAGAATGTATCTTTTCATTTCCGGATTCAATGGTTTGCCTCTCTATGAATGGTGGGTGACCGAGCAGGAACAGCTTCACTAGACCTTCTGGAAATGCGTATTATCCAGTGGTGAGCAGTTCATGGTTCTCAGTTCCAAGGGTATTTTGTTCCAATAGTTGATGGAGATCACAGTGTTGGCATTGCTGCCTTCTCTGCTACCAGATCCTGCGGGTCGAGGATTACAGGCATCAGTGGCTGCAGGCCAGTCCATGCCAGCCCTGCTCCCTCATAACTACAACTCAATCTGTCAACATAATTATAAACCACAGTGTATCCTGAGATTCTGCAAAGTTATCCGTGTTAAAAAACGCAGTCATTTTTTTGCCATGCTTTAATTGTATCTGCTTTTTCTCTCAATTTTGTTGGCTGTGGCAGATGTTGAACTATTGTGACCTTCGGTTTGTCACATGCAGACTTCAACTCTTACATGTTTGAAATGTAATGGCACTCAGATGTCTGAAAATGTAGTCGTTAGTGAAACAATTGGCAATGAGTCAATTCACTCAGGGAATCAATTCCAGACCTTTAATTTGATGCAGATTGGCTACTCAACAAAAATATTTCAGCACCAGTGCTTATCAGCATATTTAAATAACTATGAACAGTCACTGCACAAACAATTTCCTACACTTTACTAACTAATCTGGCTTTGTTTCTGTGTGTGTGTTGCACATCTGAGTTTAAATAAATATATCTAAGCAAAAACACAAACAAATCCTGAAAGCTCAGGTGCACATGTTGCTTGAACATGAAACACTTTAAAAAAAACAATAGACAAGAGGCATTTGGCAAAACAGGAACAGTTTGTTAAATTAAACAATGCGGTCGAAAGCAGAGTCAGAGAAGCCACAATTTAAGTTATTGGATGAGGAATCCAGGTGGTGGGCCTCAACCTTGCATGGACACTGCGTGTACTGTGTTTTGATTGGCTAAGTGTGCCTAACTTCATGTGACATCTTATTTGATGGCTTTTATGTGAATGTGAGCACGCCCACTGTGCTTTCTTGGGGCCAACCTCCCTGGATCATTGTTGTGTTGCTCCGCCTATCTGTGGGATTGATCTGGGAGTTCCTGATCATGCATTTGTTTGCTGGCAACGTGCCACCCTACCTGTGATCTGTCAATCAATGACCTTGGGCCTGGGTCCCAGAGTCTGCCTAACGACATATTTCTGAGTTGGGGTTGACGTGAAGTTCATAACAGGTGAATGAATGAAAAAGATGTGATTTAGTTCTCATACATGAATGTATCGTTATTCATAATGACATTGACTTTTTCAATATTAAAACACAGAGCCTTTTGTTTGCAGCTTTCATGCCAAGGTTGAAGACTCTATAAATGTCTTGTCTCAAGTCTGTTCTGTTACATACATTAAACAATTGCATATTTCTAAATGAGAGCCTTTGAAGCACAAGGCCTCTGTATTTACATCCGGTGTAGTGTTGACTATAAATAACCATTAAGAGATGGGTGTGGGAGGGGCGTGACTGCGATGGGCAACATGACGGCCTCTTGAATGCAAAGCTCCCTGTCCCAGTCCCAAAAGCCGTGCTCATCCATTGAAGTGTGTTGGCCTCCACCCCCCAGAGCCCTTGCTAGGGAAGTGGTGTGGCACTAGTTGCTCTCCTCAGTGTTCCTCCTGTAACAAAAGGAGGGGCAAGCAGGCCAGAGATATGGGAATCTTCAACTTTTCCAAGAAGCATGGACAGCGCAAAGCAGAACAAAATTACTCATTTCTCACCAGACTCCTTGATGTCAACCTTGGAGTGTGGGGAACCCTGTTGGTCCCTGCCCAACTGGATGCTATTTTGATGGTGATCAAGACCTTGTGGACCCGCTTGGAAGCAAAGGGTAATGCAGTAGCAGAAGACATCAACTTTCCCTGCCAGGATCATTGGAGGCCTGTAGAACAGATTACCCACATTGAACGCTCCTTGCTGGACCTTCAGCCCCTCACAGCTGACTTCCAGAAACAGCTGTGCAACCTGACGGAGCGGTGCAATTCCTAGAGACGTGCATGGAGGAGACGAAGGGGTGCACCCGGCACAGTAACATATGAATCATCGGCCTGCTAGTGGGCCCGAGGGCCTGGGTATCATACACCACCTGGAGGAGTGATATAGGGATCGTATCCAAGCTGGTAATGTTGCCCCATTCTTCTTCATCACCAGGGGCTCCTTCACGGCCCATCATCGCCAAACTCTTACATTTTAAGGAATGTGATGTTATCCTCTGGGATTTCCATGTGGCCTCTCCCATTTTGCAGGACAATCATCATATTCTCTTTCAACATTTCCCAATAATGGTCCAATGGAAATGGGTGTCCTACATGGGAGTCAAACACAAGATGAGAGAATTGGGCTTGAAATGGCTTTTCTGTTTCCCTCTACATTAAAGATGATTCAAGACAAGAAGCCTCATTTTTTCCAGGTGCTGTTGGAGGCTGGGGACTGGCTGGCAGCATAATTCCCTGATTCGATGAACCCAGGGGACAGAGAGAGACCCGCTGGGGGAGCATACCATCACTTGCATAGTGCAACATGCAGTCTCCTCAGAAGTTCTTTGGTTGACTCAAGGAGCTAGTGTTCCCATGCACCCTCACATTCGAACCTTGGTTCCCTTCCACAGGCGATCTCCTAAACAGCGGATGATATAATATAACCTGAAACTTCATCTCATTCCTGGGGGCCCTAGGCTTGCTTGACCTACTCCCCTGGGAAGGGAACTTTTGGTGCTCTTGCTGGCTGGGCTGGGATTGCCCTATTGTTTATTCATTATCTGCTCAATCTGTCTCTGGACCAGACCAACAGAAGAGCTCATATAGGGCTGCTATCACCTTCCCATGGTTGTGATGTCTTCCTTTCTTTTCTATTTGGGTGGCTGGCTGTTGCATACAGTATTAGTATTGTTAGTTGTTTTATTGCTACCTGTTGTACTCATTCCTATTTTTGTATTGTACATGGCTATACATGCAGACTAAGGGCCATATATACGGCAAAGTAACACACTGCAATGCAGCAAGCCACCTTCCTGCACTGCATTGCAGGGAAAGGGCAGGAATGCACAGTATTTAAAAGGATATGATGCATTCCCCTTGTCCTTGTGATGACAACTTTTTGGCTGCCTAGCGCCAATGAAGGCACCCTTGCACCATATGTTGTAGGTCCTGGTGGAGTTTGTCCTTGGGCCTTAATGACGAAACAGGTCTGATTATTGTTCACATCCCTTACGGCCAGACACGTTTCGGAGGATTAATTTCAGATCCCATTCAAATCGGCTGTGGCACATGACAGGGCTGCCCTCTTTCCCGTTACCTGTTTGCCCTTGCAATGGAACCCCTCACTTCTAGAGCACAGATTGAGGGGGCACATGGGTCAACCCCTCATCCAATGGTTTCCGTGTGATTTTGCTTTATGCTGGGGAAACTCTGCTGGACCTTTTTGCCTCTTTGACTGTCTGCTTGCTTGCTCGAGGCCCTGACTTTGGCGATATTGCTGCGCTACCTAAGCGCCAGGAACCCTTCCCTTGCTGCTTCCCGGTCCCCCTCACCACGGCTCCTGATTACAACTAGCGGCCGCCGAGCGGGGGGACTACGGTGACCATAAGCCCTCGCGCCCTTGTCCCGCCCCACATGAAGACCACCGCACCCAGAGGCGCATAAATACCATGCACTCCCTCCGCGTCGCGAAGCCCGGGCAAAGGGCGGGCCATCTGTGGCCATCCGGGGCCAGACGAGGCCGGGCTGGGCTACCTCTCTTGGTTCCTGAAACAGGACTGTAATCGCTATTTGGACAATGCTCTCTGGTTTCTGTTTTATTTTTAAATTCTTTACCTACTGTTTTATATTTTCCTGATTTATATCGTATTTTATTCAGGAACTCTGATATAGATATGTTCAAGGGTCTGACTACAAGTAGGAACTCTATGACGGGAGGGACGGTTAGAGGGACAATCGACCACTTTCTGACGAAAGCTGCAAATAAAATAGACCAAGAGATTGCAGCTGCTGAAAAACGTTTGTCATTAGAATCATTTGGCAACAAACATTCGTCCCTAGGTTCCCTCAAATCAGTCCTCTCCCCGCCTAACTTCCTCACAGTAAACACTACTATAGTCGACCCAGGGAGCCCTTTGCTTTTCCAAGATACCTTGCCATTAACACAAACTTCAAAGGGGAAATCAACTGCAACTATTAATCTTGACTATTCCTCAGACTCATCAGGGCAGGAACTACCTCCCCCGTTGACCCTCAGTAAAAAAGCAGGGCCTACCCAACCAAGACCTATTACGCCAAAAAAAAATCAAGGAGCCTCAGTCTCAGCAAAGAGAAAGAGGGCGGGGGAGTCTTATAAAGGTAGACATGGCAAGATGTCCAAGCCCTCCATAACTCCCCCAAAAAAACGAGATAATCTCGGAACCCACCTAGCTCAGAACTGCTTACCACCTGTAGATACTTCAACTGTAGGGGCTTTGAAGAGCATGCAACACATGGTAAAATCTCTCCATTTACCACTCATAGAGAGGGTTAAAAGGCTGGGCGCCCAATTATCATTATCACTGGAAACCACCCACTCAAATGCTGAGGCTTTAAAGAAGCTGATTCCACCTGACCCCTTAACTCCTAACCCTTGTACGGCTGCCCACCGGTATCGACCTGTCATACTATAGATCTCCCACCCCCATTACTACCAACCTCGGTCATACCGGACGTTGCCAATAAAGAGCCTACACAAAAACCAATTAGGGAGAGGGTTCCCGATAGAAGTCTTAATATTTTAAACTCCATTAACACAGTACCTAACAAGGCATCTACTAAAGGTCAGGGCGAAAATCATACTAGGCCTTATATAGACTTACCCCCGGAAGCAGCGCACTATGTTATCATTCTTACCGGGGTGCCAGAGCGGGCAGATGGGAGCAAAGAAGGCCATTCAAATCTTAAAAATAAAGTCATTCATTGGCTAAGCAGCAATAGGCCTCTCCCCCCACACATAAATGGTGACATAGTCTCTGTTAGGAGACGAGCTTGGGTAGGGCCACGACCCAAAGACATCAAGGGGGACATTGTCATCATCAATTTTAGAGATCGAAAAGCTGTCCCCCATATAGCTGAATGGTTTGTGATGAGAGGAGAAGATGGTATATCTACACGCGTACTGAGCTACTTTTACCCCCAATATTTATTGTCTCAGTAGAGGGTGTAACTCTATAATTGACTTCACCCTTTTGTCAATATCTCATGCCCACCTAATAATCTCATGGGTAACACTTGAAGTCATTTATGGAGACCACTATCCAATTTATTTCTGTATAAGAAATACGTAGCAAGAACAGATGCAGGGGATTAAAAGACCCTCCTATCAGTACCCGATCTCTCTGGCTAGTAGTAATGGGTATACCCTTAAATGGAAAAAGTGGATCCAGGGTGATTAATAACTAGCTTAATCTCGACATCTAGCGAGGATATTGATATTTGTTTGTCTCTCACTGAACCGCCATCAAAAATCATGGGATCCTTTTTAAATATACAAGTGAAACTAAAACAGCTTCTCACTAGACAGTTTCACACAGAATCAAATCAGCCTACTGGCTGGTTTGACAATAGCTGTTCCAAAGCGCTTAAGGCTCTGAAAAAGGCACTCCATGCCACCCCAAAATCGGCGCTGGAGATCCGCCAAGCAAGGAAACATTACCATCTATTAACCAAAAATAGGAAAAAAAACGGAAAAAAGTGGCCTGGTCGGCTCTGATCACCGCCTCTAAAGCTAAGGACTCGTCTGCTTTCTGGAAGACGGTCAATGCACCTTACTTCCAGAATAAAGACGTGGCATTTATAGAAATTGCCATCAACGGGGAAACATGGGTTACCCACTTCCAAAGCCTCTATGACAATGACAACTTCCAAGATACAGCCGAGGAGCCTGGTAGCTCTTCCCTTGGTAACTTTTCACTAGGTATTTCTTTTACTTGTGATGAGGTCATCACTGCACTTAGGGACAGCCCATCGAGCAAAGCACCTGGACCGGACGGCATCCCAGTCGATGTTTTTAAAGCGGAAATTCACTTTTGGGCTCCCCTGCTAACTATTGTCATGAACAGCGCCAACCTCATAGGGCTCATACCAACCTGGACACAAGCTATAGTGGTCCCTATTTTCAAAAAAGGAGACAGGCAGGATCCCACCTGCTATCGTCCTATTTCTCTTTTAGACACTCAAATGAAGGTAGCTGGCCGCATTCTTTTAAAACGTATTCAAACATGGGCAGAGGAAGGCAACATTTTTTCCAGCGTTCAGTATGGGTTTCAACCAGGTAAAGGCACGGCGGAGTTCAACTCAGGCCAAGAAAAGGAATCTTTTTATCACCTTTGTTGACCTGAGCTCAGCCTTCGACTGCGTGGACCATTTTAAATTATGATCCACACTTTCTGAACTAGGTATTGACCAACCAATCCTTAATTTTATAAAAGAACTATATAGGGGTGCTGGGGCACGGGTGCGCTTCGGACGACAGGGTGAGTGCTCGTCAAACTTTTCAATCAAAAGGGGAGTGAGACAGGGGTGCATTTTAGCACCCCTACTCTTCACTCTATACATTATCTCTATCGGCGACCATCTTAAAGAGTCACAGTTTGACTACTGGTCGATCAGGGGCAACCCCGTGCCACTACTACTATATGCTGACGATGCGGCTATTCTGTCGCGAACCAGATTAGGTCTGCAAAGGGCTGTCCAAAAATTTACAAATTACTTGACAGAAAAGGGGTTAAAAGTTAACATTGCAAAACCTTTTACCATGGGCTGTGGACCTGGTACTAACAAAGCCCCCTGCCCTATATTCCTGGAGGGTAAGAGGATAGAAACGACTGACCAATTTTCCTATCTAGGAATAATGTTCGATAGGAAAGGTAACTGGCACTCACCAGTAAAAGTCCGAAAATTATTCTTTTCCCGGGCAGTAGGAGCTTTACATAATTTTGCGGCCAAACTTGGGGGAAGACCCGTTAAGGAACTGATTACCATCTACAGAGCCAAATGTATTTCTACGGCCACATTTGGATCGGGTATATGGGGTATAGAAAATGCAACATCAATTCAATTAATTGAAAACCAATATCTCAGATATCTTTTAGGGGTACCCAAATCAACAGCAAATTTCCTCGCCCATTTAGAACTAGGCCTACCATACATCTTAGATGCAATTAGAATTGCACCCATATTATTTTGGCATAAGGTCTGGGTCACCCCCGAGACAGCTCTTAACCGCAATATTATTTCTGACTGTCTCACCTTTGATGGTGTCCCCAACATCAAATGGCTTGCCTATGTGGAAAACATGTTGACTGACATGGGCCACCCAGAGTACTTCTCGAGACCTTCTACTCTGGAGGTAATCAATAGAAAATCACTAAAAAAATTGGCCCTAGATCACTTAGAAAATAAAAGATGGGCCTTAGAAAAACTTAAACCTTCTGTTCTGGCCTTCCAGCAAATTAACATCTATCGAGGGCCACAATTGTATTTAACAGATGAATTAAATTGTTACTCCAGAATGTTACTAAGCAGTTTCAGGTTCGGAATTTTTTTTCGTTTAATAACTTTCCCAGCCTGTAACATTTGGTCGAGGGAGACTCTTATCTGCCAGTGTGATGACACCTCTGCCCAATCGAATATCCACAGAGTTTTTTTCTGTAAATACTACACTGTCCCCTAGGCGATTTTTATTAAACCAATTTTGAAGGCATGGGGACATCGCTCTTGTCGTACAGCCTTCACTAGATTACAAAACTTAGAAAATAATACTGTGGCTTATGCTGTATCCCGCTTTTTAAAATCTTTGATTAGGCACAGGACATCCATGTAAAATCTGTAAAATTATATTTTAAATTTTAATGAACTGGTATTATTATCTTTGAGACCTGCTGATTGTAATAATTTTGATCTTTTAAATGTATTAATAATGTTTTAGTTTTTTTGCACAATTGTATGTATACTTTTATGATATTATCTATGATAATCGAATAAAGCTATTTTATTTAATTTGATTTGATTTGCTTTATGCTGGTGACTTCCTGCTTTACCTTCTGGATGTCACAGTGAATCTCGCCACGGTGGTCTCACTCCTAGCGGAATTTGAGAATATGTTGGGGTTGCTAGTCAACCGGAATAAATCATGCTTGTTCTCCCTGTTGCTGTAAGGTGTGGTGGGCATTGTGGACCTGGGAAGAAGTCAAATCCAATGGGAGCCTCCATTATTTCATTACTTGTGTTTTCGGATTTATCATGCCACCCGACTAGGCTGATGGGAACCTATTGGTAGTAACTGCATACCTTTGCTCCCAGATCCCATTCTATGCAATAGTAATGATGGGGAGCCTCATCCAATGTATACAATAATCTGTTAACCTCCTGATTCTCATACTTCAACCATTTTATTTAGAGCTTCATGTTACCTTGGGAGACTTATGTTGGCATAACTCGCATAGATGCATCACCCTGGTCAAGCCTCAGCTCCCTGCAAATCAGGGGGTATGGGGCACATAATTCTGACCACTATTATCTGGCAGCCCAATTGCAGTGGCTGTTTTGTTGGATGGATGGTGGAACTCTGCGTGGCCTCAACCCCTCCTCTATCCAGTGGCTACCTCCTCTGCCTTACCCATTGTGGATCTGTCTTCCCAGGAATCTACCTCCCTTTCCGAGGGTGGCCATTACCTGTTTAAAGCGAGTGCATCATGCCCAACAATTGCACTGCTAGGCTTCCTGACTAAGGGGGGCTGCGGATGCAAGAGGAGGCTGGCCTTTCCACTCTTGGTGATCTCTCTAGGGATACCCATCTATTGATATTTGAAGCGCTGACCAAACAATACGCTCTTCCTGAGGGCTAATTTCTCTTTTATGCATCCTTTTTTTTTGTTAAATAATTTTTATTGAAGATAAAGAACACATGAATACAAATATACTTAGTCAATTCTGATGCACATATGAGTGTACAAGTATAGATAAATAGTAACTGTAAAATAGGTGAGTTATAGATAAAAGGTTATAAAAAGTTATAACTCTTATATTAGTGTTCCTGATCAGTGACTAATAAAAAATACATAATAAAAATAGGTATAACATATTGTACTGGTATACAAAGAACCTGTATAAATACTAAAGTGAACACAATATGTGAAAAGAAAGAATTCATTGTTTTATAGGAAAAGAATAGAAAGGAGGAGTGAAGAAAAAGGGGGATAGAAAAAGAAGAAAAAGAAAGAGGAAGAGAAAAGAAAGCAAAAAGTAGGAAATACGAAATATAGAATACGAAACTATAAAGAGTAAGATTATGATGCTAGAAAAATAGTGAAAGGTAGCCATAATAAATCGGATTTAATTTGTAAATGAGTCTGACCCTTCTGTGATACAGAGACGCTGTGGGGAAAACCTTTGCTGCTTGCACCCTGCCTTACCGTCAACTGCTCGCCGCTCCCGCTTCGCGGGAGCCGCTTCGTGGGAGGACCCACCAACGCCGTTTGCTGCCTGGCTGTCAGGATTGCCATGAGTGCTGAACAACTGTGGGGTTGAGAGAGGCTGCAAGGGAGCAGCGCAGCAGGGACTCAGTATACCAGGAGCCCCTGCTTGACCACGTAACATCCGGTCTGCGCCCCCCTGCGTGCCCCGCCCTCACCCGCCAATCCGCTACATAATCAAGCAAGGGCCCGTCTTGCGGGACGCAAGCGGGACGCCGAGCGAAGCCCGGGCAAAGGGCGGGCCGTCTGTGGCCGTCCGGGGCCAGTAGGGGCCGGGACGGGCCACCCCTCTAACAATACAGGTAAAACAGAGGAAAGCTTTGCTGGGTTATACAGTACTGATCACCTTGTTATCACGATCTTCATGTCTGCATATTCCCCAATGGCTACCCGTTCAGGTAGATGTTCACGGAGAGGGGGAAATTCTACGCTAGGGACCATGGATAATTTCATAACTCGTGCCGTTTCTGTTGTAGAGAAGGAAATCATCCTAGCAGAACGCAGACTATCACGAGAATATTTGGCACATAAGCTTTCTTCCCTGGGGACACTTGTGCAGGCCAAATCTCCCACAAACACTATTCCTTCAGAATCCTTAACCCCTTTAACCCCTAGCGACTTGCAACCCTGTGTCGTCAATCTGAGATCAGAAAGTGGCCTTTTTGAAATTATTTCTGACCCAGCACCCACAAACAAAATTGCAGCTAATGTTGATATAAGAAATTGTCCTGCCATTTCAGTGCCTGTCCCACCGGCTTTGCCTGTAATAATGATACATGATATACCAACGGGACAAGCTTTATTATCCCCCCCACCAAAAACTAGTAGGGTTGCAGTAAAAAGGAAGAGACTGGTTACCCCACGCAAAGCCTATAGATTAAAGGCTCTAAAGAGAATCCGAAAAAACTATATGAATGGGGGAGCGTACTGTAAATCCCTAGATACTGATTCCACGAACATTGGGATAGAATCAAGTGAACAACGAGAGGGTGACCTACTAAATGCCCTAGCTAGTCCTGTCCCGGCCATTGAACTAGCAAATTGCCCTAAAGATGCACCAGCAGCCAACTCGCTGATTGAACACATCCAATCTCTTATGACAACCTTGTTGCAACCGGTAACTGAAAGACTGAAAGGGCTATCGGAGCGCTTGGATAAATTCGAGCAAACTTCTTTGGATAATTTTTTTGCCCTAAAATCACTGGTAAAACTTCACTCCAAGATTGGAGCAGATACCGTAAGGATGGAATCGAGCCCAACGCTTTCTAAACCAGCGCAACAAACTCGACCACCTAGGAAAGACAAGGTGACAGACCAAAGTAGGACTAATGCTGTACTGAGAGGATCACGAGTGGAGCCTCCCAAGGTGCAACCAATAAATGGAGGAATTCAATTGGCTGCTCCCCCAAAGCCTGCACCACGCAAAGTTAAACAGGTAACCAATACTACCACTTCTCAAACCTCGGCGCCTTCAAAGCCCATGGATGGGATAGGAACCACAGTCTCCACATCCAACTGTGGCCTTAACATCAATATTCAAACATCTGACTGCAATATAGGCAATCCAGTGCCGAAAAAGGTTCCCAACGCAGACCTTCCACCGGGGTGCCAACCATATGTGGTAGTGCTTACTGGCGTCCCTCCTCTGAAACCTAACAAAAGGGAGTCCTACGATGAACTAAAAAACAAGACCTTATATTGGCTGAGAGAAAATAGACCTCTACCATACACTGTCAATTGCCAGGTCATTCAAGTTCGAAGGAACAGTTGGCTGGGCACTAGGCCAAAAGATATTGAAGGGGATAGCATTTTGGTTAATTTTAAAGATCCCTCAGTCGCACAGCTCGTGTATAGCCAACAACCGCAAAGAGGTAACCTAGGAATCGGAACCTGTGACCTTAGTTATTTTTACCCAATTCAATGGAATCAATGCAATAGAGTTCCATTACAGCCAGGCTTGATGAATAATAGACTCTCATTCTTTGATCCCCCGACTCCTGTTGGCAGAATATATCCACAGAACATGGACATGGACAAAAACTGGTCATGGTGGGGTCATTGACAAACAAAAGACTATGGATCTTACGGAACTTTTTCCCCTACGTTTAGTGTGCACCTACGGGAATCATGCGTAACATCAAGCTCAAGTACCTGTGTAATGCCCTCTGTAACTGAGCCAGTCGAAATCATACGGGCTGGAATTTTGTCTGTTAGCATCCTGGGTGACCACCAAGGGAGGGAAACAGTTGACTCCTGTATTGTACAGGACCAAGATATGTTACTAACGTTAAATAACGAGCCCCAAGATTTGGTACGCGGAAACGAGTTTTTGGAGGCCCCCAATGAGGGGGAAATACCAAATACATGCAATAATCACCCCAGTAACCCAGTACAATGTAACCTAAAACGAGACACAAAAATCCTGTCATGGAATATCGCAGGGTTGTCAAGAAACCTCTGCGACAGGAACTGGAGTTCTTTCTTGGAGGAGCATGATATCATACTCCTACAGGAAACTTGGACAATCAACATGGTACATAGACTTGGTTATAAAGCATTTCACTGTGGGGCGATTGCATCTGTAAGAGGTAGACCCTCAGGGGGTTTATTAATTTGGATAAGAATATCCCTGAATGTTGTTGTATTGCCTTTGTACCTTGTTTCTAACGATTTGCTTGGGGTTAAGATAGCCACGAAAGACATGGGAGATGTCTATTTGATAAATATTTATAATAGACCAAACCCCCAAAATAAGAATCAATGGTTGTAGAGCAACTTAGCACGTATTTGTGTAACCTTGACCCAGACTCGAAAATAATCATAGGCGGGGACTTTAACTGCCAATTCGAGCCTGTGCTGGGGCTTGAAAATTTGTTAGAAAATGAAGACAGGGCCCATGACATCTCTCCCCTAGACAGCGTAAAATCAGTAAAAAGCTCAGTGGCAGCTATGCAGATCTATGAACTGACTGTATCTAATGATTTAAGGGCATGTAACGGGCGATTAGATCCAGATAAACCAGCTAATTATACATATAGCAAGGGGTCATCTAAATCATTGATTGACTTTATGTTGATTACAACCAACCTATGGCATCTGTTGTTGGCCTTTAAGGTCGTGAACAGACCAGAAAGTGACCACTTTCCCTTACAATTGGGGTTGCTACCGGATCCATTTTTAACATCTGACGGCGAAACCGAATTTAACAGGGAGGTGGCCGAGGTCGATGTTTCTAATAACAGGAAAGCAATTAAATGGCCACATATCCTAGCAAAAAAAGACACGCTTTTGGGTATTTATAATACCTTCTCAGACATCATCCCCTTATATGATAACTTGAGGTTGGGATCTCATGAAGTTCTTAAAATGCATTATCACCTAGTAGAGTCATTAATCCCCCTTCTGAGCAAAACATGTAGTAACAATAAAGATAATGTAAAACGGCAACTGGAACTAGAGACACCATAGTATAATAAACAGTGTCGTCTAGCTAAAAGCAATTTAATTAATGCCGTGAAATCCAAGGATCAGACGAGGGTTAGAGAGTGTAGACACGAATATAAAAGACTCCTGGGTAACGCAAAAAAGGAATGGGATGATTCGATCTGGGAAGATCTTTTAAATGCTGCTAGGAAGCATGACCAATGTACCTTTTGGAGCTTGATAGCTAAAAACAATAAAACGGGTAGCTCCAACAGGGATTTTTTCCTGGATGAAAAAATTTGGTATGATCACTTTGTAAAACTATATGATCTGGTTGAGGTGTCCCCAGAGCAAAATTATCTTGGATCTCCCCCCCCGGTGAAATAATCCACTTAAATTTAGCACTGAAGAGACTTTGTGTGCAATAAAGGCAATCAAGGCGGGCAAGGCACCAGGCCCGGGCAAATTACCTGGGGATTTATTTACTCATAATATCGAAGTATGGTGCCCCTATATTAACTTTCTGTGTAACTCCATCCTGTTGGGAACTCCGATCCCCGAAACATGGAAGGGGCGGAAATAGTTACTATTTACAAAAAAGGGGACCGCTATAATCCAGGTAATTACAGACCAATTAGTTTAATTGATATTTTACAAAAAAAATTTGCCAGACATATTTTAAATCGACTTTTAACTTGGATAGAGGAATCCAAAATCCTCTCAAAATACCAAGCAGGATTTAGAATTAAGACAAGCACTGTGGACCATGTGTACAGGTTTATGTGTATTTGCTGGAAATATGTCCAAAAAAAGAAGTGTAGCATATATGTAGCATTCATGGATTTACGCTCAGCCTTTGATCTTGTCCCCCATTCCCTATTATGGGATACTTTAAGGAAGATGGGTGTCCCGGATGAATTGCTAGTTAATCTTATAAAGCTTCATACTGACAATTTTGCTAAAGTAAGGTGGGGAAGAAATGGCGAACTCACCCAAGCCATACCAGTAAAAAGGAGGGTACGACAAGGGTGCGTGTTGGCCCCAACCCTTTTCTCCCTATTTGTAAATGATATCCCCCCCTACCAGGCACAATGTAATCATGATTCCCCTAAACTGTGTAATGAGGCAATTACAGCATTGTTATTTGCGGATGACACCATTTTAATATCACAAACACCTAAAGGCTTGCAAAATTTAATAAACCAATTCCATAGTTATTGCGAGCTAAAGGGGTTAGAAATTAATTCATCTAAAACCAAGTATATGGCCATTAATCCCCCTAAAACTTTTAAGAAGAATTTGGCCCTAAATAATACTAAATTAGAGTACGTGAAATTTTTTGACTATCTGGGTATCAGGCTTGACAGTAAAATGTCTTGGATAAATCAATTAGAAAAAAGCAGGATAACACTCAAACACAACTCTCTCCCCATCTTAAAAATCCATGGAGGGAGTACTACAAAAGCTATAACTCCCGCGATTGAAGTGTTTAAAGCCAAAGCGCAATCTGCCACCTTGTATGGGGCCGAGATTTGGGGGCCTTATTCAAATAAAACATTTGATATTGACGAGAATGCGTTCTTTAGACGCCTACTAAAATTACCAGTAAGAACGCCTTTAGTGCCTGTTTATCTAGACATTAGCCTAAAACGTACAGATCATTTGTGTTGGTTGAGGCCATTGCTTTATTGGGTAAGATTATGGTCTACCCCGGAACTCGCTGATTACAGAGCTGGTTTGTTGGAAATTAGGGAACTGGTCATTTTTAATTCAATCAAGTGGCTGAGACACATATCCACCTGGCTTATAAAAATAGGTCTTTCACACTTCTGGAAAACCCCAGCCACGTCAATCACCTCGCTAACTATTTGTAAAGAACAAGTAAAATCTGCTTACTGGAATTACGTGAATATTAACGCATATGAACGTGCCACTGGTTCTTTAACACACAAGTTTTTGCAATTTAAGGACACCCCCATATTTGAACAATTTATGGATGAAGTTGAACCACCCTTGGCTAAAACCGTATATCTACAATATAGATATGGGGTTTTACAGATAAATGCAAACACTTGTCGGTGGGGAAGCTCCAAAGGGAATGACCCTTTTTGCAAATTGTGTGATTTGAAACAAAAAGAAGATGAGGCCCATATCCTCTTTTTTTGCCCGTTATACAAATTACAACATATGAAATGGATTAGACCCCTTTGTAAAAATCTGGGCATACGTTCGTATAAAGAGGCAGAAAGGTTACTTAGATCTTCAACCACCAGGTTGATAACATTTGGAGTGAGTAGGTATCTCCATAGTGTCTGCTTGATTAGAAAGAAATGTGGACTGAAAACATAGAATATAAGTGTGTTTTAACTGCTGGCATTTTTAATTATTTATAAACTGTATATAGCTGTTTTTTAATAACTGGTCTTGTAATTAAATGGAAGAAAGCTCGATTGTATGTTTATAAATAGTGAACAAGTAATGCATCTCCCTAAAACTGCAAATAATTTGTGATGATGGTCTGGGACCTGCACATATTGCACTTTTTTGTACTATGAATGTTTTGTCAAATGTAATTTACTTTTTTAAAATTATGATTATGTATGTATTTTATATGTGTTGGCTTTATGACAAATTGTCGAATAAAAGCTTTTACAACAAATGAGTCTGAGGAACTGAAGCAATTCTATGTTCATCAAATATTAAATTCCACTAAAGTAAAAAGGATAATTTAGAGTTGTCTTTCCAGCAAGTTAATTTAACTTTAAAAGCCACACCAAGAAATCAATCAAATAAAATTCCTTTGGAGGTAATTTGTTCAAAATCAGGTGACATAGTACCTAAAAATACATTATGAATGTTAAATTGGATCTTATAAGAAAAGAGCAATATACATTTTTAAAATACAGCTTTCCAAAAAGTATGTAGCTTAGTACAATAGAACAGTAAATGTATTAAAGAGCCCTCAGCAGTAAGACATGACCAAGAAGATGTGACAGAATTATTGAATGTATGTAAAAGGAGGGGAGTAATACCAACTCCATTATAAATAAAGTATAAGGATTGTGTGATATTTTCAGCTTTGGATGTTTTGAAGAGTTTTTGCCAAAACGTATCCCACTGGGATACAGACAATATCTGAGATAAATCCTGTTCCCAGTCTAGTTCAATATTTGATTTACTCCGGGTGCCAATAGGTATAAATAATGTTTTATATATAAAAGAGGCACTAGGAGCAGTATCAGAAGAAATTTGATACAAGGGAGTATCAGAAGTGAAAGAAGTAGGTATTGGTTGAAAAGGAAATTCAGTACACATCCCTGTAATATTGGAGCTAAAGTGTTATACTGCTAAATGCAGGAATCAGGTAATTGAAAAGTTTCTTGCAACTGATGGAAAGGTAAAATCAGATAATTAACAATCATTTGATTGACAAAAAAAGGCCCTTTTCTTTCCACTGTTTCTAATAGAATGATTTGTGACAACATTTGATGTATTTATTAAACCACAGTGAGGAAGCTAGAAAAAAATGATAATTATCAAAATTCTTAAAGAAAAGATAGTCATGTACATAATATCCTGTGCTGAAAAATCGTTTAACAATGACAATCAACATTGACCCAGGAAGGTTTAGGTGAATCCTGATAATCTTTGGATAGAGCTTAAAATTGACGAATCAGAAAAGCATTATGGTACACTTTGAAATCAGGAAATCTTACACTCCCCTCATTCTTGGGACAAAGCAATTTGGTCATAGCAATATGTGTATGTATATTATTCCAAAGAAATTTAGTACGTAACGAATTAATCTGAGTAAAATAATATTTAGGAATTGTGAATGGTAACATAGACAATATGAACAGTATCTGGGGAACAATCATCATTTTAATTGTATTGAATCTGCTCCACCATGATACAAATAAAGGCGACAAAGGTTTAACAAACTGGTAATTTCAAGTTTGAAGCCAGTAAAGTTATGGGATAATGTATCATGAATATTAGAGCAGATCCATGTGCCTAAATATTTAATTTTTTGAGGACACCATGTAAAGTTGGTAAAGAAGATGAAAGGAAAAAATCTCGGTCTTAGAGAAATTTAATTTGTAGCCTGAAACGTTAGAGAATAATGAGATTTCTTGTAAAAAGGGGGGTACGGAAGACACAGGATTGGACATATAAATAAGAACATCATCTGTGTAAGCAGATAGTTTAATTTGATGGGATTTTAGATTAAAACCAGTAATGAGAGGATTATTTCTAATATATTCCAGAAAGGGTTTTAAGCATAACAAGAAAAGTAACGGGGAAAGGGGACATCCCTGACGTGTACCTCTTTGGAGCGAAAAATATGGGAAAAAAACCATTAACAAAAACACATGCCTTTGGATTTATATATAATAATTCGACATATGAAAGAAACTTCTGACCAAAACCAAACCATTTTAATGTGTGAATCATGAAATCCCAAATAATTTGATCAAAGGCTTTTTCTGCATTCAAAGATAGTGCGGCTAATGGAGAGTGATACTTTTTTCTCTGAGCAAAATATTAGAAAACATTCTGGCGTTATCAGAAGCCAGGCGTCCTTTAACAAAACCAGCTTGATCTGGGTTAATGAGAAAGGGAATAACTTTCTCTAATCTGGAAGCCAAGATCTATGCAAAAATTTTACAATCATAATTGATTAATGATATAGGATGACATTTTTTGTAAAAGGAGGGGTTTTTATGTGTCTTAGGGATTACAATAATAAGGGCTTCCAAAAAAGAACCACAGGCCTTAGAATTGGAAATAAAAGAATAAAAAACTTCTAATAATTTAGGAGCAAAAATTGCAGAGAAGGCTAAAAATAATTCAACTGAAAAGCCATCAGGGCCAGGAGCCTTTGCTTTTTTCAAGGATTTTAGAGCTTCAGATAATTCTTGAAGAAAAATATCTTCCTCAAGTGGTTTGAAAATATGCGGGAACGTTTTAGGCTTGGGAAAATCTTGGAAAAAATAAATAAAGTCTTCTTTAGAAGGTGAAGTGTGTCTGTGAATAAGAGATTGTAATATGATTGAAATGTGGTAATAATATCAGAATCAGTTGAGAGAAGCACATTATTTGATTATGAGTGAATAGGGCCGATAGTTTTATGTTCTGATTTGATTTTTAAATAATTTGCTAGCATTTTTCCTGCTTTGTTTTGGCCTTCTTGATATTTCGATTTAATCTTAAGGAGGATGTTACAAGCATCTGCAGTAATGATTTTATTCAGGGTGGATTTAGCTTTAATGAGCTTTTGTAGTGATGATGAGGATTTGAATGAGTAGTAATTGTGTTCTAATGTTTTGAGAAGAGTTAGGGTTTCTTTATACTTAACATTCATTAGCTTTTTTTTCTTTGAAGAATAAGCAATAGTGAATGCTCTAAAGGAGGCTTTAAATGCATCCCAATTATTGTGTAATGAGGTGTCTAAAGAATTATTAAGCACAAATAATTCCTTAATAAAGGAGGTCGCTTCAGAAATGAAAGTAAGATCAGATAAAAAGTGATTATTAAAACACCATCGGCCTTGTTTGCATGTGGTGATAGATAAATCAATAAAGGTAGAAACAGGAGCATGGACAGAAATAAAAATAGAACCAAATTCAGATGTTTGGAGACAAGGTAGCAATGATTTGGAAAGTAAAATATAATCAATACGCAATCTAGTATGATGTACAGGAGAAAAGAAAGTAAATTCTGAGGTATCTGGATTACACGTTTTTCAAGTGTCAAATTGGGGTCGAGATGAAATGGCTGATTGAAATGATTTGTGGGTTTTATCTAGTTTAAATTTGCATTTGGCTTGTCTGTCTGAAAACGTGTCCAACGAGTTGTTAAAATCACCACCAACCAGAATATTAGAATTGGAAACAGATAGTAATTTCAATTTTATAGATTGTCAGAATTCTGGATCTGGTTTAACAGGTCCATAAATATTAAAGAAGGTAATTTGTCTTTTATTAATGATAACATCAGCCATTACCCAACGACCAAAGGGATCACAATCTGTGCATTAGTTGATTTATGAAACAATATGGCAACACCACCATGACGATCAATAGCAGGAGAAAAAACTATTTGATTGACCCATTGGGGTTTGAGTTTAAAGATTCTTCATCATTACAATGAGTTTCCGGTAAAAAAGCAACCTGGGTGTTAAGTTTAGCTAAATGAGACAATACCTTTTGAGGTTTGACAGTATGACCAAGACCCCGAACATTCCACGAGACCACATTAACCATGACATTGGATTGAGGGGTACATGAGGAAACAGCAACACAAAACTGTATAAGCAACAGGAGAAAAGATGGAAAGACCTTGTTCAATATGTGATAAGGAAGACATATTATTAAAAATAAAGCTAAAAAACAGGCTTAAAAGTGAGATAAAATGTATAGAAGAATATAAAGGAAAAAAAAAAGAGAGAAAATAAAGAAGAAACAGAAAGGAGAGACAAGTAAACACATCAACGGATAACATCCAAATCTGTAAAAAGAAAAGAAATTGAAACAGGAGGAGCATAGTGACGCCAGAGGACACGGACCACCATATTAGGTACAAAGGAGGAGGGAGAAAAATAACCTCATGAGTATAAGTAATATAAACAATCAGAAGAACATTAGGTAAACAAGTTTGTTGGATTCACATTAATAATCCTGAAATATACAGAATTCAAAGATTAGTATCCATTCCATGTGTTGAGAGACTATGAAGATAGAGTTTAAGTTTTTCCGGATCATCAACGTGATCGACCACCATGTGTGATTTTACAGAGACAGGGATGAAGGATTCCATATTGGATGATGAGATGTCTCATTTGAGGACGTAAAGCCAAAAATTATTTGCGACGGGGATTCGTTACATTGGAAATATCTTGAGATATGAAGATAGTATTGCCCGACGAAATAAGACGCCTTTTAAGTCTGACAGCTTTCAAAACATGCATCAACTCAGTGAATTCGAGAAAGACCATAATTATTCCACGTGGCTTAATAGCGGTAGGGAATTAAATGCCCAGACAATGTGCTCTTTGTATGTTGAGGGGACTTGTTGAAGCTTGAAGATCAAGGAGCTCTGGAAGGAACTTCTGTAGGAAGGATACCATGTCAGGTCTTCAGTATTTTCCGGCAGTCCGTAAAGGCTTAAAATGTTTCTACAATTACGATTTTCAAGGTCCTCAGTAAGAATTTTGAGCTTACGAATTTCCTGTTTTAGTTGCGTAATTGTTATGGAAACATCCTGCAGGTCGCTCACATGTTGTTCCAGTTCTAGAACCTTACTTTCCATGACAATCCATCTTTCCTCAATCTGTTACAGTTTTTCATTAGTAGTGGACTTGAAGGGCTGAAGCCTAGGAACTTCATCCAAGATAGAGTCCAAAACAGGATATTGAGAGGAATGAATAGGTGAAGGCGGATCCTTTTTATGCCTTTTTAGTTTTGTACCAGCAATGGAAGATTTGGCATTATGAAGATCGGTAGCAATTGTGCTTTGCAATAGGAATCACTAAAAAGTTGTAGTAAAAGTGCAGTAGACCCAACAAACGTAGAAGATGATCCAAAAATAATAAGGTGTGAAGCAGTGCATTCAGTATAAGATAAGGATATAGAAGTAGCACCAGTGAGCCAAAATAACAAATGTATGATATGTGGAGCTATTCAACTTTTGGTAAGAACGCTGCTTCATGAAGAACTGCAGAAAAGCAAGTTAGAAATTACTCAGATGAGAGTGCTGCCAAGGAGTAATTAAAAGTGGAAAATTGAAGCCTCCATCATATCCATGTTGGTAAAAGATAATAAGGAGTGACAAAAAATAACTGTTGTCACTAAAAGCGGCAAAACTAAGCAGTGTAGAAAGACGCGAGCGCAGTGACCTAAAATGGCAACCGCTCGCGTTTCTGAGAGAAAAAATGACCGCTGACTGAAGTAAGCTCAAAAAAGAGCATAAAACTATCCCAAAAGTGATGCGTAGACTCACCGTATCTTCTGTGCTGCAGTGCCGTCACTCGTCGTTTGAAAAACTCTGGAAATAAGGCTCGAAAAGGAAGTCGGAGTCCCACGACGCAGTGGAGCTCACATCGGGTCCTTCATTTCTCTCGGTGCACAAGTCACGTCTCAGAATCTCGAAATATACCCAAACTGAGCTTCACAGTTGTCACTCATCTTTCAGTAAATGTGAGGTTTGTGGTTCAGAGAGAGAATTGCAGTATTAGCTGTCAGATTGGCACTGCAGAACATAAACTATGCTGCAACATTAAATTTGGTTCCATAAATGCTGTTGATGGCTCATTAGCACTTTGGGCCGGGCTTTCAACTCCCATCATGAATGTGTCTGAAGAGCAGAAGCGATGATGGCATTTTATTAAGCCTTTTTTGTTTTGCTTTGTTGTAACTCCCTATGAGTAAGGGGTAAAAAATGTAGCAGCAAATCTGAGCAGTGAAAAAAGACGCGAGCGCAGCGACCTAAAATGGCAGTCGCTCGTGTCTCTGAGAGAAAAAATTACCGCTGGCTGGAAGAGGCTCAAAGATAATATAAAACAGTCCCAAAAGTGGTGTTCAGACTCACTGCATCCTCTGCAACATATGACCATCATTCACCGCTTAAAAGAGCTGGATATGAGGCTCAAAAAGGAAATCAGAGTCCTGCGACGCGGTACAGAGCAGGAATATCGCCGCAAAAATATCGCCTAACATAAATATCGCCGCAAAAATATCTACAGGAAGAAATATCGATGAAAAAAATATCGTCTGACCAAAATATCGACAGACAGGTAAGTAATATCGTTAACATTAATATAGTTGTAATAAATATCGTTTACAAAAACATAGTTTACAATAATATCGTTTTTTAAATAATTATAAGTAATGTAGTGTTTTTAATGATTATTTGTAGTCAAAGTAGTATTTTTAGTAGTATATTATTATTTAATAATGTATTTTCAGTTGAATTTAGTATTAATAGTTCCGTAGCGGGTTGTGGGTTTATAGGGGAGTAGGGTGGGAAGTAATTTAAATATAATGAAATAATACATTAATTAATTTTTTAAATGAATATAAATAGTGCATTAAATAATAGTTAATTAAATTTAATTAGTTAATTGAATAATAATTATGTAATTAATTATGTTAATTTTTTTTTATTATTTTTAGGTGTGTGTACAGGATTTTTTTAGTGAAAATGTTTTTGGGTAAAGGGGTATTTTTAGGGTTCAGGGTCAGTTTTCAGTTTTTGGGTAAAGGGGTATTTTTAGGGTTCAGGGTCAGTTTTCAGTTTTTGGGTAAAGGGGTATTTTTAGGGTTCAGGGTCAGTTTTCAGTTTTTGGGTAAAGGGGTATTTTTAGGGTTCAGGGTCAGTTTTCAGTTTTTGGGTAAAGGGGTATTTTTAGGGTTCAGGGTCAGTTTTCAGTTTTTGGGTAAAGGGGTATTTTTAGGGTTCAGGGTCAGTTTTCAGTTTTTGGGTAAAGGGGTATTTTTAGGGTTCAGGGTCAGTTTTCAGTTTTTGGGTAAGGGGGTATTTTTAGGGTTCAGGGTCAGTTTTTAGTTTTTGGGTAAAGGGGTATTTTTAGGGTTCAGGGTCAGTTTTTAGTTTTTGGGTAAAGGGGTATTTTTTGGGTTCAGGGTCAGTTTTCAGTTTTTGGGTAAAGGGGTTTTTAAATATAATGAAATAATAGATTAATTAATGTTTTAAATAAATATAAATAGTGTAATAAATAATAGTTAATTAATTTTAATTAGTTAATTGAATAATAATTATGTCATTAATTATGTTAATTTTTTAATTATTTTTAGGTGTGTGTACAGGATTTTTTTAGTGAAAATGTTTTTGGGTAAAGGGGTATTTTTAGGGTTCAGGGTCAGTTTTGGGTTTTTGGGTAAAGGGGTATTTTAATTATATATATGTATTATTGTTGTTATATAAAGTAATGTGTAAAATTAATTTATATGTCCACATTTATTAAGTTTATAATTAAAAAGTGTAGTAAATTTGTTTGAAATAGTTAAAAAATAAAAGTAATGTAATGTATTTTGTTAATAGTACTTATATTTATTTATTATTTAATGTAATTTTAATTATTTTAAAAAGTCGATATTTTTTACATCTATATTAATTACAACGATATTTTGGAGTCGATATTTATGTACTTACCTGTTTAAGTATAGGGTGTCGATATTTTTGTAAACGATATTTTTGCAACGATATTTATGTCAGCTATATTTTTGTTTTCGATATTTTAACACCCTACCCTGCGACGCAGCAGGGCTAACATCGGGTCCGCCATTTCCCTCGGCGCGTAGCCACGCCCCCCTCTTATGCATCCTTAAAGGGAGCGATATTGTATGCTTAGGCTGCACAATTTGAGGAACTGGTCGCTCATCAACTTCCTCAAACTCTGCACACAATGGGCTCTGGCCGTAGACTCCTTACATGGCTTACCAGAGATCTCCTGGCCCATACTCAACAGTCACTCCAAACCTTGCAAGAGGATTGGGAAACGAAAGCTGGGAGACCGCTTCACTATAAATATTGTGAGAATGACCTGGCCTATTCATGGCGGGTGTCCCATAAAGTACAACTTAAATTGATACAATTTGTTATTTTGCCTAGGGCCTTTTTATCTCCCAAGCACATTGTTGTATCTTTCCTGGGTCATGGGATGCTTGTGCAAGATGCAGCTCCTCGGCGGCAGACTTGAGACACCTCTTATGGGATTGCTCGCAGCTTTGTTTATAATGGAACACCATACTGCCTCAACTGGATAATGTTACAGCAATTCCAATATTTCCTCCTGAGAGATAGATTTGCTGCATATATATTCCAGGGTGCATGGGGGTAGAATAGCAGCTCGCTCCTAGACCTGGTTCTAATCCTAGCTGAGAAAGCCATTAATATGCGTTGCATTGGGGACTGATGTTTACTCGTTGGGCCTCTATAGAGGTGACAACACTTTACTGTGAGGAAGCTAGAAGGGTCCGTCATCACCCGATGGCCTAGACCTGGGAAAAGCATCTATCTCGACTGAATGACCCACCAGTATGCTTGTCCTCTGATAATGCATTCATGGCCCTGTAATGTTCTACAATATACTAGGGGTAACAACCCCTCCTAATACTTACTCTCGATGCCCCTAGATGACATGTATGCCCCCCTCCTCGACTTTATGGCGCCCTTTTGCTCATTTCTTCCACCCCCTTCTCCCCCTCCTTTTCTCCTCACCCAAAGACTGCACCTTCTTGCCCACAGCACCCTCTCTTCCCCACAGTTTCCTGTCTATTTCATGACAGATTAGGCATATAAAAATGACCTACGCACATTTGATTCCATTGTTTGTAGTTTTTGTATTCTGCAAAAAGCCTCAATAAAATACATCTTTAAAAAAAGGGTGGGTTTTGGTTTGTTGTCACACTGCCCTGCCTGTGTGACATGTATCTGAAACTTTGCTGAGCAAGCACCATGTTTAAAGTGCTAGCTAAGCAGTTTTGTTGTTTTTTTTTAGTTCTGGTTTTGAAAGATACATTTTTCTGACATGCTGAGAGTGGAGAGCAAGTGGGGGTCATTTCTTTTGTTTTCTGTTCAGGACCACCAAGCTTTCCCATTTGGTCCTGAATGGGATCAATGTACTATAGAATAACTGCTCTCAGTAGGAGTCTTGTTCTGTCATACATTAACCAATGGCCCAGTGGTGGATGGGCCACTGGTCAAAGGTTTCTTCAGTAGGAGGTATCGAAATCTCTGCATCGGAAATATGGCACATTCTCTGACTCTAAATACAGTGAGGGAACCATAGGTTTGACATGTGGTACAACTGTGATTTGTAGGTAGATGTGCTGTACCTCTCAAATTCTAAATGAGACCATTAGTTTCTCTAGGCACTCCAATCATTCTTACACATCTATAGTTACACCCTTCCTTGAAGCCTTCTTGACTGATTTATTGACATTCAAATTGAGTGTCCTAGTCTGGGCAGATTTTAAGACTTTGTCACATGATAGGGCTAGCCAGAACTCCCCAGGTCATTAGGTTTCCTTGCTAATCTCCAAATTTGCAACTTCCTCAAGCTAGTGGCAGGCCACACTCATGCATGCTTAATGCTACATTCTACTCACCAGGTCTAATCACAGTCTGAGGGAATGATCTCATTAAAGTGAGTGACAATCACATACTCCCAAACACCCTTAGACTGCTCATGATGCCATCAGACTAAACCAGAATGTGCTTTTGACTGTTTAAGAAATTTAAAACTAACCCTTTCATCTCAACTCTCACCCTCTGTCCTCATTGACCCTTTGATGACAATCCAACAGGTCTACACGTGGCTGTCTCTATCTTTCAACACTATGGTCCCTCTCAAAACATCCATTCCGCAGCTGTGCTGTGATACTGGCTGTGATACTGGCAGATGCTGGAAAGACAGATGTAGAAAAACACACAACGAATAGTAACTATCTTATATGTATAAATTTGCAAGCAGTCATCAAGAAAGCAAATGACTCTCACTATACCAGTTGCATGCAGAACCAAATAACTTATCAAAATCAGTACAGAAATACATAAACCCAACTGCACCTCATCCAGGATCGTTCATGTACAGAACTGTTGGGATTCCCTGACTGACTACTTTATGGAAAAGCTAAGAATTCTGACTTCAACACTGTGTTGAAATTGACTGGCACAGTTCTTACTTCCTCAAACAGACCCACAACCTAGACTCAGTTCCTTCAGCTTGCTCTCTCTAAACAAGTGCACCCAACTATTCAAGTCAAATAGCATCACTTGCTCGTCAATAGACCTGTGCTGATCAAGTAGTATACAAACATTCTTCTCCTATTCTCTGCTACCATTCCAGCTGGAGTGACAAAAGATGTCTCCCTTTTATTTAAGGAATTTCACTCAGATCTAGATATTGCCTACATAAACCGTTCCATAAAAACTGAAAGCCTTGTCCAGGAATATATGTCAAACTACAGACCGATAACAAAGGGTTTGTTTCCAGTAAGTTTATTGAAAAGCAGTGTTTTCGCAGATATCAGTACTCCTAGAAGAATACCTGGCAGAGGCATCACATTGCTCTTGATCACTATCTAGAACAATAACAGAATCACAGGGGACACTGATCCTGTGGGGGCCCAACAAGCCTGCTGACAGGGGGGTCGTGCCCTTTGATCTACCCTTGGGACTACGCTCTTTAAAATGCCAGTGCTGCTCCTTGATTCCTACAAGCACCTCTACACACTCTGGTTGAACTGCAGGTCCCAGAGTGCAACACCTGGCCTCTAACTAGCCCCAGCTGTGAGGGAGGCACTACCCAAGGTATTTCAAGCGCCGCACAGAGTCCGCAAAGCCTGGGCCAAGGGTGGGCCCGTCTGTGCCTGTCCGGGCCTGTACGAGTCTGGGTGGGCCATCCCCTTTCATCTGAGCAGTAAGTACCATCTTATGGACTTCCTCCTTTGTGGGACATTTTAAGAACCTGGGGATTTGTGAATATACATCTTTACTGTGCTTGCAATTTGCCTGAAATATAGGGGTTTCCATATTGTCGAAGCCCATAATATAGCTGTTTTCTTTTTTAGGCCTTGTTGGGCGTAAGTAAGGAAGTAGGCAAGGAGAAGATCACTCCCCCTACCCCAGGCCCAACACTAGACAGAAACCTCTTAATCAAACTCCCCTACCCCTGCCGACTGCAATTGATATAATGCTGAAACAGGTTTCTTGTGAAATCGAACGTACAGAGAGGCGTTTGTCTCTTATTCCAAGAATACCTAATATGTCCCAGTTGGTGGAGTAATATACCCCTGAGGCATCCCAACAACACGCACCTTCCACTTCCCCAGATCTACCTCCTGCATAAGTAAATTTAGCCATAATGAGAGCCAGCAGGGTGGACAAGCGAGGGAGGGGGAAAAGGAAAGGATCCTCCCAGAAGAAGTCCACAGTCGGGGGGGGGGGGCCTTCCGATGTGCACTCTGTAGGGACTGCGCCTATTATCAATGCAGGGAGTAGCCTTTCGGACGCTTGTGAAAACCATATCTCTGAGCCTCTGGGCAGGGCACAAGCATTGAAATTAGAGCTTCAATCTTTTTTGGACCAGCTCTTTAAATCTGAATTGAGAGATGTATTAAAAAGTATTGCTACTCTAAAAACATCTCTAGATCCATGGGGGTCTGAAATTGATGCAGCTCTAAATATACCCCCAAGTCTACAAATAGGGCTACTATCCCCCAAGGAACGCAGGATTCCTCATGCCCCGATGTCCACTATGACTCCACTGTAGGCCAAATCCCCATTCACCAACAAAATTTTCCCATCCCGACCAACTGCAACACCAATGCAAATCATCCCCTGAGTAGCCCTCACCATAAGGCCCATGTAACCTCTGTTAATGATCATAATCCTAGTGCTGTGGCACACAGTACAGTTATAGCTGATGTTCATCAGGCGCCACAACCAGTGCCAAATCTCGTATGGAATTGCAAAAACAACAGGTGATGGACCGAATGAGGATCAATGTCACACATTCAACCCAGTCAAAAGATCTGGGTCCTAATCCATCGTTTTTTTGCACTCCACACCACCCTGGGTCCAGTCCGAACTACAAAAGCCATGTCCTTCCCAGAACGAAATCAAGCAACCGAGGACCGGACATGGCTTTTGTAGTTCGGACTGGACTGTTCCCATGGGGCACAGGGTCATCACCTGTTGTTTTTGCAATTCCGCTATAAGTGTACTGGGGATGCCCAGACGTGGGTCCCAAGCACTCCACACCACTGGAGTCAAGCTAGCCGGGCTGATGAGAGGTGTTACCTCGAAACCGGTCCGGTCCTCGGATGCTTGATTCCGTTCTGGGAAGGACATGGCTTTTGTAGTTCGGACTGGACTGTTCCCATGGGGCACAGGGTCAGAGCTGATTTGCATATCGCCATTGTCTAACCCAGGGTGGTGTGGAGTGCAAAAAAACGATGGATTAGGACCCAGATCTTTTGACTGGGTTGAATGTGTGACATTGATCCTCATTCGGTCCATCACCTGTTGTTTTTGCAATTCCGCTATAAGTGTACTGGGGATGCCCAGACGTGGGTCCCAGGCACTCCACACCACTGGAGTCAAGCTAGCCGGGCTGATGAGAGGTGTTACCTCGAAACCGGTCCGGTCCTCGGATGCTTGATTCCGTTCTGGGAAGGACATGGCTTTTGTAGTTCGGACTGGACTGTTCCCATGGGGCACAGGGTCAGAGCTGATTTGCATATCGCCATTGTCTAACCCAGGGTGGTGTGGAGTGCAAAAAAACGATGGATTAGGACCCAGATCTTTTGACTGGGTTGAATGTGTGACATTGATCCTCATTCGGTCCATCACCTGTTGTTTTTGCAATTCCGCTATAAGTGTACTGGGGATGCCCAGACGTGGGTCCCAGGCACTCCACACCACTGGAGTCAAGCTAGCCGGGCTGATGAGAGGTGTTACCTCGAAACCGGTCCGGTCCTCGGATGCTTGATTCCGTTCTGGGAAGGACATGGCTTTTGTAGTTCGGACTGGACTGTTCCCATGGGGCACAGGGTCAGAGCTGATTTGCATATCGCCATTGTCTAACCCAGGGTGGTGTGGAGTGCAAAAAAACGATGGATTAGGACCCAGATCTTTTGACTGGGTTGAATGTGTGACATTGATCCTCATTCGGTCCATCACCTGTTGTTTTTGCAATTCCGCTATAAGTGTACTGGGGATGCCCAGACGTGGGTCCCAGGCACTCTACACCACTGGAGTCAAGCTAGCCGGGCTGATGAGAGGTGTTACCTCGAAACCGGTCCGGTCCTCGGATGCTTGATTCCGTTCTGGGAAGGACATGGCTTTTGTAGTTCGGACTGGACTGTTCCCATGGGGCACAGGGTCAGAGCTGATTTGCATATCGCCATTGTCTAACCCAGGGTGGTGTGGAGTGCAAAAAAACGATGGATTAGGACCCAGATCTTTTGACTGGGTTGAATGTGTGACATTGATCCTCATTCGGTCCATCACCTGTTGTTTTTGCAATTCCGCTATAAGTGTACTGGGGATGCCCAGACGTGGGTCCCAGGCACTCCACACCACTGGAGTCAAGCTAGCCGGGCTGATGAGAGGTGTTACCTCGAAACCGGTCCGGTCCTCGGATGCTTGATTCCGTTCTGGGAAGGACATGGCTTTTGTAGTTCGGACTGGACTGTTCCCATGGGGCACAGGGTCAGAGCTGATTTGCATATCGCCATTGTCTAACCCAGGGTGGTGTGGAGTGCAAAAAAACGATGGATTAGGACCCAGATCTTTTGACTGGGTTGAATGTGTGACATTGATCCTCATTCGGTCCATCACCTGTTGTTTTTGCAATTCCGCTATAAGTGTACTGGGGATGCCCAGACGTGGGTCCCAGGCACTCCACACCACTGGAGTCAAGCTAGCCGGGCTGATGAGAGGTGCTACCTCGAAACCGGTCCGGTCCTCGGATGCTTGATTCCGTTCTGGGAAGGACATGGCTTTTGTAGTTCGGACTAGACTGTTCCCATGGGGCACAGGGTCAGAGCTGATTTGCATATCGCCATTGTCTAACCCAGGGTGGTGTGGAGTGCAAAAAAACGATGGATTAGGACCCAGATCTTTTGACTGGGTTGAATGTGTGACATTGATCCTCATTCGGTCCATCACCTGTTGTTTTTGCAATTCCGCTATAAGTGTACTGGGGATGCCCAGACGTGGGTCCCAGGCACTCCACACCACTGGAGTCAAGCTAGCCGGGCTGGTGAGAGGTGTTACCTCGAAACCGGTCCGGTCCTCGGATGCTTGATTCCGTTCTGGGAAGGACATGGCTTTTGTAGTTCGGACTGGACTGTTCCCATGGGGCACAGGGTCAGAGCTGATTTGCATATCGCCATTGTCTAACCCAGGGTGGTGTGGAGTGCAAAAAAACGATGGATTAGGACCCAGATCTTTTGACTGGGTTGAATGTGTGACATTGATCCTCATTCGGTCCATCACCTGTTGTTTTTGCAATTCCGCTAT
Organism: Lissotriton vulgaris; assembly: GCF_964263255.1. Classification (NCBI taxonomy): domain Eukaryota; kingdom Metazoa; phylum Chordata; class Amphibia; order Caudata; family Salamandridae; genus Lissotriton; species Lissotriton vulgaris. The sequence continues at coordinate 1,016,409,817 of NC_141691.1, read as the reverse complement.
AAGTGTACTGGGGATGCCCAGACGTGGGTCCCAGGCACTCCACACCACTGGAGTCAAGCTAGCCGGGCTGATGAGAGGTGTTACCTCGAAACCGGTCCGGTCCTCGGATGCTTGATTCCGTTCTGGGAAGGACATGGCTTTTGTAGTTCGGACTGGACTGTTCCCATGGGGCACAGGGTCAGAGCTGATTTGCATATCGCCATTGTCTAACCCAGGGTGGTGTGGAGTGCAAAAAAACGATGGATTAGGACCCAGATCTTTTGACTGGGTTGAATGTGTGACATTGATCCTCATTTGGTCCATCACCTGTTGTTTTTGCAATTCCGCTATAAGTGTACTGGGGATGCCCAGACGTGGGTCCCAGGCACTCCACACCACTGGAGTCAAGCTAGCCGGGCTGATGAGAGGTGTTACCTCGAAACCGGTCCGGTCCTCGGATGCTTGATTCCGTTCTGGGAAGGACATGGCTTTTGTAGTTCGGACTGGACTGTTCCCATGGGGCACAGGGTCAGAGCTGATTTGCATATCGCCATTGTCTAACCCAGGGTGGTGTGGAGTGCAAAAAAACGATGGATTAGGACCCAGATCTTTTGACTGGGTTGAATGTGTGACATTGATCCTCATTCGGTCCATCACCTGTTGTTTTTGCAATTCCGCTATAAGTGTACTGGGGATGCCCAGACGTGGGTCCCAGGCACTCCACACCACTGGAGTCAAGCTAGCCGGGCTGATGAGAGGTGTTACCTCGAAACCGGTCCGGTCCTCGGATGCTTGATTCCGTTCTGGGAAGGACATGGCTTTTGTAGTTCGGACTGGACTGTTCCCATGGGGCACAGGGTCAGAGCTGATTTGCATATCGCCATTGTCTAACCCAGGGTGGTGTGGAGTGCAAAAAAACGATGGATTAGGACCCAGATCTTTTGACTGGGTTGAATGTGTGACATTGATCCTCATTCGGTCCATCACCTGTTGTTTTTGCAAATCTCGTATGGAACACCACACTTCCAAAGTTAAGTCCGATAAATTTCTCCTTCCCATGTATTGATTTGCCCCCAGAATCAACACCTTACGTGGTAATCCTAGCTGCAGTTCCACCTTTGGAGCCAGGTCGGGGTGAAACATTTCTGGAATTAAAAAATAAATCAATTCATTGGTTGAACAACCACAGACCACTCCCCTCTCTAGTACATACTGAAATCTTATTCACCCGTAGGGTTAGTTGGCTTGGGCAGAGACAAAAAGATATTTTAGGGGACAGTGTGCCAGAGACAAAAGGACTGTCCAACATATTCTTAAATGGGGACAATCAACAGCGACTGGAGCAATACAAGCACTTCCTTTGGGCTATTTCTAGCCCTCTCTTAGACAGAGTGGATAGTATGTACAAAAAATTGGAAAAACGTGCCCAGAATATTACCCCGCCACATACAGTGCAAGATTGGGGTAATAGGGAGTACTTCAATATCCCTGTAAACAATCGTTTCAGCACCTTGGATTTGGTTGATCGACTAGCTCCCAGGTATGAAAACTTGAGTTTGGTCCCAAACTTTCCCACCAAACTTCGTTATGTAGAAGATCAAAACCTTGGTAACCAATCTTCAGCACTCCCTTTTAAGATTACTTCTTCGGTTGGAGATCGGAGTGTACCTAATTTTCCACCAAGTAATTTAGTTCAACCTACACAGGAATGTCCAGGGCACCGAGACCCGCCACTGACGATTCCCTTGAATGCATAGCAGGGTGGGCCCCCTGAACAGATTAATTCTGGTTGTCACCTAGTTATACAGCAGAGTGGGACTTCCGTACAGAATACTAAGATCCTATCCTGGAATGTAGCAGGCCTAAGTTCAAAATTGGATCTTCCAAACTGGGGTGACTTTATAGATATCCTTGAGATCTCCCTTTTTCAGGAAACCTGGTCAAGGACTCTCTCACACAGAGTGGGGTACGTAGCATACTCCACCCCAGCTAAACAAGGGCCCAGGGGGAGATATTCAGGTGACCTATGCATTTGGGTTGGTACACACTTGGGCTGTAAAATCAAAGTGATTGAAGCAGTGTCACCAGACATCCAGTGTACCTCCTGACATTTTTTAATAATATGAAAATAGCTCTTATAAATACCTATTCATGGCCAGTGAAACAGGTTCTAGACTGTTTGGCAACTTTTATACACATACTGCCCGAGACCTCACACACAATAATTGGGGGGATTTCAATTGCCACTTCGAACCTTTAAATGGCCTAAATATCCACATTACCAGTGAGGAGGACTCTGTATCGTCAATCCCTGATTGTAACACTTACCCGGTCGGGGGTTGGTCCCCCTTAGTCCTACAGATGAATTCCCTTACTCTTACACACTTGCTTAGGGCATGTAATGGATGCTTCCCATCCAACAGCCCGGGCACCTCTACCTTTAATAAGTTGGGCCAAACATCCGTTTTCGATTATATATTGGTAGATGTGGAGCTATGGCACAGAGTAGTGGATTTTGTAGTAAACCCTTGCTGTGAAAGTAACCACAATCCACTGGTCTTAGTAATCAAACTGCCGAAACTGGAGCAAGACCAAAGACAACCTACCCTAGAAAATCTAAATTTGGTACATTTGGTTTCCCATCTCATGGTCCCAGCCTGGTAAACATCCTTGACACCGTGATCAGGTTATCTGGACAATGGTTTGACTGCTGGGCCTTGATCAGGGTGATTGAACAATGACCTGGCTTTGATCAAACTGAGTGAACAATGACCTGAAAGACCGAGCTTTGATCAAACTGAGCGAACAATGATTTGGACACCAAGCCTTGACCAGGTCACCACCTACAAACATCGTCTGTATCTGGTTATCAACTGCAAACACTGCCCTGATTGAACAAGGGACTAACAGCCAAAAGACTAGAATGAAAAAGTATAAAAGGCTTGTAAGCTGCGGAGTAAAGCAGCACCCTCCTCTGTCTTGTTTCTAGTGAGCTTGGGACTCTGTTCCATAGCCCGTCTATTTGAATAAATGTGGGTTCCTCCTGTAGACAAAGGCTCCTGTGTCTCCTTTTACTATGTATGAAGGGTATGGAAGACTTGGGCGTTTCCCCCACCGCCGAGACCCAGTAAGTGGGTTATTCCGGTTTATTGCCCTTTGTTTCAGAGCTGTTCTGTAAGCAAAACATCTGTTAATTCAGAGATTTTTCAAGGTAATGGAAGTACTAAAGACACCCACGAAAAACGCACAGACCCCTTATGCGATGGCTCAATGCAAAAAATGGCATCAGGATATGATCCAGTTGAGTCCAAACGTGTTGGGTAATCTTCACACTGGAAATATTCGAAATGGTAAACATTAGCCAACAGAAATTTGGGAAGATACATTACATTGAAACATGACACAAGAGTGACAAAATCAATCGACGTATGTAGCAAGAGGTGATAAGGCAAAATCATTATGTAAAGTTATCATTTGTCGTTAGCCACACAGCCACTTCTTTATTGTGTACCTGACGTCATCAGTTCTGGAGTTGTTTGGCTGAAACCAAACTCCAACTTACAGTATTGTTTATAGCAGAAGAGGAACAATCACATCTTGGTAATATAAGATTCCAGAAAACAATTTATACTCTATGCACAGATTCTCAGAAATTTAGCATCAGGTTAGCGCTATTGTTTCAAATGAAATCTGATGCAAAACCTGTTTTTGGATTTACAAACCAAAGCTAATAGGTATTAGCGTTGGTATGTAGGGGAAAGTAATACACAGCAGTGTGAAAAGCTGCTTTGCAGTACTTTGTGTCAAGGGTGTGTTACATGTGTGATACATTGGCGTTTCTATGCAACCACCCATGCATTTTACTGCTAAACCCTATTCACTATCGTTGGTAGAAAGGGTTTAGCACCAAAAATGAATGCTCCCGAAAAGTAGGCAAAACACAGCGGAATGTTTTATGCTTTCTTTAATGTACAGCACATGTACAAAGTAGGAACTGCTCTTAAACTTGTCGAGACATAGTATTTTGTCCAGGAAAGTTACCCTTATCATACAAAACCTGTGCTAGACTCAGCTGTACACCTTAGCACTATGGTGCTAAGGTGTGTGCCTGACGAACGACAGTTGAAATCAACGCTGGCGCTAGTTAAAGGGGAAGAGAGTGTAATATCTCTGTGAATATGGTGCTCTCCTGCTCTTTCCCTGTCACGTAACATATCGAAGACTCTTTGGGAGCTGAGCTGCGCTGCCCGACAGCTACTTGAAGCAGAGCCAATATTTTGTTATTAAATTATAAAAAGAAATGGCCTTGCCAATACTAGTCATAGATCATAGATCTAAATATGTGTAGAAAAACTACATGACATATATCATTCCTACAAACTGTGCTCTTCAAATCTTAACACTTCGGCCCAGATTCTCAAAGGTTTAGCTTCGGGTTAGATTTACTTTTATAACACAAAACTGATACAAAATCGTTTTTGGGATTCACAAACCAACCCAAATTTGTATTTGTGTTTGTTTGTATGGAAAAGTAACACAAAGCAGAGCAAATAGCATCTGTATCTGTGTCTGTGTTACCTCCAAAGCTTGTGATGCTAAACCCTATTCTTAAACATCAGTAGAAAGGGTTTAGTGCCAAAAAATAACTCTGCTGAAAAAAAGGCATTAAACAGAGAAATCTTTAATTTCTCTGTGCTTTTCCAACTTTGCATGTGTGCTGCATTGCGAAGCAAATATAAAAATTAATAAAAGCTTTTTCACATGTCTAAGCATACTATTTCGTAAAGGAAGGATACCCTTCTTGTACAAAACCTATGCTGGACTCATGCACACACCCTAGCGTTATGGCGCTAAAGCATGTGCATGGCACTCGGCAGCTGAAATCAGCACCTGCACTAGGGACAGGAGAGGAGAGAGCCATTTCTATGTGAATATGGCACTCTCCTGCTCCCTCCCTGTCAAGCAATGCAGTGCAGCATCGTTGGGTGCTGCACTGCATTGCCTGTCAGATTTCAGAATCAGGGCCTTAGTTCCAACCCCCTGTAATTTGATTACACTCAGAACAGGTACCGGAGTTTTTTCCTTTCAGCTTCAAAGGTTCCACACAAGCTGAGTGTAATAATACATTGACACAGCGTTGGTGCTTCGCTCTGTTGTTGCCACCTTCATCAGTACAGTACTTTATTAATCCATTTAAACAGAATGTATAACACTTATTGGGCTATTAGGTATTTGTTACTAAAACTGAACAGAATGTATTACATAGTAAATTCCACTTGTCAATCACTCTTACATTGTCAAGTTGGGATAAAAGCAAAAGTACCAAAGTGCATTCATAATCATTTGAATATATCTTAACAATATTACTGTGAATATCCAATTAGATTCTTCAGAATATCACAGGTGTGAAACATATTATGCTACAATTCAACTGTGTTATCATCTCTTCTATCACTCTAAAACCATTAACTTTCTCTACATTAATTCTTAGATGCAGAAATGTATTTAGGGTGTGCCTTCTTTTCAGTAGGTGAGTCTAGCCATCATATATATCCTCTTTACATGCTAAATATATGTTTGTGAAACTTAAATAATATTGATATCTTGAACTCATTTTATGTTGAACAATTCACTTTCAAATAACTTCACATTTGTGTCTCAAACATTCTGTATCATTTAGTATGTCAGCCATCTTTTGTGTCAGTTTGATATCTCCTATTATAGAAAATTAATTAATCTACATAAAGATTCTGCTTTAACCGGGAAAAACAATAACGAGTTTTACTACAACATATCAAGCAGGCAGGGACAGAACCTTCATCTAAAAAAAGCTACTACTTATCAGCTATTTGTTACTCGCCCTCAAATTCATGAACAGCACAATTTCCTCCAAGTCAAAGTCTGGTGCCTATTATGGTACATAGATCTAACTGTACTGTATGGGCATTCACTTTTTCTTTTCAACGTTCTCAATACTTCTTTGTTGAAAAAGTTCTCAAGCTGTTTGTCTACCATTCTCTCCTTACACTGCATCTTTATATTCTATCTCATTCCAAGGACGTTTTAATGTCAAAAGAATGCATTGAGGCAAAACAATTTTGGTAATGCTGTCTAATCCTCAAAATATACAGTTTTTGTTCCCATGTTTATTATAGAATAAACCCATTCCCCAGTATTTTGAATATTCTTCATCATTTCTAAGTCCAGATTTTTATTCATGTACTCAACATACATTGGTCTCATTGGTCCTTGTTTACCACCCAGACAACCTCAGCTGTCATGTCATCCATCCACTCCCGGGCACCCACTGACCCCTGCTCCCACTGCCTCTTCAACCTCTAATCCAACCCAAAAGCCCAGAACTTACCAGCATTATCAATTCCTCCATCTCTACAGCAGCCTTCCTGGACAGTTGGAAATGCAGAGTTTAGACCCCTCTTAAACAAACTGTCCGCAGACCCTAGCAAACTCAAGAATTCCCCTACCCTGCTAAAGTACTCGAGAAGGCCATCAACCAACAGCTCACCGAATTCCTGAAACAGAACCACCTACTGGACACCTCCCAATCAGGATTCTGTGCGAACCACAAAACAAAGACCACTCAGATAGCTGCCTCAGATGACATCAGGATCTTCCTCAACCGCAGAGAGACTGCAGCCCTGATCCTCCTTGACCTCTTGGTCGGTTTCAACAGCATGTCCCACTACACCCTCATCAACAGACTCCACAGCATCAGCACACAACACATCACTCTCAAGTTGATCGCCTCCTTCCTGACAAATCACAGCGAGAGCATCCGGATGCCTCACTTCACCTCTGAACCCAAGTACATTATATGCAACGTAACCCAAGGACCATCCCTCAGCCCCACCCTCTTCAACACCTACATGTACCTCCTCACAGACATCGTCAGATCCCACTGTCTCAAAATAATCTCATATGCAGGTGACCCTTAACTCATCCTGTCACTCTACAAAGACCCCTTCACCGCCAGAACCACCGCTGCAATACCATGAGCAACACAGCCCGCTGGATGAGGTACAACTGCCTTAAACTCAACTCAGAAAAGACAGAAGTAGTGATCTTTAGGAAGAACACTTCCATCTGGGATAACATCTGGTGGCTGACTGAACTCGGACTCCCATCAACAGACCAGGCACACAAATTTGGCATCATCCTGAACAGCCAACTGACCATGAAACTGTAAGTCAGCTCAGTCGCCTCCGCCTGCTTCTACACCCTCTGCAATCTCCTAAAGATTCTCAGATGGATCCCATCCAACACAAAAAAGTCACTCAGGCCCTTGTCACCAGCCGCCTCAACTACAGCAATTCTCTCTATGCTGGCATCTCTGCCTCCAGAAGAGATGCCAGTTCAAGATCCTCACTCACCCGGCCTACAAAGCCCTACACAACCTATGACTGGCCTACATCAAACATCAACTTAATTTCCATCAACCCTCAAGACACCTGCGCTCCTCCAAGATAGCGGGTGCGATCCTTCCCCACATCTGACGCAGCAGAGGCTGCACCTTCTCCTACATTGCCGTCAAGACCTGGTATAACCTGCATCTCCATCTCCGAACAACACCTTACCTGCAGGAGTTAAGAATTAACCTCAAACCTGACTTTTCAACTCAGTTGTCGCACCCTCAGTGCCCAGATACCCCTAGGGGTGATAGTGCTGCGCTAAACAAATGCTTTGATTTGCACTGAAAAATCCAGTCAAAAACATGATTCGTATTTATATGTGATATGTTTTATATTAAAATATTATGTCTTTAATTCATTAATAATTCTGTAATACAATATTGAAAATACATTATTTCAAATGAATTTCTGAGATGGAAATAGATTGCTTGGAGATGTGTTTTACAAATGTAGATTTGGTTTGCGCATCAATCGGAATTCCAAGTTGCCCGTTAATGATAAATCCACTGCTGTTTTCCATTGACAAGTCAAATCAGCTGGAACTTTTTTGGGGTAACATGCCCCAAAATCAAAGCATATGGAATTTGGTCTATTAAATAGATATTCTGCTTTGTATACCTCATTTCAAAATACGAAAACTTGAAATAGGAGGCATTTAACATGCCAATACATACCTCATCATGGAATCGTGGTATTTACTAGTTTCAGTAAATACCTAACCCCAATTCATCCCACTCATAACCACGGACTGGACGTGTTTTTTTCATTGTATGATGAAGCTGCAAAAAATAGCTAATTACAGGTGCTGCATTTCAGAAGATGTGATGATGACCCTGCCTCCCAGAGAGGACATGAAATTCAAATTTGTACAGGTGTGTAAACTGCTAAGAATGAGCTCAGTATGACATATTTTGCTCACTTTAAATTTGTTCTAAAAGTAATCTTCTCATATTAGAAGTTTATTTTCTGGTGTAGAACTGCAGGTATTTCACAATGATTTCGCATGAGATTGTATACGTATCTTAGGCCCTCATTTACATGTATTTGGTGTTGGGTATAGGGGAAACTTTTTGTGATGCTCTGGTGGTGCAAATTGTAAATTCATATCTATGAGGCCACTCAAAGCCACTATGCATGGCTTTGGATGGCTTCATTGATATGGAATCAGGCAGTTGCCTTACTCTGCGTTCAGGAGGCATTCCATAAGCATTGCGTAGCTGTTCCCATGCAACACCCATGAATTTTGATGCTTCCTCAGATTTACATGACCAGGTAAACCTGGGGATGCGCCAAATCCTTACACCTCCCAAGGTAAGGTGTACCAAAGAGAATTAACTTTATTTCTCCTCATTTTTTTTCTTCTTTCCATGTGTGATCCATTCTGCACAGAAAGAGGAACATGCCTCTTAGGATTGTTTTTGTGTAGGAAGGTGCCCCTTCCTGCACAAAAAGAATCCTGCTGACAACAGAGGCACCCCTTTGCAGCGGTGCAAGGACGGCTGCGATGGCGCTAGGCTGCCGAAACTGTGCCAGCCCAGGGGGAAAGGCAGTAATCCACCTTTCACTTTGGCGTAGGGCAGCGCATCAAGGTGACTTTCTGCGCTGCTCTACCAGGGGCGGCCTTAGGCATGTGCAAGCTGTGCACCTGCACAGGGCCACCAAACCCCAGGGGCCACCACGCCAATATATATCCTTAATATAATAATCCTCTGAGGATGGATACATATTTGCGTGGCGGCCCCTGCCGGATTTGGCGGTCTGTTCCACTTCCAAACACCCTGACCCCCGCTCCTCTTCACTGGCCTCCGCGCTACGCCCCCCCCCCCGGACGCCCTCTTCCGGGGCCTCCTACCTACGCTCCCTGCCCAGGGCCACCATGAGCCTAGAGCCGCCCATGGCTCTACGCTAAATCCCCATAAACGTGGGCCTTCATTTTTTCTCGTGAGTATTCTGAAAATACGTTGAGCCTGTAAATTGCATGCATTATGTATACATGTGCATATATATGTTCCTTAACCTTTCTAGCGAGTAACTGCACTCACAAAATGCCATGGAAAGTCTTGATTATCAATAAAAGTAGTTGTAGGGGAAACCCCCGAAATTCACGAGCAAAACATTTGTTAACTTATGTCCCCGGAAAAAAAAATAGAGGCTGGTCTTTGCTAAAAAAGTAGGAGAACTGTACGTTAGAATGGCGGCTGAACTTTCATTTTTGCTTTGAAAGATATCTATCTGAGAACATCCCATTTCTTCCTTTTCTCAATTAAAAACGTTACGGCTGTTATGCTAGCAACGAAAACAATGTTAGCAGTCAATCGTCAGCAGTTATTATACTGGCTTTCAACGTAAGCGCAGCTATCAGTAATGTGAGGAGAGATGTGATCTGGGAATTTGAGAGCACCGAATGCAGACTCTGGCATGCAGATGAGAATAGCTGGAGATTAGGTAAGGTTTAGTAGTTCCTGGAATGTGAACACGCTGCAGACATATAATCCCAGTTTCAAAGTGTCTAGCAGTTACATATAAGGCATCTGAATCCTGGCAGATCTCGGTTGGAAGTGCATTCTTTGTTCTTGAGTGATTGAAATGTAGGTTTTTTTTCATTGCAATGTAGATTCATGGTAGTTTGCGTTTAGAGGTAGGAAGTCTGCCTCTCATTCTGTTTGAATAAAAATGACCGCCTTATGGTCCGTTAGACTGGAACGCTTTATGATACTGTAATCATGTTTCAAATGGGCAGGTACTGTCAGGTTCTGAGTGTGTGAACTTCTTACCTTTGAAAGGCAGAATACTAGCACATCTCAGCCCTGGGTCAATACTTTTAAAGAAAGAGTGCCGACATTTGTCACGAGAAAACAAGAACTTTGTTATAGTGAGAACTTGCACTATGTTTCAATTTAAAGGACATACTATAACAGGCTGAAACAATATAACGGACACAAGGGCACATGTGTGTGAGTCTGGAAGCTCCACTCAGCTAGGTTTCTTTGTTTCAAATCACTTGCAGATTGGTCCTAACGGAAAATGTTATTTGGAACGATCCAAAAAGTAGCATTTCCATAGGGAATGTTGATGTCCCCTACAGCAAAAAATGCTTAACAGAATTACAGCACACTTGGCATGAAGACTAAGGCCCGATTTATATGTTTGCGGAAAGGGTACTCCTTTGCAACGGCGACGGAGTACCCTTCCCACCAACATAATGCTCTGCTCACCAGGTTTACAAGTGGGCTGACCATAGATTGTCAATGGTGGAGACCACTCCGTCTCCGCCGTGGCCAAATTTCTCTGACAGACTGATGGAGTAAGGGACGTTGGAAAATAGGCTATATGTTCGCCAGCACGATTTGGATGAGCAGACATAAAGCTGTTGTTTACTGCCAGTCACCGCCAGGAAAACCCTGGTGTAAGGGGCAGTGAAAACATACAATCAACCCTTGCCATGGGATATGACTCCCTCCCATGGTGAGGGGGAGTGTTGGACTTGGCCCTTTTTGCAGGGTCATCCGTGAACTTTTTGCCTTTCTGCTGTATTTTTTTTTACCGGTTTTTGTTGGTTTTATGACTCTGGGCACTTTACCACTGCTGATCAGTGCTAAAGTGCACATGCTCTCCCTATGTTAAATTGATGTATTGATTAGTGAAACCATGACTGGGTTATTTGATTTACCTGTAAGGCCCTAGTACAGTGCATCATGTGTGCCCAGGGCTTGTAAATCAAAGGCTGCTGGTGGGCTTGCAGCATTGGTTGTACTACCCACAGAAGCAGCTTGTAAAGTGAGTCTCAGGCCTGTCATTGCAGAGCCTATGGGCAGTCCAGTACTGCCATGTTGACTTGGCAAGTGCATACACTTGCTGGTCCCTAAACCTATCCTTTTCTTTATATTAGACACCCCTATGGTAGGCCCATGGGCAGGGTGATTTGTAAGTATAAGGTAGGACATGTCCTGGTGTGTGTGTAATGTCCTAAAAGTGAATTACAGCGATTTTCATTTTTCACTATAGTAAGGCCACCTGTTCTCCATAGGCCAGAATGGGTAGTTTGATTATTACATCCTATAATCATAAAATGACTTAGGGAACATGGTAGAAATTCGAGTTTAGTATGCCTGAACTCAAAATGATAAAATAATTTTATTAGTGAAGTTGGTTTTTACATTCCTTGTTTGAAAATACCACTTTTAGAAAGTAGTTATTTTCTTGCCTAACTATCCAAGCCTGCCTCTGCTAGGTTGTGTATTGTGTGTCTGGTTCTGTGAGTGACAGGGGCTGGGGATTCCAGGAGACAGGGTGAGTCAACCCAGTGGTGAATAGAGAGATATGCATCTAGATGAGATGGAGGAGTTGCACCTGGGACCTGAATAGGGCTATGCCTTCCCTCCACAATGCTGGCTCCACCTCCTGGGGTGCATCTGATGTCTCTGCTCTGCACTGTGGAAGGAAAGAAGGAGTCATGTAAACAGAGTGCTCCAGAACTGACCAGAACTGGTTTGGACTAGGCAAAGATCTCTCTGCCTTCAGAGAACAAAGAGAAAAGTAGTATAAATATGGGGACCCAAACACCACAGAATTAGTTCACTTCTGGAACAACAAGAATAACCTCTGCCAAGGAGAAGAAACAAAAGAAGCAGTAGGAGCTGACTAACCCTCTGCCAGTGTGCTGTGTTGCTGGGTTGGCCTACAGTGGTGTCTTCAGTGCCAAGGAGAGGAGAAGGAACTTTGTGTGTACTTCATCATCTTGCAAAATATTTCTCCAAGGGCTTGAACTTGTGCTTGCCTCCTGCTGAAGTCTTAGGGACAAAAGACTTCACCACCAGCTCCACTCTGAATTTCCTTGCTGGGAATTCTCTCTGCCGAAGCCTGCATGTCGCTGGGAGCTGGAACAAGAATGCAACAAGAAGAAGCGTGTTGCCGCCACAGCTGTAGTTGTCGCTTTGCCGAAGAAGCGCGCCACCACCGCATCTCCCCAGAAGCGTGTCTTCGTCGCAGCTGTCTGCTGTCGCATCCCTGGACAAGCGTGACACCACTGAGAGGGTCGCCGTCGCATCATCAGAGAAGCATGTTGCAGGGCATGTCACGGCTCCAAAGTACAGAGTCGTTGCAAGGCTGCTAGGGCGTGTACGCATCATCGCATCAAGGGCGCCATCTTATCGCACCGGATTGTCGCATCGAGGCGCCATCTTGCGCATCGCAACCTGGCCACAGAACATCTACACATCACATCCGCTCCGGTAAGGATCTCAATGCATCCCCTACTCTGTGCAAGAATTGAGGCATGATGCATCATCTCCCCCGAAGCACAGCAACCACGCATCTCCAATGCTGTGAGCCTTTTGTTTATTTTGCGTTACGCATCCAGGTACTTTTGTGGGAACTGTGTCGCATTTATCACCAACTTGAACTAAGTAACTTTTACCACCTTTTAAGTCAATTTTGAGTACAGTATTGTGGATGTTTGTCGTTTGTGGTCTTGTGTTAAGTCTATATAAGGAATACTTATTTTTATAAACCTGTGTTGTGTCCATCTGTCGTGTTTTCACTGTATTGCTGTGTGTATTCACAAATGCTTAACAGAGTGCCTCTGAGATAAGCCTGTCTGCTCATGCCAAGCTACAAAGGTGATGAGCAGGGGTTATCTAGGAGTGTAATCCCCTTATCCTGACTTAGAAGCGAGGGTCCCTATTTGGACAAAGGTGTATACCATTGCCAACTAGAGACCCCCAGTTCTAACAGGGGGCATTGTTTTTTTTATTTTCCAAAACAAAATCTCACTTGGGGTTTTGTTTCTGAAAATTAGGGAAAAAAATGTGATCTTTGCTATTTGATTGAGGGAGTCATGCGTCAAAGTTACAATGGATTCGCAGGAACCACCTTGATGGAGGTTCCTGTGAATGCTTGAAATATCCATTGGCCTGACAGACATTTTTATATTTGACGATTGAGAACCCCGCCACGGCAAAGGAGTAAAATACTCAGTCACCCTGGTAGAGGACTGCTGGGTGCCAACATTTATGTTGGGCCATCAGGGTGTTAACCGTCTGCTGCTAACATATACAGTAATCTACAGGGCAATGTTCTGAATTCCAGCAAGGCAGGTATAGATTTACATTCTCGAACGTTTGATGAACTGAGTAAATGTAAATTAAGTACTAGAAAGCTGATATTTACAGTGCATGCTTACAACTAAATACATGGTAGGAAGCGCTACATGAAAAGGAAATTAATATCATCCATATACCTATAGGAGATATGGATCTCAAAGTAGGCGACACAACGGGAGCCTTGATTTGCATTGTGGACTATAACATAGTAAAATTTACATATTGGGAAGAGATAGAGATTTGGAGTTTGGGTTCCCTGAACTCAGGATGTAAGAACACATCTTTCTGTGAAGGTGGTTTTGAAATTGTGTGTTTGAAAATACCACGTTTTAGAAAGTTAACATTTTCTTGCTTTACCATCTTGTGCCTCTGCCCGCCTGTTAAATCCTCATGTGGTTTATACTGACAGTTGGGCTGTTTATGCATTCCCCCCAGACAGTCACGCAAAGGGAGCTGAGGTGTGCCCTAAATGTCCTGGTTCCCCATCACCAGGCTGATGAGCCTTCCTGAGCTAAAGTGTTGGGAGGAGTTGTCACTGACACCTGAAAAGGGCTGTATCCTTTCACAATGCTGTCTAAACCCTCCTGTAGTGTGACTGGAGCCAGGACAGGGCAAGGAAGGATTCTGTACTACAAAGACTATCCTTTGAAGTACGCCTAATTCAAAGGCAAAATGGGGTCTAAATATTGGACCTTTAACATCACATTTTTAGAACACTTCTGGATTGAGGAGTCTGCCAAGAAAAAGAGCTGAAGAGCTGTGAGGAGGAGTACTGCTTATTTGCTGTGTTGCTTTGCTGGATTGGCATGACGTTGCTGCTTCTGTCTGTGAGCAGTGAAACAACTGGACTTTGCTTTCTGGAATCGTACTTTACAAGTACTCCAAGGGCTTGTGTGTGCTTGCTTCCTGTTGGAAGTCTCAGGGCCGTTGAAAACTTAATCTGCAGCTCCCCTGGAATCCTCTGCTGGGAGTTGTGACCTGTCAATTTGTGCCAACTCCAGTTCTGGGCCCTTGAAGGTGAATTTGCTGCTTCAAGATAGGAAAATCCATGCATCACATTTCAGTGCCATTTTTACCGTCACAAGCTTGTCATGCCGTTGAAAAACCAATGCGTCACCGCAGTGCGGCTGAAAGATGAATGCAGCACCTGTTCGCTCCTGGAGGAACTACCAAAACCCAAGTCCAGAGCACTGTGTCTCCGATGTCTGAGACCTCTGCTCCAACTTCGACTTAGGCTCTGCTGTACAACTAAGCATGAGCGGATTTTGCGGATTGGCAATCCGCGAATTTTGCGGATTTGCGGATTCGCAATCCGCAAAATCCGCAAATTCCCGCGAATTTGCGGATTTTTTTTTTTTTGTGTTCGCCCGTGTTTCTGCCAGTTCGCGAGGGTTTTTACAATTTCGCAATTTGCGAACTTACCTGTCGGGTCGCAAGTTTTGCGAACTTGTTGTTTCTACGTGTCCAGCCTGTTTGGGACACTCTTCTTCATCACTGCCACTCTCTGTCACCACTGCCACTCTCTGACTACTCATGCCACCCTCTGGCCCACCCATGCCACCCTCTGTTTCATCACCACACCCTCTGGTTGTCCAGTGTACATTATTTTCGGCAAAGCAAAGCACACCTTCCCTGCCTCAAGTGACCTGAATTAATTTGGGGCTGATTAATGTGTCACAGAATATTTTTTTAGCTGGCACCTGCTTCCTTAGTGCGCCCTGATTAGTGATCTTTTGCACTTGCTAAGTGCTTTCATTGTTGCAAAATTAGTTACAACACCTGCCCTGCCCCAACTGACAATAATGAATTAGGGGCTGATTAATGGATTTTAACTCCCAGCCTGGCTCCTGCTTGTCTCCCTTAGCTGTAATTCAGGACCTTTGTGGCATATGTGTAACTATTCTGAGGTTCAGAGCAGGGTCACATAATAGTTTCAACTGGCAACTGAACTCTGGAGGGGCCCCTCAGGAAGCACTACAGGAAATGGCTACTAATGATGTGCCTGAACTTTTGAACCTGGTAAGTAGTTACTTTCAGTTTTGCTAAGATCGTATTTCTGCAATTTTGCACTTATTCGCGGGGCGCGAACTCACGCGAACAGTGCGAGCAGTGCGAGCAAAATCCGCTGCTCGCGGATTTGCGGATTTTGCGGGAAATTCGCAAATCTCGCGGATTGCGGATTTCCCGAAAATCCGCAAAATCCGCGAGCGTAACGGATTTTCCGCCCATGCTTATGTACAACTGAAGGAATGAATACATCACTTTCCTGTGGTTGGAAGAATCGACGCAGCACCTGTTTTGCCACTGCATCGACCCAGCATGCCTGGATTTCCCACACATTGCACTTGTGTGCCAAATTTTATTGCATCGCCCCGAAGTAAGGAGTCACTTTCGCAATTCAACACATCACTTCTCGCAGTAAGGAATCGAAGCAACACTTCTCCTGCATACAGCAGAACTGGGACACCGGAATCAACGCATCATTGTGTTTTGTGATGCTTCCCTCAATTGCAACTGTTTTTTTGTCTTGGATTTTGATTCATCAAAGGTACTTTGTGATAAATTCAATTGCTTAAACCTTTAAAAAGCGACAGCTTAAGTTCTGTAAGTTGTTTTTTTGTTGTTTTGGTCTTGTTTTCTTTAGATAAAGATTGGTTATTTTACTAAAGTGGTGTGGTGTCCATTTGTCCTGTTTTCACTGTGTTACTGTGTGTTTTATGTTCAAGCTTCCAAAGGGAAAAGCAGGGGTTATCTTGGTTGTCTACTCCCTTTTCCTGACTAGAAGGATGGGTCCCTACATGGACAGGGTGCAGACCACTGCCAACTAGAGACCGCCTTTTGTAACAACTAGGTAAAGTGGGTCAATGGTATGAAATTTGACTCTAGTAAACGTCTCTTTGGCATGGAAAGTCACCATTGCTACTGAAAGTGACATTGGACTAGGTGAAGTGACGCAATGGTTATGAAAGGTTACTTTAGTGAATGGGCTGTTTGTCATGGAACATCACACATTGCAGCTCAAAGTGACATTGGACGAGGTAAAGTGACTCAATGGTATGAAAGGTGACTTGTATATAGAAAATGTGAAGCATTTGTCAGTAAATTAACGCTTTACTACTAAACGTGACACCTGAGTGGAAAGATCATCGTCCGGAAACCAAGCATCAAGGGCAAACCGTCAAAACAATGCTGTGAAACCATAATGTAAGTAGTGACTTGCATATATGTCTAGTGAAATGTCAGAAGATAAGGATTAGTTATTTTTCTAGATTGGTGTGATGTCCATTTGTCGCGTTTTCACTGTTTTACAGTGTGTTTTACGTACAGATGCTTTACACATTGTCTCTGAGATGAGCCTGGCAGCTCCTGCCAAGCTACCAAGGGAGTGAGCAGAGGTTATCTTGGGTGTGTAACTCCCTTATCCTGACAAGAAGGAAGGGTCCCTACTTGGACATGGTGCATACGACTGCCTACTAGAGACCCCCATTTCTAACAACTAGGTAAAGTGACTCAATGGAATGAAAGGTGACTCTTGTAAATGTGACTCTTTGGCACGGAAAGTCACACATCACCAATAAAAGTGACATGGGACTAGGACAAGTGAATCAATGGTATGCAAGGTTACTAGTAAACGTGAATCTTTGGCATAGAAAGTCACACATTACCACTAAAAGTGACATTGGACAAGGTAAAGTGACTAATTGGTATGAAAGGTGATGCTAGTAAATGTGACTCTGTCATGGAAAGTCACACACTACCACTAAAAGTGACATTGGACTTGGTGAAGTGACTCAATGGTATGAAAAGTGACTTTTGTGTAGTATATGTGATGTTGTTATAGGTAAAGTGATGCTTTACTACTAGTCATGACGCCTAAGTGGAAAGAGCATCGGTTGGATGCCACACATCAGAAACCATCAGAAACAATGATTTGCTCATAGTGTAACCAGAGTCTTGGATATTTTATCCACGAAGAGCCATGAAAATGAGTCATATGTTCAAAATGTGACGCATCCACCAAGGAGTTGTGCTATTGGCTCAGTTATGCTGAAAACCAAGAAGTGTGAGGGCTCTTTCACTTACTGTATTTTTATGTGTGCTGGCTGGTGGAGGTATTTGGTGAAGATTTTGGTGGTGTTTCCTGGTCTTGTAGGTGTCTGTGCTTTCTGTGTTTTGTAAATTGTCACTTTTGTCCTGTGCTTGTACTTTGTATTGTTTTGTGTAGTGTATTGTGAGGTGTTTTTCTAAATAGGTGTTATTAGTTACATGATAAAGGGAAAGGAGTAGAGGTTTTTGTTGTTGGGGTTAGGGTGACTAGTGGGTGTAGTGAGTTGTCGGGCATCAGCAGGGCCAAGAAACTGACAGAGGAGAAGTTTGGGGGCCTGCTGTGGATGATAGTTAAATACCTGTCCAACATGACTGGAAGTGGAAACATGGTGATCCAGGCATATCTAACTCAGGAGAGGGGGCAGAGGTGGGAGAAGGTGAGCTACCAAACAGATTTTGGTGTGAAGCGGAATGTCAGGCAGTACAAGAACCTTTGTGCCGATATTGTCAGTTGGGAGCAGAATCTCCTGGATCACTTAGGGCTAGAAGTTAGTGGTAATATCAATACGTTCCCATATATAATGAACTTGTAGCTGTTTGGCTGTAGCAAAATACTCTTAACGCTTTTGTAATTGAAGGGCCAGATATGTATATAGGTGACAATAGCATGATACATGCTAACTCAATTACAGACACTGAACATGACACAGGGGCCTGTTTACAGGGGCATAAGAGTAGCCAAAGCAGACCATGCAGTACAGGGGAGGCCCACAGGTGATGTGGGACTCATCCCCCACTGTGCAGGGAGTGTTGTTAGTCCCGCCTGCTTAGTCATTACTGACTCTGACCTGTGTGGGTCATGTGTCATATTTGTTGCAGGGGAGTGCATTCGCATTCATCAGCCCACAGGTTGGTCATGGTATCTGTTTGTCTCCAAAATAGTCACACATATATCTCTTTTACATAACAGCATCCTCATAACTTTAGTGAGCCTGTATGGGCCTTGATTGGTCATTGTTCATTTACAGTACACTGGTCACATGTAAAGAGCTAAGTGAAGGAGACAAACAAGCATGACTGTTGTCTGATGTCTGTAGCATGCTAAAGTACATACATGAACTTGAGAAGGCTCCAGCTCTGTCATACTATGCAGAGCATGTTCAACAATTTGGACTGTTCTCAAAGGCATCAAAATAAAAAGGGAACAGGGTAAATGACAACAATCAAAGAAAGTTATTCCCTTTGTAAAATTATTTTTACCCTATGATGTCTCACATGTATTTCCTCTAATTCACACCACACTTCTATATCTAAGTTTCATGGGAGAAAAACACAATCTCTCTCTAAATGTACCACAAAAGTTCAGAAAGTAGAACCACAAAAGCACTATACTATCAATCAACAGTAATTAAAACTCAATGATTGGCCTTGACAATGTTGTTCACAATTTGACTCTGTTTTATTAAAATCATGTATCAATCACCATTATAGTGTTAAAAACAATGGATTCATAATTTGCATCATATGATGAAATTTCTCAATATCAAATACATAAATTGTCGAAATCATAATTCTTAAAAAAACTGTTTAATTACTAGATTGTTCAACAATAAAAAGGGACATTTTATTAAAACATTCAATACAAAAACCAGAAATGTGTTGACACGTTTCGGTGGATCTTGCTTTTGCACCACCTTCCACAGGACATTATTAAAAACATAGCAATCTTCAATTGTATTGTTACATCCTCCTGTATTCAATTTGGGCAGGCGATCTCTTAATCTATCGATACCTCTCCTTACTTCCTAATGCGGGGGTCAGTTGCTGACATCCATCCCTGGGGTCCACTACCTTCCTGGGGCTACATATATGTTGGGAGGGGGGCCACGTGGCCCCCCTCCTGGAGCCCTCCTTGGCCTGGGGACCGCTACTCCCCAGGGCCGGCTCCAGCAATGTTCTGGGGTGTCAACCCCCTGGACATTGCAGTTAACAGTGTCATATCAAACACTGCTTTGCTTCATGGAAGCAAGAGCAGGAAAACTGCTCTAGCTTCCATGAAGCAAAGCAGATTTCTTTTGGACAAGGGAAGCATCATGTCAGTGGCTCCCCATGTTCAAAAGCAATGCCTGCTCCCGCAGGAGGTGGGGAGCCAGCTGGGACCCTGGGTGCATTGGGGCTCCCCCCGTGGTCCCCAATGTTGAGGCCAGGCCTCAGGGATGGTATCCCAGGGGCAATTACTAGTCTGTGCCCCCCCCTTCTGTATACATTTTTTTTTTTTTATACGAGGTCTGGCCCAGGGGATAGGGTCCCCGGGGCCAAAAGTGGCCCAGGGAAGGGGGACCACGTGGCTCCCTCCCGTAAAAAGAATTTAAATAAATAAATAAATGAGGCCATGCCTCGGGCCCCCTTCCCGTTTTTAAATTTTTTTAAAGGTTCAGACCCTGGGGATGGGGTACAGGGCCCACAAAATATTAAGAGAAGAGGGCCCAGACAGTCTCCCTTTTAAAAATACCAAAAGAAAAGAAAAAACAGCATCTCACCAGAGGCCCTGCCCCCTCCCTGCATCACTCTGCAAATGCACCTCCTGGCACGTTCTGGGTTGGGGGATTAAGTCCCCTTGAATGCTTAGGATCCTCCAATAGGCCCCACACAGTGGGATTGCTGAGAGGTGGTCTGAGGCCATGCCCCTTTTTACAACACTCTGCAAACGCACCTCTTGGCGCATTGCTGGTGGGGTGAGGAGGTCATCTTGTGTCCTGAGGACCTCAGGACTAAAGTGGACTTCATTCCCCGAGCAGCAGTGCGCCAGGAGGCGCGTTTGCAGAGTGGTGTAACTAGGGGGAGTGGCCTTGGACCACTCTCAGCAATCCAGCTGTTTTGGGCTTACTGGAGGTACCTGGTGGGCAGGATGGCCCCAGGGACCCTCGGATTCAAGGGTACTTAATCCCCCAACCAAGAAAGCACCAGGAGGCGTGTTTGCAGAGTGGCAGAGAAAAGAAGCGCGGCCTGTCTCCACCTGTCAACAATCCCACTATCTGGGACATACTGGAGGCATCAGGCAGGTTAGTTAGCCCCTAAGGATCCCTAGCAGCGAAGGGGACTTTACTCCCCATCCAAGAGCACGCCAGAGAATGCATTCGCAGTGTGGTGGGGAAAAGGGACGTTGCCTGCTATGACAACTTAGCAATTCCGCTGTGTGGGACTTACTGGAGGTAATAGGAGGGGTAGATGGCCCACTAGGTTGTCCTTGGGGGCCAACTACCCCTCCTGTTACCTCCAGTAAGTCCCCCACACAGTGGGATTGCTTAAAGGTCTTCGGAGGCCATGCTCACCTTTCTTCACCACTCTGCAAACATGCCTCCTGGCACAGTACTGGTTGGGTGATGAAGTCCACTTAACTCCTGAGGTACTTTGCCGGCAAGTACCCCTCCTGGTACCTCCTGTAAGTCCCACTCTGTGGAATTCCTGAGCACTGGAAAAAAGACCCAGGCCTCTTTCTGCACCACTCTGCAAATGTGACTACTACCTTATAGTTAGAAATTAGCATTTAAAAAACCTTAGAAATTCACTTAAACACCATAGGTTTCAGAGACATTTTAGTTAGAAATTAGCATTTAAAAACCTTAGAAATTCACCGAAAAAACTAAAGATTTCAGGGACCTAATGGTTAGAAATTAGCATTTTTAAAAAACTTGGAAATTCACTGAAAAAAAACGCAGGTTTCAGGGACATTATAGTTAGTTGGACATTTTATTCATATGAAACCGGAGAAATTTGTCTCTCATAGTTAGTTAAGCTAACTATAACTCGCGCCCCCGCAATGTGCTACTGATGACATCACATATTACATCACTCATGACATGGTCAGTGACATCACTGATGACATCTCAAATGACATCACTGGTGACATCACTGAAGAAATCATCTATGTAATATATGATACACCTCCTCACACCCTAATATAACCTTTGATACACCCACTCTAAAATACAGTCAAGCATTCTCGAACCATAGACACATCAACACCAGTTAGTACATACCCAATCACTGATTCATAGGTCTATACTCACATTCACTCAATAGCCCATACAGTCACTCATACACGCAATCACTGATCAATATAGCCACTGATACAGCACTCATACACCCATACAGACACCCACACACTACCACTCACCCACAGAGTTACTCAAACACCTAGTCAGTCCACCAAAGAATCAATAACACTTCCATTTAGTCACGGTTATACACACACCACCTCACTTATTCATGTAGATTGTAACACATAGTTACTCTCTTCTACAATCCCTGACACAAGCACACACTCATCCAAATAGCCACTCTCACAATCACTCGCTCTCACATTTAGTCACTTATGTACACCAACACTTCTGCTGCAGTTGCATCTGTGCTGAATCTGGTCAGTATCTTCCATCCGCACCCGCCAGTGCCACTGAAATTGAGGCAGAGAACAGAGAGCAGAGCCTGCGATGCTCTGTCCCGTCCACCCTACGCCCTACGCCCAACGCCCAACGCCTGGTCCCTACGCCCGGTTACGATGACGGTCAGTATCCCCCGGCACTGACCCCCTCAGCTCCGGGTGTTTTCAAGGACTTTTAAGCACTTTACGGACTTCTACAAATCCCCCTTCCCTACTGAGACCCCAGAAGGTGATACCCTTGAGGAGTGGCAGAAAGCACTCCGAGCACTAGACAAGAACAAACCCCCTCCGGTAGCCCTCGTACAGACAAAATCTTAAAGGAAATGATGAAGGCGATGGGAGCCAATTTCGCGAATTCTGAGAGGAATCAGACAAGGATACAGGAAGCTTGTGAGGCACTTGATCAGAAAATAAATACGATTATAGACAGAGTGATGAAAGTGGAGGGTGAGGTAGAGCTCCTGAACAAGAGGTCTGAGGCTAACCACAATGAGATAATCAAGCTAAGAACCAGAGAAACGGAGATCAGTGAAAGAATGGAGTCCCTGGAGAACCATGCTAGAAGGAACAACGTCAAAATTTTAAATGTGCCGGAAGGCATTGAAGGGAAAGATTTAAAGGAATTCATGATTCAGTTACTATAAGAGAAAATTCCCTGGACCAAATCAGCCAACCTCACGGGGGACATTCAGAGCATACATCGAGATCCCTTCAGAAAGGGGAAACCGAGGAAAAACCCAAGAAAAATTCTGATCAATTTCATGACTTACTCCCTGATGGAGAAAAGTTTGAATGAAAGCCAAAAAGCTGGCTCATTCTCCAAAGATGACTGGACCTGCAGAGTCCGGTCAGACATATCAAGAACAACCCAAGATAGGCAATGGGAATTGGGCCAGCATATGCCACAATTAAGATCACTGGGGGCCATGGTTCAAATGTGCTTTCCAGCTTCCTTGAAAATCATGTGTGACAACAAGATGCATAACATGAGAGACCCGAAGGAAGTTGAAGGCCTCATCGAAACAAATTAAATCACAATGAATAGATCACTCCTAGGATATAATGCATAATTCATAAAGGCATAAAATGGGTTTCGCAGCGGTAATAGATGGAAACTCTCTAAATAATGGTGCAGGGCAAGGAGCTCAAAAGGGTAGGAATCTGCCCAGACGAAAGAAGAAAAAGGAGGCTTCTCCAGGGAGGGGGGTGGAACTCTGCAAAAATTGCACACTCGAAACTTTTGAAAAATAAAATAAAAATAAATAAAATTACAGCACGGAGTGGAGAGCAAAAGGGGAAAAAAGAAGGTCTAAAAGCAAAACTAACAGGAGGAAGAGGGCCCTTAGGCTAGTCACAGTGAGTAAAAAAAAAAAAGATGCTAGCCGTTGGTAAGGATGCCAAGGAAAAGAATCTTAACATCTTAACGTGGAACACAAATGGGCTAAGGATACAAAAACGGAGACTGAAGATCCTGGAATATTAAAAAAAACATGGGGGCATATTATCAAGCAGGGCAATAAAATTATCGCCGTTTTAGCGGCAGAAAACTGCCACTAAAGCGGCGATAATGGGCTTGATAATATGCCCTGTGGACTATGTATATGAATTGGGATGTAACATGTGTATTATTTTATTGCCTAAAATGTGTTTTTTTTTTTTTCTTTGTTGTACTTTTATGGTTCATAAACAAACCGAAATAAAGTTTAGAATGAATGAATATGCCCTTTTCTGCCGCTAAAACTGCGATAATTTTAATGCCCTGCTTGATAATAAGCCCTGGAGAAATCTTGAAAGAGAGGTATTGGGAACTGGTATTTACATCAGTAAGTTCTCAAGGCCTCTCTACCCATCTTACTGGTCGCTTTCTCGAATTTAGGTCTTCCCCAGTGCTGGAGAAGTACTGGGATTTGATTGAGAACCCGTACGACCGTAAACTGTATTTCCAACTAAGGGTGGGTGCGCTTCCAACACGGGAATACACTTGCAAATGGGGGGGACTATTAACGATAGATGTGCCAAGTGTTTGGATCAATGTGAAACAATAGGCCATGTATTGTTCTTCTGCCCTCTGTATATTGCACCCCGTAACATGTGGATAAAGCCTATTTGTCAGGCAATGGGCATTAGAAGGTATGCAGTGGCCTTGCAAATCCTCAGACCCTGCCCCTTCTATTGCTATTACAGTGGCAAAGTTCCTGAGTTGGGCTTGGTCAATCTGTCTGAAAATGTTGTCTCAGGTAGCTAGTGACCGTTTGCCCTAATTACCTCAAGCCCTACAATGACTATATATTATAAAGTCTCCTGCTATTTGATGTATGAAATGTGGCACCTTTCATGAATTTTTATTTTAACTGTATAATTAATTACTGATTGTTTTAAAACATATTTTTAACAGAATAGAGTAATTTATTTTAAAAATATTCGGTAGTTACAAAATGATTTAATTGTATCTTAAATATTTATTCAGTTGGTTTTAAAAAATGTACTTGTATATTGTACTTTTATGACTTAACTGTTGAATAAAGTTTAGGAATCGAATCGGTATTGGGCTCTGATAAAAGCTGGAGAATTAGAGTACAAAGCTCCGAAAGAAATCTGGGGGAAAGCTCTGCCATGGTTAGACCTCTCTCACTACTGGCAAACCTCAATGGCAATTCTTGGGCGCTTGGTAAGATCTGCTCCAGTGAAAAAAAATCACCTTTTTACGACACACAGATCGTATAGGACTCCAAAAAGATTGACAAAGATCAACATTAATAAGGTAAAAGAATGCCCTAAATGCGGGGAGGAGTGAGCAGATGACCTGCATATGTTCCGGGAATGCATACAGCTGGAGGACTTCTGGAAACAGACGGGTAAGACTCTCTCGGATGTGCCTGAACCGCCCATAGAGGTAAGCATGGAAGCAGTTATTTTTGGGATCAATCAAAATACAAGCTATTCCATATTGTTAATTCTGTTAGCCAGAAGGGAGATATGCATTAACTGGGTAAAAGCTACACCACCAGTATGCAATGAATGGTCAAATTCCATTCTAAGGGTATATAAATGAGATAATCAAGGGAAAAGGAGTAAGAGGCATACATTTTGGAATATTTGGGAACGATACATCCAGTCAAAACAACAGGGTGTCCAATGATTAAGGCAACGGTAATGAAGATCTCAAGCTGGGTCTTGAATAGAGTAGTCATCATGGCTACCTCCCCGCCCACTTCCCATTAATCTCTGTGCCTGGAGCTGGACAAAAAGAAGCCCCTAAGGACAAGGCTAGTTATATTCCCTACACAACACTGTATGGTCACAGTGTGTTGGGTACGGAGCACATTAAGGGGCCTCTGAATCCTCCAAACTCCCAAAAACTTTGGTTGATGAGGACAAAATAATAATAAATAAACGCGCTAGTGGCTCTATATTCTGAAACCTGGGTCAAAATCAGAGTGTCTGCCGACTGGTTAACAACTAAGAAGATACAAACAAATAAGGGGCTAAAACACAGCTGTATACTGGCCCCAATGCTTTTTAATTTGTATTTGGCCGACCTTCCTGATTTCCTGGCACAGGCTCGAGCTTTACCTCCTCATTTCACTGGATATAAAATCAAATTGTTGCAATATGCAGACGACATCATCCTGTTAGATCAAACTCCGATTGGCCTAGGGCGACTTCTAACTGCATTGTCGTCATATTGCAAAGCCAATTAATTCAAAATAAACACGAAAAAAAAAAAAAGATGATAATCTCTAGGCTAACGAAGAGAAGAGGTTTATGGCAAGTCAACGGTCAATCCATTGAGACAGTTTCAACTTATAATTACTAAGTATGGGCGAAATTTGCGAATTCCCGATCCGCAAATTTGTGCGAAATGGCAAACAAATTCTGCGACTTCGCAAAGTTTCCCGCGAACTCGCGTTTTTTTGTGCCATTTGCACAAATTTGTGACCACATTGAACCTGTAACTTTGCCAGCGCGCCAAAAGGCGCCGAGGTCCCTTGAGTGAGCTGGCCATTATAGTTGGGACGGGCGGGAAGACATTTCATACTGCTAGTGTGTGGTGGACGGGGCCAAACGGGCGGGGCTTCTATATGAGTTCACATGCATCTTGTTTATAAAGGGTCAGGGACCGAGCAGAGCAGCAGATGAGGAGAAAGCAGCCCCCTGGTCACAGGAGCTACATGGGGATGGCGCTCGGGAAACTCATGGATGCAAAAATAAGTTTGGCACAGGACCCAGAATCCTTCAGATGTCCAAGATAGCTCTGCTGTGCGTGTTGGTACAAAGCCATTCTGATCCTGCTCAGTGGGTTCAGGTGCATGCAGCTGCTGCTGCTGGACAATGTCCCATCTCACACTAAACTGCCCCGTACAGTCATATGCTGGCACTGGGCAGTAAGGTGCAGTGGCATGCGGGAGCTCCACGCTTGGTACATGCGCATACCGGTGCCAGGGGGGGCACGTGTTTATTGGTGCTGTGTAGCAAGTTCTGACTTTACATTTTGACTGCACCAGACGGTGTACCACCTACACGGATCAGGAGCATCCAGGCACTAGACTTCATGGTGCAAGAGCATAATGGTGCTGTGCGGTACAGGTATATATGTACTGGGGGCAGGGGGGCAGTTAGCACAATGTGTGCTCACACCCAGAGGGCTCCCAGGTAATTGAGCACAAATGATTTTCACACTGAGAGGGCTCCGGGGCAGTTCACACCCACTGGGCCCCAGGGCAGTTTAGTAGCACGTGGGCTCACAACCCCTGGGCAGCTCAGCAGCGCGGGGGCTCACACCCTTAGGGCTCCCAGGCAGTTTAGCAGCGCCACCCTCTGATTCATCACTGCCACCCTCTGGTTCATCACTACCACCCTCTGGTTCACCACTGCCACCCTCTGGTTCATCACAACACCCTCTGGTTCACCACTGCCACCCTCTGGTTCACCACTGTCACCCTCTGGTTCATCACTGTCACCCTCTGGTTCATCACTGCAACCCTCTGGATCATCACTGCCACCCTCTGGTTCATGACTGCCACCCTCTGGGTCACCACTGCCACCCTCAGGTTCATCACAGCACCCTCTGGTTCACCACTGCCACCCTCTGGTTCATCACAACACCCTCTAGTTCACCACTGCCACCCTCTGGTTCACCACTGCCACCCTCTGGTTCACCACTGCCACCCTCTGGTTCACCATTGCCACCCTCTTGTTCACCACTGCCACCCTCTGGTTCACCCCTGCAACAATCTGGTTCATCACTGCCACCCTCTGGTTCATCACTGCCACCCTCTGGTTCACCACTGCCACCCTCTGGTTCATCACAGCACCCTCTGGCTCACCACTGCCACCCTCTGGTTCACCCCTGCCACCACCTGGTTCATCACTGCCACCCTCTGGTTAACCACTTCCACCCTCTGGTTCATCACTGCCACCCTCTGGTTCACCACTGCCACCCTCTGGGTCACCACTGCCACCCTCAGGTTCATCACAGCACCCTCTGGTTCACCACTGCCACCCTCTGGTTCACCACTGCCACCTCTGGTTCACCACTGCCACCCTCTGGTTCACCCCTGCCACCTTCTGGTTCCTCACTGCCACCCTCTGGGTCACCACTGCCACCCTCTGGTTCATCACAGCACCCTCTGGTTCACCACTGCCACCCTCTGGTTCACCCCTGCCACCATCTGGTTCATCACTGCCACCCTCTGGTTAACCACTTCCACCCTCTGGTTCATCACTGCCACCCTCTGGTTCACCACTGCCACCCTCTGGGTCACCACTGCCACCCTCAGGTTCATCACAGCACCCTCTGGTTCACCACTGCCACCCTCTGGTTCACCCCTGCCACTATATGGTTATTTACTGCCACCCTCTGGTTCATCGCGGCCACCCTCTGGTTCACCACTGCCACCCTCTGGTTCATTACAGCACCCTCTGGTTCACCACTCCCTCCCTCTGGTTCACCACTGACACCCTCCGGTTCATCACTGCCACCCTCTGGTTCATCACTGCCACCCTCTGGTTCACCACTGCCACCCTCTGGTTCTCCCCTGCAACCATCTGGTTCATCACTGCCACCCTCCGGTTCATCACTGCCACCCTCTGGTTCACCACTGCCACCCTCTGGTTCATCACTGCTACCCTCTGGTTCACCACTGGCACCCTCTGGTTCATCACTGCCACCCTCTGGTTCACCACTGCCACCCTCTGGATCATCACTGTCACCCTCTGGTTCATCACTGCCACCATCTGGTTCATCACTGCCACCCTCTGGTTCATCACTGCTACCCTCTGGTTCACCACTGCCACCCTCTGGTTCATCACTGCCACCCTCTGGTTCACCACTGCCACCCTCTGGATCATCACTGTCACCCTCTGGTTCACCCCTGCCACCCTCTGGTTCAACACTGCCACCCTCTGGTTCACCACTGCCACCCTCTGGTTCACCACTGCCACCCTCTGGTACAACACAGCACCCTCAGGTTCACCACTGCCACCCTCTGGTTCACCCCTGCCACTATATGGTTATTTACTGCCACCCTCTGGTTCATCGCTGCCACCCTCTGGTTCACCACTGCCACCCTCTGGTTCATTACAGCACCCTCTGGTTCACCACTCCCTCCCTCTGGTTCACCACTGACACCCTCCGGTTCATCACTGCCACCCTCTGGTTCATCACTGCCACCCTCTGGTTCACCACTGCCACCCTCTGGTTCATCACTGTCACCCTCTGGTTCATCACTGCCACCCTCTGGTTCATCACTGCCACCCTCTGGTTCATCACAGCACCCTCAGGTACATCACTGCCACCCTCTGGTTCACCACTGCCACCCTCTGGTTCATCACAGCACCCTCTGGTTCACAACTGCACCTTCTGGTTCATCACAGCACCCTCTGGTTCACCACTTCCACCCTCTGGTTCACCACTGACACCCTCTGGTTCTTCACTGCCACCCTCTGGTTCATCACTGCCACCCTCTGGTTCACCACTGCCACCCTCTGGTTCATCACTGTCACCCTCTGGTACATCACTGCCACCCTCTGGTTCACCACTGCCACCCTCTAGTTCATCACAGCACCCTCTGTTTCACAACTGCACCTTCTGGTTCATTACAGCACCCTCTGGTTCACCACTGTAGATTATGGGGAGAAAGCACACCTGCCCAGCTTCAACCGGGGGCTGGTTAATGTGTTACTGAATTTGAGCTTTAAGTCCGGCACCTGCTTCCTTATCTGTAAGTGCTTCCTGTTGTGTTTTAATTTTTGTGACTGCCTGGAGCATTGTTTAATACTTGTAGTTATTCTCTGACCGTGCTTCGAGGGTCAGAGCAGGGTCAGAGAATAGTTGCAAGTAGGCAACAACTCTGGAGGCGCCGCTCAGGAAGCACTTACAGGGTTACAGCAGGTGCTCAAGTTGAAGTTTATTTCTTTATAACCATTTTGTAAATGGTTACAAAGAAATTAGCTTCAACTTGGGCACCTGCTGTAACCCTGTAAGTGCTTCATGTACTTCAGTTTTTGAAATCCGTCCCGCACGCGATTTCGCAGATTTTTCTGCAATTTCCCGAGATTCGCAGAGTGCAAAATTGCAGAAAATCCGCAAATTCTGTGAACGGAACGGATTTTACGCCCATGCTTAATAATTACCTTAGCGAATGGATCGACCATTAAGGAAGGCAGTCCACACACATCATAGCACTGCACAAGCTGGCACAATCCCTAGAGGTTGCCTTCTGTAGAGAGGAAATCTATGGGCCTGATTCACAGAATGAACTTAAGACTCAATCCTAAACTTACTACTATTTTGGTATTCACAGAATGCACTTACTCATTTCGGTATTCACAGAAGGCACTTACTCATTTCGGTATTCACAGAGTTAGTAGTCCTAACTTTAGGACTCCTAAATGACTTCTGTGAATACCGAAAGTCTTAAATTTAGGATTTTTCTCAATTTAGTAGTAGTAAAGTTAGGACTCCTAACTTTAGAAATCCTAAATGCCTTCTGTGAATACCGAAAGTCTTAAAATTAGGATTTTTCGCAATTTAGTAGTAGTAAAGTTAGGAGTCCTAACTTTACTACTACTAAACTGAGAAAAATCCTAATTTTAAGACTTTAGGTATTCACAGAAGACATTTAGGAGTCCTAAAGTTAGGAGTCCTAACTTTTTTACTCCTAAAGGGAGAGCGAGCCTTCTCGCATCTGGCGGCTACTAAGTGGAATGAACTTCCTCCCAGTCTTAGACTGACAGATGACCTTCTGTCTTTTAGGAAACAACTAAAGACACTACTCTTCCCTAAATCAGAATAAATCATCACTCAGTGTGGTTATTGTACCTCTCAGCATCCAACTTTAGCGCCGTGATATCCTACTCAGGATGATTGTTAGCGCTCTATAAATAAATTAAATACAAATAAATACAAATAAACTGAGATAAATCCTAACTTTAAGACTTTCGGTACACATAAACACTCTTTCGTTATACAATCATTTCAATCCAGAACAAGGAGTAAAAGAGGACACGTGCATATTTGAAATGTTTATTCACTAATGCAGTGTTCTCAAATGCAGTATCTTAGCTAATACAAGCAAACATATTATAGGAAACAAAGTAATCAGCATAGTCACTAGTCCAGAGAACACAAACGGTGACAGCATGGTATTATGCTAAAATGAATAGGGTTTGACAAAACCTAATTCTCACCCTCCCTAGCTAGTTTATTATATTATATCTAAGAAGGTCTCTTTTGGGTTTTATCAGAGCGGCCCCATACCTCAAGATCCTAGTGGTAAGGGATCACATCATCAGCAACCAGCTCTTCTGCATGCGAAGCACCATCAAGTGTGTTTGTATGCTCTTGTGCAAAGCAATATAAAATGCGCCTAAAGCCAGAACTTGGCTGCAGCTGCATGTATGTTATGTATAGAAACGTGCGATGATCAGTGCTCACAACAACTACTGTGTTGAGATATCCTTGAAGGTTTCAGCACTCACTGTACAGACACAGCTCGCCAAGCAAGGCTGATATCAGTGTAATAACATATTATTCTCGTATGAATCGAAAACATTCTACGAGGCTCAAAGCTAAAGCAGCAGCTATGTGTCGTGTGCAAAAGCAGCAGAAAGGTAAAATAGCATTTAAACTCCTAAAAAGCTCATGCTAACTTAACACAGCATACAGGCTATATATATCTATATATCACAACGGGAACAATTTCCCTTGAATTTTTTCTTTTGATTATCCACATTTTTGTACTTGTTAAGCTTCTTCATACCTGGAAAGGTAGATTCATTTTTATGCCCAATTTGGGGTGCTACATTAATAACTCTTTTTGTGTTTAATTACACTCTGTATTCTCTTTAGAAACTATGCTCTGTTATCGCTATCCTATTTTATAACATCCACACAAGCTAATGAATGCTCAATTCTTTTTGCTATTAATAATACCTCATATTACTTAGTGTGGTCCTTCTGCCATAGCTTGTCCCTGACCCTTTCTATGTTGCACCCCAGCATAAATTGATCATGGATGCTTTCATTAATAGAACCTTCAAATCTACATGGAGCACCCTGTTGACGTAGACAGTAATGTAATTCTCAACTGTGTCCTCCTGTCAAAATGATACCATTCTAGTACTGTGCTAAATTTTTGTAGATAATTACTGTCCAATTTCTTAGTACACACCTCAAAATCATTTAAACCTTCTGTTTCATTGTCTACAATATTAGTCAGGTGTTTGAAAACATATTGTCCATCTGGAGCAAGGTAATGTAAAATTATGGCAGTTTTCCTCTCCGCACACAATGAGGTCCCACATACCCTAGCATAATGTAGAAATACCTTTTCCATGTTGCCCATTTGATTACAGGCTCACTTGGGAAAGTGCAGAAACATGGTCAGGGAGTAATATTCAGAATTATAATTTACTACACACCTAACCACATATCATAATCTACACAAACAGTTCTTTTGTTATTAACATGTCTGTTCTTAAAGTCAATGCTAAAGTAAAATACACTAAAACAACAAACTAAAATAACAACAGAACTGGTAACACCGGTACCACTTCACACAAAGGAGCTGTCCTTAAACTCAATATTACAATGAAAAACACTAAAACAATAAATTAAAATACCAAACTTGTAACTCCAGTTTTCCATGTAATACCTGAGACTCCCTTAATTGATTGTGACGTGTCACTCCACAAAAACTGTTTTGGAAGTGATGGAGCGAGCAGTTGAATGAAATTTTGTTCAAACTCGCAAAGTTAAACTTCCATAACAATTATAATGGTATTAATAAGCATGTGTTGAAATGATTAATCAACTTAATTTTAAAAAATGCATACATTCAGAAAAAACATGTGGGACTAATTTTTATGCTCTATGTTGCGATTGCAAGTATGTGGAAAATAATAAACTAACCCTGTCTATTGTTATTGTCAGTATTAAATGCGGCTGAAATATTAATGGCATGTGCCTATTGGTGTGCTTATGTTGTTTTTGTGTCTTTTCTGTGGCAAAAGCTCGTGGAGAATACTGATGGCCTAAAAGAAGAAGGTTAATATAAATGCTGCTTTGTGTGCTAATCTAGGTAACATAAATTAACGAGGTAATAATTAACAAAGAGGGTGGGTAACAGAATGGGTCTCAATTCTTTAATTAATTACTGTTTTGTGTTTGTTTGAATACTAGTTACCGTGAGAGGCCTTAGGCCTGCTAAAAGATGGCGTTTTCGAATCCTGTCCAGAAAGGAGCCCTGCACAGTGGAAAGTTTTACCACGTTGACAATTTTGTCAGAAAAATACAGTCTAATAAGTTGTGCTAAACGTGCTTCTGGAGAGAAAGTTCCAAGGACAGGAAGCGGCAAGATTGCCAAGGCAAGGAATTCATGAACTGTAGCTTGAGTGAAATGGTACAAAATCGAGGAAGGGAAATGACACGAAGGCAAAGGACAATAGGGCTAAAGAAGAGCCCGTTCTTGGTTTGAAATCGGTGATGACACAATATGGTCTTACATGAGACAGCCAATGGGAACTCTGATGGCAAAGAAATATGAACATTTTTGGGAAGATTAGCTAGTTAGAAAGGTATAAAACCTGGCTCACGGGGAGGAGGGAATCTCTCCTCGTTTTCTGATTCCTGAGGGCGTGACGTGCTGTTAGACTCTTTTGGCGCACGTAAGGACAGCAGTCTTTTGAGATTATTCTTTTAGGTGAAGTGAGTTTTAGACAGGGAATTAGGGAATGGAAACTTATATTTTGTTTTAATTTATGCTAACTGATTTATCTTTGAAATGTCAGACTAATAAGTCTTTTCCTTAATAAAATGATGCCTTCACTTTGCTAATAAAATAAAAATTTTGATTTTAATATGCCCTTTCTTTGAATAATAAAGGTAATAAAAATTAGATTTTGAAATGACAAGCTGGTCTTGTTTATTCATGGTCTAGTTATCATTAGTTGATCCATTCGCCTTTGTGACTTAATTAAATGACATATGTTGTTTAAATACCATGGTAAGAAATGATAAACTGCAGTTGTATATAAATCTGTAAATAGTTTGTGAATAGGTTTGAATAATTAGGTCACATGATTCAGTCGCTCAAAAATTGTCTCGTAAGTTTATGGGCCTTGGTAGAGATTCATGATTAATAGTGAGTATTGTGGAGATCAGTAGCATTGGTGAGACAGTTTTTCATTAGGGGCGCTGGATCAGAAGTCTCCGGTGTTCGAATCAACAGCCGAGCATTTTAGCCGTAATGCGTGCTAACAATGTGCCCTTCCAAAGGTTATCCGGCTGAGAAAGGCTCCTCAAGATACGCTACAACCTAGAGAGACTCCTGATGATTGCCTCAACGTTGCTATGGGTGTGCTTAGCAACTCATTGCTCACCTCCTTCCAACCAATCAATGATGAATCAAACATACTGCATATGTGTGATACAAAAGAATGTGGGCACGAAGCACATCACCATAACATTGCTGACGCGCTTAGGGATAGAGCTTTCTAGTGCAGCCTGCAGCATAACAATGGAGCTCCTCACTACAGGTAACAAGCCTCAGTGACAGTGCTTTCACTCTTGCCACCGCATGCAAGAACATGCACTGCAACAATGGCTCATTCTACTGTTCGCTCCATGTCACCCAGCTCGTGCTGTAATGGACAAATAAATTACTTGCCACACTTGCCATTACTTGTTGCCAGTGCTCAAAGCCAGTTTTCACGCCTTTTAGGCTTCTCTGGACTTTTTTTATATTGACCTCGGCATTAGGACAAATTCCCCTGATTCTTTTTCTTCATTATTTTCTTTAATCTAGATTTCCTGAAGCGTTGTCATCCACAGCAACATAGGTAGATTTAGGTTGTTTCAAATGTGGAAAAGCTCATCCGTTCACAATGTTGTGCAATAAAATTACTTTTTTTATTTTAAGTATAGCCAGCAGAGAGAAACATCCCATCCACCTCTGAAGCCACGTTCCAACTGCTCCTTTAACAGGATGCACATTCTATATCCCTACAGCACAGACCCCAATGACAACATAAAGAATCTAAAGAATCCCATACAATTCCACCATACTTAAAGCTATATCACAGTTACATAAGTACCGGTCCACCTGAAAAGTTATCTGGGGTAAACCTGCTACCTCTATACAAACTTGCTAAGTTGCCAATGTTCACTCTGAGTGCATAGCTCCTGATCTACTACATCCAATTAACTTACACTGTAATGTTTTGGACGTTTCCTTTAAAATTGCATAACACAGTGAACAGACTGTTAAATGCATTGGTTTAAGATTTTATGTGATTTATACCTTAACTTTAAATTAATGTTGCTATTGAAATACTTGGCTAGCATTTTGAAACCAGATGTTACGTTTTAGACACTAAATTGTAAATGAAATATAATACTGGCCAGGCGTACATTAAGAAGAGTACGGCTGCTCTCCACATGCAGTAAACAGTCTTGCACCCTGTATCAATGCTGACTTGAATGATGCAAAAAGACATCTGACTTTGTCCAATGTTGCTTGATGTCTGCATTGTACCCATATGGTAACTATATCTACAGAGATAAGGGAACAAATAGTCAGAAATTGTAAGGTGATATTGGGCTAGACCCCTTCCCCTTTGAGATTGTTAATCAAAATCTATTGTAGGAGCAGCCAGTTGTCCCACAAACTACTGCCTACTCTTAAAAAACAAAACTGAAACATTTCACTTTCTTTTTTGAAACTCATCTCATGTTTGTTTAAGGAGAACGGGCTGCATTTAAAACAAAAAAAGATCTTTTTTTAAAAACAGACAGAGACATGGTGGTCTGTTGACCCAAGCAGGCCACCATCCTTGTTATGCCATGACTCCTAGTGGATCGAAATTACTATCTGCCTCATTAATATTTATGAGGAAGGTCAATTTGTGACCCATTAGGAATCTCCATTTCAAAATTAAAAGTTAATTACCCTAGGAATAGCCATTTCCAATCTGTGATTCAGAGATAATGGCCAATAGGAAATCGCTGCCCCTAATGTTATTACATCAGGCCCTTTATCCACAAATGTGCAAACAACTTAAGCTGCACACAACTTAATTACACGTTGCTAGGGCATTTACCATGAACCTGCACATGATACTTACAACATGAACAATAGCAGTGCCCATGAAGTGATGGCACCTCTACCACACAAGTAGAGCTGGTTATGGGGTAAATACTGAGATTAAATATATGATTGAATATCTAGTTAATGAATAGATCATTTACTTAAGAGGTGACAGTGCGTATACTTTAAAGTCATGGTTAATCATGTCAACTCTGCATCCTCAACCAGACAAATAATGGATTCTAAATCAAAACGTACAGAGCATCTGATTTGTTCAATAGTAGGTTTCTCTACCTGCATATCTCCGGTGGCAGTATTGTGATAGTCTTCATCCTACACAGCATTGCAACATAAAAGTGCCCATCCACAACAAGATGAGGTGTCTCAATGTGAAATTAAGAATGATGTTGAGATAGGTTTTCTTGTTGAGAAGAATATTGAAGAAGGTCAAGTTTGCAGAGAGCTCATTGATCATTTTTCACCTTTTAATTTTGAACATTGTTTACATTATTATGGCACATCTAGATATCATTTTCAGTATGTCCAGCAAAATATCCTCCATCCATCATAGAGTAGTTGTTTACATTTGCATTCACAACTCTCCTTTACTACCCCCCACTCCACCCATATGGTTACACCCGATTCGTTCACATGGAATAGCAAACCTCCATAGCTATGTCATCAAGGGCAAATACATTTTTCATTAGACAGTGGCTTGAAATGCTAAAAGTTTTATATTTAGTTTTATTTGCCAGGTAGATGTATTATAGCAGTATAACTTGTGCTATGCAATGTAAATATTACACAGTTATGCTGGGAGACACTTAGGGGCTGATTTTGATGTCGGTCGGAAACTTTCTGCCAACATGTCTCAGAATTGGGACCGACTGACTCGAGGTCGGCTGCTCGCCCGACCGAGTATGACGTCCCATTGTTTCCTATAGGAGCTTGTGTTTTCCCCAACAACCGGCCGTAACACAGGTTCCTTTGGGGAAATAGGGTGTGTGCTGAAAACCCTACACCCTGTCACAGGCACCCCATGGTGCCTGTGACACATTGGAGGGTCCCTTAGGTACCCCCTCAACCACTAACTTCAGGCCTCAGAATGAGGGGGTCCTGCCAGGGGCTCCCAAAGTCACTTACCAACAGCCTTTTTGTGTCGGACAGCCGACTCAGAAAGGCCATTGGAAATCAACATCGTAAACCAGAGGTCAGAAACGCTGTCCATTGGGCTATACGATGCGGTTCCCACTGACACATACACGTCGAGAGCCAGTCTGAACCGATTCGGAATGTCCGCATGCATGGTTTACCTCCTGACCGTGAACATCATAATCGTTTGGTCGGAATGTAAACCAACCGAGTCGGTCAGAAAGGTTCTGACACGGTCTGAGAGAATCCGATTTCCGGTCGGAGTCTTTCCGACTGACTTCGGAATCGACCCCTTAGTAATACATCTGATATAACTTATATGAATCACACATGCAGCATTGTGTATACATTTATGGAACTAAATAATTATAATTAACTTCAATCTTTATATGGAGGATTTTGTGGTCTGTAGCACATTGGCTACAGCTAGATTCATATAGTACATGGTGGGCTGAAGGTGGCAATCACAATTCTGTACAACCAGGTGTGCTAGAGTTATCTTGTCCTTTTCATTCTATGACAGATCATTCTGCAAGCAGATGGTGCAATTCTGTCACAGCCTCTGCCCTGATCCTTCAGACCTCCACAATGTCAGCATGCTGTGCCTCAGTTTTTTAAATGCATTCTCTAGAGCTGCCCCATAAGCCCAATTGCACTGGTGAGTCGCTCTAAACAGTTTCTGTCAGTGATAGTTAATAACTACATCTCATTGTCAGCCTAATCCATGTCTATGTTATATTGTACATTTTGAACAATCAGTCACTTGAAGGTCCTCTTATGAAATACAGGCAATATCACTACAGACTCTTTGTGTAGTCCAACTTCTTGAAGTGGAGCATTTGATCAACCTCTGACACTTTCCCGTCTATATTGCTTGAATTTCCGAATGCATTCCCCTCCTAAGGACATGTTTCAGCTGTTTTTTTTACCCCTACCTGCCAATCAACAAGTGGACATGAGTGGACACATCGTAACAGGGAGAACAGAAGTGTGTGCCCTTATGAATTGTGTGGACTTTCCACAACAATACATTCTTGTTCTACTACATAGTGTCTACACCACCAATCCCTTCTATTGGGCCACACGTCTAGGGTTGCCAGGACTTTAAACTGGGTAAAACATGATTCCATGGTACATATGTAACTATTAAGGACAATATCAGAATATGTGTACGCATGGTTGAAAGGTAGCAAAGCATTGTAGATGGCCAAAGGCAAAGATACAGTGAAGAAGTTTCTGGAAGGGTAGCCAGGATTTTAGAGCAGACATAGTCTGTTACTGGGCCGTGATGTACTGTGCTTTAAAGTTTAGGCAAACGGATCGATGCCAGGATGTTGTTGCTGATTCTGGGAGTATAGTTAGGAATGGCATGTTGGTTTATTTGTACTCTTCTATGATTTCCCTTGTCTGCAGTCTGATGGTGTTCTGTTTGTGGCTGAGATAAAAGCTCCCTGCAATTGTGAGCTTACCAGCCAGATAGGCAAGGCTGCTTTTGGTGGTGACTTTCGAGCTGTTGCATAAGATGTTGAAGATAGTAAGGCTTGCAAGGGGAGCCAGTGGAGTGCCAT
This sequence comes from Lissotriton vulgaris, assembly GCF_964263255.1. Taxonomy (NCBI): domain Eukaryota; kingdom Metazoa; phylum Chordata; class Amphibia; order Caudata; family Salamandridae; genus Lissotriton; species Lissotriton vulgaris. Next base: position 1,016,371,510 of record NC_141691.1, on the reverse strand, counting down.
TGGGGTGGAGATCAAAGTGGTAGAATGATCTGAGGTGTGAAGCAAACAAGAAAGGCAAAAGTACAGTCACAGACAGCTTGAGACAACATTTACTCAATAACACATACTATGGCAGAAGGACAGAAGGTTGACTTCAGAGGCCTTAACACAGATGAATCAGGTAAAGGCACAATGACCAAAATATAAATCAGTATACAGTAACATTGCAAACGTCCCCCAAAAATGTAAAAATGTTGAAAATAGATTTGTTAAAGACAGCCTGCTGAGCATAATTTATTTTAGAAAATTGGCAAAATCCACTACACGGAGAGATTAGCATAAAAGGTGGATTCCATGCCTAAACACAGTAAGTCACTTGAGATCTGGCTTCCTATTCCTCCCTCGGGTACATACTGTGGTCCATGGATCAAACAGACTGGAGCTCTCTACAGCTCTTCTATGTGCTGCCAGCATTAAATCTAAGATACAGAACTATCTGCCAGATTCATCAAAGACCCGTTTTGCGAGTCTTTATTAGCGATTCATAAGGAATCGCTATTACAGACTCGCAAAACGGGATTCATGTAGGAATCGCATGAATAAGGAATAACTCTCCATTCATTCCTATGGGCCTAAAGGCCCATAGGAATGAATGGGGAGTTATTCCTTATTTGCGATTAGCAATTTGCTAATCGCAAATAAGGATGCGATTTCAAGGGTGCTAGGGGTGTCCAAAGGACCCCTGTAGCACCCCTGAAATGTAATCTACATTGGTGTTGCGCAAACACATGTCCAAAGGACATGTGTGTGTGCAACATGCAACTTAGAAAAATGCATTTTAAAAGCATTTTTTTAAGTTTTCGCTATTTACCACGAGGTTTGACCTAGCGGTAAATAGCGGCCCGAAATTGCGAATTCGCAATTTTAAATGGTTAACTAATTGCATTTAAGGAATCTCAAATAGAGATTCCTTAAATGTAATTCCTTGCAATTTAGCGAAATCGCATTTACCGATTTTTGCATTTGGGATGATGAATCCCAAATGCAAAAATTGCGCTCGCAAAGGGCCAGATTCTCAGAATCTGGCCCTTTGCGAGCGCAATTAAGCGTCATGAATCTGGCTGTATACCTTTAAACTAAAAGGCTGAGAAATCAGAATTGCTGAAGCAGCAAGTTGTTTCAGTAATCTGAGAGGCCTAGCTCTCATCAACATATCAGAACACAGGTCATGTTTTAGATCTTTTCTGATTGGCTGCTAACAGATAAATAGAATAGCTGTGGCATGGACTGCCCAAGTCTCATATGCGGGCCAGCAATCTCACAGTGTTCTGTAGAACACTATTACAGACTCGCAAAACGGGATTCATGTAGGAATCGCATGAATAAGGAATAACTCCCCATTCAGAATGAATGGGGAGTTATTCCTTATTTGCGATTAGCAATTTGCTAATCGCAAATAAGGATGCGATTTCAAGGGTGCTAGGGGTGTCCAAAGGACACCCTGTAGCACCCCTGAAATGTAATCTACATTGGTGTTGCGCAAACACATGTTCAAAGGACTTGTGTGTGTGCAACATGCAACTTAGAAAAATGCATTTAAAAGCATTTTTTTCAAGTTTTCGCTATTTACCACGAGGTTTGACCTAGCGGTAATTAGCGGCCCGAAATTGCGAATTCGCAATTTATAAATGGTTAATTAATCGCATTTAAGGAATCTCAAATAGAGATTCCTTAAATGTAATTCCTCGCAATTTAGCGAAATCGCATTTACCGATTTTTGCATTTGGGATGATGAATCCCAAATGCAAAAATTGCGCTCGCAAAGGGCCAGATTCTCAGAATCTGGCCCTTTGCGAGCGCAATTAAGCTTCATGAATCTGGCTGTATACCTTTAAACTAAAAGGCCGAGAAATCAGAATTGCTGAAGCAGCAAGTTGTTTCAGTAATCTGAGAGGCCTAGCTCTCATCAACATATCAGAACACAGGTCATGTTTTAGATCTTTTCTGATTGGCTGCTAACAGATAAATAGAATAGCTGTGGCATGGACTGCCCAAGTCTCATATGCGGGCCAGCAATCTCACAGTGTTCTGTAGAACACTATTACAGACTCGCAAAACGGGATTCATGTAGGAATCGCATGAATAAGGAATAACTCTCCATTCAGAATGAATGGGGAGTTATTCCTTATTTGCGATTAGCAATTTGCTAATCGCAAATAAGGATGCGATTTCAAGGGTGCTAGGGGTGTCCAAAGGACACCCTGTAGCACCCCTGAAATGTAATCTACATTGGTGTTGCGCAAACACATGTTCAAAGGACTTGTGTGTGTGCAACATGTAACTTAGAAAAATGCATTTAAAAGCATTTTTTTCAAGTTTTCGCTATTTACTACGAGGTTTGACCTAGCGGTAAATAGCGGCCCTATGATGAATCCCAAATGCAAAAATTGCGCTCGCAAAGGGCCAGATTCTCAGAATCTGGCCCTTTGCGAGCGCAATTAAGCTTCATGAATCTGGCTGTATACCTTTAAACTAAAAGGCTGAGAAATCAGAATTGCTGAAGCAGCAAGTTGTTTCAGTAATCTGAGAGGCCTAGCTCTCATCAACATATCAGAACACAGGTCATGTTTTAGATCTTTTCTGATTGGCTGCTAACAGATAAATAGAATAGCTGTGGCATGGACTGCCCAAGTCTCATATGCGGGCCAGCAATCTCACAGTGGTCTGTAGAACACTGTGGTATCCCTCTTATGATTTATTCTTTTGTCTGTGGTAAGTAAGTAGAAACAAATCGTGAAAATGTTGATTTGTCCTGGATTTGTTTTCATTAAAAATACATTCTCACAAAACCACCTTACATTGTAGCAGCACACAAAACATTTGGTCAGTGAGAAACGTACATGTTGCCAGTTTTTCTACATGTTGTACATCGCATAACAATGAACATAGGTAAATCAAATTCCCAAACCTGATAACAGCAACCATGCAAAAGGGGGCAGCTGATTTTGATAGTAAAAGATATATAAAATACCTTTACGATGAGAAAAAGGAACCCTCCTAATAAATCGGACTGGCCATATGAAAGAATATCGACCTCATTCGTAGAGTAATGACAATATGTGACCTTTTGGCCATCACAGTATGATGGTGTGTATACATACATATGCAAAACACATTGAAAACCTACAGAGTAATACAAAATACCAAGTATAGACAAGAAAGCAAGGGTAGACAAGAACACAAAGATATTTCAATACAAAGGGGACACACATAACAGCTGCAATGTAAGGCGAATGACAACATCACAACAGTCTATCCACCTGCTAAAGATCAGCTACACACAGGAATATTTGCAAAGCGAAATACAGTAGCAGAACTGGAAATGAATAATGCTACAAAAGCTCTAATAGATGACCCATGCTGAGGACAAATGTAACAAGAAGTAGATACTCTGAAATGTAGCAGAAAACCTATGCAGTGTTAATAAATGGAAGGAAAGGCGATATATCTATGAAATATTCCTGATCTGAACCAGAAGTGACACTAAATAATTGCAGCAGTGTGTGGAGCAAAAGGATAGGTTGGGATGGACCTGCATACTCAAATTCCTGAAAACATGAATGGAAGGACAGTGCCTCACGAGGTGGCATGCCAAGGCGAGAGTTGGTGATGGTTATCAGAATAAATTGTCTGTGATCGTTTTATTTTTTTTGTAAATATTTTATTGTTTTTTTATTTAGTGACAATGTACAGATACACATGACATATTACATATTACATATAACGGGTGATAGTTGTTGCCGGTAACATGCTCCTGTTTTTCTTTCATCTATGTCGCTATAGTTGTACAAAAGTTCTCGTGTGCTTGCCGATCTTTAGTAGTGGGCGTGTTGGTGGAATGTTTTTCAACTCATTCCCCCGTTTTGAACACATAAAACATAACATATAACATAAAGGTGTTTGACTGGTGGTTGTGGATTGACCGTCTGTCTTTGATTGACTTTCTCGCTGTTTTTGCGTCACCGAGCATTTTATGGCAGTTTATATGGAGTTAGGAATTTGTCTAGGGTTATCCACATCCCTCTGTCCGGCTTCCTCCATGGTTTGTGTCTTAGTGCAGTGTTGTCTGCCCCTCTTAGGTACCTCACCCAGTTCAGCCAACCTTTGAAAGTAGCTTTTGTGGTGTCTTTCCAACTGGCCAGCACTGTTTTTGTCGCGCTCGTCAGAAGGAAGTCTAGGAGGTTTCTGTCCTGTTGTGTGGTTATGTCCGTGGTGGTATGAGCTGTGGTTATGGTTAAAAATTCTTGTTTCAGGTTGCATCCTAGGGCCTTGTTAGTAAAGTAGAGGCACCTTCGTCCAGAATTTGCTCACCCTGCTGCATTGGAAGATGAGGTGAGCAAGGTCCCCCTTTTCTTTATTGCAATTCCAGCAGAGGTCGTTTTCAATAAGACCTATCTTTGCTAGTTTAGCTGGTGTCCAGTACGCTTGGTGCAGTAGCCAGAATTTCATTTGAGCAAGCACCGGCGATATCATAGTTTTAGTTGGGGACACCCACATAATGTGAGCTTGCTGTTCAGTGAGTTTGGAGCCTAACTGCGTTTCCCAGTAGTTGTTGTTCTTGCTGTTGAGATTGGAGGAGGCCGGGTGAAGGAGTTTGTATAGGTGTGAAACTTGGTATCCCGTCATGTTTAAGTTTTTCATGAATCGGAAGATTGATAGTGCCTGCTTGGTTAGTTTTGATTTAGTGATGGCAGTTTTAATGGCTAGGAAACTGTATAACTTTATTTCTGGGAGGGCATGTTTTTCCTTTAGGTTGTTGAAAGTGAGAGGTTCACTCCCCTCTTCCAGTTGCACTGGGTGAGTGAGTCCCCGTTGTTTCCATGTACTTATGTCGAGTGGTCTCCCCTTGTAAGTAAAATTGGGGTTTTCCCAAAGTGATACCCACATTAAGTTTTTGATGCTAGCTTTGAGTTTTTGGTCTACCTTGAGCAGAGCATGCTTCGTTATTTTGAGGATCGGGTTACTTTTAGTGTCTGTTTGTTGGACGTGAGGAGGACTGAGTACCGCTTTTGGCCGCCATAAGTGTGGCAGGGTATGCTCAGACGTGAATCCCTTGCTCACGTTACCACTGAATAAAAGCACGCCGGGCTGAAGACGGCTGGAATGCCAGAAACCGGTCCTCGGAAGCTTGTTTCCGGTCCAGGGAAGACATGGCTTGGCAGTTCGGGCTGGACTGTTCCCATGAGGCACAGGGTCAGACTGATTTGCATATAGCCATGTCTGAACTGGGGTGGCAGAGTGGGCTAAAGAACGATCTTTTGACTGGGTGTGAGTGTTTGATTGATTCAGATGCTCAGTCCATCACCACCCCCTTTTGTACCGCTTATGGTGTTCATGAGGGCAGGTAAGGATGTAGAAGGATCTCCTGTTATTATCAGTATATCATCTGCGTAGGCCGCCAGTTTGGCTGTGGTGTTGTTAATGGTTATGCCCGCTATGTTATTGTTAGATAGAATGTCTCTGATCAGTGGCTCTAGTGCCAGTAAGAACAGCAGTGGGGATAGTGGGAAGCCTTGTTTAGTCCCTCTTTGGAGGTTAAAAGGGTCCGAGGTGGTGCAGTTGATTGCAATTTGTGCTTTGGGGGCCTTGTACAGAGCCATGGCCATCCCTAAGAATATTTTTCCGAGATTGTATGCTTGCAAGCATTTTTCTAAGAATTGACAGGACACCCTGTCGAAGGCCTTTTCTGCATCTAGTGTGATTGTTACTGCAGCGTTGTGAGATTTAGAGCAGTATTCGATGACATGACAGAGGAGTCTTGTGTTGTCATGCGACATACAGGTTTTCATGTAACCTACTTGTGTGCTCCCTATAAGCTGTGGGAGTATTTTGTTAAGTCTTGTGGCTAAGATTTTGGCATATATTTTGCAGTCTAAGTTAATGAGGGATATGGGGCGGTAGTTTTTCGGCCATTGTGGGTCCTTCCCCTCTTTGGGTATTACGATTATGTTAGCTTGTGCCATCGTGTCTGTTACCTTTCTCTCCTTCCCGCAGTGGTTGAATACTAAATCAAGACCGGTAGTAGCTCGTCTTGGAATGATTTGTAAAACGGCGCTGTATAACCATCTGGGCCCGGGGCACTATTGGCTTTTAAGGCCTTGATGGCTGCCGAAACTTCGAGTGCTTTGATTTCTTTGCCTAGCTCTGTTGCTTCTTCTGTCAATATCGTGGGTAGATTTAACCTCTCTAGATGGGCCTTGGTTCCCTCCTGATCGAGATTTTCAACTTTTTCGTAGATCTCCTTGTAGAACTCCATGAAAATGTGTAGGATGTCTTTGTGCCTGGTGTGCGTTTTATTGTTAGTGTCTGTTATTGAGGGGATATATTGTTGTCTCTGCTTATGTTTGAGGTACGATGCTAGGATTTTTCCTGCCTTGTTTGCTTCACAGAGGTTGATTTGTTTGTACTTTCTTATCCATAGTTCGGCACGCTCGCTCAGGATTCTGTTGTATTCGTACTTTTTCTTTGTAAGTTCTATCAGTGTGGTTGAATCTGATGTGTCTCCTATGTGTCTCATCTCTAGTAGTTTAATGTATTTTTCTAGCTGGTTCAGCTGTGCCTTAGCTTCTCTGTCCCTTCTCGCCTTGATTTCTATTAGCGTACCCCTGATGTTTTCTTTGAGGGCGCCCCACACGTTTTTTGAGTCTACGTCGAGAGTGTCGTTCTCCTTGATGTAATCTATGATGACTTTCTGGATTCTGCTTTTGTCTTCCTGTTTAGTCAAGACAAAGTTGTTAAATCGCCATCTGCAGGTGAACTGTTCGTTGTGTCTCCCTGTGAGGTGTAAGCTGATGCAGGAGTGGTCTGAGATTGTTCTGGCTGCAATGTCTGTGTGCTCTATTAGGTGTGTGTGTGTGTGAGCTTGATTTGAGGATGTAGTCTATTCTGCTGTAGGAGTTGTGTGGGTTGGAGTAGAAGGTGCAGTCTCAGGTGTCGGGGTGCTGCAGTCGCCACAGATCTACTAGGTTGAATCTGTTACATATGTTTGTTAGCTTCTTGTCAGATGTTGGGGTATGTGATTGGGTTTTTGATTGTCTATCTAGGATGTGGTCAAGCGCCATGGTGAAATCACCTGAAAGGACGGTCACGTTGCGTGGGTTGCTGGTCTCTAAATCTTTTTCTATCCCCTCCCAGAATGCAGTGTCGTTGTTGTTTGGTGCGTATATGTTTGTCGCTAGTATTGTTTCTTCCCCTCTTTTCAGGTGCGTGATCAATATTCTGCCTTCGTTATCACACCTCTCATTCTCGATGGTTATTTCCGCATTGTTCCTGATTATTGTAATGAGACCTCTTTTTTTCCCTACTGCCGGTGAGCATGCAGTCTGACCTTTCCACCTAGCTCTGATTTTGCTCGCCTCGGCTGCGGAAAGTTTGGTCTCTTGTAGCATGAAGATGTTGCCCTTAGTCTTGGCTAGATAGTCTAGTATCTTCTTTCTCTTGATGGGGTGATTTAGACCTTTAACGTTAAGGGAGATAATCTTTAGATCAGTTGATAACTTGTTGCTATTCAGTGTCATGGTTTATAGTGCGGTTGGCTTTGTCTGCGCTACTCGTGGGTGCCCTGAACCCTACCTTTGGACTATTTGACCTAGTTGCATGGTTAGAATCAATTGGGTGTGGTGTTGTCAAAGAACCAGATGGTCTATCTGCAGGTTTAGTGCAAACAGAGACAGGGACGAGGACTGGACATACTGGACGAACAGGGAACACAAAACTATACAGACATACATGGCCCTCCCACTCTTCTCCCCTACCCTCCTCCCCACCACCCCCCCCTTCTGATGCTTCGTATTTCGAGCGTGCAACAGCAAGGTCCCTCCCGCGCCGCCCTTACCCCGGGACAATGTCTTTCTAGAGCTTGCATGTTAAAGGACATATCTTTCTGTTGAGCCTTTTTCTTGATGTAGCTTTTGTTGTAGAGTCATTCACAGTGTTAGTCTGTATGCGAGGTAGTCTTGTATCTTCGTCTTTAAGTGATATCTTATGTGTCCATTCACCAAATTGTTTATGATGCTATACTGTGGGACCTACTTGCAGTGGTGCCCAGTACTTCTGCTTGTTGGCTTTCTCTTAGTCTGTTGGTGAGTTCGGTGAGGCACTTCTTTTCCTCGTCGGCGCAGAGTCTTCCATTTCTTGAGATGGTGGGCCCTGTAGAAAGCGTGACAGTTCTGCTGGGTGTTAGAAAATTAGCATGACCCCCTTGTTGTATATTCTGAATCTTGTAGGGTCTGCGAAGGAGAAGGTGATGTTTTCTTTTCTCAGCCTGTCTCTCTGGGCTAAAAAGCTCTTTCTGATGTCGACTATGGGTTTCGAGTAGTCCTGTATGAAGATGACCTTTTGGCCATTCCATTGCAGGTTGGGGATCTTCATTGCTACTCCAAATATGGCATCCGTTTGGTGTGAGCGTAGTGGTCTACAAATTATTGGTCTTGGGCCTGTTCTTCCCGTTGCTGGCACTCCGTATGCCTTGTCTAGCTCGAATGGGCCCTCGAACTTGAGGTTTGTCAGTTTTGGGATGAGATTCTGCATTAGTGAAACACATGAGCCAGCCTTGTCTTCGTCTCCCTCCGGTACTCCCAAAATTCTTATGTTTCCTTTCCTGTTGCGGTCCTCGAATTCTGCGGCTTGTCTGCGGAGCTCGGTGGTAGCGTTAGCGATATTCCCGATGGCCTTTCCTGTGAGTTGTGATCTGTCCTCTATATCGCTGACTCTTTGTTCCGCTGCTTCTAGCTTGTTGTTCGTTGAATGGATGTCCGCTCTGATGGCGGCAAGCTCTAGTTGTATAGTGTCTGTTGTTTTTTTCGTGGTCTTTGCCAAGTCGTGGACTTCAGCAAATCTTTTGGGATGCTGTCCAATGTGCTACTAATATCTGCTCTTTGTTTGATGGGTGAGTCCATGCTACTCTCTGTTCTGTTCTTCTTTTGCTGTTGCAACAATTTACCATCGTTACCAGCCATTTTCTTAGTTCCTTAGTGGCTCGCGGAGCTCACTGTTTGAGCTATGGGCAGTCTGTGTGGTGTGAGTTGCGGTTGTTGGTTGATGTAATGATTGCGGTTTCAGGGTTTCCTCCTTTTTCTTTGCTCTTATTCATTCTGTCTTGGTCTGTGATAGATGCTTGTGGTTCGCTTTCTTATTTTATGCCAGCGTGGCCTGTTACGGTCTCTGGTTCTGTTTGGTAGTAGGCGGTGTCTTTGGTGTCTTTGTTGAGCTATTGCTCTGTCACAGTTTGTTTGCTCTTGTCGCATTGTAGGTTTTTGTCTCGTGTTAATCTGCCTGCTGCTAGGCTTGCCTTTATCTCTTGAGTGGTCTTGTGTCTACCTACGTACTTGCCTGGAGTCTTGTGCGCGACCGTTTTCGCTCTCCCTCTTGTGCACTTCATATGCTTAGATCTCTCACGGTGTCTCCGCTGTTGTTGATTCTCCGTGCTGGTGCGCCCTCAGTCGGCGCGAGACTTATTTTGTGGGTTGGGGTTCTTTTCTCCCCCCTGGTGTGGTTTCGTTTTCTTTCCTCACCCTCCTCGCTTGCTGTGTTTGCCTATTGTCTTTTTGCGTCTTTTCACCCTTCCCGCAAGATGGCGGCACCTTTCAGTTTTGTTCGTTTTGGCTTGGGCGGGGTTCTGGGCGAGAAGTCATCCAGAGCATCGGTGTTTGTGTCTGATTGGGCTCTGTATTTCTTTTCTGTCTTACGGCTTCTATCGCTCTATCCTGTTAGTTTACGTTTTTCTTTCTACACACTCCTCTCCTGTTGTGGTCACCTAGCGTCTTTTTGCGCCTTTCCGACTCCCCCGCAAGGTGGCGGCACCCTGGCTGGTGCTTGCTTTTCGGTTTCAGTTTCATTTGTTTTGGCTTGGGCAGGGTTTCAGAGGAGATATCCCTCTGAGCGTTGATGTTTGCATCTGTGTGTGCTGTGCTTCTTTTCTGTCTTCCGGCTTCTCTCGTACCCTCCATTATATCTTTGTCCATGAATTATTTACACAAAAGGACAGAGATGGGTGGCAAATTAATGTCAGTAAAAATGAATGAAAAAATGAAAAAGCACCAGATAAATTGTTTATCCCGGCCCATCTGACTTCCTTGGAAAAACTTTAAAAGAGAGAGTTGCTCCTGTTTCAGACTGGTCAGCAAAATGCAAAAGTTGGGTAAAATCAACCCAGACCAGGGAACTATAATTCTGGACACAGAGTAAGTTGCATTTCAGACCACTCCATTGCCAAGTGCACACACCTGAAATCAGGTTTGCAAGTGGCATAATGCTATCTTCCAGTGAAGCAGTGAAATTGAGCACCATCACAGGCAACATCTGGACTTGTCTTTTTGTCAAATGCCTGTCTGTGCCAGCTGCCATGATACGTATAACATCCAGTGTAGCTTCATACTGCTGAGCCAGCTGAGTGTCGAAGATGTTGTAGGAGGTAGTAACCAAAATGAACAATGGTGAAACAATGTGTTCATGGGGTGGTGGTGGGGATGTCATAGAAGATATTTGCAAGACAGTAGCTCAGGAGTTTATATTCCAATACATTTGAGAAAAGCCTGTCCATACATCCATAATCTTCCAGGAGTCATCTATTGTTTAGCATTTGTGGTGGAGGACGTGTTTGGGCATTGGGTCTGAATTTTTATCCAGGCCCTAAATAGGTTCACCCTCTTTCTTAAATGTATAATTCTGTGCTAAAAATGTTTCTTTTGCTTAGAGTTCCGTATATTACATCATCAAAGTTACGATAATGGGTTTATGTTATGTTATGTTGTTATGTTATTTGAATTTTTAAGCGCGCAGCTGCCCCAGCTAAGGGGCGTCCCGGCGCTATAGCTGGAAAAGGTAACATAACTAACACAGAAAAAAGAAGGAGTAATTAATAAGGCAGAGGAAAGAAATGGGTTTTAACAGCTTTCCTAAAAGCAAGAAGATCATCCAGGGTGCGGATGTAGGCAGGAAGTGCATTCCATAATTTAGAGGCCAAGACCGTAAACGATCGGCCACCCAGTCTACATCTCTGAAATCGGGGGACAATTGCCAGATTTTGGCCAGCAGAGCGAAGACTGCGCGAAGGGGTGTACAACGACAAAAGATGCTGAAGGATGATGGGGGTATCAAATTTAAGAATTTTGAAGGCAAAACAGAGGGCCTTGAACTCTATCCGCCTGATTACTGGCAGCCAGTGCAAGTTGGAGATTGTGCTACGGGCTGAATAGAAACGTGGCAGGCCCACCAGGGCTCTAGCTGCCGCGTTCTGTACCCGTTGAAGTCGCAGGACTTCCGCCTGGTTGGCGCCCAAGAGCAGTGAGCTCGCGTAGTCGAGCCTCGATAGGACGCTGGCTTGGATTACCATCTGGCATGTGGAGGCATCAAAAAATTTGAGGATAGGCCTCAAACCATGCAAGATGCCGAAGCACGTGGATGCCACCTTCTTAGTGTGGTACGAGAAGGTTAGTTTGGAATCCAGCCAGACGCCAAGGTTTTTAAGTTCGGAGACCGGTTTAGGGGGAGGTCCCAACTCCTTAGGCCACCAGCTGGCGCCCCATCGATCAGGATGTTTCCCAAGCACCATCTACTCAGTTTTGAGGGCGTTGAGTTGTAGACAGTTGGACGTAAGCCAGCTAGCAACGGCCCTCAAACCGTCCGCAAAGCTCGCCGCCAGTTGGCCAGAGTCCCCGTTAAGAGCCACCGCCAACTGGGTATCATCGGCGTATGACACCATAGTGAGACCCCAACTCTTCGCAACCTCCGCCAAAGGTTGAACGTAGAGGTTGAAAAGAGTGGGGCTCAACGCCGAGCCCTGCGGGACTCCCTGAGTGATGGCATGGGACTTGGATCTAAACGGTGGTGTTACAACCTGAAAGGTTCGTTCCAAAAGGAACGATTGAAACCACTCCAGCGCCCTGCCTGAGATACCAGCCTCAACAAGCCTTCGAATAAGAATGGTGTGAGATACAGTGTCGAAGGCGGCACTGAGGTCCAGAAGGACCAGTGCCGCCGTTTGACCTGCATCTAGTACAGAGCGGAGATGTTCGGCCATGAATAAGAGTGCCGTCTCTGTACTATGTCCAGATCTAAAACCATTCTGTGTAGGATCTAGTAGATGTGCTGATTCCAGATGGTTTGTTAAGATGTTATTAACATGGGCCTCTGTAATCTTTGCCACCCGGGGAAGAAGGGAGATAGGTCGATAACTCTCCGGCTTCGACGGATCCAATCCAGGCTTCTTTATGATGGGCATGATGCAGGCAGCCTTCCAACTAGGTGGAACTGAACCGATGGTAAGGGATTGCTCCACCAGATGGCGGATAGGAGGAAGGCAAAAGGGCGCCGAGTCCATAAACTGGGCAGGTCTCAAAGGGTCATCTGGTGAGCCAGACTTGACCTTGGCTGCCAGGAGATTAAACTCCTGCTCTGATGGTATAGGGAAAGAGGCCAAGCATTGAGAAGTACGCAATGTCAAGGTCGTACTGTCAGAGTCAACTTTGGGAAAAGAGCTGTAGATGGCATTTACTTTTTCCACAACGAAGCTGGCTAGCGACTCACAGTGGGCAAGGGAACAGATCTCCGTAATAGGAAGTCTGTTTACTGTGAGCTCCTTCAAGACTTTAAAAACCAGTTTGGACGGGTTAGAGCTCGCCTGGAACTCCCGTGCATAGTAATCAGCTCGGGCCCGGCAGACAGCTCTGTGATATGTCTTTACCTTGGCCAGGTAGCATACTTTCAGGTCTTTATCATAGTTCTTCCTCCATGCTCTTTCAGCTTGTCGGCAGGTAGCTTTAATACACCTGAGTGCCTCCGTGTACCAGGGATTAGGCTGAGAATGTCGATTCCTACACCAACCAGCTGGGATTAATACGTCAAGGACTTTAACAATCCAGGCGCAAAAGATGGAATACCCGGTTATCCAGTGATCTCCTAGTCTGAGCCATGATTCAAGATTAGACTGAGCAAACAAAAGGTGCTTGCATTTATTCTTACCAATGGCAATTGGTCAGGAAGCACGCAAACCCATCATTCTTTTACCCACCATGCCACCTCAGTTTGTATAGAGCCATATCCAAATCAGGCTTCATCCTGTCCAGTAATAACAGTTCAGCCGCACTGCAAGGTCAGGTCCTACCTGAACTGGAAGACAAGAAACCCAAGACCAGTTTTGACGTGATTGGGGCACTTCAGTCCAGTGTATTCTGGTTTCAGTGGCACAGTGAGGAAGGGAAGCACATCTGGGCATAGTCTTGCCAACGTATGGTGTCACATCAGACACACACAAGTTGAAAGGAGGAAAGTTTGTATTTAGTAGAACCAATGCCTATTGTTTGGGGTAGCATTCCTATCCATTGTTCTTATGCCCATCATGCCTCCTCAGTTTGGACTCTGGCACATGCAAACCAGTCTTGACTGTCCGATATGAGCAGTCCAGCCAGAACTGTGAGGCCAGGCCCACCCTGAACCAGAACACAAGCAAGCCAAGAACGGGTTTGCCCTGATATTTGCTCTCCATTCAGTGGCACAGTGAGCATGGGACCCAGATCTGGGCATACCCTTGGCCACTTAGGGTGTCACATCAAATGTATACATAAAAGGTGATGAAAGGAATGCTTGCATTAAGTATTAGCTGTGGGTATCACTCCAACCGATCATTATTTTGCCCATCATGCCATCCCAGTTTGGAATCAGCCATATGCAAATCGGTCTTGACCCTGTCCAATAAGAACTGTACAGCCTTAACTGTCAGGCCAGGTTTTCCCTGAATCAGAACACAAGCAAACCAAGACCTGTTTCACCTTTATTTGTGCCCTTCAGTCAGGTGTAGTTTGATTCCAGTGGCCCAATGACCGATGTCTGGGAATATCTTTGGCCACTTCGGCCTTCAAAGACCCTAGTTTGTACATACTTTATGTTCATCAACATCCCTTAACAAGACCACTAAGGGTTTCTCAGGTAATCAAATCCCCGCAACAACCTAATTTGATTTAAGAACTCTTTTCATTCATTTCATTTTTAAACTTTATTCGGTTATTAGATAAAAACAACCATAAAAGTACAGTTAATACATTACATTTCAAAATATTCATAAAAACAGTGTTAATAAGGACAAAAAATAAAATATACTCATCATATTTCATTAGGTGAACTCTTTTCAAATTAAGTATAGCTTTTTATATGCTCTCTACATGTGAAGATTGTGCCTAGTTATTGATATCATTTTCTTCCCCTTATCATCCCTGAACTCAATTTAAATTGATGTCTAGAAATGGTGTTTCACTTCTATTCCAAGTTTGAATTTCAGCTGCACTATCATGACCTGAATTGCAATTTGGTAGCACATTACCGAATTACAAGTTGGGTTGACAACTTTAAAAACAATTAACTATATGAAAGGGGTGTGATTAGGGCTCCCCTTCTAAATACCAAATCGTAGAGGTATGTACTAATGTTTTGCAACCAAAATGTGATCCCAAAAAGATTGTAGTTTACCACCAACTTAAAGAGGGTGGTAACCCATTTGCAAATGGGAACGGGTTACCTTGGGTCCCTTCCTCTTTGATACAGACCACTGCCTACTCTTAAAAAATAAAAAGAAAACATTTCATTTTTTGGTTTATATGCATCCTTTTTTCCTTTAAAGAAAACGGACTACAGAAAAAAAGATTTATTTACCAAAAAGCAATCACAGACATGGTGGTCTGCTGATCCCAGCAGGCCACCATCCCTGTGACAACAGAGAATCACTGGTGGGTCTCAAATCGAGACCTACTTTATCAATATTCATGAGTCTGGTTGAATTGTAACCCACTGCGAATCTGAAGTTTGCAAAGCAACCTATTAGTACATAGGTCACTTGAAAAATTACTGCACTTGTCCAGAAAATATTTATGACCAGAATTTCGTGAACAGTTTGTGGTATCTTGGTGATGTCACAGCTGGAATCTGGGTATGTAAGGTAACACTCCCAGGCACACAAACAAGGTAATGGCACACTAGACTAGGCAAACAACTAGATCAGTTTAGAAAATATACATTTTTAATGCGATAAAAATAAATGATAAAAATAAATACATTGATCAGAATTGATAAAATGACATTGTATTAATACATATGTATTCACAAAATAAGTTATTATTAAAAGAGTAGATGGTTTCCTGTCGACGCGTTTCGACATAAAGACTATGCCTTCATCAGGACTTTTACCATCATATTGCTGTTTAGTTCAGTTCAAAAATCGATTTTGATTTTCAGTTTCCCTGCTGATTATGTACTTGTTCCAAACTAGATGGTTTGAAATCTTACTGATGTCATGCAGCAGAGCAGTATGACCTGATATATAGTTGGGTATTCCGATTTAAAATTTCAAGTACTTTTATTTTTCTATGGGTTTCGGCTCCGTAAAGCGCGTCACAGCGATATCTTGATATTTTATACTTTTTTCAAGCCGTGCGCACGATACATCGGTAAATACACGAGGGTGCGGCGATTCAGGATACACTGCTTAGCGGGTCGGTTTTCAATTCGGTTGTTCGATTTGAAAACTGACCCGCTAAGCAGTGTATCCTGAATCGCCGCACCCTCGTGTATTTACCGATGTATCGTGCTCACGGCTTGAAAAAAGTATACAAGATATCAACATAGCGCTACGCCGTCGCCGCACACGTTTAAATCAAGCTACGAGGACGCCGTTGGACCGTTATAGCACAACGCTACGTATCCCAGGTTAGGTCCATCTAAAATATCAAGATATCGCTGTGACGCGCTTTACGGAGCCGAAACCCATAGAAAAATAACGTCCCAAACTCAGGGAAGTCGTCGTCTAATGGACCTTTAATAACTCCATGGTTTTTAAAAACAAAATTGAAAGTTATAGCCGAAATAAAGCTATCTAATTAAGATAACTAAGTACTTGAAATTTTAAATCGGAATACCCAACTATATATCAGGTCATACTGCTCTGCTGCATGACATCAGTAAGATTTCAAACCATCTAGTTTGGAACAAGTACATAATCAGCAGGGAAACTGAAAATCAAAATCGATTTTTGAACTGAACTAAACAGCAATATGATGGTAAAAGTCCTGATGAAGGCATAGTCTTTATGTCGAAACGCGTCGACAGGAAACCATCTACTCTTTTAATAATAACTTCTTTTGTGAATACATATGTATTAATACAATGTCATTTTATCAATTCTGATCAATGTATTGATTTTTATCATTTCTTTTTATCGCATTTAAAATGTATATTTCCTAAACTGATCTAGTTGTTTGCCTAGTCTAGTGTGCCATTACCTTGTTTGTGTGCCTGGGAGTGTTACCTTACATACATTGTTTACCCTGTCCCAGGATATTGATCCATATCAGGGGGTCCTTGTTGTTAACACGCTGGAATCTGGAACACTGGATGTCCCAGATTCCAGTAGAGAAGTTGCTTTACGTCACAAATTTCTCAGTAGGGGTCAACTCGTCAACGTTTCTATTGATTCATTCATGAACGACTTGAGAATTCTTGCATCAAAATGTAACTATTCTACATTTCACGATCAAATGCTTCGGGATCAAATGGTGCATAAAGTGGCTGATGTCAAACTTCAAGTTAAATTACTGGATGTGGAGGATTTGACTCTCGACAAAGCTTTGGATATAGCTCATAAATTTGAAGACATGAAGTTGGGTTTGAAAGAATTAGCTGAACAAAAAGTGTCTGAAGTTAATGCAATAAAAAAAAGCAATGCTGATGAATCTAATACTAGTAAAGTAAAGTACAAAAGTCAGTTCTCTCAGTCAAAAGATTGTATATGTTTCAAATGTGGAATTCCAGGTCATTTATCAAATGACAAAAAGTGTCCTGCTATAGGGCAAGTATGTAGATACTGTAGATTGAAAGGACATTACACCAGAATGTGCAGAAACAAGAACAGATTTAAGAACACAAATTCTGATCGGAGAAGTGGAAACCATGAAAATATAAGAGAAGTCAATTCTGATGATGATGAATATCTTTTGACTGTGTATGAAATGAATACTGATCCTAAAGATGCACCCTACTGTACCGTGAAAATTGGTGACATTGATGTAAAGATAATGGCTGACTCTGGGGCTAGGCATACTCTCATTGGGGAAGAGTGGTTAAAAGATTTCTCTAACATTTCTTTATCGCCCCCTGACATTAGATTACTTGGTTATGGAAAGAAAACATTGATGTTTTAGGATTTTTTGTTACCACTTTGAATTTTAAAGGCAAAACAATTACTTCTAAAGTCTAGGTAGCGAAGGATGGTTCATGTCTTTTAGGTTGCCTCTACAAAGAGAGTTAATGATTAAGTTGGAACCTAATCATCCAGACCAAGTGTTAGGGTATTCTGATCTAATTTTACATATAGAGAGTGATCCAATTGCAGAATGGGAAAAAAGGTTTCCTAGTGTATTTTCATCATCTAAACTAGGTTTACTAAAAAATGTTGCACATAAAATCATTCTCAAGCAAAATGTAATTCCCAAAGTTCATAAAGTGAGGAATGTCCCTTTACATCTTAGAGAAGCTGTTAAATCTGAACTTCAAAGACTATGTGACTTAGATATCATAGAGGAGATAGAATCTTCAGAATGGCTATCTCCAGTGGTAGTAGCTCACAAGCCCAATGGCAAAGTTAGGTTATGTGTCGATTTAAGGGATCTGAACAACTGTGTGTGGGTTGATAGACATCCATAACCCAACATTAATGAGATGTTTACTAAATTAAAAGGTGCATCCATTTTTTCGACCCTTGACTTATCTAATGCCTACCATCAGATTGCGTTGCATGAAGAAAGTAAACATCTCACTTCCTTTATTACGTCTGAAGGTGCTTTTAGATATAAAAGAATGCCCTTCGGCTTAATATCTGCATCATCTTTTTTTTTTCCAAAGAGTCATGGACAATTTATTCAAAGATGTTAAAAATGTGCTATATTTTCAAGATGATATCTTAGATTTAGCTGCTGATTCATCTGAGCACACAGATATTTTACACAAGGTTCTTTGTATTTTACAAGACAATGGTTTAACACTTACCAAGGAGAAATGTAAATTTGGGGTTTCATCTGTTGATTATTTGGGGCATTCGATTGACAAAAATGGCATTTCTCCAAAGCAAAATTTGATTAGGGCCATTGAATCTGCTCCTGATCCTGAGAACAAGGACTTGCAGAATATTATGCGAAATCTATACCTTTGTTTTCTGACAAGACTGTACATATGAGAAATCTCATGAAAAAAAACTCATCATTTTTGTGGGTTGATAACTCTATAAAAGAATTTGGTGAACTCAAAAAGTGCATTTCTGCTGCTCCTGCGTTAGCTACATTTAACACTGCGTATAGTTCTATAATTGTAGCAGATGCTAGTAATGCAGGCATAGGGGCGGTGTTAATGCAAGATCAAAAAGGTCATTTGGTTAACATGGTTTTGCATCCAGACCATTAAGGGGAGCAGAATTTAAATACTCCACATTAGAAAAAGAAACACTTGCATGCTGGTGGGGAATTGAATATTTCTGAATATATGTTTTTGGTACCATTTTCAAGGTAAGATCAGACCATCGCCCCCTGGTTGATCTATTCACGACAAAGGAGTGTGATAAAGCTACATCTAGGATTGCACGATGGCAATATAAGTTGCAAGATTTTCATTTTAAAATTGAATATCTTCCGGGGATTAGAAATGTTTTAGAAGACAGTTTATCAAGATTACCAGTCCCTGATGACAATGTGGTTGAAGAGGATAATGATTTGGATAATGTAATTTCAATATGTGAGGTGTCTAAAGGTTGCATTCAGGAAAAAGAGTGGAGATTGTCTTGTGATAATGATTTAATCTTGAAGAAGGTGACTGAATATGTAAAATCATCTTGGCCTAGGAAGGCTGATTTGACTGAAGATATGCTTCCTTTCTTTCGGGTTGCATATGAGTTATCTCTGAAGAATGAATTTTTAGTTAGGGGGTTGCAGTTAATAGTACCATGTAATTTGCAACAAGTCATTTTAGAAATGGCTCATGAAGGGCATCCAGGAATGTCAAGTATGGAAAGGAAAATCAGGAGCGAATTTTGGTGGCCAGCCATGGATAAAGCAATAGAATGTAAAGTTAGAGATTGCATGGAGTGTTGCCTGAGTGATAAATCCCAGAAAACTATAACTCATGAGCATCTACCAGTGTCAAGGCCTTATCGTGCATGGCAATCCATTTCATTGGATATTGCAGGTCCTTTGTGTTTAAACAACAATTCGGTCTATGCCATCATTCTTGTTGATCAGATGTCTCAGTGGCCTGAAGTAAAAATTGTACCTAACGTAACTTCTAAGGTAGTTATACAATTTTTAATCAAAATTTTTGAGAAAGAAGGTTTTCCTGAATCTATCACTAGTGATAATGGGGTACAATTTGTTTCTTTGGAAATGAAAGAGTTTTTTCAACGTCATGGGATTATTCACAAACGTGCTTCTGTTTATTACCCACAAAGTAATAGTATTGTTGAAAGGTGGATTAGGGTTTTTAAAGAAGGTTTACAATTGGCAATGTCTCATGGGAAGGATTGTAAACAGACTTTGAGTGAAATATTGTGGTGCTACAGAAATACTCCTAGAAGTATGCATGATCTAACTCCTTTTGAAAAAATGAGAGGTAGGAAATGCATTTCCAACATGTATCAATCTTGGATGAAAGACCTGTTTCTTGAGGAGAAGGATAAGAGGGATATAGTTGTTCTTAGTGGAAATGTGAAAACTCTCTTATCAATGTCAATGACTGGGTTAGAGTAAAAAAAGGTAGGTTTGTTAAATCCTGTGAATCTATATTTTCTAATCCTTTGAAAGTTCTTCGAGTTGGGCGTCAGGTTGTGGAAATATCTGATGGTAATGTGTGGAATATGTCCAAAATTGTCAGAATTCCACAATGGTTATGGCCTAATGTAAAGTCTGATGATTCTGTTTCTCACAAGCTCTCCAGATCTGTCAATAACAGTAGGAATTGGAGAAAGTTCACCAATACATGTGATGGTTCTTCTTCCGATCAAATTGTGCAAAGATATCGTCAACGTCCTGCATGGTTCAGGGATTATTATGTGGATTATTGATCACCGTCTGTTTATAACAAATGTTGTGTAATTTCTTTTCCTATGCGTTTCATGTTCTCTGTTAATTTATATTTGATTATACTGTTCTTTTATTTTGGTTAACATTGTTAAATTGCTACGAAGGGGGATGTGTAGTATCTTGGTGATGTCACAGCTGGAATCTGAAACACGGGATGTCCCAGATTCCAGTAGAGACAGTTAGACCGAGGCTTTTTATATATAGACATCTTAAAAGCTTTTCTTAAATAAAGCTATCTAATTAAATATATTTATTGGAGGACCTTACCTTATTTCACAGTTGTATGTGTAGATATAGCCACATGTTCGGCCATTTTCTTTTATCACTCGCAATTTGTGAATTTTAGCGACTCGCAATTTGCAAATCGCAAAAGAAAGGTACTAATGCATCTCAGACACATTTTGCGATTCCAAATGGGGTTGCAAATGACCTGCATCATCGATATTCATGAGTCAGGTCACAATATGCGACCCAACTGAAATGGGCAATGACACACATGGGGGCCCGCTGGGGACAGTAGACCCCATGTCTGTTTGCTTTTTAAATAAAGCAACTTTTCTTTTTAATGCAGCCCACTTTCCTTAAAGGAAAACGGAATTTGTTTCAAAACCAACAAACATTTGCAATGCATTAGGTCTCACATTTATGAGAGTTTGAACTATTGGCATTGCAAATAAAAAGGCCTTTTATTTATGTGTTTGTTTTAAAACAGATAAATTAAAGGCATTGCCATTTACAATGCCAAGGTATGCGTCCTGTATAAACATTACCCTGACTACCACATTTTCTCCTTTACTATTGTAGGAGATGGTCTCTATTCAAGTGTCCCTGTACTCTCCCTCACTGGGTTTCCCTACTCAACACCTCACTTCCGTTCCAGTTGCAGGGTGTGAAGTACAGTGTCCTGGCTGTGGACCTGGAAGGACACTCTCTTGCAGGGCACTAGTGTCCTTAAACCGTGGCACACTTTATGTGGCATTAAAGTATCGTGAGAATCATTTCCTAAATCAGCCCCTAATATAGGGGTTACCCATGCTTAGGTGCAGTGTGTCCTCAGATCAAAACATCTGTGTACTAAGCAGTACATAAACAATCAATATTTGTGCTGTCATGGTATAAAATAACATGATACATGCAAGTGCACAATAGGTGTATTAATACCATGGTGTCTGTTGACAAATAAATGGGCTCTTGAAGTGAACACACAGAGGATTTTTGGTTCGTAGGTGGTAATGAGTGTCTGGAAAATGACTAGAAAAATATGAAGGTTTGGATTGCAGAATAACAAATATACCATGTGAAAGTAACAAGCGCACAAGCACCAACGGACACTTAGCAACATTTATTACATAAAAACAAACAAAATATATAATAAACACTTTTACACAATCAAAGAAAAAAATGCACAAAGCCAGCGCGAAACAAAATACAAATACATTCAGGAGGGAGTCCGCAGATGAGAGATTCTCAGAGAGGTTTGTCTAACGCCTAACACCCTACCCATACAACGTGAGAGGTGAGAGACACAAGCCAGCTTTCCTTTTCTCGGAAAAGGTCACAGGTTCTTTTTAGGTCTCATTGGTCAGTACTCTCTACAAAGTGGCCAGGAATTGTATGAACATGTAGTCAGAACACCAACACAATGACAGCACTGTCAGAACCTCGCACTGGCTCCAGCATCAATTACAGAGCTCTTAGTGGAGCCCTATCGTGAACGCCCCTCAACACCCTGTGTTGCAAAATAGTATGAAAGACGCACGTGCATACACGCGCGTCATTCCAAACAATAACATTATACCACACCCTGTACTCACTGAAAGATCTTGAAGCAAGTATGTTTGGTACACACGCCACACAATATTTATTTGCTGAATCAAATACAAAACTAGAGAAACACATCTGGGAAAACGAAATACTCTTAAGAAAATGGGCACACATACCATGTAACGTGGTGTAAAACGCGAAATATAAAGTGTCTCTGGCTTGGATTACCTCAAGGAAAATTGCACATATTGTAGGCACGTTAACAGAGTGCCCCGGGGTAACTTGTTTCAGGTGCTGAGCACTGGTAGGACCCGTCCACCTAAAGCCCCGTTTTTAGTAATTAAATTGCCCTCTCCCTGGATCACATACAACATAATAGGAACGCCACCCAACTAACTTGGAGCTTTGATACTTTAATCACACATTCCCGAATTAAGGTCTAAATGAGACAGACATTATAAAACGAATACACCACATAAGCACCATAACATGAATGAAAGTACTTCAAAGCCAAGTCGCACAGGTGAAAGGCTATGTTACAGAACCGTGCAAATGCAGAATTTAAATGCTGCAACATCATTACATTAATGTAAAGTTACAGTACAGTCATCTGATATTGCTATGCTGGCGGGGTACTTGCCCTTTTCACCTGCTCTTTCAAAGCCACTTTGAAACAAGACGCAGGAGCACTGGTAAACATCTTCCTCTTCGTGCGCAGGAGCGTTTGTATAGCGGCTGCTGGATGCATGCAAAATATAGCCATCTGGACAGGTCAGGTACAATATAGCGTGAACTCACCCAGCGAATCCCAGGAGAAAACAAGCAGTTACAAATGCAATAGGACTTGTATTTACACGAGACCTATTGCATTGTAAACAAATGTGTGGGCGGCGAAGAACTTATGAACGGGAGTGGGGGTGGGGGGGTGAGAGAAGTTACAAACTGCAGGAGGAAATGGGGGAGGCAGGGGAACAAAATGGTTTTTAAAGTAAAGGGGCAGATAGCCATGGAAGGAGAAAAATGACGACATGGCTGCTGTCAGGAGGAGGGACTAACAAGCTGAAAACCAATGAGAATGCAGAATTTACAATTTACCCCAATGATAAAGATGCTCGGAAAGTTGGTGGAGCTTCCCCCCACTATACTGTATACTGCATGCCCCGCAAAGTGTGTAGCACATTGCGTTACAACGCTATGAGAGACCAAGAAATGAAAAGTTTCCGTTCTATTTTTAAAGGGGAGGCAGTGAATGGACCATTGCCTGCTCTTAAAAAACGTTTTTGCTGCCAATCACAAATGAAAAGGAGTCCCCTTGGCACCCTTTCCCGTTTGCGAGTGGCTTATCACCTACTTGAGATAGGAGGTAAACTGTGATTGTTTTGCGACTGCATTCCACTCCCAAAACAATCATACAGGCCCTTGCAACTCCTTATTAGGAAGGGACACCCTTAGCACGCCCCTTCCTAACAGCGAATCGCAAACCTTATTTTGCAAGTCGGACATTAATAGGTTACCAACTCGCAAAATAGTGTTGATATATGCTACAACCCTTTTTAGCGGTCGCACCCGGCCCGAATCTCCATTTGTGACGGCTTAAAACAGTTGCACATGTGGCCCTTACCCTGTAGAACTTTCTAGGAAAGATAAATGAGGTGGGAACTTTTGTAGGTTGTTTCAAAAACACAAATCCAAGTGCTTAGTTACAAGCGAGTAGAAACACATTTGCATTTCTGTGCCCCATTTTATTTACCAATACGTTTAAGAATTGTTTTATTCATCGTCTGTCTTCTTGTGAATGATTTTGAAAAGTAGGACGACATTTGCTGTTGACAGAATCCTCTCTGCATGAGTCGCGGGCTTTTAAGGCTCAAAAACAAGATGTGTGAACATTGCTTCCATCGAGAGCTCAGATTTAGGTGAAACCTTCTAGGATCCGAAAAACTTAAATTAGGGAGCATTGTAAATGCACTTATGGAAAGGTATTTTGAACTGGCTTTGGAACCAGAAGTGCCTTAGATCTTTTCAGCTTACACGTGGAGTCCTGTCATTATGCAATGGGATATGCTTTGACAGCTACAGGAAAATACGCATTGCATATTTATGGTTTGCAGTAAACCGCAGAGCTAGTGGGAGAGGTGAACAATAAACAAACGCTATGCTCTGCAGAGCACGTGGGCAGGCAGAACTGACCTACTATTAAAAAGTAAAATATGTACTTGCTCTAATGTCAGCAATTATGTGTTCTAGGCATGCTTTTTTTTTAACAAAAACATTACTTTTTATTCACGACTAGCATGAATAAAATTAATGTAAATTCGAGAGCACGGAATAGCGTTTTCGTCTCTGTTAAAATGAATGTGCATTGTAGTCGTTTTCTGGCTTTTAGCAGCAAGCCATCGAATTCACACGGGGACTGTAGGGTGAATTACACACATAAGGTGACGCACCTAAAGACATCCAAACAGATTATCGACCGAACAGATGATACCGTACTCTATAGGATTATGGATATACTATAGCCGTGCATGCTTAATCTAGGATTACATTTTAGAATATTTTGAGGCGTGCGATGAAGGACAACAGGCACATAATAAGTGTAAACTCACGGCATTGTTCCATCCATAACGTCATTTTCTCATCTAGTACATGAATTACGTCAAACAGGTTCTAAAGTTGCGCCGTCAACATTGCCAGTCAACAGTATTCTACTTAGACGAGTTTTCTCCTAGCAAAAAAATACGTGTAAATATTTGAAAGAAAATTTTTTCACGAAATGTTTGTAAATTATTTGTTCCCAAAGCCTATTACAGGCCAATCTCTAACATTCGGTCTCCCAGTAAAAACAGCAAAACTGACAACTTCAAGAACACGTGGAACTGAAACCCTTCTCTATAATCATCAATCAGGTTTCAGGCACTTAAAGGGTTCTGGCTGCACCTTTAACTATATCAGAAACTCTCGCTATCTAAGGCAAGATGTCAGCCCTAATACCCTTTGGGCCTCATTTATGAAAAGTGATGCATCGCTGGGTGAAAACAGCGATGCGTCACTTTTCACTGCACCCTCCTTGCGACACCAATGATGCTCATATTTACAGTATGACGCATCATGGCGCAAGGAGTTACAGATACGTCAGTATTTCTGACGTACCTGTATGGCGCAAAAGTGACGCAGTGCTAGAGTGTGTCACAAAAGTGACGCAACTCCAGCAATGTGTCCTTTCACATGGGGCAAGCCCCATGTGAAAGGGCCTGCGTCAGTCTTACGCCTGCTGTGAGGCAGGCGTAAGAAATTGACACATTTGTGTCCTAGAAGTGGCGCAGTGAAATCTTATAGATTTCACTGCGTCACTTCTATGACCCTTTCTTGCGTCAGAACGCCCCCCTGCATACATTATACCTGGCGTAGGTGTAATGTAGCGCAGGGGTTTACAAAGTGACGCATCTACCTAGATGTGTCACTTTGTAAATATGGTGCAACAAGGCACATTTTTTACGCTGCTGGTGCGTCTCAAAAAGGGACGCACCGGCGGCGGAAAAGTGACGCATGGTCTCATAAATGAGGCCCTTTGCCCTCTCAGCTTCCGACAGTAAAGTGGACCACAGAATTCTCCTGGAACGCCTTAAAAACTGGGCAGGTATGACTGGACCAAATGCTTTCCCTTAAACTGCATCCAGAGAATTTGGGTCAGGTCAGCAGAGTTATCCTCACAAAGAAAGAGAGAGAGCAGCTTAGAGCTAGCGAGTTACTGAAACGAAGAAGCAGCATCAAAAGTTTATATTAACGGGCAGATACTAGTCGATTTCTTCCGATAAAATGTATCTGATTAAGAATCAGAATCTACAGTTCCAGTAAACTTCAGAACGGCAGTGTAACGACTGGGGATAATTATGCAGTTTGAAAAATAAACTTGGAATACCTAGGAGTATCATCAATTTTGGAAAAAATTAAGTCGGTTTGATTGCAAGTAATTTTTACCAAAATTAAAAAGAAGACAGTATATGAGACAGAACCAATTCCCATGAAATTTGGGTGCAAAACGGAAAACAATTTCTTCTGGTGAAATGGAGGCAAAACACCAATTTTATGCATTCTGAAAAAACTTTAAAGAAAATTTAGAAATTGTTCTTTCATTAATTTGACGTCATTTCGAAACCCAAAGAAAAGCTAAGCTTAGTGAAGCTCAGAATATGTTTAAGGGTATAGTCAAAGCCGAACGTGCTTCCTAGATGAGGGTTTAATGTATTTTTGTATGTTAAATACTGATATCTGTTTTCATGGTGTTTAATATATATATTATGGCACTTTGGATTACAAACATCCTAAAATCGTTAGTTGTTTCTTAGATAATTACAAAAAAATGGTTTATGGTTTGGATGGAACGGTAAATCCTGCATTTCCAATTTATTATTTGGGCGATCTCACCGCCCTGCTGGTAATTCAGCAGTCAGACCGACAGGGAGGCGGGCGGTTGGACCACTCAAAAAGCATTGGCGGTTCCCTTACCGCCAACATCGCAATCAGACCCTTAGTTATTGAGTGGGCCTTTTTTACTTAATTGACAGTATTTTTGATGTGCTTGGAGGTGCCTTACCTCATTCAAACCTTGCCTCATTAAATTGAGGTTTTTAAACCATTTCAAATTCATCAAAATTGTGGGTTTTTTGTTCAGGTAAATTTTGGGGTGTAAAAATTGCAGAGTCCCTGGCACCCATAAATACTCTGATCCTATTAGCTGGAGAATCAAATGTTGTACCAACACCCTCTTTAGGTCCTGTCTGAATATCTTTAAGAATAGGATAGGATATCTGCACAGTACTGATCTCTAGCCAGAAACTTAATGTAAGTGTATTTAGATATAGTTTCAAAAGAAAATGAAGCAATGATAGCAACGATGGAACCCATAATATAGTTGGGACATACTATAGAGGACAAAATATTGAAAAAATATTATTGACAAGTAAGGCCAGATTGCCTCTAATTCCACACTAATGTACCTATGTGATACATATATCTTCAAGGTACATAGACGTGGAGTGAGGAATAGTAAATCTGTACTTCCTTATATGCACTCAAATTTTAATATATTGTCCCTCGATATTCTGTCCTCGATATTCTTGTACCACAATCTGTAGATATTCTTGTAGATATTCCGTAAATTGATCAATCATGTTTATTGTACAAGGCAAAAGTTATGTTATGTTATGTTATGTTATGTGGTTTTTATTAGGCGCGCAAATGCTCCAGCTAAGGAGCGTCTTGGCGCCAGACAAGGCAGCTACACAACACAACTAAATAAAACAGCACAGAACACACAAACTAAGGAAATAAAAATGTTTTTAAGGCGCGACGAAAAGAGAGCACATCGCTCATGGCGCGAATTGCCGGGGGCAAGGAGTTCCACAGAGCAGCGGCCCGCACTCGGAATGAGCGACCACCGGCCCTGCTTCGCTTAAAGCGCGGGACCACAGCCACAGACAAAAGTAACCACATATAAAGCAATCTGACTATAAACTTTAACTTTTGCAGCTGTTTGGAAACAATGTTAAACTGTTCACAATTCCAAATTAATGTTTTTATATCCCAATCTGTCACGTTTATGCAAATAGGGTGAAATGCCACCAAGTGAATTTTAATACAATGAAACTAACTTATGTCCTAAATTCCGTCAAAGTCTCACCCATATTACCAGTTCATGCCATACTACAGGAGAAGTTTGTCAACTATAGCTGAAAATACGGAGGTTTACTTCCTTAATTTGATCGTCATTCTGGTGATGAGAAGCCATTGTTTCCTCGGCACATATTTAAAAAAGAATACAAATACAGTAGAAAAAAGACATTTTGAACGAGACAAAAAGACAGTTAAAAAAATTGAAAATATTGAGCAAAAACATATAAAGGAAGAAGAATTGTAGCATCGATAGAAATGGATTTTATTGCTAAGTGTTTATTCATTAATTATTTTGTAAACAGTTTTGATCAAAAAATCCATTCCCTCTTTAAAATATATAACAGTAAAAAAGTATCAAAAAATACGTTTTTCGGTACTTCTCATGTTCAAGCCTTGTTATTTTTATGACAGGAATTAAAAACCTCCGAACATTTTTGTAGTTTCCACACGTAAACCTTGCATATACATAACCCTGTATTAAACATCCATGTTCAGAAGCGTAGCATCTGAAGACATCACCCATGATAATGGCATAATTAAAATATAATTTACCACGTTGGAAGAGATGAAAGCAATTGCATGTCAAGTCATTATTTATGAGCCAATCACAAATTATATCAGAGGCTTTCTCTTGTTAACGTGTCTAATGTCACCTGGAGCGGTGTTACCTCCAACAGAAGCTGAAATCGCTATGGTGCGTTCACACCACAAAAAGCCATGCCCTGCAAATGTTACACACAATGTCAACAGGGCAATTTAGTGCATCTGCGCTCCTGGCGCAGCAGCCTGCAGGACACTATTTTACCACACTGGGATGCTAAATTAAAATGTTTTGGGAATGTTAAACCTTAGCCAAACTTTTCTTAGGTAAAGGTTATATTAGGAAAGCTTTCCATGCGTCGGTGCTTGGTCCTCTGCCCTATGGGGACAAATCACAGGGGGGGCCACTGTTGCACATTTTCTTTTCTTTATTAGAGATTAGGCTCAATGTGCCAGTGCTACTTTGAGCTGCATACTATATGAAGGTCGTTTTTTTTGGTATGCGGGACTCATTAATTAATAATTCTCAAATCATCAGCATACAAAAAGGAGAAAAATACGCTTTTACGATTTTGAACATCACAGGTACTGATCTGATCTGTCCCAAATGTGATGATTTGTATGAAACATTTAAGTCTAGTCTCAAGAAAATGCACAAAAAGGAACAGAGGAAAACAACTGAATGAATGAAATCAGAATGACGGACCCCTCGTTTAGGGTTTTCAGCTGGAATGTGGCGGGTCTCGAGAGGAAGTTAGCGCTCCCAGACTGGAACTCGCTGGTGGAGCAATACTCCATATGCTTGTTCCAGGAAACCTGGAGCGGGGTGCCCCTGCATAAGGCAGGTTACTCCACCCACTTTCTGCCAGCAGCCCCTAGTGCAACCGGCAGGGGCCGCCCTTCGGGTGGCCTCCTAATTTGGGTGGCTTCAGAACTTAACTGCAGGGTGGTGGAGCGGGACACTAAATGCCCTGATCTCCTGAACATAGTGCTGAAAAACTCCCAAGGCCGAGTTATTTTAAATATTTTTAACATTTATGCCCAAGGCACAAAGGGGGGCAGAGAATCCCCAATAATATCCTGCTTAGAAGCCCAGCTCCGCTTATCACCTCATAGGTCCTGCACCCTGGTGGGGGGCGATTTTAACTGCACTTTTGAGCCCCTGGACCTTGAAATCTTATCTGATCAAGAGGAACTCGATGCCAGGTGGGGGATCCCATCTCTTGAACTGAATCCCATTAAAAGGTGGTCAGAAGTGGCCCTCCAGATCAATTCGATAGCCATGGAGTTTGGCCTGAGGGCCGCTAATGGCAGGACCGGGTCTGACAAAGCCGGGGTCCACACTTATAATAGGCCAGGGCACACGTCACGGATCGATTACCTTCTCCTTGACATTCATCTGTGGAGCATGGTGGAGGACATGGTGGTTATACCATCGGTCGAGAGTGATCACAATCTTCTCTCTCTCACCATGTCTCACAGGTGGATATCCTGCCCCGTGACTAGAACTCGCTGTAACCCCCCCCCCCGGACCTGTCAGTAGTTGCCAACTGTGGTCGGCGGCTAAAGTGGGCAAAGTTAGCACTCTCTGAGGAGAAAACCTCTGCCATTAGGCAGCTTCTTGCTTCAGCCCTAACAAACTTGGACATCCAGGTGGACGGGTTGTCGGAGGTGACCCTGAGGTTCTGCACTATAACCCAGGCTATTGGCGATCTTTTCGTAGTGCCAGTCAATACAAATAGAAGGAAACCTAGCCCACAAGGCAGATTGGGCTGGTTCAATCAGAAGTGCAGGGAGGCGAAGTCACTTCTCATTGAAGCAGTAAAGTCCAAATTACCATCTAGGACTAGGGTGGCCAGGAGGCACTACGCACTCTGTCAAAAAAATGCCAAAATAGAGTGGGAGGATAACTTCTGGCAGGACCTTCTGACCGCCAGTCGAGGGAAAGACGCAAAACGCTTTTGGGACCTGGTGGGCATTAGGAACCGTCCTGACGACACTTTGAGGCCCTGTACCATCAATGCCCAAACTTGGTTCTCCCACTTCCAAAAACTCTACTCTGCCATTGAAGGCCCACTAAATGACCCCTTTGTCACCCCGCCTTCTAGTCTGGCCCACGACCTGGAACCCTTTATAGTTTTGGAGGTCACAAAACAGATCAAAACTCTGGTCCCACTTAAAGCAGCTGGCCCGGATGGCCTCCCAGGCGATCTCCTTCGAGCATACTCGGAAGAGTGGGGGGTAATAATTTCTGCACTCCTCAACGCAATTGTCGCTGGAGGTCCGGTGCCAGATTCGTGGAGAGGTGCTGAGGTGGTCCCCATTTATAAGAAGGGCAGTAGGGACCTACCTGGGAACTATAGGCCTATAAGCCTAATAGATTCGTCCCAGAAATTGGCGGGGAAAGTGATTTTGGGGAGGATTACGCAATGGGTGGATGAAAACCACATCCTGTCCGACATGCAAGCCGGGTTCCGCTCAGGTACCGGAACCATCGAACAGGTATTTAGGCTCCTGCTACTACACTGGAAGGTGGTGGAGCTAGGCAAAGGCAGTCTTTACTTGGCCTTCATTGACCTAAAGACTGCCTTTGACCTGGTTCCCAGGGATGAACTCTGGAGGGTGCTACACAATCTAGGGATGCCCCGGTATTTATTAAACCTCCTTATCAAACTGCACAATAACACCTATGCTCAGGTTAGATGGGGGTTGAACGGGGAAAAGACCGATAAGATCAGGGTCGAGAGGGGAGTAAGGCAGGGCTGTGTTCTGGCTCCTACCTTATTTTCCCTCTATATCAATGGGGTGGTAGACCACCTACTCGGCGAACCAGCAGACGCTCCCACTCTGGGAGGCGTAAAAATTCCAACCTTGCTGTTCGCCGATGACACCCTCCTCATCTCTAAAACCCCCCAAGGTCTCCAGACATTGCTAAATCGCTTCCAGGACTTCTGCAACTCCAGGGGCCTTGTCATCAATGTGGAAAAGACTAATGCCCACATGCATCAAAGTCCCGTTTTGCGTTTCCAAATTTGCGAATTTTACCGAATCGCAAATATGGATTCGCAAAACGGGATGCATCATGGAAAATGCAAAATATTTCCGAGTCGGTAAAATTCGCAATTTTTACCAACTCGCAAATATTTTTGTGAGTTCAAAATTGCGAATTCGCAATTCCCATTGATTCCTATGGGCCAAAAGGCCCATAGGAATCAATGGAAATTGCGAATGGCACTTAGAAAATTTCATGGGTGCAGGGGGGGTCCAAAGGACCCCCCCCTGCACCCCCGAAATGTAATTTGAAATGGATGTTTCACACACACATGTCCTAAGGACATGTGTGTCTGTAACATGACATCGTTTAAAATGTAAATTAGTACATTTTAAACATTTTTCGCAATTTACCACGAGGGTCAACCTCGTGGTAATTTGCACTTCCAAACCTTGTTCTCGCAACTTCATTTCTGAATGATGCATTGCATGTAAGGAATCGCAAATTTGCGATTCCTTAAATGCATTCGCATTCTGGAAAGTCGCAAAATCAGCGAATTCCAGTCAGAAATGATGATGCATCTGAAAAAGCACTTTTGCATTCGCAAACGGCCGATTTTAAGGAATCGCACCGTTTGCGAATGCAAAAGTGCTTGATGCATGTGGGCATAAGTATTTAGTTTTGCACCCGCCCCGCAAGCTTGGTCGTCCCCCCATTTTGAATTCGATACCCCTAGAAAGAGTGGCAGAATTCGATTATTTGGGAATTCGACTCAACGACGTGATGAACTGGAACGCCCATATCAACAAAATGGTATTGACCCATAAAAGGGTGGGGGGGGCTCTTCTCAAAGAGTTTAATAACTCAACTAAACATTGTGTTGCCCCTCTACTTGATATTTACAAAGCTCGTGCGGTCCCTGGGTCACTGTATGGAGCCGAATTATGGGGTCTGGGTAAAGTGGATCTACTGTGCAAGGCGGAAAACAAATTCATCAAAGATCTCCTTGCCATACCATCAAGTAGTCCGACTATCCCAGTGCTCATGGATGCTGGCTGTAAAGCAATAGGGGACCAGGCTCGCCTTCGACCCCTCTTGCTCTGGGCCCGTCTGTGGAGGGTACCGGAGCTAAAACCCTACGCTGACGGCCTTGCTGAGGTGATGCACTCTGACGGCTGGCACAGAATCA
Organism: Lissotriton vulgaris; assembly: GCF_964263255.1. Taxonomy (NCBI): domain Eukaryota; kingdom Metazoa; phylum Chordata; class Amphibia; order Caudata; family Salamandridae; genus Lissotriton; species Lissotriton vulgaris. The sequence goes on along the minus strand of NC_141691.1, from coordinate 1,016,339,208 downwards.
AATGGCTGAAGAACATCAAACACCTTCTAGGGGATCTAGGCTTGGACTTTTGTTGGGATAGCCACTCCGCTCCCCCGAAGGAGACCCTAAAAAGACTGTTCTGGGAGTGGGTCCGCATGAAGCGCAACAGTAATCAGCACCACTGCAAAGCCACCGCAGCTTTTCTGCTGATAAAAGATGTTGTTGCCTACGAGCCATACATGGACCTAATAACAATTGCCATGGACCGGTCCCTGTATATCAAATTTCGGCTGGGCTGTTACCCTTGGCTGATCTCTGTTCCAGGTGGAATAACTCCCAGCCCTCTTCACGATACTGTGCTCTCTGTTCCGACAAACCAGAGACTGTGCCACATTTTCTCTTTGAATGTCCTGATTACGGCCGACCAAGAACACGCTGGCTCGGACCTATCTGCAGAGAATTGGGTACTCGCCAGCACTCTGTTGCCCTTCGGATTCTTTTAACTGACACAGCCCCCCCCGATTGTCTGTGCCGTTGCCAAGTTTTTAAAATGGGCCTGGTTGATTAGACTTAGAAGACTGTCCATATCAATTTAATCTTCTTTAACTAAGTTATGATGGTCTAATGTGTTTTAATGTTTTTACTTATTGTACAGTCATACTCTTTTCGACATGCTGTTTTAACTTTTTGTATCGCTTTTATGATATATGCATATCGAAATAAAGCAATCAACCAACCAACAAATTCTCAAATCATCAGCATACAAAAAGGAGAAAAATACGCTTTTACGATTTTGAACATCACAGGTACTGATCTGATCTGTCCCAAATGTGATGATTTGTATGAAACATTTAAGTCTAGTCTCAAGAAAATGCACAAAAAGGAACAGAGGAAAACAACTGAATGAATGAAATCAGAATTCCATGTGCAACTTTCACCCTCTAGCTGACCACAGATGGAAGTCGTCAAAGAATTCAAAATTCCACAGCAAGATAACTACTACACCTCCACGGCCACATCAATTAGCTTTCAGGGGTTTACTCTGATTGGCATGCCCAGATGCCTCTTCTTCAAGCCTCTAGAGTTCTCATGGGTTGATGCCTCATTTAAGTCAAATTCAAAGATACGTGCAGAGTAGGACCCTTTGTTGCAAATTTCTATCTGGATCATCATCCAATTCTACAAGGAGCGCATTGGTGCAGCAGCGGCCGGTGCAAGTAAGAGCAGTTGGACAGGGTTGGGGGGGGGGGGGTATTTGGCAGATGATCAAGAGTGAAAATTAAATAAGCAATTCATTTTCCTTCATCACCGTCTGTCGAAATCCCCCCCGCCCAGCCCCACCGCTATTACCTGCATGGGCCGCTGCTGCATTGTTGGAACCTCCATCCCTGAACTTGTAGCACAATTATGAAATTCCCTACTGGTCAAGTAAAGAAACGTCCACGTTAACATTGAATTCATAACATGTATAAAGATGTTGCTCTTACCAAAAATTCTACGTAGGACTGCATGAACTAAGAGTCAAGCAGAACCTTAAACACAAGGAGGGTATGTATAGCAGAAGTCTCAGGGCATTTACATACAACGAAGGATGGAAGATATGATCTGGTGCGCAAACAACTCTCAGTCTGCTTCACTCCACTACATGCATTAGATACCTGATCACAGGAACACAATTCTATGACACAACTGCTTCTTATCATGCACAACACAAGCATTCCCATATAAGCCACACTCACAAAACATATATCCCTCTAACAGACCCAACAGTATTATGGTTTACACATTACATCCCTCACTCCTCTTCCTTCCAATACACTGTCAAGCTCTTTGGCACATGACAAGGTAAGAGCACCAATTTGGTCAATCAAGCCCAATACCAAAACACTTCCCACATTAGCCACACTACAAACCCACATCCTAAAACCAAGCAAAATGTATTGAATAGCAAACAGTTATTATCAAACGGTTTCATTACCCCCCAAGAGGTATGAGGTCCTATAAAAATAGAACATAAAACATGGACCATGTGATCTTGTGATGAGCTGACAGCTTTAAATACTAATCTAATAGCTGTTAGAGAATGAAGAGTCTTTACCTGTTACCAACAGTTCAGAATTTTCTCATATTTCTTAACTGCACGTGAGCAGTTAAAGATTGGTACACCCCTAAAACCATCATAAGGATCTGGCGAGTCGCATCTAGAACTGGATAAATATTATGAATGGAGAAAAATAGACAATATTTGCCCATAGCATTCAGGAGAATCAATAAAGTCTCATATTGAAGAGACTAAGATCACGAGAATTAAATCTAAATTTGACAATTTCATAAAATGATGCTAATGAGATACAGATTGGAAATGGATCTCAAAAAGAGCTTTGAATACTGTCATTAATAATGAGAGGAGGGGGGGATTGACAAGGATTAGAGGAAGACACTAGGATTCACCCACAATTGGGCTCAAACAAAATGAGCTTCAAAGACTCTTAATGAATAATACTCCTTTTACCCAGCTTCAAATGCACTATAATGATGAGAATAGGTTTAGGGATAATACAACTCCACCCCAAGAAAGCATTTAGAGTTTCAAGCAAACTGCTCACATTAGAGCAGCTCCATAACTTTTTTCCGTGCAGTGCTCTTGCCTCACACTTCACTCTGTAAATGTACAAAGGGGCAAAAAAAGGCCCATCCCTCAACTTAGACCCTAAGGGATCTTATTCACAAGAGGCAGTGAGCATCACTTTTTTTGATGTTCCAGTGGTGCAAGCCTCTCAATCATCTCTATGAGGCAAGGCAAAGCCACCCTGTGGAGTTTTGCATAGCTTCATAGATATGAAATAATGCAGGGCAGCCCAAATGCTGCATTGCCTTACTCTGTATCAAGGAGGTATTCCAAGGGCGTTGTTGGGGTGTTTCCATGCAACATCCATGGATTTTGCCGCTGCCCAAGATTGACAAAATCATGTAAATCTGGGGCAGGGCCAAAAACGTACGCCTTGCCAGAACAGGCATACGAGGAGAAATGTTTTCATTTCTCCTATTTGTTTCTCTTTCCTTGTGAGTTGCATTCTGCAGTGCACATTCAACGAGGAGAACAACTCCATGGATTGTTTTTGTGCAAAAAGGTACACCTTCTGGCACAGAAACAATCCTGTCAACAATGCAGACTCCCTTGCACCATGGTGTAAGGGTGCCTGCATTGATGCCAGGCACCAAATTGCGCACCAGCGTAGGTAGAAAGGACAGGAATGCATTGTATCTTGGAAATATGGTGCATTCCTGCCTTTTCAAATTGGCATAGCTCAGCAAAAAGACTTGTGGTGCAGCCCTATGCCATTTTTTGGTAAACTAGGCCCTAAAGCTTTTAAGATCTGGGAGGTATTCAACAGAATCTGGGTACTTTTTAAAACATGTGCATTCATTTTCTCTTTATGGTGAAATTTAAAGCTAAGGAAGTCAAAGGAATTTACCAACTGGATTCTGAAAGGTAGAACACATGATACGGAGTGAATGGTGTGTCCTGCTGATGAACACGGAATTTTCTGCATGTAATTGATAAGGAGCTGGAGTTCCATAAACTATGCGAGCCAAAACTGACTGAAGCTGTGTTTCAAGAAAAAAAAATTAGCAGTAACTTCAGTAAGACTCTATATCAATTTTTGAGTGATATTAATGCTTCTCACAAAAGAATGTGATCCACTGGGCAAAGCTCAATGTTAAGACACTCTTCATGGTCGAGTTAGGCAGCCAGGTGCTGTACATGTGCTAAATGCTCAGACACCTGACTGCCTGAGCTGAAATTTGCCAGGTTGAAGGTTTCTCAGCCTGGTGGGTCTGACCTCCTCAGTCCGGCAAAGCCTTCTGTGAGCCTCTACCTCATGATGAGGAGAGTGTCACTGATAAACTCAGGGGGAATCTTCAGTTTTAAGCCCTGAATTACCCAGGGTCGAGTGTCCATCATTGGCCTTCATCACATAGTGGGGTGGGGTCAGCAGTCTCACTGACCCCATTCCACTCTGCAATGAGTAGGATGCTACTGCCTCTTTTCATTGACTGACCCATAATAAGGTCAGCCAGTGAAAGGAGGTGGTAGTCCCACTACTCCAGGAACAACATAGGCTTTACTCCAGCAACCTGAGTTCACAGCTGCATCCCCGTATGTTTTAAATTTAATGTTGGGTGCCTGTGTATGCGTATGTGTGAATGCTTGTGTATTTTTGCTTGCATGCATGCTGTGAACAAGTGTGTGCTTGTTTATGTGCTGGGTGTGAGTATGTGTGTGCATGTATGAAAATGTTTGCATGTGTGTGTGTGCCTGCACCACATGTGCTGCACATTACAATCCGACAGAGTATGGGCAACCATTATCTTAGAAGAATATAGAACACTATCAAGTGCACAACGACCACAGAGAACACAACACTGTTCATGGAACATCTACACTTCCAGCTGGAAATCCCCAAAACCTTCACCCTAAGTGGAACCCTTGTCTACCCACCAGAGGACCATGAAATATCTTCACTGACCTCATCACGGATTTCATCCTCCTCACCATTGACTCCAAAGCCTTCACACTCCTCTCAGACCTCAACTTTGACTTGGAAGACAGAACCAGCCCCTGCTTCACAGCACTCTTCGAAAGCTTAAATAACACCAGACTAACCCAGCTTATCCTAAAACGCACACACATCACAGGACACACACTGGATCCCATCTTCACCACATTTGACATCATCAAGTTCAACTCTACCAGACTTCTCACATAGGCCAACCACTTTCTAATCCACTTCTAAGTCAACACACAGCAAGCCAATCCACCACCAAAGGCAGCCTACCCAGCCACAGGTGGAGCACAATCTTAGAATCAGACTGGATAAATGCCCCCCACGCAGGACAACCTGACCCTACAGATAATGTCAACAAAGATAATTACAACATTAGCAACCGGCTCAAGAACTGTGCAGACTTCCTCACAGCGATGAAACTCGACAAATAGAAAATATTCATCAACCAAACCAACTGGTACACAGACACAGGCATTCCAGACTCCAACAGACACTATAAACAGCTACAGAGAAAGTGGAGAGCCCGCTGTGGAGCCTCTGACAGACCTACCTGCAAAACTACACTCGGACAGTACCAACAGCAACTATGATACACCAAGAAAAGAACACCAGCTGAATGCATTAAAGGGAGCTCCAACAGCAGCAAATAAATCTTCTTGATCATTAAAGATTCCACCATACTGATGGCCTCGGTCAACAGCATCTCGCTCTCTCTCAAGAACTGCGCAACAACCTATTCAACTTCTTCAACAGCAAAAGCTTAAACATCTATAGCAACTTTGCACACCAGCAAGATCCCAGTGAACAGATCTCCAACCGGCCCAAGCCAACTTACCAACGTCTGTTCTATCTCTCTGCCTCCCTACCTAGCAAAAGAGATCTAAAAGACCATCAACTTACAAGCCACCCCAGGCTCCACCATTTACTGGACATCATCCAGTCAGGCTTGACAAAGAATCACAGAACAGAAAAAGCACTCATCAAAGCCACCGATGACATGAGGACCGTCATAGACCAGGGAGAAGCAGCCCTCATCCTGCTCGATGTCTCTACAGCATTCAACACAGTCTCCCACAATACACTCACCTGAAGAACCCATCAGATTGGTATTCAAGGACCAACTCTCAAATAGATCTGCTCTTTCCTCCAGGAAAGAGCCCAAACACCTTTCATGCCCAAGGCCAAGAATCTAATATGTGGAGTCCCACAGGGATTAACTCTCAGCCCAACCCTGTTAAGTTTCCACATGGCACCACTTGTCAGCATCATCAGATTTCAAGGCATCACAATAATTTCCTAAGTAGATAACACTCAACCTAACGTCCCCCTGACAGACAAAACACCAACTTCACCAACTGCATTACGTTGGTACTAGAATGGATGAGACCCAAATACTTGAAACTCAATTGTGACAAAACAGAAATATTGGTCTTTGGAAACAGGAACTCCCAGTGGGGCGCCACCTGATGGCTTACAGAACTAGAACCCACACCAACACCCACTGACCATGCCAGAAACCTGGGGCTCATTCTGAATGACAAGCTCAACATGACACAACAAGTCAATGCAGTAATATCCGCTTGTTTCCACATCCTGTGTATGCTGCAGAAAATCCTCAAGTGTCTTCCATTGAACACCAGCTGAACCATCATGCAAGCACTGATCAAGTGCAGACATGACTACCACAATGCATTGTATGGCAAAATCCTCAAGCAGCTCCTGAACAGACTGCAGGCAATTCAGAACACTTCTGAAAAACTCATACTCAACCTTCCCACCACACCCACATCTCCCCTCAGGGAACTTCACTGGCTTCCCATTCACAAATGCAGTGGGTTCAAACTCCTTAGGCATACCTACAAAGCATGAAATTAGACCCATGTACCTCAACAACTGCATACATTTTCACAATCCATCCAGACACCAACACTCTGCCTCATCCTCACTTGCACACCCTCTCTCCCCTGCATTCACAAAAGCAGAATAAGAGGTCGTTCGTTCTAATACATCACACACAAAATGCGAAACGACCTCACACAGCACATCAGAATCTTCACCTTGCGAGTGATTAGAGCACTCTACAAATTGACAAAACATAAACAAACAGAGAAATTCTTAGAGAAATACTCATTGTCGTAGTTTAGGGCCTACCTTGCATTACAATCTCCTCTCCATTAGGCATGGAGGCATGGATCAGCCAGGATACTCTCTCTGATTAGAGCCAGACAATTTGAAAATTCTCCATTAGATGACTGTGCAGTTTCCCTTTTTTCTATTCCCTAGAATTCATAGTGGCGTTTCATGGGCTGCATTGTACTGTATGTGTGATTGGTTTTGCCCCTAGATGCCATATGTAAATTACAGGTTAAAACAAAGCAATCTGCTTAACAGTCAAGTACATGTCCTACCAAAGGCCATTATTTATGCATCTGGCATAAGTAAAATAAGAAGAAAAAAATTGATTTGCCCTTTGTCTATGTCTTATTATTTTTTAAGTGTCCTCTATTTACTGAATATTTGCCCATTTCTGAAATAAAACCATAATTAACCACAAAAATAGCTCTTTACCTATGTGGATGAATTAAATTGCTCCAATTATATATATTTGTTTATCTTTTGTGTGGCAAATAAATTGACTTTTCCAATCTTGGCCAATCTTCATGGGTATGGAAACACAAGTAATTCACGTGTTTCATGTTCTTCCTGGTAAACATCTTATGAGGCTTTCTTTGGAAAAAAACAACATTGCTACACACCTGGGTGATAAAATTAATTCTGTTTTTATAGATGGGCGCTTTAGGAAGTAAAGTACCCATTCATGCAAGACTTGCATTTTTTATTTGCACAAATAAACATGGGATACAAAGACACAGTCAAACACACAGGGCTTAGGCAAATGTTTTGAGACGTGTGGCCAACACAAACACGTAATAGGAACAATGGATGCGCGCATCTAAGTCTGCTTTGTGCATGGTTTGTTTTCTTGCCGTTTTATACACTAATATAACTTCAGGAGTTAGGCTTAATATTGGGATGTTCTGTGGTGCTTCTGTGTTTTGAAAAAAGGTTGGAGAACTTTCAACTGGATGTCAGCTTCCAATTTGCATTGGATTATAAAGATCAAGGTTTACTCATCCTTTGTGACAAAGGTTACATGAGCTAGCCGTTCAATATCTCTAAAATAATATCCATATTTTGCCTACAAAACCTGCTGTCCCATGGCAACAAATTAAAAAGGTGTTTATATGTTAGGTGGTTTGTCCCCAAATAATGCCCTATTTCTTATAATGAAATCGTGGCTTCATTCTTTTTCTGACAACTGCCACGTTTGATCTCAAGGTAACCAAAAACAAGCTGTTTTACTCCCACAATTCAGTGATAGACCACATTTCATAAAAGAACAAAACGTTAATGGTAGTTAACACTAGTGAAATGGTACATTTTCAAATCGGTGATTTGATGATACAAACAATGAACGAACAATGTCTCGTGCAGAACTTTCACAGCCATGCATATCTTGGGCTGTACCATGAACCCATTATGAGCTCTTACAGATGCATAGAAGTGGTTCTTGCTCTCGGTTTTGCCAGAATTGTGCGCTCCACAGCACTTACATTAACTCACTGAATCCACAAGTTAGTGCGAGTGGCAGATGATGATGATATCCAAAGGTGGCAGAGTGTCATGCTTGTCCGAAATTCTCGTTTGTGAGCAAATAATGCGAGTCTGCCTCCATATGTGAAGGTTTAAAAAGGATGGCCAATCCATGGTTCAACAAAGAATGAAGAGCAGCAAAATTGGAGCTAATACAGGCAATTAAAACGAAAAGCCCTTCAGAAATCCGTTTAAGTAGGCTCAAATACAAAAAATGACTAGTAGAGTCCAAAAAAACATGGGATAACGACTTATAGTCGGACCTAATTACTGCTGCAAAATCTAAGGACCAGCTAGCTTTTTGGAGCTTATTTGCGAAGGGAAATAGGACAGGGAAAAGTATAAAGGATACCTTTCTTGATGAGAAAACATGGGTCGAGCATTTTTCAAATCTCTACCAAGATACTAGTAATGATGGATCTACCTTGAGAAATGCCCTAGATGAGGAAATAGATGATGGGACAGAATTGGTCTTTAGCCCCGAAAAGACAGTAAAAGCAATAGCAGCCATCAAACCGGGGAAGGCTCTGGGCCCGGACAAGATCCCTGGGGACCTGATAAAACATAACCTGGAAGTTTGGAGTTCCTACGTCAACTTTTTATGCAATTCAATAGCTGCAGGAACTCCGATTCCGGATACATGGAAAGGGGCGGAGATCGTGACTATTTTTATAAAAGGTGATCGTTATAACCCGACTAACTATCGCCCTATCAGCCTTATTGATATTTTACAAGAGGTATATGCTCGCCACATTTTAAACAAACTTTTAGATTGGGTGGAAGAGGAGGATATTTTAACTAAGTTCCAAGCAGGGTTCAGACCAAAAACAAGCACCATCGACCAAGTTTTTAGGTTTTTATGTATTTATTGGAAGTATGTAACTTTTAGGGATGGTAGCCTGTACATAGCTTTTAAAAATGTATGCGCTGCGTTTGATTTAGTTCCCCGATCCCAGTTATAGGTCACTTTGAAGGATATCCGGGTACCAATAGAGCTATTAAAGCAACTAATTAGGCTACACACTGAAAATTATGCTTTGGTTAGATGGGGCCCAAAGGGCGAGCTAAGTAAACCAATTCCGGTGAGAAGAGGGGTTAGGCAGGGGTGCGTATTGGCCCCAACCCTCTTCTCACTTTATGTAAATGACATCCCTAAATTTCTTTTAAATTGTCAGCATGATTCACCACACCTTGGGGATGAACCGATACCAGCCTTACTATTTGCTGACGACACGATTTTAATTTCTCAAACGCCTAAAGGCTTACAGTGCCTGGTGAACGCTTTTAATAGTTACTGTATACAAAAAGGCCTTGAAATAAACTCATCAAAGACGAAATACATGGCGCTGAACCCGCATAAGTCTTTTTAAAAAAAATCTTACCCTAAATAAACAACCATTAGAATGCGTTGAAAGTTTTAATTACTTGGGAATCACCTTGGAAAGTAAAATGGCCTGGAAAGGCCAATTAGAAAAAAGTAGGCTAATGTTGCTACAAAACTTTTAAAGAAACACAAAGCTAGCACCTCAAAGGCGGTGTCCCCGGCTCTAGAAGTATATAAATTTAAAGCCCAATCGGCAGCCCTTTAAGGGGACGAGATCTCGGGATCCAACTGTATCAAAAATTTCGAGCGGGAAGAAAATAAATATTTTAGACAGCTTTTAAAACTCCCAAATAGGACACCCTTGCTTCCTGTAACTTTAGATCTGGACATTAAACACACAGACCACTGTGCTGCACTAAGGCCACTATTGTTTTGGATAAGGATCTGGGTTACCCCAGAACTAATCCATTACAAGGTTGGTCTGGAGGAAATTATGAAGGTGAATCGTCTTAAAGACATTCCGTGGTTGAAACACGTAATGTCTTGGATGCAAAATTTAGGCCTTTCATACTATTGGAGTGACCCTTTTAAACTTACACCACCTTGTAAAAAGAATTTAAATCTGATTTATTGGAACTTCATAGCAAGCGATTTGCTGAATAATGCTACAATGGGACCACTAACTGAGATTTTTAGCCTTTAAGGATGTAGCCACCCGAGAACCCTTCCTTGACGAGATAAAACCTCCCTTAGCAAAATCCTTATTTCTTCACTTTAGGTATGGAATTTTGCAAATAGGAGCAAATACACCTAGTTGGAAAAATGAGAAGGGGGAACAGGGTAGTGACATTTGCCCCCTGTGTGCAATGCAAGCTAGGGAAACCTCTTCTGTGATGCATATAATATTGCATATAATATTGCAAGGCGCCGTTGGATTAAACCACTATGTAGGCAATAGGAGTTGTAGCAATGCTTCGTGTATTTTAAGGACTGATTCGTCGCAAAAAGTAGTTTTTGCTGTAAGCAGATTTTTATTCAACGTATCTTTGATAAGGAAAAGAGGTGGGCTTAGGTTATAAAAGGAATTATGAATAAAACATTTTTTTATGGTATAACCTAGGCCAAGCGAAGCACTTGCACTTTCATGGGGATATGATCACATGATAAAATTACCCTATGGTTTTAAAAAATTTTTTTATAAGATGTAAATGATTATTATTAACTATAGTTGGCCAGCATGTTTTTAATATAAAATGTAACTTTTGGAAAGGGGCGACCACTCGGTCCCCCCGAACGTATGGCGGAGTGCCTCGATCCCCCCGGGAAGCCATTTTTGGGCGGGAGGCGCGTCTCGGCTGGTATGCCCGAAGCGGCGTAGCCGGGGCGCGCCTGTTCCCGCCCTAGAGTGGGCTGGCCTAGACACTGACGCAGCCAGCCACGCCCTCGGGACGGGCAGGGGCGGGTTTACGCCCGCCCTGAAGACGGATAAAAGGAGACGCAAGGCCAGAAGACGTCCTCTTGTTCTTGTGCTCCGAAGCTGCACCTCCTCGCTACACGTGAGCTCGGGACAGAACAAAGAGCCAATTTTGAGCGTTTTTGATCTTTTTCTTTGTCTTCCAGATACTTCGTCGAAGAAGATGCCCAGGAAAGGCGAAAAGAGAATGACGACTGACCAGATGGTTCGGGCACTCTTTAAAGATATGTCCGACATAAAGAAACGGTTGGCGGAGCGAGATGGGGAGGAGGGTTCGGGCCCTTCGCCGGCTGGAGGGAGACCTAAGAGGCCGAGAAAGGTTCCAGCCGGTGGGGACGTCCCGGTTCCCTCTGCCCCTCTCGAGGCGCCGACCCCAGTACCGATAGAGGGGAATCCAATCCCGGGGGTCGTCTCCCCGACATCCAAGGAAGACATGCCCCCCGAGCTGGCAGCACAGCTAGCAGCGTGGTTGGGGGATAGTGGTGATGGCGCCACGGCTGCCGAGGCACAGGCGCTGATAAAAGGGCTTCGTGAGAAGAAAGAGGCAGCTAGAGTTGCGGGGATAGACAAGCCGCAAGCGGCAGCAGCTGCGTCCGGTGCAGGTAAGCGGCCATTGCCGATTGCAAGGGACGAGTCAGCACCCTCTCGTAGAGAGAGATTGGGACAACATGTGCCGTTAGCTATAAAAGAAAAGATCTGGGCGGGAGAGTACGTGAATATTTTTTCCCTGCTTGTTGATCATTATGATGTGGAGCATGTGAAAAGTCAGAAGGACTTGATGCATCCGAGTGTTTGGCGCGCAAAAATGGCCGCCTTTAAGGTTAATGAGAACATTGGCAACTGGGGCAATGCATGGGGTATTTTCACATCGATTTTGGGGGAACGTAGGCCCGAGTTGCTCCCTGAGTTTCCCGTTTACCAATCACGAATTATGGGTTACTCGACAACGTATCAAGGTAACCATTGGTTTTGTTATGACAATCTGTTCAGAAAGGAAAAGGAACATAACAAGAGTTTGACTTGGGATTGTTACGATTCGTTAACTTGGGACAAAATGAAAGAATCAGGAATGTTAAGAATGCCATTGGTCGGGAGCAATGTTGTTGATTACTCCCGCCAAAATGTGGGGACGCCCTTTCGACCAAGTACGAGCACCGACGACCAGTCGCGGCCCGCAGGCAATACAGGGAAAAAGGGTTTCTGTTTTAATTTCAACAAGGGGAAATGTACCAGGCCTCCGGGATCGTGTAAGTTCAAACATGAGTGTAGTACGTGTGGGTCGTCCCATCCTGAGTCATCGTGCAGAGCCAGAACGGGTGAGAATGGGGGTAAGGGGGGCGCCAAACAGGTCTAAGCTAGGCCGAGGGGCGCCTTTACCAACCCCGATTGATACCTTGGCAATGATTCCCTGGCTCAGCGAATACCCGGATCGTACTTCTGCCGGGGTGCTACGGAACGGTTTTACACATGGTTTCCGCATCCCGGTAGGGGACTTTCAGGGTGTAGGGACGTGCAAAAATCAACTTTCCGTTTTACAACATACATCGGTAGTGCAAGAGAAAATTCAGAAAGAGGTTAGCCGGGGACGGGTCGCCGGCCCGTTTAGTGAACCCCCGGTACCAGGTTTCGTTTGTTCTCCGTTAGGGGTGGTCCCCAAGAAGGACCCGGGTGAGTTCCGTTTGATCCATAATCTGTCTGCTCCACGAGGTCTTTCGGTGAACGACGCAATTGATCCAGAAGTTTGTTCGGTGCGATACGCATCTTTTGATGAGGCAGTAGCCATCTTGAATCGCCTGGGGCGCGGGACGTTGATGGCGAAATCTGATATCGAGTCAGCGTTCCGGTTGCTCCCGGTACACCCAGACGATCAGCGTCTTTTGGGATTCGGGTTCCAGGGGTCATTTTACATGGATAGGTGTATGCCAATGGGTTGCTCTATTTCATGTGCTTACTTTGAGCAATTCAGTACTTTCCTGCAGTGGGTGTTCACTGAGACAGCGGGTTTCCGAAATGTAATGCATTACCTTGACGACTTTCTGTTCCTTGGCCCCGCCGGTAGTCCCGAATGTGCCCAGGCTTTAGACGAATTCTGTGTGTTAATGGGTCATCTCGGCGTGCCGTTGGCACCGGGTAAAACTATGGGTCCCACGACTTGCCTCGAGTTTCTGGGGATCGAGTTGGACTCAAGGGAGGGGTGCTTCCGTTTACCAGCTAGCAAGGTGTCGAAATTCAGGGCAGCCCTCCAAGTATGTTTAACTGCATCCAAGGTTACACTGCATCAGTTGCAACAGTTAGTGGGAAAGTTGAACTTTGCCTTGAGAGTGATACCAATGGCTCGCCCCTTTTCCCGCTCAATTGCCCAAGCGATGGTTGGCCCGAAGGAGGGTCATCATCGCACAAGGTTATCGACTGAGGTCCGCCAGGACATGCGGATTTGGTTAGCATTCTTGGCGGACTTCAATGGCCGAGTTGTCTGGAACAAGCCAGTCATGTCCTCCGATGAGCTTGGGCTATGGACAGATTCAGCAGGAAGCGTAGGTTTTGGCGCCATCTTCGGCACAAAATGGTCGGCACAGAAGTGGCCCCTATGGTGGCACGAGAAGGGGCTGACAAGTAACATCGCTTTCCTCGAATTATTTCCCATTCTGGTGGCCCTGAGAACCTGGCCAGAAGGGTTCAGAGATCATTCTGTTGTGTTCTGGTCCGACAATATGACCGTGGTAGAATGCATCAATAGTCAGGCAGCCCGTTGTAAATTGATTTTGAGGCTGCTCAAAGAAATTGTCTTACTGTGTATGCAACTGAACGTGGTATTCAGAGCAAAACATGTCCCTGGGGTGATGAATCAGGCCGCTGATGCACTGTCTCGTTTTCACATGCAGGCTTTCTCGGGTTTCCTTCCTTCAGCGGACCCGGAGCCGGCACCCTTCCCCGAAGCTCTCTGGTCTCTCGGTGCCCCGAACTTCGTCACCTCGTGGGAGAGAGTCTAGCACCCAGGACAAGGAAGGCATATGAAGGGGCGTTCCAGGCCTATTTAGCCTTTTTGGGGGCAGAGAGAGGGGGACTTTGGGGGCAGGAGGAGTTGGTAGTACTTTTCCTGATGTCCTTACGTAGGGCTGGGAAATCGGTGGCCACGGCCCAAAGGCATCGTGCCGCCATTTCCTTTGTTGCCAGGGCCCATGGCATCCTGGATCCGACAGCGTCTTTTACGGTACAGAAAGCGCTGCGTGGGTGGCAACGTCTGGAGGGTCGCAGAGTAGACGTAAGACGACCGATAGGTCTAGACAGGTTGTCCCAGTTGCTGACCACACTCCCTAACACATGCTCGTCCCCGTTCGAGACCTGTTTGTTCCGGACTGCATTTATGCTGGCATTTCACGGGGCTATGAGAGTTAGTGAGCTAGTTGCAAGGAACAAACGGGATGTGACGGGGGGCTTGTGCAGGGAGCAGGTTCAGATCAGGGGTGATGCGATGATTGTCTCCTTTCTCAGGTCCAAGACTGACCAAGATGGGAGGGGGGACTGCACGATCATTCGCAGGATCCCCGAGTCATCCATGTGTCCGGTTCAGTGCTTAGAAGATTACCTAGCACGAAGGGTGGCATCATGGGGGGGGACATTGTTGAGGCATGTAGACGCCACCCCGCTGACGAGGTTTCAGTTTCAGCGGGTGCTTGCAATGGCCATTGCCGCAGCGGGCTTGGACCCGGGTGAATTTGGGACCCATTCCTTTCGTATAGGGGCTGCCACAGAAGCTACAGCCAGGGGTCTTAATGTAGAACAAGTGAAACGGGTGGGGCGTTGGTCCTCCAATTGTTATAAGAGGTATGTGCGATTGCACATGTTGTGAAGCTGTAATCATGTACTCACGCTTCTTGTCTTTTGTTTGTTTTCAGTTGCGCAAGCCTACGCGGCAGGGCGGACTGTGCAGTTGACCCAACACCAGGCCAGCGGTCACACATCACCGGCTGAGAGAAAGGAGGTGTGGGTTGTAGGCCACTCATACGTGAGACGGGCCGCAGACGTATTCAAAGCAGGTGATATGATTCACGTACCTGGGGAATACGGGTACAGAGTGTCCTTCTACGGAAGGGGCGGTCTCTGTATTGACCAGTTTCAGGCATTTTTTGAGGGTTTGTTAGAGCGGATGAGGTCACCGCCGTCCATAGTCATAGTACATTTGGGGGGCAATGATCTAGTCACCACCGGTAGACGACTTCTCCTGGAGGCTATGCTTTCCACGGTAAGTTGGTTAGCAAGGAGAGTTCCGGGGTGTACAATTGCGTGGTCTCATATGATCCCACGAAAAGTGTGGCGGGGGGCTATCTCGATCCCTGCTTTGAATCATTCCGTTAAAAAATTGAATAACAAAGTGAGTCGGTTGTTCCGTTCCAAGACATTGCATTCGATCTCGCATAGTTGTATTAATGATGACAGTATGTATTTGGGGGATGGTGTGCATTTGTCGAGGGTGGGCAATGAGTTACTCATAGGTGACTTCCTAGCTTGGTTAAAATCGTTAAAACATGACCTTTAGGTAGGAGTTTGGTGGGGGGTCCGGATAGCCGGTCAACTATCCGGACCTGTGGCGGTAAGGTCATGATCGGTGAGCACTAATTGGTAGATCCCTATGAGTGGGCGTCACCCAACACGGATGGGAGCGCTCGGGGGAGGTGGCCATTGGCCCCTCAATGGGGAGGCGGTCCCGTCTAAGGGCGGGTCGCCGGAAGTTAAGGAAAGGCGGTCAAGGCCCCTTCCTGTGTAGGAGGGGTTACAGCCCCCTCCTGAGGAATTTCCCGGGGCCAGGGTCATCTGCGACGGCAGATGCGGTAAGTTGTGTGGGGTGGGGGGAGGTCCACGATACCTTCTAGATACCACACACAAGTATTCGAACGACCTTTAAATGGCGTCGAGTCTTAAGTGCCCCCGACAAGTCAAGGGAAATTGTTAGTAGTTGCACTTGAGGTAAGCCTCTGTGCTGTCGCCCTTCCCAAGTGGGAGGGGTAAGTCTGGTTAGGGATCTTGACACCGGTTATGACCTTGCCGTTGGCCCTTAAACGTTAGGATGTACAATTTCAGTGTTTATAGAGAATGTTTCTGTAGGATGCTAGTTCGGCTAGGAGAACCTCTGTATTAGAGAATATGTTAAGATTAGCCAAACATCGCAAATGTGATAATGAAATTGTACATAATATGAAACGTTTAATGTTTAATTTTTTGTTTTAATAAATACGGCCGCGGGAGGGTCACTCCCTCCCACATCCAAAAACTTTGAAGAACTGTTTCCGGTTTCCCTTCTTTTGGGGATCGTGTTGAGAGGGGGTGGCGGGTATCTCAGCCATATGGAAAGGGGCGACCACTCGGTCCCCCCGAACGTATGGCGGAGTGCCTCGATCCCCCCGGGAAGCCATTTTTGGGCGGGAGGCGCGTCTCGGCTGGTATGCCCGAAGCGGCGTAGCCGGGGCGCGCCTGTTCCCGCCCTAGAGTGGGCTGGCCTAGACACTGACGCAGCCAGCCACGCCCTCGGGACGGGCAGGGGCGGGTTTACGCCCGCCCTGAAGACGGATAAAAGGAGACGCAAGGCCAGAAGACGTCCTCTTGTTCTTGTGCTCCGAAGCTGCACCTCCTCGCTACACGTGAGCTCGGGACAGAACAAAGAGCCAATTTTGACCCACCCACCAGCCCCTGAGGACAGCAAGTTGTTGTGCAATAAAGTGGATTTTCTAAGTATGTTCTTCCTTTTTCGTTTACAGGTTGTGAAAGTATCAGTTTTGTTGTTTTTCATAATAAAGTATGGTGAATATCATTTAGGTTGTTACGATTAAAAGGACTTGATGTAGTGTTGCTTTTTGAGCATGCTCTTTCGGTCGTAGCGACCAAATGTTTTCATAAGTTCGAATTGTCGTATTTATTTTTGGTAGGCGGTAAGGTCATGATCGGTGAGCACTAATTGGTAGATCCCTATGAGTGGGCGTCACCCAACACGGATGGGAGCGCTCGGGGGAGGTGGCCATTGGCCCCTCAATGGGGAGGCGGTCCCGTCTAAGGGCGGGTCGCCGGAAGTTAAGGAAAGGCGGTCAAGGCCCCTTCCTGTGTAGGAGGGGTTACAGCCCCCTCCTGAGGAATTTCCCGGGGCCAGGGTCATCTGCGACGGCAGATGCGGTAAGTTGTGTGGGGTGGGGGGAGGTCCACGATACCTTCTAGATACCACACACAAGTATTCGAACGACCTTTAAATGGCGTCGAGTCTTAAGTGCCCCCGACAAGTCAAGGGAAATTGTTAGTAGTTGCACTTGAGGTAAGCCTCTGTGCTGTCGCCCTTCCCAAGTGGGAGGGGTAAGTCTGGTTAGGGATCTTGACACCGGTTATGACCTTGCCGTTGGCCCTTAAACGTTAGGATGTACAATTTCAGTGTTTATAGAGAATGTTTCTGTAGGATGCTAGTTCGGCTAGGAGAACCTCTGTATTAGAGAATATGTTAAGATTAGCCAAACATCGCAAATGTGATAATGAAATTGTACATAATATGAAACGTTTAATGTTTAATTTTTTGTTTTAATAAATACGGCCGCGGGAGGGTCACTCCCTCCCACATCCAAAAACTTTGAAGAACTGTTTCCGGTTTCCCTTCTTTTGGGGATCGTGTTGAGAGGGGGTGGCGGGTATCTCAGCCATATGCGCTAGATAGGTTTTTATGGCGTAGTTATGGCCATGTTCTCTTTCTAGATCACGATCCGTGCCCCGTTTACTGTGTTAATTCAATAGGAAATGATGGAGTATTCATGAAAATGTAATGTGTTTTTTATTGTATCTTTTATGGTTATATATAATCGAAATAAAGATTAAATGAATGAAGGAATTTTTAAAAGGGTAAAGTAGTGCATTTTAATTAATCATGTTCACATAAACTCTCTAAAAAGTCACAGGCTATAAAAGGACCCTTATCATTGGTAGCTAATCAACAGGGGCACTGGGCAGTGCCCTGCCACATCTGAGCAAACACATAATGTCCCTGACCTCTCACACATTGCTTTTTAATCCATTTAAAAGTGTTCAGAAAACACACTATTCATGCTCTCGTGAAATCTGACTAAATGCAGGTCTCTCTGGAACCCTGATAGCAAGAACAGGGGAAATGTGATCTCAAAGCAATTATCAGAAGTTCAACCTTTTTTTTTTTACCTAATTTGCTTTTGATGCCCTCCAAGTTTTAACAATTACATCCAGTGTGCTCGTGCCAGCATTTTGCCATGGGTACCCCCTATACCAAAGGCTACATACAATATGCCAGTAACAGAATTTTGCTATTTATATTACCCATGTACCATTAGTGACCCACATGGCAAAAATTTACATCAGTATGTCAGAGCCTGCATATTCTTGCGGTTTGGTTCCCCCAATTCGCCACCTCACAAATACTATGTAATGCTTGTCCACTATGAGGCCAATAATTACATCTAGTACGCCAGCACCAGCATTTTGTCACAGGTGTCCCCAAATGGCAATAATTACTTCTCAGGGCCACTATTTTGCAACTGGTGCCCTTCTTTATGGCAAGAATGACCTCCAATAAGCCAGTGTTAGCATGGGCGTCCCCATAAGGCAAGAATTATATTGAGTATACCATGGTCAGCAGACATTTCTACCACTTTCATCATATTCTTTTACTACTTGGAGCTGTCTATGATTGTCAATCATGTACATAGATGTTGTAATAGGTGACAAGACAGAAAAACTTAAACAATCAATGTAACGCAACACAAAAGGAGCTATATGCAGCACAGTATTTACTGATCTGCGTCTCTGGAGTTGAGGTGAGAGAAACAATGCATTCATTTTTGGCAATTCACATTTCAGGTGGAGGGAACATTTTATTAGATAGACTAAATCTGAATGGTCAAGTTTTAGAAACCGTTGATAACTTTTCCTATTTGGGGGTGGTGCTAGATTCAAACCTGACATGGAAGGCCCAAATTGAGAAAAACAAGGTGTCTTATGCCCATAACGTCAAGCCAGTTATCAGCAAGCTTAATGCCAGTACAAGTAAAAGTGTGACCCCTGTGCTTGAGCTTTTTAAATTTAAAATTCAATCTGCTGCCCTTTATGGGGCTGAGATATGGGGACCCTGGGCAAGGGATAGTTTCCATGGTCTGGACAACAAATTTATTAGATCAATTGTAAGGGTACCCACTAGTACACCACTGATTCCTCTTCAATTCGATCTGAACCTTAAGAGAACTGACAACCATATAACCATTAGACCACTAATGTTCTGGGTAAGGATGTGGTCTACCCCAGAATTGATCGACTATAGGAAAGGTCTCCAGGAGATATTGGGTCTAGATTCTCTTCATTCTGTTTTATGGCTCAGACACATTAAAAAATCGTTCTCAATTCTGGGCTTGTCTCAGTTATGGGAGAGTCCGGAAAATCAACCACCCTTTGCAAAGTCCATGGTGAAACGAGCCTTCTGGTCCTTCATAATTAATCAGTTAGTGAATGAAAATAGAATCGGGTCTCTAACCCAAAAGTTCTTAATTTTTAAAGATGAGCCCTCCTTTGAGGGTTTTTTAGATGAAATAGAGCCTCCCCTTGCGAAGTCTCTATTTCTGAAATTCAGGTATGGGAATCTCATGCTAAATTCCAATCTGGAACGTTGGTCTAAGGGAAAACCGTAATGTGCAAACGTCACACATGGGAAGTGTTCAATGTGCTTAGGTTCTTGCACGGAGGATGAGGTCCATATACTGTTTATTTGCCAAGCATACTCCAAAGCAAGAAAAAGGTGGATCAAACCCTTGTGCACCCTCTTAGGAACAAGATCTTGTATCATGGCATATAGGATTATTAAAACCAATACTTCCCAATCCATTGTATTTAGCATTAGTAGATTTCTTCATGCTGTGTACATTGTTCGCAGGAAGTTTGGCCAATTACTTTGAGCAGTTAAATCTTTGCTGTTCCTCGAAATATTCCTCCTAACCTGGTACATGTCTAGCAACTAGATAATACCTGAGATGAAGCTTTGGTGTCTTTGTTAATGTTTTTATGAGGATGTTCATAATGAATTTTGTACTTAAAGATATAATCCTTTTAATCTCTTTTTTAAGACCTGAACGTGTATATTGTTATGATCTTGTGTTTTTATGTATGTGTCTTTTATGGCCAAGGCGGCCGAAATAAAGAAATAAAAGAAATTTAAAAAAAAGATAGACTAAAACAAACTATTCCCTCACGCCTGTATCCTGTCTCTGGGGGCTGTCAGTTGGTTTCGCCGATTATGTTTGGACCTATTTGCATCCAGACAGAGTGCACTTGTTTCACTTTACTGAGGACTCCTTTTTACTTTCCTTCCACTCCCAGTCTTTCCCAAACTTTGTAAATATCAGTAAGAAAATGGCTTGGTTCTTCCACTGAGTCTCTAGTGTCTTTCTTCTTACCTTGTCTTACGCAATCAGCCTGGCAAATAAATAAGATCATTAATTTCCACCTTCCTCTGATTTTAAAAGCCCAAATGCCAATTCAAATGGTTCCTAGGGGCTCATTACTATGGCAGGCGGACATCAGTCCTCCCCCAATCGTTGAAGGTGTTGCGACCACCCGCCAAACGAGGGGAGGTCCCACCACACATATTAGGATGCGCCCGTCAGTATGGCGGGTGCATCCTGGGCTTTTAACATTACGTACGGTGCTTCTGGCTCCAGCACCCTACGAAATGGTAAAAGAGCATGCACTGCAATTCCATGCACTGCAATTCCATGCACCAAGTGGCACCGCGTGGTGTTTGCCACGTGGTGCAGGGAATTGCAGGGGGTACCATGGGTATCCTCAAGTGCAGCGACACCCCCCCAAACAAGGGGTCCCCCAACGGGCCCCCAAACCCAATAGCCTGCCAGCCTTTCCATGGCGGCATCGCTGCCATGGAAAGGCCTTTCTGACACCCACATCTTCATTTGGCAGACGGTGCCTGCTAGGCAACGCCACCATTTCATGGGCCCTGAACCGTCCCTTATACAAACTGAGACCTGTTCACACGGTGAATCTAATCCTCAGAGTCCTTGCCAACCATGAAAATATTAGTTGGGGCAGTGGCTACCAATATGCTGTCTATGCCTACTAGATCTGGGTCACCATTTTCCAAGGATAAAAAATAATTTAAAAGTTGCGCTGTTTTACCCACTTTCATCCTTCCTCCTCTCAACCCACCCCTCCTATGAAGAACTACTTCAAGTGAGTGAAGAGGAAGAAGGAAAGAAAAATGTGTGAAAAGGGGTGGTGGAGCCTCACGGAAGTAACACCATGGAGGCCAGCAAGATAGTACTTGCCTGCTACCTAGGTTCTCATCATCAGTATCCACCATTCCAAACAGAAAATGTGATAGCGCACAAAAAGGAAGGAAAAAGCACCGGACAAATGGTGCTAGGATGTCAAAGCCTGCCTGTACATCAAGACTGGTGTACCACAGGTCCCTGTGAGTGCTGGCTATTCCCAATGGGGTTCAAATTGTGACCTGCCTCATGAATATTAATGAGGCAGGTCGTTTGCAACCCCATTAGCAATCGCAAACAGTGTCTGAGACACTGTTGTACATTAGATTTTGTGAGTCACAAATTGCGAGTCGCAAAACTTTGCAATTTGCCACTCGCAAAATGGAAGGGTTGAATATCTGGCCCCTTATATACATATCTCCCAGCAGTAAACCTGGAAAGCTATGTCGGACACAGGTTCTCAGGTGTACTGCTGAGCATGTCATGTGAGATGACCCACAACTAAAATTTCCCCATGTGTAGATTTCGGCATTGCATAAAATTTCGCACAGCTAGAATAGGTCCTCCTGTACAAATGTACTTTTTTCCCCTCGGTGTAGAGAAAAAAATATACCTGTGGATAAATCTCTTCCTCCATACCTCCAACAATTGTGGGAACGATTCATATCTTTTCCAAGCCTGAAAAAGGAGTTACTCCAGGCCTAGAGTATGTTCTGTGCCCTTCTTTCACCCATAGCTGCAGGCTCTGGAACCAGGCATTATAACCTCTCAACTCAACTCTAATACCTTATTATATTTGAGCACCTATGTAATTTCATTATTGCAGATAGCGAGAAAAGGATATTAGAGATGAACTTTTATACAAGGATTGCAGGCTGCCTTCTATTGGAATATAATTACATCTGAAATACAAAATGCTTCTTTGACACTTATGGCCCGATTATGACTTTAGGCAGAGCTGGGACAGGCGGCTCGCCACTGCCTCACCCCCACACCACCAAGAGTCACTGCCGCCTACCCATCATATTGCAAGTATTTTGTGGTCTGGTGGGCAGGCAGCGTGATGGTTCCAGTTGCTCTACCTATTTAAAAGGTGGCAGTGGCTTTGAAACAGGCACTACAATGTGAACGCCACACAAGATCCTGCATGGCATGGACTCTAAGGTTCATGCCATGCAGGAACTGTGGCGCATGCAAAGATGGGGGGCACATGTTGTGCCCCCTGCATGCATCTCCAGGCTAAGGGCGCACAGGGGTCCCTACAAGACCTCCTTTGTTTCAGCACCAGCAATATTTTTATGGAGGTACGACCTCCATGAAAACGCTACCAGTCCTGAAACTTGTAATATGCATGGCGGTGCCGCAGCAGCACCACCAGCAATTTACAATGGCTCTGGCCACCGCCAGTGAACAATGGCTCTCTGGCAGAGCCAGCGGTCCAATTACGGTTCGACCACCCAACTCATAATAGGGCATCCAGACCACTGGTTTGGATGTGGTTAGACCACCACGCCCCCACATATCTGGCGGTCCTCAGACCGCCAGATTCGTAATTTGGCCCTTAGTATATTGAATACTTGGAGTCTTCATCGTTCTAGTAGAATTCTGAAATATATGAATCAAAAATTCGAATGCCTTTCTCAAAAACAGAGGAGCCAGGAAAATTATAAGGTGTGAAGATAAAATCTGTACAGCCACCAAATATAATGTTTTTTGAGTAGCCACATTGGACCGCTAAGATATATAAAACATACACATTTTACTGATGGGTAGTGGCCACATTAGGGCAGTGCAGGAAAAACATCAGAAGTCAAAAATTCTAAACAGTAGATAAAAACACTACTTACATTTATGGCACATCGGGAAAGAAAACAGTGTTCATGGGTTACCACATTCTTACCTCACAGACATGACTAGATAAGGATATCGGAAGTAAATCAAAAATCTTTTCTGTAACAAAAAAGCATACAAATTTGTTGCGTATTGGCTGTGAACTTTATGCTGACAAAACATGAGATGATAGGCAGATTATGGGACTCTATCAAATTTCTGGAAAAACTTAAGGAATAACCAAAGGTCATCTGTCCATGTCCAGGTTCCATTTTATCTATCTGAAAAAAGAAGGTGTGCTGGGCGTTGCCAACCATCATGGCCACATGGACGTGATCCACCAGGACTCCTCTGTATTCTTTTTTTTAAAAAGTCAACATACACCTTTACCTTGCATATTGCCCAAAATTGCAATACCCCACAGATAGCACAACTGAGGGCACTGAGGAGGCCACATTGCATGCCCTGCATTAACCTGATGAGGGATGATGCTAACCTTGGCCTGCAGCACGCAACAGCAAAGTTGCAGCCTGCCCCACAGAGTTGGCGATTTCTATCGCTGGGCTGACCGAGCTCCTGACTTATGACCCTGATACAGAACTCTCAAGAGGCGACATTCTGAGGATGAGGTGAGGGATAGGAGCTGTTTATAGTGGTCCGGCAACTGAAGACCGCTGGATTGCCTGATGTCGGCATGGCGGTCGCACCATGGAGAGAGCACACAGAGGAGCGTTTCGGCCTCATCCAGTGGCATGCTGCTGTAGAGACACCTCCTGCAGTGACGTGTGCCCAGTTCCAGAAGCCGGGTATGTGATTCCTGCAGCTGCATGCAATGCTTTAATGCAGACATGAGTGAGAGCACATACCCCCTGCTGCTCAGCATTCCCTGCCACAATACCCCACAATACCAAATGTCACTGCTACTGTGGCCTTATCGGAAGATTGGGGGCCTGTCCCTATGAAAGATGATGATGAACAAAAGGGGCACAAATTTGAGGCTGGACCTGCTGCCTGGTAGGCAATAACGATTCAGAGGCCTGGCCTCTGAGCTTCCCGGGGGCTCCTATATGCATCGTATAATTCAGCAACAGTTAATTGTGAGGATGGAGATTCATTGAGAGGGTCTCTTACAGCAATGAGACTGAGCTTTACTGCACAGGTCTTGTCCTCCGGTGATGATCTTTTCGCATGGGAGCTTGCTAGTGAAGAAGGGAATGACAATTTGCTGTCTTTAATGTGGCTTGCCTAGAGGAGCATTCCAGCATTCATCCCCTCAAGGCCCCTCTCTTGTTCCCGGCTACAGTCTATATGCCTCTGAAAAAAACACAATTACGTAGGGTGTTAAGCTACTTTACATCAGCAAAGACAAGAGACTCATGCCCATCCATCTTTCCAGGGAGCACTATGGCTCAAACCAAAGCAGGCCTCCTTTACTCCCTTCAAGACATCGAAATGGGGCCGTGGGAGGAGCTGAGGGCAGACCTTACCACTTCCCTCAAAGCTCTCAAGTCCAATATCAACTCCAGGTTTACTATTTTACAGCAAGATAGCGATTCAGTGGGTACTCGAACTCCAGATCTTGATACAAAATGTGAGAGCCTGGAACAAAGCTTTGGCCAACTGGAAGGCTCCTCAGACCAGTTCTCAAACCACATGCATGCCATCATTTTGAAATGTGAAGACTTGAAAAATTTGTCCAATGAGACAACATTTAAATTCAAAATATGGAGGAGAAAGTAGAAGATTTGGAGGCATTTGAGGTGGGCATGTTCTCCAAGCTTCTGGGGGGACGTTTGTACCAAGGTTAAATCGGACTGAGTCCACCGAGTTGGTCTGCTTGCACTGGTAGAGGGGAGAAGGTCACATGATATCCTAGCAAAAGTCCACACCTTTGAGGTGAAAGACTCAATATTACAAGCAGCATGGAAGGTGGAGTCAGTCTTATTCCAGGATGCCACATGCTCCCTATTTCAGGATACCACTCCTGCCACACTGGCCCGATAAATACAATTTGGACCTGTTACTAACAAACTGTGCTAATAACACATCAACTACAGATGGGCTTACTCAATTGACCTCTCCTTTGAATATAAGAACCAAATTCAACACTTCACAGACGTGATAGAAGCAGTGACCCTGCTGAGGGTGTCGGCCCCTGAGCACCAGGGACCTGAAGAGGAATGGGAGGGAGTATCCACAAGCTTTGCGAATGGTACAGACAAGAGACAATGGCTATCACGGGGGACGAAGCACCAGGGGAAACATTGGGCCTAGGGCAAAACATGCCGGTTGTGACTCTGCATCTGGTCCTGTGCTCTCTGGAATATCGAATCATAGCATTCGAATGACACTTGTTTGATTGATATGCCTCATCAGAAAAGTAGGCCTAAAACTAAGGTACTTGCCATTTGCTTACTTGCAGGACCTAACTGCCATCTAGAGGCAGCCATCTGGGCAGCAACATGGTAGGTGCTCTGCTGCATGATTAAAACCATTGCTTGTTGGCAGCTCACCTTGAACTTGTGTGCCTACACTACAATGCATTAGAGGTTCATGACCTAAATGCCTGATCATATGCAACCTGAAATTATAATGCATCTTTGTTGGGGAACCAGATTCTCGATTGTTACTGTTTTGTTGTTATTGCTTACAGTACGTGAGTGAGAGAATTTTGTGACACCGTAGGGGTAACATCAGGGGGGGTCAGAGGGGGGACCTGGGGATAGATTTGCAGTCCTTCTATGCTTGGAGTGAGGGCAAGGGAAGGTTGCACCTCATGTCAGATCTGTGACTCCTGAGTACGAAACTTCAAATATTGATGCTATTATATTGACTACACTGACATGGAATGTTAAAGGTCCAAATGTTCCGGCTACATCTCATAAACTTAGGAATTACATTGTTGACTAGATACACAATATAATAGCATTACAGGAAACACATTAAGGTATGCAATGATCTCAGACTTCACCATAAAAGCATATCCCCTGATCTACAGAACTTCTGCAACCACAAGTAGGCATGAACAACATGAAAGATCACTTTACCACAGTCCAAATCCTCTCAGGAAGTGCCTCTTATGAGATAAATAGTAGGAACTGGTAGGCAACAGAAAGGAATATTTTCCTTTCCTCTGTAAAGTTCAATCGTTGGGGTGCAAATCTGATGAAGATGGGAGAATAATGTTGGTTAAAAGAAAGATTGTTGGTTGGATGTGTACAATAGCTTCAGCTTATGTCTCCAATACCAACCAGGCCGCCTTTGTCCACTCATTCATATCTCTTTTAGGGGGATTTGCAGAGGGAGAGATCATCTTGATGTTAGATTTCAATCTTACATGGGGTCTGTAGTTAGATAGCACTTTACTGGGAGTTTCCCTAACCCTATCGGTGGGTTTGATCGATGCCTAGAGAACCATCTACCCTACTATACATTTGCTTAACATTGACACCTACATACTTCCAATTTGACTATGCTTTTATATGCCAATCACTAGAACACTCTATTGTGGCAGGGAAAGTTCACACATCATGGTCTCTGGCCACACTCTTGTAGAGCGCACATTAAAATGGGCTGGCCCAACAAAGTTCTGCAGAGGTTTTTTTCCCTAGGTTCCTCACTAGGGATCTCCTCTTTCGGGACATACTCCATAAAACCTTTAAGGACTTCTTTCAAATGACGACCCACGAAATACTAATCTGTCCATTACATGAGATGCCTTTAAGGTGGTAATCAGGGGTAATTGTTTCTCATTACTGTCTACCTTCAGGAAGCATAAATCCCAAGACAGGCTGGCGCTTGAGGCTCAACTACACTTGCCAGAGCAGACCCATAAAGACTCTCTGGATCGACTTTACAGAGGAAAGTCACGGCACTTCAGAAGAAACTGAACGCAATCTACACGAATAGAGAAGAGTTCACTCTGCTATGCTCTTTCCAACTAAGGGATTCCGAAAAAGATTCTCACAGCCTTTCTGTGCCGTCTTTTCCAACACAGAAAGGCTGTCAGAATCCTACTTTGGGGGCCCCTAGCAGGGCCCCCATTGATGAAAGGCCTCTGAATGGCGGCTGTGCCCCCTGTTGATCCCTGTACCCAGTGGCAGGCACCTTGAGGTGATAATAGCATATAATACAGCACATCTGCATAATTTTCATATTTATTTATTTTAAACAAGCTATTTAAGAACAACAAGACGCAAGGGATTACTTTGGTGCTGACATGTAAAATCACGTTGAAGAGTTGTTTCCCTTTCTCATGTCAATATAATATGCACTCTGTGAGGCAATAAATCGTGTTCTTCTATGTCCATTGTGCTTTACTGTAGTAATAATATGTAGTGTGAACTTTGCATTGTACTAATAAATGTGTGAAGTTGCAGTTATTATTAGTGCGGCTCTACACTCTGCACTCATGCCACACTACAAGAACTATAACTCTCTCGCCCACTCTGCAGTGCTCATAACCTCACACATGAAATCACTGGTAACATTTAAATGACATTGTTGATGCCATCACTGGTGATATCACATGTGGCATGACCACAAACCTCAATGATTACATCACTCCTGTGTTTATGGTTTAAATGTAACTTTCAGTATTGTAGCTCCAAATTCTCAAATGCTATTGTGTAATTCTGTCTGTCCACAGTGGCCTGACCATGTGATGTTATGTGTCTGGCTGACTGATGATGAATGTTTAGGTGTGATAGTTGAGTGTGAGCATAGGTTCTTGGTTTTGTTGCTGTTGAAGATGGATGGTGTGTGATTATGGCTCTTTGGTCTTTTATTAGTGGTTCTGCTAACATGTGATGAATGTGGGGTTTTATGTGAATGGAAGATATGCTGTTATGTGATTGGGATCTTTGTAGCCGTATATTGCTCGGTGTATTTTCAATTGTGTATGTGTGATGTTATGAAGGTACACTTGTGGGCATATGTTTTTAGTTGTATATAATAGTGAGATTGTGATGGTTGTTGTATGCCCGTATGTTGGTGGATGTGCCACTATCTAACAGTAGATTTTTGAGTGAATTCTGTAATTTGTGTATATATGATGGTGGGTGTGTTACCTATGTTGTTTGTTATGTTCTTGTATATGATGGTACATCAGTGGTGTGATTGAGTTGTGTGGGAATATGATGATGTATGCTTGAGATATGGTAGAGACTGTTGGTGGTTATTTGGACATCTAATGGGTGTGTGATTGTGTGACAATGAGTGTTTGGGCATATGCTGCTGGCTGTGTAATTGTATATTGAGGTTGGTGCATGAAAGCAGCTGTATAGTTGTATAATAGTTTCTATATTGTTGTATGATGATCCTATCAGTGATGTGCATAGGCAGTGCATGGAGGGGTATTCTTAATCCTTTCCAATGCATGCTATACCTTGGTGAGTTTCATGGTTTTGCAATTTAACCATAATATTACTTTAACTGCAATTTTGTCAGAATATAAGTATTAATGTTTTTGCCATAGAAAAGTGAATATACAACATGAACTATTACATATATTTAGTTGTCCTTATTTCAATTATTTGAAAGGATTTTTAAAAAGGAAAATGTTTGTGAGTTATTTGATGTTGGATTTTCAGGTGTATAATAGCACAAATGGCGCCCTATGATTGTGGGTGGAGAGGCATATGAGGATATGCATGCATGATGGTGGTTGTTTGGAGGTTTACAGTGGATTTGTTGACATAGGATGTTCTGTGTGTGGGTGTTTGAAAGTGGGCTATACCAACCATTAAAGGCACACTCCAGTGTTACAGGCCCGAGCTGCACTGGTGGCTGGCTATGTACAACAATATATAAACAGCCCTCTCAGTGTCTCATTGTCTGTGTAGATCTATGTTTCCTTTTCTTAATAGCTATACCAGTTTCAGTATAACTAGCCGCGGCATATAAAAGTGAGCATATAAGTCTAAAAGTCCATGTGTAACTCACTAACACTTAGAAGGAAATGTTTCATCTTTTGTCTATTGGTTTGTGTATCTTGATAGGTATCTTTGGCCGTGTTAACATAGGCATTCGTGATTTCCAGGGTGCATCATTGTATTTATGAGTGAGTATGTGTTTGTATTAGTGAATGCATTTGAGTGTCCATAGCTGTTTAACTGTATCTATCACAGACTTGTTTAGTGTTTTACGATTTGTATATTTCAGTGTGTGAGTGTGTTAGTAAATGGATTGGTGTGTCCATGGGTGTGTTAGTATATGTATAAGTGAGCCCCAGAGCGTCTTAGTCTGTGTATTAGTCAGTGAGTCATTATTTTGGTGAATGCATGTGTATCTATAAATGCATAAGTAATTCCTAGAGTCTTGATTAGTATATTTTAGTGAGTGTGTGAGTATTTTAGGGAATGCATCAGTGTGTCCATGGATGTATCAGTGTATGTATAAGTGAGTCTTATTTTTTGTTTTAAATCTTTTTATTGAAGTTTCAACAAGACAGACATAGGACACGTCAACAATACAGGCGTGCATGCAGTCGCCCGACAAACTGTAGCTATCCCACCCTCCCCCAACAGCGGAGCCCAGTGGTGCTGTGTAGACTGTGTCCATGGGTGCTGGGGAGGCCCAGTAGGGGATGCAAAGCTCCGATCCGGTCCTATGAACGTCCAACCATCCCTCCCCCTCCCCGCCCCCATCCCCATCCCACCCGCAACTCCCTTTCTCCGGTGTGGCAAGTGCAGTGACATCGGTGTTCACGAGGCCCGTTGGATAGGCAGGGTTTAGTTGGGTGATCGGGGTTCCCCCCGAAAGTCGTCTGGGAGCTGGAGCACCCTGAGGTATTTTAGGCAGGTTATTTCGTTAAATTCCTCCGATAGGAGAGAGACTAGGGGCTGCCATATCTCGAGGAATGCGTCTCTAGTTTGAGTGAGGGAGGCCTGTATTTTCTCCATTCCCATAATGTACCATAGGCGGTGGAGCCACACCGTGTAAGTAGACTTCCTAGAGGTGCCCCACAGAGAAAGGATGTGTTGGGTGGCTGCCCCCATCGCTAGCCCCATCTGCCTTCCCCTGATCGATTTGAGTTAAATGTGATAGCATTGGGAAGGCCAAGAAGCGTGTATGCCGGAAACCGGGGAATGTCCGTCTCAAAGTGTGTATCAAAGCTCTTGAGAACCTCCTCCCAGTACCCCTGAACCTCTGGGCATTCCCATAGGATGTGAGTTAGTGTCCCTTATTGTCCGCAACCCCTCCAGCACCCGGGGTCCCTGCGCAGGTTGCTGTGATGAAGCCGCGCTGGTGTAAGGTGCCAGTAGTACGCTATCTTCACCGCCGCCTCCTTACTGGCTACGTTGCGAGCGGTATGGTGGGCTCAGAAGTATATGTCCTGCCATT
Source organism: Lissotriton vulgaris (assembly GCF_964263255.1). NCBI lineage: Eukaryota > Metazoa > Chordata > Amphibia > Caudata > Salamandridae > Lissotriton > Lissotriton vulgaris. The sequence goes on along the minus strand of NC_141691.1, from coordinate 1,016,308,782 downwards.
CCTTGTCTGTGAAGGAGCGTCCCAATTCGCGCTCCCATCTATTCTGTCCTGCCGCTCGCGCAGCGGGGGGAGGCGGCCCGAGCATCATGTAGAGGTCAGTGATTGCGTGTTTGTCATTCGTTTTCGTGTGGAGCCATCTTTCGTAGGCTGTGAGGGGTCTGCTCACATGTGGTAGCACTTCCCTCTCCGTGAGCCAGTGTCTGATCTGGAAGTATTGGAAGCGTTGGATCTGCGGGAGTGTGTAGCCGTCTTGTAAAGTGCGCATCTGCATAAAGACCGTAGGGTCGAAGAGGTCTCCAGCCGCCTTGCATTCAGAGTCCTGCCACTGCGGGAACGACCCAGGGGTCAATCCCGGGGGGGAACGCTGGATTCCCAAACAAAGGGGACATCGGGGACGGGAACGTGGTAAGGCCCCTCAGGACAGCTACTCTGTCCCAGACCTGCATGATCGTTCGCGTGATGGGCGATTTCCGGAGGTATGAAGGCCTGTCTCTGCGTCCCAGGAATGGGAATTTCCATAAGGACATCTGGCCCATGGCCCGGTCTTGAAACAACCACCGCTTCTCCGACTCGGGCCTACTCCATTCCAGGAGATAGCGAAGTTGCGCCGCTTGGAAGTAGCGACGCAGGTCAGGGACCCTGAGTCCGACCTCCGCTATGGTCCGCATGTTTAGGTCTCTCCGCAGACGCGGGCGCTTACCAGCCCACACAAAGCGCGTAATGGCGTCCTGTAACTGTTTGAGCACGCCGAGTGGAGGAGTGACCGGAATGGTTTGGAACAGGTACAAGACCTTAGGCAGTAGGGTCATTTTTATCGCTGCCACTCGTCCCAACCATGAAAGTGGTTGACGGCTCCATCGTGCCAGAACCCCTTTCAGGGCCGTAAGTAGAGCTATATAGTTGTGCTCGACCGTTGTATTCGGGGTTAGGGAGATGCCTAGGTAGGGTATGAAAGGGTAAATTTGCCTTCAAGGGAATTTGTTCAAACTATATTTTGTTTAATTGAAATTATTTCCACAAAGGATCAGTTACTTATCCTTAAAATGAATCTATCAATAATTTTATAATTCAGTACGAGTAATGCATCAACATATAACATATAAACATGAAAACAAGGACACAAGGTGTATACGAAAAATATAACTTTATCAAATAGCTCAATCAAAGAAATCAGCTACATATACAGATCAATAAGTAAATAAAATTAGGGCTGTAGGTACACAAATAAGTAAATTACAAAGTGACACAACAGAACCTAAAAAGACACCTATCCCAAATCACATTGAACCAAACAAAAGAAAGGGATAAGGTGTAAAGTCGACGTTTCGGTTTCTCTGACGTTAGTTTGCTGAAACCATCCTCAGGACTGTTTATTAAATTATGGTCTGTAAAGAGATTGTTATCTGTTTAACAGGAATGACTGCATCCCGTAGGTCACTGTTCGTCAAAAATGACTTATCGATTCTATTCGCTATTGAGTGGGAAGCTCTACTTGATAATTCAGACTGGCGACGGGTTGTTCCTCATCGGTATTCAAGTACATACAAAAGAAGCAGAAAAATCCGGTATGTATGGAATAGTAGTATCAAGAAATCCAACTTGAACAGGTATGGACAGGAGTAGCAGTTATTAATCCTGCATCACCTCGAGTTCGGGCGGAGCACAATCGAAGCACGTCTCGTATGTCCGGATTTTTCTGCTTCTTTTGTATGTACTTGAATACCGATGAGGAACAACCCGTCGCCAGTCTGAATTATCAAGTAGAGCTTCCCACTCAATAGCGAATAGAATCGATAAGTCATTTTTGACGAACAGTGACCTACGGGATGCAGTCATTCCTGTTAAACAGATAACAATCTCTTTACAGACCATAATTTAATAAACAGTCCTGAGGATGGTTTCAGCAAACTAACGTCAGAGAAACCGAAACGTCGACTTTACACCTTATCCCTTTCTTTTGTTTGGTTCAATGTGATTTGGGATAGGTGTCTTTTTAGGTTCTGTTGTGTCACTTTGTAATTTACTTATTTGTGTACCTACAGCCCTAATTTTATTTACTTATTGATCTGTATATGTAGCTGATTTCTTTGATTGAGCTATTTGATAAAGTTATATTTTTCGTATACACCTTGTGTCCTTGTTTTCATGTTTATATGTTATATGTTGATGCATTACTCGTACTGAATTATAAAATTATTGATAGATTCATTTTAAGGATAAGTAACTGATCCTTTGTGGAAATAATTTCAATTAAACAAAATATAGTTTGAACAAATTCCCTTGAAGGCAAATTTACCCTTTCAACTTCATTACCCAAGCCCTCAAGGGTATTCCGGGTCGCTCACTCCTTCTAAAACCTAGGTAGGGTATGGTCATCTGAACTTGGAGGTCCCCGTATGTCTGATGGCCTCGCCTTGCCGCCTTCGCGTTCCGACCTAGGGGCAGGACTAGGGACTTCTCCACGTTCATTTTGAACCCCGAGACAGTCCCAAAGCTCGCTATCTCCGAGAGGAAAGCCGGTACTGACGTCTGGGGGTTCTCCAGGGCCGCTAGGATGTCGTCCGCGTACAGACTTATGGTCTGTGGTTCTCCACCAAACCGGATGCCTGTAATGGGCCTGTTGTCCCGGATTCGCTGGGCTAGCGGTTCAATGTAGAGAGCGAATAACAGGGGCGAAAGAGGACACCCCTGCCTGGTTCCACGTCAGATGTCCAGAGGCCTCGAGCGTACCCCATTGACTATGACCTTGGCCTGTGGGGCGGCATAACAGCCAGCGACCCACGTGCGGAACCGGTCCCCGAACCCAAAGCGCTCCAGGACTGCGTCCATATATCCGCAGTCCACCCTGTCGAACGCCTTCTCGGCATCCACCGAGAGTAGGACCGCGTCGGAGTCATTGTAGTGGGCCTTATCAATGACATGAAGCAGGCGCTTGGTATTGTCTGCACACTGCCTGTTGGGGATAAATCCCGCTTGGTCTGGTTCAATGATGCCCGGCAGGCACGGGCCCAGTCTAGCCGCCAGCACGCCCGTGAACAGTTTTAGGTCGAGGTTAAGTAGGGAGATGGGTCTGTATGCCTTACATTGGGACGGGTCCTTGCCCTGCTTAGGGAGGACCACGATGTCAGCCTCCAACATGTCTTGTGGGATGGAGCCTCTGCCCTGAAAGGAGTTGAAAAGCCTTGTTAATACTGGTGCAATTTGGGGGCAGAAAGCCTTGTAGAAGCTTGCCGAAAAGCCGTCCGGGCCCGGGGCCTTCAGAGGCTTGAGACGCGCGATCGCGGAGACAACCTCCTCGATCCAGATGGGGGCATCGAGGGAGGCCCTGGTGGGTCCATCTAGGGGCGTTATCTCCGTGGCTTGTGTGAGAAGGTGGCCTGATATGCAGTGCTCACTATTCTAGTGAACACTATGTATCAGTCCAGCAACCCTTATTGATGATTGGTTGTAAGTCAACCTTATAGACCAGCTATCCTAGTAGCATGGATACGAGCAGTCTAAGGCTAAAGACTCGAGAGGGCGTGTTAAGCCAGCTGTTTACCACACATATACCCCTTGAACACCAAGTGAAAGGACACCACACAAGTGTTATGAAAATAAACAGTTATTTATTAAAGATCACAACAGCCCTGTACTCTTTATGAGGACAGGGTACTAAGCACAAACCAAAACTCTTACAAAAATACTTAAGTTAGCACGGTATATACAAATGCCCGAGGGGCACGGAAAACCATATACTCTAAAAGTGGAATGTGAAATTCCTAGCAGGTAAGTACAGTACTAATAGCTTTTGGAATCGCTAGGACTTGACTAGGGAATCGTTAGATTACGTCTAGGAGGCCTAGGGGACTCGGGTGCAGTGTGTGCACTCTCACGCGAGATGCGGACAAAAGTCTATGGTAGCTAGGAAGTAGAAAGTTAGTGTTCTCGGGCGAACCCGACCTGGTAGGGAGAAAACGAAAGTAGATTCTGACCCTTGGATAGTGAGGCTATGCTGGGGCACCGAAATGCCGAAGTTACCTAGCCCAGGGGCTGCAGCTGCATAGGTCTGAAAAGACGTCGGGAATCCTCGTAGACGGACCAGGAGCCGGAAGAAAAGATGCTGGCCGGTGACCAGTGAAGAAAGTTCAGTTGGATCCAAGCCTGGATCTCGAAGATAGATGACACCTGAAAGCAGAGGGGACCAAGTTCGAGACTACTAGCCAGTAGTCAGTGGGCACCAGGAGGGCACCGGATGGTAGCCACCTCGACAAGGTGAGTGGGTGACGCTGTAGCTCGAAGATCTCGCGGACCAGGAGGCGTTGTCGGCGACCAGGATGGAGGATCGAGCTGTCCCACGAAGATAGAAGCTGTCGGCGTCGCTGGACCCAGGATTGGGCAACAAAGCCTTGGCAAATTCAAGCCCACGCGGTGGACCTAAAATGGCGTCTGGAGTGGACCAGGAGGGTCCGGGGTGCCTCTCTTGAAGAAGGAAGCAAGGGCCAGCCTGGAGCAACCAGACCAGCAGCAAAGTTGTCGTCGGGCGTCGTTCAGAAGGCCACCAGCCAGCCGGCTAGTAGCCAAACAACGCAGTGCACAGCAAACAGCAGAAGGGCCCCACGCAGATCGTGGAGATGCAGGGAGGCTGACCTTGGGTGCTGGAGCTGCGCAGGGTCGGGGCTTCTCGGACCCCAAAGCACTCACCAGTGGAGGACACGGTGGGCTTGCAGTAAAGATGTCGTGCAGTCTTGGCGATCGTCGGTCCCTCGAGGTCTCGTCGCACTCACGGTTCTCAGCTTGGCTGTAGAGGTGAGTAGAGGTCAGAGGTGCCAGGGAAGCCGGGTCTCGTCGAGCTGGGTCGTCGGATTCATGATGAAGGGCTTGCAGCAGACCGCAGTGTTCTTTAGGATGGTGCCCGCTTGATGCAGGGTGACCACTCCTTAGCCACAAGGGAGAATCTTGAAGAAGAAATCGTGAAGTCCTTTCGAAGAAAGTGGTATCTTGATTCCAAAGATGATCTAATTTGAACAGGGGGCCCGCTCCTATCTTTATACTAAAAAAGGGGGCTGACCCGGTGACTAGGTCCTGCCTATGGGTGGGACCAGGAGGGGGGTGGTTACACCCCTCTCCCCTGCCGGACTTCCCCAGGCCAGGGGCTGGTGTGCCCCTGGAACTGGTTCTGACTGGCCTATGCGTAGTGAGCACCGGGGTGCCACTCAGCAGTCACCTTCCTGAAAAGCCCTGCCTACCCAGGATACACAAAACCATGTCTGGGACGGTGCTAGCACCGCCCCGGACAGGAAACACTTTGTCCAGGCCTCCCTCGCTGGAAGGACTCCCAGCAGCAGGAGGTCAGACTCGTGTCTGTGGTGGCAGCATCCATTTTGTGGAGCTGAGGCTTCAGTTAACTTTAACCGGGGTTCACAGTTACATACATGTCGTGTCCCTCTAGAAGGGTGGAATGCTAACCCCGTCGCCAGAATTGGCGAGGGGTTAGTATTCCAATTCGTATGACACCTTACTCGACATGTTTTGATAAAGCAATACCAAAGATAGCATTTAACCGCGAGGATTATAATGCACTTAAGAGTATATGGTATGCGTTATCATGGAACAGCTATTAGGACTTGATTCCGCAAGCTGCAGATAGGCTCAGCTCATGCCAGAGCACCATCTCACACGATTCCAAGCACTCTGCCTTCAGGATTGTCAAGGCCTGCCATAGGAGTGACTGATAGGAATCTGTGTGTCCATTTTTAGGGTTAGGTATAGGTATACTACACCTACAGCAAAGGGTGATTACACGACTTTGCCCCAGCTGTCATGCAGCCAGTTGTGTCAAATTTAGGAGGCCAGCCAGGGGTGGCATAATACATGCTGCAGCCCCTGGCAGCCCTGGGTACACCTATGCCCTGAGTTACAGGGTCTGATAAGGTGGCCCAGTACCAATTGGTAGATGCACCTAGGGTACATGTCGTAATTTAGAAAGAGAACAGCCAGGCTGTGGGTCTGATTAGCAGGCCCACAGCCAGAGAAAGTCGTAAACCAGTGAAACAAAAGCAAAAAATCTGGGTGATCATAGGATTGCAGACCCTACTCTCCTACAGCTTGGAGGTAGGTGGTAGGTGGCAGCGGAACCCCCCCCAGCTGGCGGCTCCGCCGTGTACAGCAAGGCATAAAACTCGCGGAAGGCTTCCGCTATATGGTCATCTTCTTGGATGACCGTCCCATCCCGGTTACGGATGTAGGAGACCTTCGCCCGCAGGGTCTTAGCTTTAAGGCAGCTCGCCAGCAGGCGACCTGTCTTATCACCGCCCACATAGTAAGTGTGGCGCAGTCTCAGTGCCGCGTACTCCGCCCTATCCAAGTCTAAGCTGGCAAGTTGGGCCCTGACCGCCTTAAGCTGCCTCCAGATCCTGGGGGCCCCGGTCCGGCTGTGGGCTTGCTCGAGTTCAAGCGCCTGAGTGGATAAGGATTGTCTCTTCTCCCTCCGGCCCTTGGCTTCCGCCGCGGCTGCCGAAATCAGTTCTCCCCTCGCTACCGCTTTAAGCGCCCCCCACACCGCGGCTAGGGAGACCTCAGGAGTGTCGTTGGTCAGCAGATATTCCGCGATGCGGTCCCGGAGCCGCTGCATCACCCCCTCATGTTGCAGGAGAGCATCGTTGAGGCGCCATCTGCCTTTCTTTTGTGCGACCCTAGGGGCATGCATGTGCACCACGAGCGCATCATGGTCTGACAACGCCGCCGGGAGCACCTCCACATCCTCTATCAGGGGAGAAACGTCTGCGGTACCGAAAAAGTGGTAAATGCGTGCGTAAGTTTGGTGCACATGGGAGCAAAAAGTGTATCCCGGGGCAGCGGGATGGTGTTTGCGCCACAGGTCCACGAACCCCTCTTCCGACAGCCATTGACTCCCCTCCTGTGTGATCGCCCCGGCAAACCCCTGTCGGTGGCCGGATCGGTTTATAGTGGGGTCCATCACTAGGTTAGTGTCCCCTCCCACTAATATGGCTTTAGTGTTGGGTTGCAGTGCGTCTGCCAGAGCCCCCCTAAGGAATGGTTCTTGCCTGGTGTTTGGAGCATAGAGAGAGCCTACCACCATATCCAACCCCCTATATGGAGAGTGTGGGCTAGAAATCTCCCCTTAACTTCAGCTACCTTGTCGCCAACCGTCCCCCTAAAGTGGCGCGCTACCAGCAATGCCACCCCTGCTTTCTTTTCCAGGGTTGAGGAGTAGTGCTGAATCGGAAAGGCCCTTGATCGCATCCTGTGCCAATCTTTGGAAAGTAGGTGAGTTTCTTGGAGTAGACAAATTTCCGCCCCGGAATTTTCTAAGCATGACAGGACAGCCCTGCGCTTAACGGGGTTATTAAGCCCTTTCACATTTAAGGTGAGAACCTTCAGGGTAGGGTTAGCCATTCATAAGGGAGTGTGAGCAGCGCAACCTGTCTGGCACCTCCGGGGCCTGCCCGGTCCCCGCGTCGGCCCCTCTCTGTTCCCAAATACCACACCGGGGGGGTCCAAATGTCGTGTTCCCCCCACCAACCCCGACCCCAACTTCCCCAACTGTCCCAACCTTCCCTCCCCTCCCCCCTGAACTCCCCCCAACACAACTTCCAAAGTCTCGGACCTAGCAGGACAGAGTCCAGGTCCGTATATCATCATAGAAAGTGAGGGCATGGTGGCGGCCAACTCTCCGGCCCCCCGACCCCTCACCCCATTGAGAAAGGCTAATGAGGGCAATCTCCTGTGGCCAAAACATCAATGTTTGGCGGTAGTATTGTCTGCCACTTCTTGCACTGCTGCCTCTCGCTCCTGGGTGGCTAGGAGAGGATCCGGCCTCCGACAGGGTCTAGGGGATCGACGTCTCCGCACTGTCTGCCAGCCGCCCCCGGACCTCTGGCTGGCACCATCTGTAGAGCTGGGATGGGGGGTCTCACTCGTGGTATCATCCTCCGTTGGGTCAATGTCTAGCACAGCACAAGTGTCCCGGAGGGAACGAAGCTGATGTAGAGATCCCTTCCACTTAAAGATGAGGCGGGGGGGCGTGTCCAAGTTGGCGGCGTGATCGGACGCAGGTCTCCGGAGCTCCCTGCTCGATCCCGCCAAACCACCGTGAAACACAGCCTAACTCTCTCCCGACCACTGCCACGAATAGCGGAGGAGCGCCTACACTGCTGCAGTGTCCTGGGGATGCGCCTATAGACCTGCGATCTGCGCCAAAAGCTGCCCAGGGGCCTGCACTCAAGAGCCGTGGAAACGGCGGCGCCGGAGCTCGGACGGTCCTGCACCGGTACCCAGTTGCTCGAAGGTTGTTTGGAGCGAGCCAAGGACGCTGCGACGGGTCCGAGGGCAGCCACTTTGCCTACTGCTGCCTCGGAGGCCGCCTGAAGGATGACCGCCTCAACGGCGCTCGGCTGGGCGCGGAGGCCGAACGGCAGGCAGCCGCGAAACTTTAAGACCCGGCTTGGGCCTACTGACCGGGCGAAGGCGCCCTCCTGTGGGGCTTGACTGGCGCCGTCTGGCGCACACAGCATTCCCCTAACCTGCGGAGTATTCCGGCGCCTACCCCCGCTGCCTGCAACATCGGGGCTGCGGGAGAGACACGCCTCCAACGGAGCGACCCGGCCGGCATCCAGGAGGGTCCGGCCGGCGGTCGCGAAAATCGAGGCCCCGGCCTCGGGCCTAGCCTCGGCGCTCCCCGCCCCCACACCTTGGACCTGACCGTGTGGGTGAGCCAACGGCCTCCTGGTGACACAGCGCTGATCCTTTGCAGCTTCTGGGGGCCCCCAGACATCGAGAGCGGCGGCGAAACACTGGATAGCGTGGGCGCTGACCGGGAGAGCCACGATCCCTGACCAAGCTGCAGATACACAGGTGAGGAAGTTTGGGGCGATACAGGGGAAACTCGGGGGGCATAATCGAGCCCCCGGCGGTGTGCTGTCTGTTAGAGCCCCACAGGCTCCCTGGGTGGTGGTGACCCGAGCACATCCAGCCGATAGGGAGAGCCACACCTCTGGCTGGTGTTCAAGGGGCTTATGTCTTCACTGCCCCCCAACTGGTTGACGCACAGCGCGCAGTGTCCAACCTACTGAGGACTCCCTGCTCCAGATACTGCTCCTTCACCACCCCTCCTGCATCAGACTAGATCCCTACAACCTACCGCCTGCGGGCGCCCTGCGCTTCCACGCCATGGCGGGTCAGAGGGGGAAGAAGGGTTCCCAACCGCTCCCTGAACTGTTAGCTAAGTCGCAGCCCAGATCCAGCAAAGACCCGCCATCCCCAGGGACGGGGAAAACGCCGCTGGCGACAGCAGATGACAGGTGCCCATCACTAGGACCTTCCTAGAAACTTTATTTAACTCACTCAGGGAGGACTTCAAATCCCTACAGCAGGAGGTGGCGGGTGAGGTCAGGGAGCTTCGGCACGATGTCGAGGGCCTTGGCGAACGCGCGGCTGCTGTTGAGGAGGCCGACCAGACTAGAAGCGCAGAAGTTGAACAGCTCCAGCAGGAGATCCTACGCCTCACGGACCAGCAGCTGGACCTCCAAGCCCACGCTGAGGACCTTGAGAACCGTTCCCGTCGGAACAACGTACGGGTCCGGGGAGTGCCTCAGAAAGAAGAGGGGGCTGATATCACCAAGTTCCTGCAGGCCCTCTTCAGGAGTGTGCTGGGTGAGCCGGCGGACTTTCCCATCCGCATAGATAGGGCGCACAGAGTGGGATTGCCTCGCAAAGCCTCAGCCCCACCGCCGGACATCCTAGCTTTCCTCCCAGATTTCCAGTTGAAAGAGCGGATCCTGAGGGAGGCCCGGCACACCCAGCCCCTTCAATTTCAGGGGCACTCCATTGCCCTCTACCAGGATCTCTCCTCCACCACTCTTCAAAAAAGGAAAGAGTTCAAACAGGTGACGGACTATCTGCGGCAAAAAGAAATCCCGTACTCGTGGGGCCACCCGTTCGGAATAATCTTTAAGTGGAATGGCCGATTACAACAGCTGCGTTCACTCAGAGACACCTGTGAACTCCTGGGCCTCGACCTGACCGACACCGAGCCGGTGTTCAGAAGCTCTCAGAGATCGGCTACAGGAAGATGGCAGACTGTCCGCTACGGGCGATCTCCGTCTCGCCGCCTCAAACCAGATGCCTCAGTCATCTCCAAGGAGCGTGAAACAGCGGTGGCTGAGGTGGCCAAAGAAACCTCCTCCCCCAAATGATAAACAACTTCAGGAGAGAGACTTTGCACAGCACGAACTTCGCTCATTCGGTGGGTGGGTCTGGCGGGGGGGCCGGAGAGGCCGCCGTCGGAAATGACCCCTTCAGTACTTTCTACCGCGATCCTGTGCCGAGAAACAGGATTGGGACTACAAGGTTCAGGGTTGTTGGGGTTGGGCGAGGGAGGGGGGCTGACTTCGGGGGAGTGCTGCCACACCTTTGCTCATGATGACTTTCAGATACATATTCACCCATTTACACTGTGGTGGCTGTGGGTTGTGTTGGGGGGGATGTTGGGGTCGGGGAAGCTTCAGGGGTGGGGACCAGTGTGCCACTTTGGATTTAGCTTGGGGAGAACGGGCGCTTTGCCACTGAGTGGCCTCCATACTCTGACACACCCATGCGTCAATGGGCTACAAGTGAACATGCGGGGTTACAACGCGGGGCGCACCCAGGGGCCTACTGCCTTGCAGTCAAGGAACCGGCAAGAAGCCTGCTATGCGCTGAGTTACCAGTCTAATATACCATGACAGACATTACCCTTAAAATACTAACGCTTAATGTGACGGGGTTAAACAACCCAATAAAGAGGAGGGCAGTTATTTCCTATTTGGAACGATCAGAGGCAGATATCTGCTTGCTACAAGAAACTCACCTCCTGCAGAAGGATTGGCATAGAATGCGCTCTCGAGCCTTTCCACACCAGTTGTTCTCCTCCCTTCCAACAAAGCATGCGGAGTTGCGATCCTTATCTCCAAAAGCTTCCAGGGCAGGGTGGGTGCCAAGATAGGTGAGATTAAGGGTCGGCTTTCGGTACATACATTCCAGTTGGGTGACACACACCTCACGATTGGCTCCCTCTATGCCCCAAACTCAGGACAAGAGGCCTTCTTAAAAGGCGCGCTTTCGGAGGCGCTTCGAACTCCACACGCACCCCTACTCATAGGGGGGGACCTCAACATAGTCATGGACGCACTCACGGATAGGTCGGGACATAGATATGGAGGGACCGGAGCTCTTTCACCCGCAGGACATGATTGGTTGAAGGAGAGGGAGTTGATTGACCTTTGGAGGACCAAACATCCGCATTCTTCCCAGTTCACATTCTACTCCCACGTGCACCGCACGTACGCCAGACTGGATCATTTCATAGGCTCTTCAGACCTAATCCAGTGTCTTGAGGAGGCCGTCATAACACCAGCAGCCCTCTCTGATCATGACGCGGTCGAGGTGACACTCAAGCTCCGGGCGGCTCGTCGTCCACGAGGCCCATGGCGTTTACGCGAAACGCTATTACAAAGACCGGAGGTCACCAAACGCATTAGTGAATGCATCACTGAGTATTTAGCTACCAATGATACTCCGGAGATACCTATCACGGCTCTTTGGGGTGCCCTGAAATCGGTAGTTCGAGGTGAACTTATCGCTATAGCAGCGGCCGAGGCCAAAGACCGCAAAAGTAAAAGAGACGACCTCACGGCGAAAGTCGCGGAACTAGAGCGGGTCCACAGTCGCACATGTGCCCCGAGGGTGTGGAGGCAACTGAAGGCAGCCCGGGCCCAACTGGCCAGCCTGGATATAGATAGAGCAGAATTCGCAGCTTTACGCCTTAAACACACATATTACGTTGGAGGGAACAGAACAGGCCGACTGTTGGCCAGCGCCTTGAAGGTCAAAACCCAACGAGCTAAAATCACTAGTCTCGTGGGTGACAATGGGGCAGTGCTCACTGAAGACACTCAAGTGGCTGAAGCGTTCCGCTCCTATTATGCTTCCCTATACGGGGAGGATGGTGCCACGCCGGGAAACATCGAAGCCTACCTAGCAATGACGGCTCTAACTGAAGTTTCCAAAGCCAATGCGGATGCTTTGGACGCCCCCATACGCCAGGATGAGATCTTGGCTGCCATATCCCGACTGCGTCCGCTCAAATCCCCGGGACCGGACGGCTTCTCGGCGGGTTTCTACAAGCTTTTCAAACTGCAATTGGCCCCGGTACTCACCCGCCTCTTCAATTCCTTCGAAGGGATGGGTGCTATTCCCCCGGACATGCTTGCAGCGGAAGTGGTAGTGCTCCCGAAACCCGGCAAAAAACTCACGCACTGCTCTGCTTTTCACCCAATTTCGTTACTGAATCTCGATTTGAAATTATTTACGGGCGTCCTAGCCACACGCCTCGCCCCTTGTCTCCCCGGAATTCTAGAGCCGGACCAATCAGGTTTCGTGCCCAACCGACAGTGTAGTGACAATACAAAGAGAGTGCTACACCTCATAGACAAATCACATTACCAAACCTCAGACTCCGCGCTCCTGGCCATTGACGTCGAAAAGGCATTCGACCGCGTAAATTGGGATTACTTACTACAAGTCTTACGTCATTTCGGATTGGGCGACCGTTTCTGCGCTCGGGTAGCAAGCTGTTACCATCACCCACAAGCGAGGGTTCGCCTGGGAGGTTTGCGCTCCGATCCATTCGAAATCCAACGGGGCACCAGACAGGGGTGTACTCTCTCCCCTCTTCTCTTTGCCATGTATATTGAGCCATTGGCACAGAGGATCCGAGATAACCCGCGCATTCACGGCGTCAACTTTGGGCACGAACCCCATACCATCAGTCTATATGCTGACGATGTCATAGCTGCCCTAGACCAACCTTACCAGCTCTATACCCAATTTTATGAAGGAACTAGCTTCGTTTGGCGATGTCTCGGGCTTCCGGATCAACATAGATAAGTCCCTAATCCTGCCATTAGGCAAGAATGCGCACCCGCATGCTCCTACTATTGGGCAGGGAAGTGGCCTCCAGCTGGCCGCCCAAATACCGTATTTGGGAATTACCCTGACATCTTCGACAGATCTCACAGTGTCGACTAACTACGCCGCTCTCACTGCCCAAATCTGGGCAGATCTGGCACGTTGCACCAAACAACCCCTTTCCCTACTAGGGAGAGTAGCGGCAGTAAAAATGTCGATCCTACCACGGATTTTATATCTATTCCAGACTATCCCGATCATGCCCCCGGCGGGCACCCTGAAAACCCTGCAAGACATCCTGCTAACCTTCGTATGGGACGGCAAACGAGCACGAATCCACAAACAAATGGCATACAAAAGTATTGATGATGGGGGTCTGGGGGTCCCCAACCTCATGCGATACTTTCAGGCATCTCAACTCCGTTACTTGGTGGAATGGCACAGGCCTGAATCAGAGAAGAGATGGCTTTTCCAGGACAGGGCTATGGCACAATCACCGTTGTGGCGGTTCCCTTTCCTCGCAAGGCAACATCGGCCACGATATATGCTGCAATCTCCTATCACACGAACGACCATGCAAATATGGGATAGGGTAGCACTTAAACATAATCTCACCACCTTCCCCTCTCCATTTCACTCCCATACTGGACGACCCAGATTTCCCCCCGGGGGTTGGAGCTGGTACCTTTTCCCAATGGCGAAATACGACATGTCGAGCTGCAGGCAACCTCTTTGATCATCGGGGATTCCTCTCATTCACTGACATCAAACAAGGGTACAATATAATACATACTCACCTCTTCCAATACCTCCAGCTTAGACACTGGCTCACAGCCCCGGACACCGCTGCCTTAGTGGGCTGCCCCATGTCACCATTTGAGAAGTGGCTACTCACTAAAGACACAGATAAACATCTCATCTCTGAACTATACAAACTGCTCACACCACCGTTCACTCCGGTTAAAACACCGAGTCAGAAAAGATGGGAGGCTGAACTGGGTAGGTCCTTGACATTTAAGGAGTGGGGCTACATCTACTATAGGGCTTCCCACACCACACGCAACACAGCGGCGAGAGAAGCAGCAGTAAAACTCGCCATGTACTGGCACCTCACCCCAGTCCGCTTACACAGAGGGAACCCAGCGCGTAGCGAGCTATGTTGGAGGGGATGTGGGGAGAAGGGCACCCTGACTCACCTGCTGTGGGACTGCTCGGAACTTGGGGACTACTGGAAAGTGGTCCTAGATGATATAGACTCCATATTTGAGACCGACATACCGAGATTACCGGCGTACACATTGCTGGGCTTACCCAACCTACTGACCTTCCCCATGAAGTCGTTAAAAGGCCGGCAAATGGGCATCGCCATACAAGCCGCTACACAGCACATACTCTCCTTATGGGGTTCCACAACTAAACCGTCCCACACGGGATGGCTACACAAGCTCTGGTATACACTGGGGATGGAGCGCATTAAGGCCACCCTCACCAACTCGACGGATGCGTTCCGCAAAACATGGCTTCCCTTGCTGACCCTCCTATCCAGGGAATTTAACGAAGTTACATGCCCCAAGTATCTTAGACTTCTGCGTCTCACCGATGCCACGAATAGCCCCCGCTGACTCTCCGGAAATTGATATTGGGCCTTTTTGGCCCGTTGATGATCCACATGACACCACACGGCACACTGGTCAGGGTGGGGGCGGGAGAGGGGGGTAGAGGGTGGGACGGGAGTTCTTGGTTCTTGTTTTTCCTCTTAATCCGTTCACATGCATCGCGAGTCATATGCATTACTGATGTCATTATAGCCACCTGGCATGCCTGTATTGAATGGTTGTTCCACCTTAGGGAAGACATGTTGCTCTGTCCCGTCTGCTATACATGCCATACGCCTGTAAAATGTGCTATGATGTCTACTTTTCAACCTGCTGCAATACCCAATAAAATACATTTGAAACTAAAGATGAGGCGGAACGGGTGGCCCCAGGTGTAGGGCACCCCTTTGTCTCTTAGAAAATCAGTCGCCACTTTGAAGGAGCGTCTCTTCTTCAGGGTGATGGTGGAGAGGTCCTGAAAGAGGGCCACTTGGACCCCTCGGAAGGTGATCGGTTGTCACACTCGGGCCTCTCGCAAGATTCTCTCTTTCAGAAGGAAGTCCGGGAGAAAGGCCAGAATGTCCGGCGGGGGGGGCGGCGCCCGGCGTTCCGGGTCGACCCTCTGAGCTCGATCAATCCGGATTTCAAAATCGCCTGGTTCCCCGAGGATCTCCCGGAATAGGTCCTGCAGATACGTCGTGATGCTGTTCCCCTCCGATTTCGATGGAACGCCTCGGACCCTGATGTTGTTCCGTCGGGAACGGTTCTCAAGATCCTCCGAGTGGGCCTGGAGTTCCACTTGCTGATCTTGCAGGCGTATGATTTCCTGTTGTAGCCGTTCCACCTCCATGCTGCGGGACTGGTCTGCCTCTTCCATTGCCACCACCCGTTCTCCCAGGCCATCCACGTCTCTGCGCAGCTCCTTCTGCTCCCCCGCTAGCTCCTGTTTCAGGGTCTGAAAGTCCTCCCTTAGGGTGTTGAAGAGGGAGGCCAGGAAGGCCTTTGTGATGGGTGCCGCGTCGTCGTCCGTGGTCGAGGCGGTAGCCGGAGTCTTTGGGGGCGATTGCGCCGGGGTTTTCTCCGTTTTGGCGACATTCTTGTGGAGTAAGTCCGATATTGTGCAGTTGCCCTTGCGCCCCGTGTTGGCCATGGTGGCAATTAGGCAGGGAAGGTGAGAGCGAGGGGTCTCCGCTCCTTGGCCGCCAAAAGCTGCAGTCAGCTCGGGTCCAGCTGCGTCGGACTCTCCTGGAGGGGCACGCTCGGCTTGGGCACTCAGAGGCCTCTGTGCAGGTCGGGGGGGTGGGGACCCTGAGTTCGCCAGCCCCGATGTGGGTCACAGCGTTTACCGCTGTATGCTCTCCGATCCCAGGGACCGTATCCGCAGCTCCGGAACTCGCTGTGCAGGGCCAGCCATTGCGGGCCTTAGGGAGAGCTTGTCTGGCGCACGTGGTCAGTGAAGGTGTCTCTCCAGGTCCGGCCTCCTCATATCCCCTGGCGAGCTGCCGTGTATGTCCCGCACTCGGGTCTTGGGACTATTTTACATAGGGCCCGCATGGGTCCTCTGGCGGTAGCGGTGCGACTGAGTCCGCTGCCAGTAATCCAGTTGGCGCGGTCGTCCGCTCGGCCCCCCGATCAATGGCGCCGCCCCAGCACAGGTGCAGTCTCAGGGGCAATCAGCATCACCTCCCTAGTGCCAGGCACCGCTGCAGCTTTGTCTCGTCTCATGCATGTCCCGGGGCTCGGTCCTCCCAGTGCTCCTCCGTTATCACTCCTCACCCCCCTCCACACCTTACCGGGTGAACTGCTCGTCGCCGGGGGGGGGGTCGCTGCCACCGTCTCCGCTGCTGGGCCGTCGCTCCCGGTGGCCGCACCTCCGCATATGCTCCGGGCCCGGACTAGGCCCAAAGCCGGGGGCTCAGTTGTCTCGAAGGGCCGCCGTACCCCTCGGCCCTCAGGCGAGTCACCGCTGGGCCGCTCCGCAGACGCCTGGCCCGGTCTCCGCTTCACCCCCGGTCCGGGGGCCGCTGCTGATCCTCTGCTTCCCCTCGCCGCAGCCTCCAGCCAGGTCGCTCTCTCCGCCGCCGGAGCTCAAGAAGCCCCACAGGCACCGGCGGCCTCTCTCTACACTCCCTCAGCCTCGTGTGTCCGGAGGCCGGCTCCCGGTCCCGCCGCGCCTCACCAGTGGTGCCTTCAAACCGACACCTGCGCGGCACTGGGTGGTCTGGCTAACTCTGGTGTGCCGAGCTAATGAGGATTAGGGTCCAAATTTTTTCTTTTTGAGAGGATCTGTGGAGTCTGCCTCTCTGAGACATTTTAAGATCCCAGGAACCCTAAAACCAGGGGTCAACATTTTTATTTATGGGGAGGGGCATGTGGCACCACTCCTTACTCCATTTTAAGGGCCTGGGGACCTAATCCCCCAGGATGGATAGATCTATTTATGGGGATGGTGTCATAAGGATGCTCCTCCCGAGCTTTTAGAAGGCCCAAGAAATCCAATCCCTGGAGCTGAATTCATATTTAGGGGAGGGTGTTTGCAGCTGCCCTCCCAGAGCCTTCAGAAGGCTCTGGGGATCCAATCCCTGAGGGCCAATATCTCTTGGCTTCTGGGTAGGGGTCATGCGACCCCTCTGAGCCATTAGGAGGTCCTGTGGAACCTATCCCCTGGGGCCAATTTCATATTTATGGGAAAGGGGGTGTGTGTGGAGCCCTTCCCCAAGCCTTCAGGTGGCACAGGGAACCCCATCTCCCAGGCAGCTATCTTGATTTATGGACAGGGTGCCATGCAGCTGCCTTCCCAGAGCCTTCAGAAGGCCCCAGGAACCCCATCCCCCGTGGCCAATTTTATCTTTAGGGGAGGGGCTGTGCACCACCTGATACTTCAAATGGCCCGGAGACCCCATTTTCCATGGCCAATAACCTGTAGTATCGGGAGGAGGAGTGGAAGTGTGTCCTGAGCATTTAGAAGGCCCTGTCCACCCCATCCTCTTGGGCTGATCTCTTGCTTAATGGGGAGAAGACATATTTTCCCCTTCCTGAGCCAGAAGATGGCTCCTGGACCCCATTCATTAGGGCTCAAAGCCCACTGTCACAGGGACCCCATTCCCTGGGACACTGATTGTTCCCTACCCAGCAGAGTGTGGGCAGAGAAAGTAAATCCAATTCCCTGCCCACACTTTCCCGGACAGGGAAGCAGGAGCAGAAAAAAATCTGCTCACAGTAGGGTGGATTCAGAAAAGGGGGTGGTGATGAACAGAGTGTCTGAATTAAGCAGACCACTCTTACCCAGTCCAAAGATCAGGGCTTGTACAGTAGGGTGGAAGCACAGCAACAGAGCTGGCTCCCACTGCACCCAGGATGGGCTTCCGCCAAGGCCCTCAACTTTTAAAAGAGCTGTGGAAGTCCAGATGGAACTGGGTCACCAACGATACAAATATCAATGGGTATGTCCTGCCGGGAACCAGGATGCTACTGTTTGGGGAAATGGGGAGGGGTTGCAGGGGCATTTGGCCTTCCTCCATGTCCCCAAATTAGAAATAAAGTGTGGGTGTCCCTGGTGGAACCAAGACACCTAAAAAAAAAAGGAATAATAAATGTGCGGCAGGAGCAGCTCACTTGTTATTCACTGTTCCAGGCAAGAGCACCTCATTTTACTCTAGGAGGACTTTTTAATTATATTGTTAGACCCGGGTAGTGCCCCTAGAAGGGGCAAGGTCACCTCCAAGTCTTTTCCTAATGTTGTTGAGGGTTACAGGGAGTGCAGCAGAACCCCAGCAACATTTTTAAAAAATCACAGTAAATTTCCAGGTACTTCAAATTCCTTATTTGCTTACCAAACACCTTACCATTTTTGTTAAAGCACTGTGAGCTGGACCTGTATGCTATTCAATTGGAGTGCGGGGACACCTTGTCGGTGTTTCTATGGCAGCATTTTGTGTGCTGAAAAAATTAAAAAATACGCAAAGACATGTTTATGGGTGTTTTAAAAAAAACTCTATTTAATATATTTGAGGTAATAAGTGTTATTAAACATCAAAATATGTATATTTATAAAATATGCATTTTATTATAATTATTGGTGACTTTTTGACAAAATTAATAGATCTACCTTATATATTTTGATGTGCTCACCTCCTGATAAAATCAATAGGGATGCCTTTTAAATTATATATTTAATAAAAGTGGTTTAGAAGCTTAGGCACATGGGAATCATTGGGCGCAGGCCGTGCACCCAACCCTACACCAGGAACCAGGCACCGTGCATGGTAAAGGGTGGGCTGGTAATTGCACTCCACGGGCAAAGTGCACTGAGTTTTGCCACTTTGCACTCTGCTGGAAACGCAGAGTTTGGCAAAAAACACAGCGGGTGGCTGAGTTTTCCCCCACCACTGCCTACCTCTAGAATTATCAGAGAATGAAGCAGAGTGAAGATAAAATGGCCATGCTGTGTAAGCAAGCCGGCCATGCATCCAGAACATGCCCCAGGGGCTCAACACGCATGTGTGCCTCTTTGTTCACCCCTGGGGCACGTTGGTGTTACAGAAAGGGACACAGATGCTTGTGCGGCCCCTTCTGTAATACTGAAAATGCTGATGCACATGTAGTGCCAGTGCTTTCTCAAGAGGGTATTCCTTCATTTGCATGGGGGCGTGGACAAATCCAAATGAGGAAATCTCTTTCCCTCTGCTTCGTATTATAGACGCGGGCGCATAGGCAAAGAAGCTGTCAGGATGCGCACTGACAGTACACCAACTAAAGGGTGCTGCTCTGTCAGTGTGTACCCTGATGGCAGCCCTCTGGAGGGGGAAAGGGTGACCTATGGACCGCATACATCCCCTTGCAGGCAGTTGCATTTACTCACTGCACCTGCCTGCAAGCAGATCTCAAAACACTCATTAAAGTGCAGGTGAGTTACCGTTTTCACAGAGAAACACGGGGGCAGTGAAAGTTGGTGGCTACCCTGAAGACAGCGCATACTACATTATTAAGCATACTTTACCTGTTTGCACCCGGCACACCTGTTAAAAGTGCTCCATGGTGCAAACAGGAAAAGTGTGCCTGATCTGTAATAGTGTCCCATTTATCCAAAATGGTTGCACCCTCTCTGGGTCCTCCTTATGATTCCACTCATGTCAGTCTCATTCAATCTGCCCCCTAATACCAGAGACATTGGTAACTCTGGGAGTTGGAGCTGTTGGAAGTTTCAAGAGGGACCCTGAGTATTTGTTTAGTAGTGAGGAATTACTTCAACGGTTAAAAAAATTAAAGTTATGTTATGTTATGTTATGGGGACTTATATCGCGCACAGCTGCTCCAGCGAAGGAGCATCCTGGCGCTTGACAAGGTAGACAACACAACACAACTAAGAAAGCAGCAGACTAAAAAAGAGCCAACAGGCTTAAGGAAATAGAAAGGTCTTAATGGCCCTACGAAAGGAGAGAAGATCATCCAGCGCACGGATCTTTAAAGGAAGGGAGTTCCACAGGACCGCAGCCCGCACTCGAAATGAGCGGCCTCATTTCGAAAGTGGTGGATAATTCGACTCACTGGTGGAGGTTAACATGTTCTGCCAATGTAAACCCTCTAATAAGTTGTGCGTGGCATTCACATGGATGGGGTCACCCCTCTCTGCTTAATCATAGGAAATGAGGAAGCACAATTTCTAGTAATTGCAACGTGCATCTGATGAAAGTCTGTGTTTGATTTCAGGTGAGGTCTTCAGGGGATAAATCACCTATTAATCAAAGTATCAGTAGTCCCAGTCTTGAGGCTTGAGCTAGGAATCAGGTCTTTTCTGATGACCCGTGTGGTGTCTCCATGAAACTAGGCAGAATCCAGTGTTGAGTCATGGTAAAGTACATCAGAAGTTAAATTGAAACATACTTTACACATGGCGTGCACTCAGGTGTATATCATATTAGTGCTACCCACAATACAAACATGATTTATTCATATCTTTTATTTGAGGCCTCTGTCTCCACCACTGCTTCAATAGCAAATTATCATTTGGGAATGATCATGTGACAGCAGCTATGCAAAGACAGGAATTGAAGTGGTGGTTGCATTGCACATGACAAACCCATGCCATTGACTACGTGTAAGTGCAGAGCGTAATATTGGATCATAGTAATGGACTGTATATTTTACAGTGGAACCTACTTTATGCATCATGCACCAATGTGTATACCATATTTGTGCTTTACCCATAATATTCCTGGGTTTTACTTGTATTATATATATATTCGTATGAATGTGTGGAAAAGAAACTTTTCTTCTCCACCTAACAAAAAAGGCCAGCAGTCAGAGATCTGCCAAAGTAACTCACATTTAATATATTTGACACACGGGTGCACATAATCACAGCGCTAGAATGGTTATGACAAAAGTGGACATTGTACACAGACCTGTGAGAGTATTTATACATGGGACACAAGCTGAAAAATATTAACAGAAGGAACAATCCATGACTAGGTAATATGGTTTGGGTTTGTTTAAGATTCTCAAATGCTAACAGTCAAAAAAACAAACAAGCACACATATTATCAGTGGACTTTGCTGTTTCCTTCATACATTGGCAGGCAATGAGAAAAACGGGTTATAAACATTACAAGTGGACATTGCTTGTTCCTTCTCATACAACTGCAGACAATTAAACAATCAAGTATAGGCATTGCATTGCTAGATTAGCCTCAGACCGGCATAGAGCAGGTATGTCAACACCAGGTGTGTAGAGACACGAGAAAAACAAATCTGTTTGTGCTGCCTTGAGACATGTCAGAAAGTGACCACCGTTTGTGATTACATTTCTGAGGAGAAGGAAAATTGAAGAATTGATGTTCTCAATAACGAATAAAAAGAAGTTTTTCACAAATACTTTCACCACAATTACCTTCTGAGGATTCTTTCTCGGGCACAGCTCCAATAGCAAATGATTCAACATCAAGCAGTTCTTGGTGTGCCACAGGTATGGGGTGCCCTACACAGCCTTAAATATGCAGATGAACTGCACCAGTGTCTCTGTAGGTGTTAGATCGACTTGCAGAATGGTGCCTCGCCCCTGTCTATTATTCTTATGTATGCTGGTTCCTACCATCCCCTTTCTGTGATGTTTCAGGTCAAACCTCCATGTGTGTAGTTCTTCCACATTTTGGTGTGTCAACCACCAAGCCATTTATTTTGCTGTCTTTTCTGGCTGATATTACCCTGTTAGTGTTCTACGGGGTCTCCAAAACATTCTTGCCATAAAGCTTGTAATTTTATTTAGCGACTTCCTCAGCCAAAGTATTTCAGTTCTTCTCCATGAATCTCCTCATGTGCTTCCGGCTACCTTCAGAGCTGCCACAGGGTTCTCCTGTGGACATTTTACAAGAATAGCACCAGTAGTGATTTTTACTCCGCAATCTATTCTTTGCTTTGCTCCGAATCCACAAGAGTGTGACAATATTTCACATTTTCTAACCATGTTAGGCAATTCTCTGCATTGCGGGTCAGGCACAGAACTAGTCAATTCTTGCTATTTCCTATTTGTTGACAAGCATCTCTCTGCATATTTATTTAGAAATCACAGTTTTGAGAATTTACTATTATGTTTGTGCATTAGACTCATGAAACTCTTTAAGTCTTTCTCTGTTCAAGCCAAACATCCTTAAAAGATGTGAATTAAACACTCTATTTTATACATTAATGTTGTATTCAGATTGTCTGCTACAAAATACCACTGTTCAACAAGTTTTATAGGAGGAAAATGTAATTAAGTTATATTTTCTACTTGCTTGCAACGTGTCTCTGGTTTAACAATGTAGTCTACATAATAATAAGTTGGATCACAAAATCTCAATCACAAAGGGGTCACAGATTAGTGAGATCCATACTGTGATCCATATTGGGATCCTCACAGTCCTTGGGTTTCAGAAATGCCTGAGGGTCTTAGGGTTTCCTGGTTGTTGGCTGACCCAGAGTCTGAATAGCGCAGCTGTTCACCATGACCTGTGAGGGGAAATTGGCATTTACCTCATCTCTGCTGGCACATATGTCAGAACTATGCTCAAATCAGTCCAAATAGTTGCTTGTGTGCCATAGCGATGGGGATGCTCTGGAGTCAAGAAAGACTGTTGGAGTTTAAAGTGAGGGGATGCAGTCTGAAGTCAAGATGGCCAGATCGCAAGTGATTTTTTAAATGTCTCTGCCATCTAGTCGACTTTCTGCTCCATTGGGGGTAAATTCTCCAATCATCCCCCAGGTGGCCAGAAAGATTGTTTTGGCAGTAGGGATAGGTGATATGGCCCAGCACTCACAACATTCTTTTCTTTTTTTAAATCCATGTGTGCAGTGCTCTTTCTGATCCTTATTGAAGACAAAAAAAAGACTGCCGAGCCATCATAAGTTGGGGGCAAAGTCCAATTACTGGACTGGTTCTTCTTTTTTGACCAATTCTCCACTTTTCTAATAGGCCTTTTGCCCCCTTGTGGAGTAAACTGGGTTTACACCCCCAATCTGCCCTTCCGTGGGGCAGAAGGTCTGCTGGACAGTTTTGAGGATACGGACACTGCCCAATGTCTGGATGGGATGCCCTCACTCATTTAAAAAATATATATATTTATTTTTGCTGCCTAATGGGTATTCTGCCCCTCAGGGGCAGGTGGTGGGCAACACCCCCATCACCCTGCCGGAGGGGGGGGGGGGCAGGATGACTATTCTAATTTTTTTTAATTGGACATGCCATAAGCAGTGTAGTCACTATTCATAAATGAAAATCCTTGATGTCAAGTATGCTTTCTGTCCTCAGTGGGTTGGCAGATTAGGTGTAACCCCCAAAATCTTCCCCCATGAATGTCCGTTGTGCTTTTTTGGGGGTGCCAGCATGACCCAATGGCAGGGTGGGCTACCCATGTTTTCTTTTAAAAAACGTCCTAGTATTCAGTGAGCTTTCTTCCACCCTGGTAGACAGATTCTAGGTAAACCTAGCTGTGACCTCTCTTCAAGGAGCGGAAAGACTGTTGTTTACTTTGTTTGGGGAGAGAAGGCGCTTGCCCATTGCCATAGAGCACTTCCACCCAGAAAATAAATCTCTGGTGTCCATTTGCTGGACCACTGCTTGGGGATCCACTAGTGCTGTGTTACCCTGGAAAGGAGGCATTGTACCTTTCCAGCAGTACATATCCCACACAGATAGGTGCTCATGGAGCAGAGTATGGCTCCTGAGCACTGATCAAAGTGAAGGCAGTTGCCCCTAATTGCATTTGTAATTATATTTATATAGCACTTGCCACCCCTGACGAGACATTGAAGCGCTTTTCAGTGAGTAGCACGCTACTCCAGAACCCAAATGCATTAGTGAGAATTGGTATAGGGAAATATGAAATTAATTTGAGCGGTGGACATGTTAATCTGTTAGTTGGATTGAAAAGGATAGTGGAGGGATAGAAGAGGGAAGGGTCTAGAAAGTGTTTATTTATAGATCATAGCAGTAGGAGGAGGTTTGGGATGAGAAAAAGAGAGATGGAGGGGGAAGAGTCACTGGAAATGGATTAGAGAGAAAGATGAGGTATCGGATGAGTCTAGGAGGGATACATGAGCGAAGGGTTTAGAAAACCTTGTTTGGGAAATCTGAATAGTAAAAGTGGTTTGAGCTGATGCAAAGAGCAATAGAAGAAGAAAGAATCTAGAAAGGGCTACTTTGGGGATCATGGTAATAGAACAGGGTTTGGGATGAATCAGAGAGTGCAGGTAGAGGATATATTGAGAGAGGTATAGCCTTTTCATAGTTGTTAAAGATGATCCGTGGTAGAGACTATTGACATAATTGATTTTAAACAGTACAATAGTGATAGTAGCCTGGACCTTGTGTGGGAGAGGATATGTCGCAGAGTTTTTGTAGTAATGAAGCTTAATCTTGCTAGTTTGTCCATTTAGGCATTCATTGATAACTTGGAGTCTATGGTAATTCTGAGGTTTCTTACTTACGTAGATAATTTAAGCGGTATTCCGAGATTGTTTGGCCAGGCAGTGAGTGGGTAATCATTTTTCTATTCACCACATGTGAGTATTTCCCTTTTTGGAAGCATTAAATTTGAAATGGTTCCATGTCATCCACTGATCAATGGGTCTGAGGCAACTGAAAATTAGTGAATTTCCAATGTCTTTGGAGCTTTCCAGTTTAAGGAGTATTTGTGTGTCATCTGTAGTTATAGCATGTGAGGTGAAATTGATTGATCAGTGGCAGTAATTACTTCATGTAGATGTTGAAAAGCATGGGTGAGATGATAGAGCCTCGAGGGACCCCTAGTTTTGTGTGGTATGATTTGGATGAAAAAGGGATGGAATAGATGACATTTCTTTTTTTATTTTGATGGTAGCGTATGATCCAGTCGAGAGCAGACCCCTCTATGCCGGCTTCATACAGTCTTTGTTTTAGAATGTCATTGTCAACTGTGTCAAAGGCAGCTGAGAGGTCCAAGAGAAGTAGTGCAGCAACCCTATTCCGGTCAACTGTGTTATTAAGGTCATCCCTAAAGGCAATAAGGGCAGATTCTGTGCCACTTCCTGGACGGAATCCTGTTTGGAAGCCTGAAATTATAGAATTATCTTCAATGAATTGTGACATCAGGGGGAATGCTGCTCTTTCTATCAGTTTACCCAGAAAAAGGTCCATTTGTAATTGGTCTGTAGTTGTAGAGTTAGGCAGGTTCAGCTTTGTTTTTTTTTGTTGTAATGGGCATGTGTATGACTTTTTTAGGTTTTCTGGAAATATTTCCATAGTTAAGGAATTGTTGATGGTTTTTCTTTTTTTTGGCAGCAGATGTAGTTAGACAAATTTTCTTGAAAGCTTGTAGTGGACATGGGTCAGAAAGGATGCCAGACGGCCTGCCTGTGTTGACCAGATACATAAACCCATTGTGTGAAATCGAAAATAATGCAGTGGCTAGGTCAGGCTACTCTTGGAGGAATTTTTCAGAAAAAGGGTTGGTGCTGGTGCTTTTCCTTTGTTATAAATAGGAGTCCACAGTTTCTCTGTGAATTGTTTTGTAATGGGAAGAGTTTCGTCTACGCAATTCGTTTATGAAATTCGGTGAGAATTTGATTGAATTCTTGTTTTGCACACTTGAATTCTGTCTAAATTGTATCTTTTTTTAGCTCTTCTGTTTGCTGATTTGTACAACCTGTTACGTTTCGGTATGTTAAGTTTGTTTTGCTTGCTGTTTGTTTTAAGCCAGGTGGGCTTCAGCATTCTAATTTGCTGTTTTATCTATTTTAGCTCTGTATTTATCAAAAGTGCCTGTTTTAGTTTGTCTTGTTTTGTTGTTCTCAGTGAGATTAGGATATTAAAACCTTCCGGTAGCCACTCATACAGTTTCTGAACAGAGTTTATTGTGCCTAGAACTGTATTGGATGTTAGTTGTGTTTCTAGATGTTTAAAAATTATTTTTTTCCTTGGTCAATAGGAGGTTTTAGGTGTGTTGCTTTGTGTTGTTTTATGATAGAAAGCAAATAAATGGTGGTCTGGCCATGTGACTGAATCGTTTGAAAGGAAACTTGTTCTGTATTTGCAAAAATGACATCTAGGATGTGTCCAGTGGTGTGTGTGGGTTTGTGGATGATCTGATGTAGGCTCAGCCTGGCATGATGTACTATGGCAATGTAATAGGCCATCATGCCTTGGAGGTACATCACTGTTTGTATTTGAGATGCTAATTTGGTTGGAACAAGGGAAGCAGTGCTTGAAAGGACTGGATACTGGCAGGATTTGGATTGGCTATGTGTACCTCCAATTTGTGAATAACTCCTATGTAGCGTTGGATCTGGAAGGGTAGGAGGTGGTATTTTGTGGGGTTGATGGTAAGCCTTAAGCAATGAAGTAGATCTTTTGGGACCTGTGACCGTTCCCTGCACTGCTAGTGGTGGAGTAGTGACCACAAAGGAGAGCACTATGAACTGGTAATGCCTGCCACTCACCAATGCATCCAACTCATTGTCATTATGTCAGGGTTGTGGTATGTGGAAAACATCATCCTTTTAGTCAAGCACGGCCACAAAGTTGCACTGCTGGAGAAATGTAATGACATCCTGAAGGGTTACCATATGAAAATACTCTGATGGAAAGTGTGTGTTGTTTAAGGGCCTGAGGTCCAGAATAGGCCTGAGGGGCCCATCTTTTTACAGTATTAGGAAGTTCAGTGAGTAAGCTCCCATACCCTGCTGATAGTGGGGGCGTGTTCTATAGCACCTTTGGGGAGGAGGGCTTTGACATCCTCCTTGAGCATACTGTGATGTTTTGGTGAGAGTGTGTTTGTGAGGGGGAATGGTGGGAGGCTTTGAAGTGAGCTCCAGACAATAACCATGTTGAATAATGTCCAACATCCACTGGCCTAAGGTGACGGTTTTCCATGTGGGAAATAAGCCTTGTAGGTGCCCCCTACAGGTGTTGTGTGGTCGGGGGGAGAAGAAGCTAGTCAGGGTTTGGTGGCGGGTGAATCTCCTTTTGGGCAGCAACCCTTGCTCTGTCATTGTTGCCCTTATAGGAGCTTATGAAATAACTCCATGGAGAGGATTGTTGGACCTAGGTGCGTTGATAAGGCAAGGACATTTCAGGGGAGGTGGTCTTTGAACCTCCCTATGAAGGGGTATGGCAAAAGGAGCTGCAGGTCTCTTCAGTGCACGCACCACTTTGGCTGTTTCCATATCCTTTTCAATTTTTTCTAAAGCTTGATATACCTGTTGACCAAAGAGGTGCTCACCATCAAAGGGCATGCTGAGGAGGTTCTGCTGAACTTCCAGCTTAAAGCCAGAGATACAGATCCATGTGTGTCAGCATAGCAGAATGCTAAAACTAACCTCTCTGGAAGCTGTGCCGGTTGTTTCTAGGGCCCAGTGAATAGCGCTGTTAGATATGGGCTTGCACTCAGAAATTATCTCCTTATCTTTTTTCCACTGCTCTGCAGGGAGATATTGTAGGCCACGTGGGCCTGATCTTCTCATGCAAGACGGCCAACAGAATTAGCTATGTGCCAGTGCTTGGCCAATTTCGCTGCCATCCATTTTCTTTCCACATCTAAGCATTTACTGTACTTTTTTGGTGGTGGGGCATCCCGGTGGCCTGGGAGATGGCTCCATCACAGGCAGTGGTGATTACCAGTGAGTTGGGCGGGAGCTGAACACGAACATAAATGGAGTCCAAAGGGAAGACTTTATATTTTTTAACCACCATAGGGGTTATAATCCTAGCCTGGACTGGGTTTTAAAAAATGTCAGGCGTTGATGTAACATAAGCTTGATCATGGGGAGATACCGAATGGAGCGGTGAGTTGAGGGGAGGTTGCCTGTTTCTGGATCAATGGGCAACCATTTTGACACTGAGATGTCAGTGTGCTATGTGACCGGCTCATCACAGTGACAGGAAAAAATCATTCTTAATGCTATAGAAGCTATTCCCTCACAGCCTGAATTTCAATTCTTGTAAAGAAAATCCTTCTGTTGCTTGAACCAGAAGGATCTCTCAGACAGTGTGGTTGACAAACTGTTGACATACACAGCATAGTGAATGTCAAAAGTTGGACACAAACCGTTCAGTTTAGGGCATTTAAAGAAATGCTGATGTATTGCAAAAATAAAAGTTTCCCATCTGGGACAACTACAGGGGAGCAAGCAATGGTCCCCTGGACTGCTGTCAACTCCTCTCGAGGTCATTAAAGACCATTTACATTGGGGATATTGTCCCACGCTGACATGTGACTCTTTCCAAATAAGTTTCCACCTCCTTTGGGGCTCAGTATCTGATCAATAGTTTGCAATTGCAATTGTGGTTGCAATATATTGATGCAGTCCATATCAAAATACAGTTAGGAGGGGATGAGGCGCTAGAGGGCGCACACGCTAATGGCCGCACTTCTGTGAGGCTCTGGCGGCCTGGCCAGCAATATCCTTAACACATCCTTCGATTCTGCGGGTGAACGTCCAGAAATCGCAGCGCTGGTGGACGTCCCTGTTTTGCAGCGTCTGCCCGAGTTTGGGGGACATCCGACGTCTGGAGCCTGACTTATGCGGCTCGTAACTGTGACCGGAGAGGGAGCCTGCGGAGACCTGCACATCTGACCCGGACACCGAGCCACGCGAGGCCGCGGCTCTCCACGAGGCGACTGGGCCCCGGAGTCGCGTTACTCGTACTACGAGGGAAGAGACCTGCCGGAGCTCGTACTGGGGGTGCAGGATAGCCCGGAGGCGTGCCGAGGAGCACCGGAGGTGAGTCTCCCCCCTCCCCACAGAACTGCTGCTGCGTGAGGGGAGACTGTGCACTGCCCCGGAGGTCTGCTGAGGGGGCTAATCGAAACTGGCAACGCTGGGCTAGACCCGGCGAGAGGAGTGAGCGTGTCCCCGGCCCCAACTCGCGCAACATCGCAGTGGCTCCAATATCGGCTCCCAACCCTGCTACATCTGGGCACTTACACACACGGAGCGGCAGGGGACCACTGGGGGTCACCTTCACCGGCAGAACGGCGGGCTCCTGTCCTGAGCGAGTGGCGCGCCCCGTCACCCCCCCACTGGCACCACTTGGCTCCTAGTCTGCTTAGCCGACCACAGAGATCCGCCACACCCGCCTACCACTGCGGACATTATTGACCAGCCCTAACTGCTGGAGTGAGGGCTTGAGGAGGCGGGGGGGCCACTGGAACACTGTTGGCTTGGTCCCTCGGCGAGATATCACCGCCTCGGAAGAGACCGCCCCACGAGGGGTTTTTGGGGTGAACAGTCCTCTCTGTGGGAAGTGTACGCATATATTCCTTTCACTCACAGGACCCAGTGGCTGCACACTTACAAGGCGCGATGGGCAAGAACGATATTAAACAGCCCAAGCTGTCTTTTGAACCTGCGACGGCCAAAAAACCATCGCGCAACACGGCGGGAACCGGCGGTGCCCCAGGACCGTCAGGCACTGAACCCCCCACTGCGCCCCTGGCCCCGGAATTGCGAATGATGATGGAGGAGATGCGGCAGGGCTTCGCCACGATAGTGGACAAGGTTGACCGTCTATCGTCCAGGATGGATGGTGTTGCATAGAAACTTGAGGTCCACGAGGAGCGCTTGACAGAAGCAGAGCGCCGCATCTCTACCTCGGAAGACACGACGACTGCCCACGATGCGCGCCTATCTAGAATGGACAATATACTGAGAGTGATAGCTGCGAAGAATGAGGAGTTGGAGGCGAGAAGCAGACGCAACAACATCCGCGTCACGGGTGTTCCGGAGTCCACCAACACTGGCCGCATGGAGGACTATGTAGAGCGCATTCTCATCACTGCCGTGGGCAAGGAGGCCTTCTCCAGTCAATTTATTGTCGAGAGGGCGCACCGCTCCCTGGGTCCAGTTCCCAAGCCGGGGGCGCAGCCACGGCCCATCATCGCCCGGCTGCTTAACTATCGCGACCGGGACACGGCGCTACGCGCAGCTCGCACGAACAGAAACCTGGCTTGTGATGGAGTACAGTTCTCCTTATACCCGGACTTCACGCCCATGGTGCAGGACCAGCGGAGGAAATTCCTGGATGTGAAGAGGAAACTGAGGGATATGCAGGTGGATTACGCGCTTCTGTACCCGGCCCGCCTTAGGGTGACCCATCAGGGTAAACAACATTTTTTTACGAACCCACAACAAGCTGAGGACTACGTCAAGAGGCTCCGCACTGCTAGGAGAGACGGGCGAAACGAGGAGGAAGACGAGGCAGGCGGGAATCCTGCCGAGCACGAGGAGTCCTGATGACAGCTTGATTTGCTCTTGGTCGCTGACTTCTTGTGGTGTTACTGTGGCTGGATTTGGATATTTGTGGCCTGCAACCGGCGGGGTTGCCATGACCGGCCGGGGATGGCGTGGACTATGGATATGTTGCATTGCGGACTTGCTGTGGAGCGATGAATAGCTTGGCGTGCTTTGCCCCACTGCAGGGATTGCGCTCGGTGTGGGCAGGCAGACGGCGGAGCAGGAACCTGGACGAGCGACGGCTGCTGCATGGATGGTTCACCTGAACTATATGGTAACCTCTCCGGATTGGAGGGCGGTGTTGAGAGACACAGGTTTATTGGGAGGGCTCTAACCCGCAGGGATTATACATGCCAGGCACCACCCCACTCTCTCTGTCTTTCCCGTGTGATGCATGCGGGTCGAGAGGGCAGTGTTGGGGTGTTTTTGGGCGTACCTCTGGTGTCCCCAAGAGGGAATTCCCCACATGGTTGTTCTATTGTTCTTGAGTGCTGGGATTGGGGCGGGGGGGGGGACCATGGTACTGGCAAGTTTGGGTTGCTTCAGTGGGTGGGGGGAGGGAATGGAAAGCCTGGGATGGGTAGTTGTGTATGGAGACAGGGGGGTTGTTCGTTTGTTGGGATACTAGTTGTTGGCAATGGTGAGGTTGCTGCGTATGGCGTTCTTGGCAAGTGTACGGATACTGGAGGGTGCATGTATGAATGCGTGGTTGTTCGGATGGAGAGATTGCACTGGACAGTGGAGAGATTGACAATTGGTACATTTCAACTGAGGGCTGGAACATCAGCTGTTGGCTTCATTCAGGGATATGTTGACGCACATGGGTGATGATGCTTTGGCTACGGTCGCCATAATGTCCTGGAATGTCCGTGGACTCAATGACCCCCGAAAATGCAGAAATGTACTTGCATATCTAGATCGGCACCATGTGCAGATAGCGATGCTCCAGGAAACCCACCTTAGCCCGGGTAGTGCCCCCAAGTTTGCGAGCAGATGGGCATGTGTGAGAGAATTTTCCTCCTACTCCACGTACTCTAGGGGGACTGTTATTTTGATCAATAAGAGGCTGCCATTCCAAAAGTTGGGTGTGCGGGTGGACAAGGAGGGGAGGTATGTCATCCTTTGGGGACGGCTGGGAACTGACGTGATCATGTTTGTGAATTGCTATGCACCTAATGTCGACACTCCTGGGTTTTTCTTGTCATTATGGGGCCACATGTTGGAGACCGAGGTCACGCACATCATCTGGGGTGGGGACTTCAACCTGTCATTGCATACTATGGTGGACAGATCAGAGGGTAGTGGACAGTACAACACAAAGGCCAGGGACGCTCTCCAGGGAATACTTACAGAGGCAGGATTAGTGGACAGTTGGAGACACTCACATCCAGTAGCTAGGGAAGGTACCCACTACACAGCACATGCGCGCTCATGGGCGAGGATCGACTACTGCTTTGTCTCGCGGGGCCTAGCTGGAGGGATCGTTCGGGTGAAACATCTGCCCCGTACCTACTCGGACCATTGCCCTGTATTGGCTGTCCTGGAATTGCCAGGACATACTAGGGTAAGACCACCATGGCGGCTCTTCCCCTCGGCCTTGCTGGACCCGGTCTTTAAACATGAACTCGGAGAAGAGATCGAAGCCTTCTTCCCTAGGAACAAGGGGTCTGTCGATAAGGTCGAGACCATTTGGGAAGCCTTCAAAGTCACTGTCAGGGGAATCACGATCTCTAAAAGCTGCGGAATACTGAGAGACATAGTGCGCACATTAACTACACTCGAAGCAGAGCTTAAGGCGCTTGAGGCGGAGATGGTCGGAAATCCCAGCCCTGACCTAGCGGTACAATTCAGAGCCAAACTGACGACCTATGAGGAGGAGGCAGCCAGGGAGGTGAACTTCCGGGGTAAATACTGGACGGCTAGGCGGTATTGCGAAGGGGACCGACCAGGGAAGGTACTGGCGGCACTCACGAGGCACCAGCGCTTTGCCACCCATATACTGGAAATCTCTGATAGGGATGGAAGGATACACCAGGATTCTAAGGGAATTCAAGACACCTTCCTACAACACTACAAAAGCTTATACTCCACACAGCAGGAAGGCGAGATAGAGTTTGGTAATTTCCTGGAGGACATAGCGCTTTGCTGGCTAAGCGATAGCGACAGGGCATTCTTGGGGTGCCCCTTCGAACTTGACGAGATTAGGGAAGCGATCATGTCCCTCAGTAATGGCAAAGCGGCAGGGCTGGACGGCCTACCGGCCGAATTCTATAAATGTTACATCGACATCATGGCGCCGGTACTGAAAGAGGTCTTCGAGGACTCGCTAGAGGTAGGGACACTGCCGGGTTCCATGAGGGAGGTGGCGATCACCTCGCTGTTGAAGCCGGGAAAAGATCCGACGGACACTGATGCCTATAGACCCCTGTCGTTGCTGAATTGTGACGCGAAGATTCTGGCGAAAGTGTTAGCAACTAGACTGTCCCTACTCATGACTACTCTCGTGCTGCCGGATCAATCTGGCTTTGTCCCAGGGAGAGCCACGTCTCATAATCTGCGCACACTGTTCTCCCTCATTCCTACCATTGCACCCGAATTGCCGGTTGCTGCCGTGTTTCTGGACGCCACCAAGGCGTTCGATTCAGTGGAATGGGGCTATCTACTGGCTATCTTGAGCAGAATGGGGTTTCCCCGTATATTTATCGCCTGGGTGACATTGCTATACACCGCTCCGGTCGCTAGGGTCATCGTTAATGGGGTGCTGTCGACACAGATGCCGATCACAAGAGGGACTAGACAGGGGTGCCCTCTGTCACCCCTACTATTCGCCCTGGCAATAGAACCGTTGGCCTGCAGAATTCGACAGTTACACAAGGCCAGTGCCTTTAACTGTAACCAGCGGCAGATTGGTATTTCCCTCTATGCAGACGACGTCACTCTATATGTGCGACATCCACAAGAAAACCTCAACCCGCTTCTGAGGGAATTTGTAGCGTTTGGCGGCATATCCGGGGTGCATATTAATTGGAAAAAATCGCAATTCTTTCCCCTCACTGCCTCGGTCACCCGATTTCCGCTGGATTACCCCTTGGAGTGGTGCAGCTCGGACTTGAAATATCTGGGCATTGAAATATCGCTCGCTAAGGAAGACACTATCCGGTTAAACTACGGTGTAGCCATCTCACGACTGACAGACAATGTGTCTCGATGGCTGGCCCTCCCGCTTTCAATGGCAGGCAGAGCCTCCCTGATCAAGATGGTCGTCCTCCCACGCTTCTTATACTTATTTCAAAACATACCCTATCATCCTGGCACCTATTTTTTCAGACGACTTCGCTCTGAGCTGCTGCGCCTTTTCTGGGGAGGTAAACAACCGCGCCTTAGTTGGGCGGTCTTGACACAGCCGTATGATAGGGGAGGATTCGATGTGCCCGATTTGGAAGTATACTATCTCAGTGCACAGGCACAGCATGCTTATCACTGGGTTCGCCCCGCCCCCTTTATGCCACAGGTTGCTGCGGAGGATTGGATCGTGCACCCACTCCCGCTCAAGGGCATGCTGATGGGAGTGATTGGGGATGTTGAGACGCCTGCTACCACTGTAACCTGTACAATCGATGCCTGGCGGAGAGTGGCTAAACTGCTAGACGCCCCCATGTTATACTCACCGGCACTGCCTCTTGCGTACCACCCGAAACTGTCACTTTTACTGGAAAAGGGATTCCGGTCAATGTGCAACCGCTTACACCTTAATACGTGGGGCGACTTATTCCGGGATGGATTGTTCCGTACCAAAGATCAGATGTTCCAGACTGCTCCCCCGACACCTATGGAGGTGTTCTACTACATTCGACTCCGGCAGGGTATGCGAGATATTCTTCCTAACTTCCCGGAGGAACCAGGGACGGCACTGCCACTGCATGTCATGCTAGTATCGGATGGCAAGCACTTGGTGTCTAAACTCTATGCCGCCATTCGTGGGCAGCGTCCGATCGTGCTGTCTAAAGCACGTGCTGACTGGGAGTCGGAACTACCTATCGCACTCACGGATGAACAGTGGAGGTATTGCTGCTCAGTCACGGCTAGAATATCCTCCAGCTGTCGATTGAAAATCATTCACTACAAGTTTGTGCAAAGATACTATTATACACCAGTCAGAAAGTTGAGGTTTCGCCTCTCGGAGGATGATAGATGCGCTAGATGCCGAGCGGAAGGCGCGGGCTTCCTACATCTCGCATGGGAATGTGGAGCAATACAAAATTACTGGGAACAGGTACATGCTGCCCTCCAGATAATGATTGCTGGCCCTCTCCCTCTGGATCCGATAGTGATGCTACTAGGATATACCAGAAATGTGCCCAAGTCGGATCGTAAATTTGTTGACACTGCGTTACTCCTCGCCAAGCGGAGGATTGCTTGTAGGTGGGGGAGGGGGAGGGCGCCGAAGTTTAAGGAATGGTTGGACGACCTCCAATACTGTCAGGAACAACATGGCGTTTATGCAGAGCTGTTACCCGCCCGCTGCGCTCCGAGTGACTTCTGGTCCCCCTTACAAGTGTACTGGCTTTCTCAGGCGATGCAAAGTGACTCCTCTGGAGAGGACGAGCCGGTTCCGGGCCCATGAGCATATCAGTGCTTCACACTGCACTCATCTTGCCACATCTCACATTATAGGTAGTAATTGGATCCACCTAACTCGGGAGGGGATAACTTGCCTGTTGATGGACTGTCGTGGAGGAGACTGGGATAATTGAGATCCATGAGATACGACCTTAGGGACAGATTTTGATAACCCTCCCACTGGTACGGCACTATGGACTGTTGGGGATATATACACAACGAATACTGAACTAGCACGAAGCTGTAGGCGACACTTGAGTGGGAGAATACGGCGCACCACATTCAGTTGAATCTCAACTAGGTCACCCTTACACATAACTCAAGCTGAGGTGCTGGGCGGAGCGGCACACCCTAGCTGCCCAGGAGACGCGCCACTACACAAGGTGAAGCACTTAGCGGACTGTTAGGGACAAAGACGATTCAGGATCGGGGTGGGCTGCGCTAACGCGCCGACTTACCTGATATTCCACCTGTATACGGAGGGGGGAGGCCCCCTTCTCCCTGTGACCTCCCAACTGGATAGACTGGAAGGTCCATGGACGCATGGCCTCCCACTGTGAGACACTGGGGGATTTATTTGCATTGTACTAGCCACTGATCGGATGATGTTTCCATTGTTCTCTTTCTTGTTTTCTCTCTGCTGAATGTACCATACAAATTGACTTATTGAACTGCAGATGCTGTAACTGTCATGACTCTGTGCTGAACGCAACTAATAAAGGTTTAAAAAAAAAAAAAACAGTTAGGAGGGGATCCCCTTTCAGACCTCTTCCTACTTATGATACAATATGGTTTTAATACATAACTAAAAGCCTTTTTGTGTGTTTCCACACCTTGTGATTTTGTGAATTTCAGAGTTTGGATTTCAAAATGTCTCTATACATCCCTATAAATGTAATTCCTGCATTCGTAAAAAGTGTAGATGTCGGAAAAAGAATTCAGGCTCTTCAAACTCCGTGACAGCACTAGAAGGAGTTAACCTCATCCCTTAGTGATGTGAGGTATGGGATCATACTTCAGACCAGGTAGGCTCTACTATCTAGGCTACTTTGATCTCAGAAAGAGATCATGACGGAGACATGTGCGGTCCCCAAAGCATTATTTACATGCAACTCATTACAAATATATATTAAATGATTGATGCCTATTCGTTGACAGCTGCTACTTGAGATGTCATGGTCTCCTTACAGTTGCATTCAGTGCCTTACGCTACACTAAAAGCAGAACCTGAGGCTACACTTAAATAGAACCAGAGCACCAGCTGCCCCATCCACAGTGCAAAACTGAGGGGTCAGGGAGCTACAGCTGTTTCAACCATGAACTGCAACATGGGACCACAAAAAGAAATCGGGAGCTAGAGCACCTACCCTCAAGCTCAAAGCCTCTCAAGACAGAAGATAGATTGTGCTCCTGAAACAATACACATCCATTGGAGTGTACTAATGTTTCACTTTTCATGTACAGATTGGAAGCATTCCTTATGTGTTCTAGAAGGCCTAATACACAATAGCATGACAGGGGGAATGAAATACTCTTCTGTGGCGATCCAAAACGCGAATTATATTTTTTTAAAGTAATGTCGTCTGGAAAGAGCTGCAACAAGGAGAACATCGGCTGAAGGGGGTCTGATCAACTCCCACTCCATGGGGTATATTCACAAGAACGTGTGATAACTACTGCAAAAGTAGCGTAACATAACTTTCAACAGCGCAGCCTATCATGGGAAGATAACCCTGTGTCAACTTGTCAATAATATGTTAGCCTTTTTTTTTTAATTGTGTTACTGCCACCTTACTATGTATTCTTGTTTGTGTAATGGACGGAATCTTTGGTTTTAAAATGTTTAAATCTGATTTATGTTTTCTTTTTTATAAATTGAATTTTCTTTCTTTGATATTGTAAAGGTTTTAATTAACCATGCACAATAAAGCATATCTTACCCTGTGTCAACGTGGAATTCGCAACAAGGCGGTAGCATGCGATAGATACCATATAACGCGGCAAATGTCAGCATGAAAATAAATGCCATGCCGCTAAAATGCGATACGTGAACGCAAAAAAATCATGCAATGAGGCCAAATGCGGTACAAAAGGTTGCGAAAAACAGCCACAGGCCTGAAAATCCCACGCATTTGGCAGAACAATGCACCATGAAAACCACAGAAAGAAATACACCAGAAACAAGCCAAAGCACGTAGCAACATGAATGCACCCTGACCCAGCGCAGAGACCAGCTCAAACCCCACAACCCCCACTGACTACCAGCAAGGAACAACGGGATCGGGGAAGGGAAGGCCAAGGAGAAGAGGGAGAGGAAGACGGGGTGCAGACCGCAGGAAAGCAAGACCAGTGTCACAGAGGTGACAGAACACTACCAGCAAATAACACACTAGCAGACCACCTGGATTGCAGTGGTAGTGCTGAGGATGCAAATCCAGGAGGCCAATAGGTGCCAGCATTAGGTGACTATCCAAACCATGCACCAACCTGCTGCCAACAGGAAGGCAGCAACGGTGACAGGAGGTGGCAGTCCAGCGCCCCCGGAGGAGTTGGAGGATACCCAAGCCAGGTGTCATCAGTTTGGAGACATTGCAAGGAGTAGGGAGTAAGGACACAGCTCGAGTGGACCTGACACAACATCAACAGGGAGTGCCAGAAACAGGAACTGGGTGGATGCGGGGAGGTGGACACAATGGCATACATGCACAACGAGGCATCGCACACTGCACACCCACAAACACCCAAGATCATGTCCCAGATCCCCTTAACACACTGCAGCACACACACATAGCATGAACAGCACACCCACATAGACGACAATGTGGAACAATGTGCATAGCTGACACTGCAGAACAGAGGACACAACTGGCTCTGCACAGCACAGAATCACACCCAGGGGCGCGCAAATAGCAGTCATACACCCATGTTGGCTGTGCGTACAATGGCCCTGGCCCCTCCCCTTACAAACTGAGTGGATGATGACAAAGCTACATGCCCAAGCTCCAACCCGCTGCCTGCAGTGACATGTCTGCATCCGATGTACACAGCACAATGTAATGTCATAGGGCCCAGGGCCCACATGCATACTACAAGACCACAGGGACAAATGCAGATATCACGTTGAACTGGCTGCGGGCACATGCGCCCGGCCCCTTTATTGGCAGGGCCACGTGTACAGTGATGCCTGTGCTGGATATGTGTGGAGTGAGTGTAAGCCATTCCACACGAAATGTCTAGTGCTGGCAACCACTTGAACATTGGACACCAGTGCAACGGAAACAGGAAACACATTCAATACAGAGTCAACTGCTGAACAACATGGGGTGAACCGTAGAAAGTCCAGAGGACAGCCAACATGCAAACAGAAGTGTCCGTGAGTTGCAGTGCAGTGGGCTTTGGACGCTGGAGATGAGCGCGCTCATGTGATGAAACAGTCTCGGATTGTGTCCCTTCGATATATTACTGATGCAGATGCAGTGGGGTGTGTTAGACCTACATCATCTTCCCCAGCGATGTCTCAGGACCCCCACACTGTTTGAGGTGACATACCTGCGCAACAGCTCCACAGCACAAAACACAATCAGCAACGGAAAATGGTCTGCGGTGCACTGAATCACTGGCACTGCTGAGCAGGGTATCAGGCAGATGATGGCATCCACAACAGGCCTGAACAAGTCTGAAGTCTGTCAGGACCATCGCTTCAACTCTGGATGATGGCAGTTGGAGGTGGTCCTTGTGGTGGTGGCGTGTGCCTCATGCGTTGATGCGTCGTCCGGGCCAGTCTGGACTCGCTTTGGTGTGTGAGCCCTGGTGGGATGCATTTGGGCCTGGAGGCTGCGTACAGTGCAAGTACACAGAGTAATGGAATTGATGACCCTAAGGGCTACGCCTCAGGCGCCAGCCAATGTCTCCTGAGAAGGGGTCCCGGACAGGACCAGCACAGAGTTAGTGGCCCAGGATGCACTGCGGCCGGCACAGGCACCCAGCCAAAGGACGGGGACTTGTGGTGCAGTCAGGTGGGCCATGCGACCTGAGCGGGTCACCATCACTGTCTCCTTATAAGCTACATGAGGATAAAAATTACCCCCTTGTCCAAAGGCTCAGACGCCACCACAGTTCGACCAGAGAGGGTCCACGAATGTCGGGGAACAGACTTAGTGGCACCAGGGCTGATTGGGGGTGCCGTCTGCGATGATGCTGGTACACTGATATGAACTCCGCCATTGAGGAATCATGACTCTGTGACCTACTGGACCGCAGTGTAGGCCAGAGGCAGCAGTCAGCACGGGCCATTCACCGAGTGTTGCTGGCATAGGTTGGTGGCCCCAGTGGCCAGCGTAGTTCAGGTTCAGTGGCACCACGTATTCTGTCACCTCTGTGACTGTGACCCGGCTTTCGTCCGGACTGAGCCACAACTTCCTCTTACTCCACTCCGTGCAAGCACTGGTGTGGACTCTGCCATTCGTTAATCGTGACTAGGTGCTGAATGTGAGACCTACTGATCCGCAGGTTAGTCCTGGTCCCTCGTCCACGTGTTGCCAAATGGCGTTGAACAGGGTTTGTGGCAGTACGTGTCGCCGGACGGCGTTGAAAAGGGTTTGTGGCAGCACGTGTTGCCGGATGGCGATGAACAGGGTTAGTGCCACCACGTGGCGCAAGATGCGCATATGGAACTATGCCTCATGGATCGAAGGGAGTCTGGTGCTGGGGACACTGTCCCGGATTTGGGGTCACTGCCATTCAGGGGACAGGAAACAGTATCACATATGGAACCCACTGGGCGGCAGAGGACGCCAGTAGGATATGTCAACGGGGAAGGAGTAATGTGGGCCAGAGTCGGGGGGACTGTGGTGGTCTGAAAAGCTGGCCGGGTCACGGCCCTCGGGCTTGGAACTTACACTGGCACGTGGTGGGTCCTCCTTGACACACGTCGGTGTTGGCTGCTGATCAGTGTGGCTTGCTGCGCAGGGTCAGAGCTCCAGTGGGCCGGGGTACGGCTGGCGCACAGGATCTCAGGCAACTCCGCTAACATGGACGGCATCTGCCTCATGGCCGGGTCGGAGGCATCGCCCTGGCAGAGACGTTGTGCTTTCCGGAAGAGGACCATGCCCAGGGCTACGTGCTTTTTATTCACACCCCTACGCTGGCCTGGCATACGCCGGCCCATCCCACTCTGCTCACGCTTACGGGGGGTAACAAGGTAACATTTATGCAAAGACCCGTGACATGGTTGCTTCCACAGTCCACTACACTCCATACACCAGAGTTGTATGTCGCCATGGACATGGGTGTTCTGCATACTCTGGTCTGTCCAGCACTTCGCCACCACTCTGGCATTGTGTACTTTCCTAATCATGGTTCTACTGCATCCTTCACACATGCCTGGATGCCTCCTCTCCCCACATTTGTTTATTGTGTGGCTGAGGTGCCATTGCGTTGATTGGTCATGTTCACGGCTTGCCAAATTTACCATTGTAAGTTGTTCAATCATATCTGGTGGGTGGGCATGTTGTTGTGCATGTTGGTTGTGAACTTGTGACATGTGCATTGCTAGATTTGTGGATTGCATGGTTGTGGAGTTGCGGTGAGTGGGGTGTTAGTTGTGAACTTGGCAAGTAGCTGTGCATTTCCCTGGGCCCCATCCTGGAAAGGCTGGTTTCTGATGGAATGTTGGGGAGTGAAGGGATAATGCACACTGGCTGTGTATTTGGATGCGACATTGGTGAAAGTCCCACGGTATTCTGATGTTGCCTGCATGTAGATGTGATAGTTGCTGGGGTCCTCTGTGGCGATGTTTTTTGCGGCTGCTATTGTGGAAAAACTGGTGCTGTGGGCTGTTAGCACCTGCTTGTGAATGGTGGGGTACATTTATCACGACTTTGCCTGTGAAAAAGTGCTGTTAATTCGGTGATAGATCCTTGTGAATATACCCCTATGTTTCTTTTTGCTCAAGAACAAAAGCTCTGGCTGACCTGAATAATGGCCTAGCAGTCTTCTAAGCTACATTTCAGGCTGCCTTGAACGCTATGACTTAAATATAAGCATGGGCGAATTTTGCGTATCTGGCGTTCGCGAATTTTGCGAATTTGCGAACTCGCAATCCGCAAAATCTGCGAATTCTCGCGAATTTGCGGATTTTATTTTTTTTGTGTTTGCAAGGATTTCTGCCAGTTCGCAAGGATTTCTGCCAGTTCGCGAGGGTTTTGTACCAGTTCGCAATTGCGAACTTACATGTCGGCTCGCAACGGTCACGATTATGTTGTTTCTACGTCTGGTTCATCATCACAGGTTCCCAGAACCCTCTGTTTCACCCCTGCCACCCTCTGTTTTTCCCATGCCATCCTCTGGTGCATCAATGCCACCCTCTGGTTCATCATCACTGTAGATTATGGGGAGGAAAGCAAGCACACCTGCCTGCTTCAACTGACATGAATTAATTTGGGGTTGATTTATTAATGTGTCACTGTTTTAAAATTCCAGTCTGGCACCTGCTTCCTTATCTGTAATTTGCTTTCTGTTGCAGTGCAATTTTTTTTCCAGGACCTTTGTGGCCTACTTGTAGCTATTCTATGAGCCTGCTGTGAGGGTCAGAGCAGGGTCATATAATTGTTGCAACTAGCAACTGAACTCTGGAGGGGCCCTTGTCAGGAAGCACTACAGGGAATGGTTACTAATGATGAGTTTGAACTTTTGAACCTGCTGAATGCTTTTTTTGTGTTCGCAAGGATTTCTGCCAGTTCGCAAGGATTTCTGCCAGTTCGCGAGGGTTTTGTACCAGTTCGCAATTGCGAACTTACATGTCGGCTCGCAACGGTCACGATTATGTTGTTTCTACATCTGGTTCATCATCACAGGTTCCCAGAACTCTCTGTTTCACCCCTGCCACCCTCTGTTTCACCCATGCAATCCTCTGGTGCATCAATGCCACCCTCTGGTTTATCATCACTGTAGATTATGGGGGGGAAAAGCAAGCACACCTGCCTGCTTCAACTGACATGAATTAATTTGGGGTTGATTTATTAATGTGTCACTGTTTTAAAATTCCAGTCTGGCACCTGCTTCCTTATCTGTAATTTGCTTTCTGTTGCAGTACAATTTTTTTTTCCAGGACCTTTGTGGCCTACTTGTAGCTATTCTATGAGCCTGCTGTGAGGGTCAGAGCAGGGTCATATAATTGTTGCAACTAGCAACTGAACTCTGGAGGGGCCCTTGTCAGGAAGCACTACAGGGAATGGTTACTAATGATGAGTTTGAACTTTTGAACCTGCTGAATGCTTTTTTTGTGTTCGCAAGGATTTCTGCCAGTTTGCAAGGATTTCTGCCAGTTCGCGAGGGTTTTGTACCAGTTCGCAATTGCGAACTTACATGTCGGCTCGCAACGGTCACAATTATGTTGTTTCTACATCTGGTTCATCATCACAGGTTCCCAGAACCCTCTGTTTTACCCCTGCCACCCTCTGTTTCATCCATGCAATCCTCTGGTGCATCAATGCCACCCTCTGGTTCATCATCACTGTAGATTATGGGGGGGAAAAGCAAGCACACCTGCCTGCTTCAACTGACATGAATT
The DNA here is from genome assembly GCF_964263255.1 of Lissotriton vulgaris. Classification (NCBI taxonomy): domain Eukaryota; kingdom Metazoa; phylum Chordata; class Amphibia; order Caudata; family Salamandridae; genus Lissotriton; species Lissotriton vulgaris. The sequence goes on along the minus strand of NC_141691.1, from coordinate 1,016,266,302 downwards.
AATTTGGGGTTGATTTATTAATGTGTCACTGTTTTAAAATTCCAGTCTGGCACCTGCTTCCTTATCTGTAATTTGCTTTCTGTTGCAATGCAATTTTTTTTTCCAGGACCTTTGTGGCCTACTTGTAGCTATTCTATGAGCCTGCTGTGAGGGTCAGAGCAGGGTCATATAATTGTTGCAACTAGCAACTGAACTCTGGAGGGGCCCTTGTCAGGAAGCACTACAGGGAATGGTTACTAATGATGAGTTTGAACTTTTGAACCTGCTGAATGCTTTTTTTGCGTTCGCAAGCATTTCTGCCAGTTCGCAAGGATTTCTGCCAGTTCGCGAGGGTTTTGTACCAGTTCGCAATTGCGAACTTACACTGCACGCAGCAAAAAATCAGCTGCGTGCGAATTTGCGGATTTTGCGGGAAATTCGCGGATCTCGCGGATTGCGAATTTACCGAAAATCCACAAAATCTGCGAGCGTAACGGATTTTCCGCCCATGCTTACTTAAATGCTACAATTTTAAGCTGTATTGCAGACTTTAGGGCTAGAATAATCAAAGTAAAGAGAGCACAGGTTAATAATTTAGTGAAATAATCTAGGACTTTTTTTCACATAGAATGTTTAGTTGAGACTAGTTAATTTAGACAGAGCCACTGGCATCACACAGGCATCAATTACCTGTCTTCCTGGCTATAAATCTTGGTGTAGTTTGAAATACTTTGCAATGTAGACATACATGGTTGACTGATGACCTAGTCATATGTGGTACTGCAATTTGTACTGTATTGTATTGCAGCATTTATAAAGCTATTCATGCCCCTGGTGAGGCCTCCTAGCACTACAGATTTGCAATGGGTTAATTGCACTTTCATCTGCATGCATGTTGTGCATTAAAAACCAAAAACTGCCACATCGTGAGGTTTCAAACTGTTTTCAGTAGCCAGATACATTTTGACTGTAAACCACGTGATGTACATTGCTGTGTGATACTGTAATTTGATGTATAACAGAAACCAAGGGGAGTGTGTGAGAAAACAACAAGCCCATGACACATCTTTAATTAAGATCATGTGTTTCATAACACTTTCAGTTTGTGCTATGTTTTCAAATAGTTGTGGGTAAATCAATCTGGTTCAAATTAATTAGATTGTCTAGAAAGATATTTTCAGTGGAGTTAATAAAATGCACATCAAGTTTGTTTTGGAAATTCAAAGCCTCTCATCCTTTTGTGTGAAACTGAGGTGTGAAAAACTGCTAATGCTACAAAATTGCTAATATATTGCAGAAATGTGCTGCAGGTATTGACCTCCAGCCACACTCTGTGTCTAATACACTTCAGGTTACCAACCTCAGCTGCTCATAGCCTTCAGCCATCTGCAGCAGGTTTGTCTGCTGGGTTTTGCCTTCGGCCAGCCACTGCACCCAACTCTCCATGGCCAGCCAACACCACAGTGCATGGCCTGTAGCCATGCACAGTGGAGAATTGGCAGTAGGGCTTAGTTAATGGTCAAGCCCTGCCATGTGTAGCCAGTTACCACAAGTAGCTTTTCACTAATCACATCATTAGTGCCCTAAATGCATTATTTTGCTTACATATTGCAGGATTTACAGAGCATATACTAAGGTTTGAAGCTCCTGAGGCACATTATGGTTTGCAGGATACAGGTAAAGTCCAGGATCTGCAAATCCAGTAAAATATCTGTTAATACCAAAGTAAAATTATGATTTTTTTTAATGTGGGGATGCCAATGGCGCCTCCCACGTAAGCTTGGGATAGAAGATAGAGTTACCCTGTCCCCTTATGCCCTTTATCTTTTTAACTCTTCCCAATACGGTGCTTGGTGCACTGTATTGATTAATAACTGATGCAAATCCACAATGTGTCAATAGAAAAAATGCTCCATAGTCCAATACGGTTCTGTTATGTTTTCAAATGGAGTCGTGAATCCTTTGAAAAGTTAAAAAGTCTCTGGAGGATTTGTGAATTAACAATGCAGATATCTGTCAAATGTACCCGCTTCATGGATCCACAGATGTAATAAGCTGGAGAAATTCTGGGATAATGAACTCAATGCCTGGGCATGCATTAAGGCAGTTGCACTCTTGCAATTTTCAGTGCAAATATTGAAGAAATATAAACCTCCACTGATACACCTGGTTCTTTTAAACCAACAAAGAAGAGATTGGCACAGAAGCTGTAATATAAAGAAAACATATTTATTAACCTCAGATGAGGGAGACTGCGTCATACGGTACCCTCAGGCCTCTGTAGGAAGCATTCTAAGGAGTACAGAGAAAGGGGCCTTATATATTCATAGGTTACATTAGTCAGCATAAAACCAAGAGGAGGTCCTGGCACATGTAAGCATGCAAATTGACTAATATGGGTATACAACATTTGCTTGCTCAACAAAGTGGGAGGAGAGACTAAAGTGAGCACATCAGTAAGAATAGCCTGACAGTTCTATACTAGGTGCAGGTGCATTCTATCAGCTAGGCTTTTCTGAGCATGTGCCAGGCTGTGGAAGAGGGAGGAAGCTCATTGCAAGCACATGGCTAACTAAGATGGCTGCCAAGTACAAAATGGCTTAAAGAAGTTGTTAGTGCATTAGCCATTGCAAAAATGGATGTTGGAAATAATGTGCTAGGGCTAACCCTGGGCGTAGTTCGCATAGTAGCGATATGCGTAGGTACACAAACTGCATAGTGTGGTCGGGAAAATGCTTTTCGCACTGATTTTACAGTGCTGGATGCTTGGCCGCAATGTACAATCTTTGCAAACGGTATCTTGCACAGTGCAAGCGGTCGTTTTCTGCTGCTCAAGTAGATTTGTACTTGAGCTGCAGCTTTCTCAACGCGGACTGGTAGTTTCCCTTCACGAGCGGTGGCGAGCTAACGCGACCACTCGCAATGAGAACCCGGACCTCCCAGCATTGAGAATCTCGCTGGGAGGTACATATTCCACGCTCGCAATCGGCAACTTGATGTTTCTGATCGCAAAAGTGGAAAAAGTCTCGCCGGAATGTTGATTTTGCTCGCTCGCGGTTGTCAACTTGATGTTGAGGACTGCGAGCAAGCAAAAAATGCCCGTTACGCTACCCGTTTTTGCACAGTGCTACGTGCAATTCATGTAGCACGTAGTAGCGCAAACTACGCACACTCCGTGAGCGTAGCATAGTCCTACGCCCAGAGTTAGCTAGGGCCTCCATAAACTTCGAGTGGATCAACTGCAACCGTTACAAAAAGCAGCTGTTCGCCTAGTTCTTAAACACAGTTTCTCATCTGGGTAGAGAACACTGCTTTTGTTACCAATAGAAAAACAGGGTGGTTTTAAAATCCTTTTTCAGGTTTACAAATGCCTGTCTGGAAAGGATTCATCTTGACCTAAAGATACAGGTGTCCGCCACACTCCCAGGCAGGCCCTACAGTCTACTGGCTGTTAAATATATTAATCTAAGATGGAAAAGGGTTAGGATTTTTATTGTGCTAGGTCCACCTTAGGGAAATGTATAGCTAACAGAGGTTTGAAAAACTCCCACACTTGTTAGCTTCAATGAAAATCTCAAGACATACTTCTGGAAGTAGTTGAAGCTTGTCCTGGATCCCTTACTACTTTTTTTTTTACAGTATGGTGAATTCATTTTCATTTTTTTGGAATGGAGTATTCAATCTGGAACCTATTGACAGTTAATTTTTCAAGAGATATATACATATTTAAATAATAAATTAGTAAGTTAAAATGTACAGTGACTCATTATAGCTACAGAGAAATTTGCTTTTCTCTTCCCACAAGCCCGTCTGCCAATCTGCTGCTGTTTGCTATACACCCATCCAAACATATTATTGGGGTGAATTGTGCTTTGCTGTGAAAATCCTCATTTGTCTCCTACTCTGAATCAGTCACACCACCTAAAATAATTCAAAAACATTTTTTCACCAGTCAATAAACTGTTACAGGTCAATTTGAAATGTAATTTTTTTTCAATCAGCCATGATGTATCAAGCACACCTACCAGGCCAGTAAATGTATCACCACTGTCTGAGCATGTGCTCCTAGTAGTCTACTATCATTCTTATGCATACAAATTAAAACAGAAGAAGCAAGGAAGAAGTCACAAGTAGACATGATCTAATAGTTAAGCAAGCAAGAAATCATGACCTAACAAGTGAAAGTGATTACAAATGTAACAGCAAGCTTTAATATGAGAAGTGTGTTGGAAAAGTGGCATAAGGTGAAACAAATTAAAGTGTACATAATATTCCACTAATCTGTGAGAAACTCACACCAGTCCAAACTGAAAAGTAACTAGCACCCTTTTATTCTAGCTTGATAATGCAACTGTCGGCAAAACCATTTATACTGTCTGCCACAGATTGCATTGCCTTCCACTGATCCCCATAATCACCCATCTGGAACTCAACATCAACTACACTGAAAGAAATCCCTGACTGTTGAAGGAAATTGTGATTTGCTCAAATTCACTTCTCAATAGCGCAACTATGGTGAACACTGATCATGCCACAAACATGCCCTATGATTTGTCACGCACTATTCCCTGGTCAACTATCCCCTACACTCACTACCACATCACACCTAGACTCATCACTACTGGAATGTCACAGCTGGAAGGGGAAATGCTGTCTAACACATACAACAATGTTCCCAGTCAACCCCGCTACCACAAGATTCCAGTTATCCGTGGCACCAGTAGGTTCCTTCCTACTTATCACAACCAGGCTATCTGCCCAACACACTACCTTACAGGTTAATCAATCTGAACTGAGAACACCCACATTAAATGGTATGGTATTAAACTGTCGGTCTGCAGCAAAGCATGCTACCAAAATAGTGGCACTAATCCTACAGCATAAAATTGACATTTGTTTTTTGACCAAAACCTGGCAAAACGACCACTCATAAACCCATTAGCAATCTCCTCACCCCACCGGGCTCTCAATCATTCTTTGTGACCATAAAAGTCATAAAAGTGGAGAAGTGTGGCTCACTGGTTAGAGGAGGCAGACCTGGAAGCAGAGGTCAGCCCGGGACCAGGGTTCAATTCCCGGCCCGGCGGGGTCTTGAGTCCTAAAATGTCCATGGACTTGACAATTCTTGCTCCGGTGCCTACTTGATTCACGGGTTCACACTCTGCGACTCTGGGCAATAGCTTGCTTAATCTCCACAACGGCCCCTCATGGCGGGATGCCTGGCTTTCACTTTGCGGATACCCTGCCGGGGTTATCTCACAGGGGAATACCAGGACGGGTTCCCTAAGCAAGCGCTTAGAAACCGCTCGGTGATTTGCGCTATATAAATTCCTGTACATTTACATTTACATAAAGATTGTATCAGAGATGGATTAGCTATCATACACAAAAATGATCTATGCCTAAAACCCTTCCACACAGCCGAATACTCTATCTTTGAATATCAAGGAGTCAATCTCACCTCCAGAGGCTCTAACACTATCAAATTCCATGCCTTCTATCACCCTCCAGGTGAAAAACTACAATCCTTTGAGGAAATATCAGCCCTAATAACACAAAACTCCATCAAGGGCATCACAGACATTATACTAGGAGACCTAAACCTGCACTTTTAACTATTTCAAAGATTCAACTCTACAAGCTGTATCCACCCCCCATGAAACAAAAGTTCTCACTCAACACTGCAAAAAGCAAACCCATAACAAAGGCTCTAATATTGAAGCAGTCATTACTAACCATAATACCATATCACTCTGTTTCTCCCTACCCACCGACTGGACTGAACACCACCTAATTCTATTCAAACTCAATGTCAACCAACCTAAGCTCCCCACCCAAACTGATCATCCTAAGCACAGGGTGAGGAATTTTCACCTAATCCCTCAATCAAGGTTAGAATCCCCAATAAGTGCCCAAATTCTACCTCCACCCGATTTTACTTTCGCCCATGACCTCACCTCCCACTATACCACAAAAATGGCAGACGTTTTTGACGTGTCGCCCTTCTAAAACTCAAGACATCAGGAAGTATCCCTTCTGTGGAGAAGTGTGGCTCAGGGGTTAGAGGCGGCAGACCCGGAAGCTGAGATCGGCCCTTGGACCAGGGTTCAATTCCCCGCCTCGGCGGGTCTTGGGCTAAAAATTCCACGGACTCGATAATTCTCGTTCCGGTGCCTTCTCGACTCACGGGTTCACACTCTGCGACTCTGGGCAATAGCTTGCTTAATCTCCACAACGGCCCCTCGCGGCGGGATGCCTGGCTTTCACCTTGTTGATACCTTGACGGGGTTATCTCACAGGGGAATACCAGGACGGGTTCCCTAAGCAAGCGCCGGGAAACCCACTGCGGGTAGCTGTGCGCTATATAAGCTCAAATACGTTTACATTCTGGATCCTGGTTCAACTAAGCCCTTAATGAGGAGAGACAAAAACTTACGTTTTCTGAAAGTAGTGGAGACAACAGTCCTCACTGATCCATCTATCTCTCCTCTGAGCTGAATGCCTAAAATACAAAAAACAAATCTACAGAGAGAAATTTTCTTTCTTCTGAGCACAACTTGACCATTCCAGAAAGAGACCTAATGACCTTTTCTACATCATCAAATAGCAAACCTTCTCTCTTCCAGAACAGTCAACTGATGACTCTGCCAAACAATGTAAAGAGTTCGCCAAAATCTTCTCAGAAAAAATAACAAACATCAAACTCTCTATGGACTCCTCCCACCTCTCCACCCCTCACCAAAGATAGCACTTTACCAAATATGCTCCGCCTTCTGCCAAACCTCCTCGTAAAAAACATTTCATAGCATGCATGCATCAACAGCACTGCCCTTCATTGGTTTGCATCATACCTGAACCAACCATCTCACCTAATCAAAATAAACGATTCCACCTCACCAACAGTATTAGTCCCACAAGGAGTCCCGCAATTATCAATCTTGTCTCCTGCCTTGCTCAGCCTCTATATTGAACCACTTGCAATGACGTAGTCAGAATTGCCTACCGTCTCTATGGAAACGACCGACACTCAATTCCATGAAATGAAATGAAATAAAATAGGTACTTATAAAGTGTACGGCTACTCCACAGAGGGTCCCGGCGCTGAAAGAACCACCGGAGACAGGCACCAGAGACCGAATCCGGAAAAAAAGAGAAAAACTATTGCTGGAAAAGCCTGGTTTTTAGCTGTCTCCTGAAAGTAAGCAGATCCTAGGTCTGCCTAAGGGGTAGCGACAGACACTTCCAAATCACTTAATCTCTCTGTGCCTAAAAAAAAAAAATGTGTGTCCTCATGTAATGCAACTGGTGCTATGTAAAGCGCTCTGATACCCGATTCGGGTCAAGTTGGTGTTATATAAAACTCTGTAAAAAAAAATGAGCGGTCAACCAGCACTTGAAAGAAGCGACCGCCCACACAGGAGCGGACAAATTTGGAATGGACATCAGAGACTGCACTGAGGACCTCAAGGCTATTTGTGTCTCATAGTGCTGTACCCTCCTCCTAACGTATATGGCGTCCATAACATGAAAAGCCCTAAAAGCCAGAACCAGAGCTTTGAATTGGATCCTCTTCTGAACCGGTAACCAGTGCAAGGCCTCAGATGGATAGTCATACATGCTCTGGGGCCCACCATGAGAATAGCTCTGGCCGCCTCATTCTGAACCACCTGCTGGCGAATAAGTAGGTGCTCAGGTAAGCCCAGGTACAAGATGTTGATGTAACCCAGAGGTAAACAACTAGAGAGTCAGGGTGTCTGGGTCACTCCTGTACCCCTTAGTCAACTTATTAACAACAACAAAAGAGTGACTTAAAGTGCAAAACTATAAAGAAACCAATTGTACGTTATTCCCCTAAAAGAATTGACAATAAAAAGAAGAAGGAAGAGTGCCACACGACTAAATACAACGGGTGAAAACAAGAAAAGAAAAACATTTTTCTTTAAAAGAACCCTCACTCACCAACCTGGTTGCTGACATGCTTCATTATTGGGTTCCCACTGAGGAGACCGAATGTCCCCCCAGTGTGCTACAACGCCAGATTTACAGCGGAGCTGGTTCTTTTTGTTGTGAAAGTGAAAATCAGTGATAGTAGTGTCGTGAATTTAAAAATTGCCTGGTTGCAACCTCCATTCACTTTAATAAAGGGCAAACCGGCATCAGTTAAAAACAAGTGTTACTTACGGAATTACCCGCGGGGGCTCACCCAGACATCTCTAGGGCCCGTTATCTGTAAAAAGGAAGGTAATGGACAGGATAAAATGAAATGAAATACCAACGGTTATCTTGCTGGAATATTCGCACGTTAGTCTTAAATATCCAAGTGTCTTAAAGCACCCATTTACACCAACCCAGAAACACCCTAGTGTGACAAGATAGCAAAACACATGCCGATCTATCTCTGACGGCAAATCCTCATCCCTTATTTATTGGGGTATTGTAGTGCCAAACACTTGTGACTCTCCAAGTGTTAAAAAAGCGCATATCTATAGTTTCTGTGCTAGTCTCATACTACTGTGTCTACAAGTACACAGATAGTTGAAATCAGATTAAAATATAGAAATTATCTAACAATGCGTACCCTCGTAGTAAACTAAGAAAACAGCAAGGGGAAGTTGTTTAGAAATGGAAAAACATAGCCAAAGATTTCAAAAGGAAAAGGGACTCACTGTTTATAAACAGGTTTTCCGTTACATGGGCTCAACCGGCAGGGGTAACCTTCACGCCGTGCTCCATCTAAATAAATTGAAAGAACGGTTTAGAAGTAATTATCTCTGCCGTTATGTCATCTGTACAGTAACAGTTTATTTGAAAAGGATCAAAGGTGGATCTACCGCCTTTCGTACTTGCTTTAATGCACTTTCCCCCAACCATCAACGAGCCCAAATATCACTACCTCTAGAAATAGCTGTTGATTTATTTGTAGGCCTCAGTGGTGAACTCCGTTCTGTTTATAGAGTTTAAAAAGTTTTTCACACTCCTCACTCTGCGGAGCTCGCAGAGTTCCGATAAACTCTTCTCCATGTAGCTGAGCACAGTTTTTTCCTCACTCACGCTCACCAGTGGCAAGTGAGGAAAATCCAATGCTAGACCACTTCTCAGTAAGATTTCTCAACGTGGGCAGTGGTGAATGGTTGCTACCGCTCACGTTGAGAAACCTTCTGCCTGCGTTGAGGAGCTGCATCTCGAGTAGAACTTCTACTTGAGTGGCACAAAGAAGCAGCACCCTCTTGCACTATATGCGATGCCGTTCTTGCTGATTTTACAGCATGGGGCAAGCACCCAACCCTAAAAACGAGGAGCACCAGGTAACCCACTCAGCACTTGAAAGAGTCCTTTTATCTTGGTGGATTTTTTTGTCACTTTGCGGAAGTCTGTGAACTCCGCCCAGGGCTATTTATTTTGACCAACCTCCATAATAACCTACAATTGCTACCTCCAAACTATGTCACCCATCCATTCCACCTTCTACTGTATATTTCTACCCTGCGTGCCTTCTATTTGTCTTGTGTTTGCCTTGTAAATATTGCCTGTGTTGCTGTGCAATCTTTGCCAAGTGCTCTGATACCCTCGGGTCAAGTTTGCGCTATATACAACTCGAAATCAATAAATAGAAATGACATAGATATAGTGTTGAGTGTTGTAGCCCCCTTCTGCCATTGACTTGTTTGGACCAATCCCCTTCAGGCATTGAATTGTATATTTGCCAATCACCTTCTGGATCAATCCTGATGAGAATACATCTCTTACCTCATGCATTTGTCTGCTTGTTGTATCATTTTGCCTTTTTGTAAGCGCACATGACTTTAAGGACCATTTAACAACTTAAATCACGACACTAATTGTTACATTCAGTTTAAGACCTTATGATGGCCACCTAATGGGGTGTCCATTTTGAAAGATTGGCAACAAAAGCAACAATCGTGCAAGACTTTGATTGGCCATCTTTGTGTTACTAATCTATAATGGGGAAAAAGCCAAAAGATGGTAGGCTCCTTACTGTATGATGTATGTATGATGACAATTGATAAATGCCTTTTAGACATGGCTCAATCTGGCATTCATTCTGTTAAAGAAAGATGTATATATATATGCTTTCTTGTTATGAACTTTTCCTATAGAATCATTTCTTTAAATAAGCTTGGGAGTTGATTAGATTACTGCTCCAGGGCATCTTTCTAAGTATGAGTGAGACATGGACCCTTAAAAAAAATAAAGCTACTGAGGGAGGTGACTGTACCTAGGACCCATAGCATATTTATGTATTAACAACATTTGTCACATAAATCTGCAGCTCCAACCTTCCAATGTTTTTCTTTCTGTTGATCCCTTTTTAATCCAGAAAATGTGACCCTTAATGGGTGGAATGCTATAATAGTCTTACAGCCCTTCTGTCTCTAGCTATACAGGTTGTCAAAGGCCCTCTCCCCCTTTACAGACTGTTGCATGCAGCTTTGGCCTATAACTCAGGTTCAAGGTTTTTAACATTCAGTATAGCCCCCGGCAGCAGACTATAAGGCTATACCAACATAGTGAAAGGTTTGCCCAGATGGTATTACTGTGTGTGTAAATTATAAAATAGCAAAATAATAATGCCAAAGAATGATCTGCTTAATGAAGCCCAATTTGTGTTTTCTTGCTGCAGAACCTGGTCAGTCCTGCTGCTTAATTTGGTCTTCCATTGCTGCAATTCTTTAGTGGGCCATTCTATACTATGAAAATGTTTTTGAAGTTCGGCTCTTGTCTGAGTGTGTTTCTGTGTGGGTGCTGCCTTTAAACAGCAGAGACTTTATAGTGTGCGTGTGTTTTCAAGTGAGGACTTGTTAAAATAACGTGTACAAAAATTCATTTTGTTTTCCTAAAGTCAAAACTACAATAGTGTCTGCTTAAAGCATGCGATCCCACATGCACCCTCAGACATAAACACTCATAGATCCACACACATTTAACTTACTTAGGGTCATAAGATGTGTTTTTTGTGTACTGTACTTGAGCAATGACATAGCTTACTGAAATTATTGTAGAACTTTATGTGTCAACGAAGAAGCAAGTGTTGTATTCTAAATATATGCGCTCTCTTGCAGATGCAAATAGTGTTAGCTCTCAAACTACAAAAATTGGCACAGCAAAACAGAAAATACATGCACAGAGTGTCCTTGAAAAAATGTGACCATGTATTTCAAAGGGTTTGACATTTTACAGAGCACATTCTAAAGCAGTAAATCAAAGGTTCTTTGGCATTATATCAACCGACTCTGTAATGCAGTCCATACTTATGACCATTGAGACCTTGGAGAAGATGGTGACAGAATAGCTATTTTCTAACCAAAAGTCTCAGGGGCTGCTGAGTGATTTATATTCTTGGTGTTAGCCACAGAGAAGTACAGAAATAACCTTCTATCTAAGTAAAGGAGACATTTATAGAGGTGGTGGAAAGCTGCCAGCTGCACTACTGTAGCTACTACACCCCTTCTACCCACTTAGTACACAGTCAATCACAGGATCCTTCTGATCCCATACAGCAGCTGTCATGGGTTTCTTCCATCTCTCTAAAGGTGTTTGAGGTCTTTTGTCCGATAGAATCTTCCAAGTTGTGGTGGATGGCATGAATACACAGATGTTATTTTGCAGTGTACCCTTAGGCTCTCCACTGTCGTCCTGTTCTTTCTCATTAACATGAAATCTTTGCATAATCTGTGGAAGGCATGAGTTAGGGTGTCACATCTAGGTAGATGATATGCAGCTAGTGCTCCCACTTAGTGGTGGCCAAGAAGTGCACTCTTTCCCCTTTTCCTATTTCTTGGACACTACTCAGATCGGTATACAAGAGACCCAGCTAGCATTTAGCACCAGCAACACAAAACCACTGTTGGTTGAATACAAAGTGGCTGTATTGCTCGTATATGATTTTACCTTAACCCCATGGCTGCTAGGCGTTTTCCCGTCCTGCGCTGGGTTTTATTATTTTCATTGTTTTATGACGAGCTGGCCTTGTCATCCGCGCACGGCAGGTAAGCGCCATGACGAGGCCAGCTCGTCATTAGCCTCGAAGGGGTTAAATAAATGAAAAGACAAGAGGCATTTTGTTAAACAGGAACAAGTTGATTTAAATAAAAGCTGCTGCCAGGAGAGCCTGGACAGAGTGTGTCTGCTCAAATCCTCTCGAAGTTCCAAATTTTGGCCAGTAAATGATACCGTTCATGAGGTACAATAAAATGATCTCTACATTCCTAAAGACCATCCTGGTTGTAATTCAAGCAAATGTGTGCATCTGATAAGGGCACAGTTGGCTCTCAACTTGGGGGAGAGCTAATGTTGGCCAATGTGTATGAGTCCATGTGTCCAGTATGAGGAGCAAGTGATCACACGTGTGATATGCATGCATGTCTTGATTGGTTCAGTATACCTATCTACATGGGGTATCTTGCTTTGTGGTATTTCTTAGGAAAGCGGAGCTTTGGACAAGCATGTTTTATTAGGGCCAATTACCTCGAAATTGTTTGTGGTGCAAGTATCTATCCGTGGAATTGATTATGGTATTCCTTGGATGCGTGTTTGCCTTTAGTTTATGAGGGACCCACCTGTGACCTGTTACTCTATAGTCGTGGGCTGCAGGACATGCCTGACCCCGTATCTCTGACTCTAGTTTGATGGGGAGGTCACCTTGGCTGAATCTAACAGCAAGGATGTGAGTTCATTGGAACTCCTAATAATAATACAACAGCCACTGGTATCATTTATATCGACATTATCAACATTGTGCATACAGTTGTTATCTTGTACATTGACATTGTTCTTACTGGTATTGAAAAAGTTATGTTTGCTTTGGTTTGAGCCTATGTTAAGATTATTCTTATTGGCAACAAATATATTATCGTAAAAGCATGGATTATGACATACATTTGTATCATTATTGTAGATATTGGCGCTGCTGGGCCGGCACATGTTAGAGTATTCATTGACATTTCATTGACTGGCATTGTTGTGGTTATTTGGGCGCAAGTTATGGCATACGTTCACAATGCATTTACTGATATTGCTGTTGTCGGGCCGGCACATATCATAACACTATTTGACATTGTATTCGCCCATTCCAACAGCTGTAAAAGTATTGGATGCTGGCCAGTTCAATATTAGTAGTTTCAACGAAGATCAAGATCCTGAGGGACATATCTGATTGTTAGCTCTACATGAAACACAGACTTACCAATGCAGGATAAGAGGGTTACTCAATAAGCAGACTAGAGAGTGAAGAGAATCAACAGGATTCTTCCATACACCCCAGATACAGCATGCCAACTGCCAATTCTGGAGTGCGCAGGCTCCCCACTTTACATTTCAGAACTTCGTGACTACAGGATTCCACTGTTATAATGTATTCTACAATGTTCTGGCATGTTCTTAAGCGCAAGCTACTTGGGAGAGGGACAAATACCACACATATCCTTTTTTCACAACATATATTTTCCTCAGATTCTCATCTCAGAAAGCATGGAAATACATCACAGGGAATAACATTTTTGAAAAAGACAAGTAAAATATGAAAATAAGTTAAGAAAGGATTTTCATTCATTGCTTCACAGGGTTAAAATTTGACATGTGTATCACATACTTTTCCAAAGATAAGGGGAAGTTAACAATGTAATTTCTGTCAGTCTATTACATGACTAACAAATCTTTTAAGAAACTTAGGGAGTGAGTCCCCAGTCCACTTGATATGACTCAAACTGCCTTGTTTTCCCCTATTTTATCACAGGACTGTCATTCGTATTTCCACTTTCTGACCTTGCTCCACTGTTGTTTGACTTGTCTCCCCATTGTGTCCAGGCGAGTAATGCTTCATCACCCTCCCCAAATTCCTTTTTTTATTTTTTTTATTTTTTATTGAGAATCCATGAAGCATAATAAGAAAACAATATACATAATTTAAATGAAAAAAGCGAGAAACAATATATAAACAATGCACCTGAATTGATAAAAGAAAGGTGATATACAGATTAGCTGTCGGATTACATAGCTTAGTATCTAATGAATTGTTCTTTTAAAACATCGAATAGTTGCTATTTTTAATATGAATATTGTAAATATTAAGCTGGCTACAGCAAACGAAAATTAGATAAGAAGAAAATATAACAGTTGAGAACATTACCATAGCCATCGTCCTAAGGATCCTATAATCTTTCAACAATCTACAATCTGCTATTTTACGCTCCTCCAATTTAAGAGCTCAGCACTTTAAAACATTATTTAAGTTGTATTATACCCCCTCTAAGCTTTATGAATGGGGTAAGAGGGAGAACAGTAACTGCCCCAGATGCTGTAAAAGTCCTGCTGCTAGCGTTCATATGTTTTATTACTGTGAGAAACTCGGATCAATTAAAACAGAGATTGTATCATTCTGAGTGAGGCTGTTGGATGCTCAGATAACCTTGTCTCCAACACTCATGATTATAGGATGCCAGAGCGAACTGAAATTAAATACTGAAACTGAAGCTCTAATTTTTATATCTACAGCTGTACTTAGAATTTTGATTTCAGCAGCCTGGAAAGATACCGAGGCCCCAACCTTCCAAATGTGGTTGTCTAGACTATTGGGAATACACAATGTTGAGGCGGCTCTCTATGAACTTAAGAGTAAAAAATCAAGAGGAGTGGGGATGAAGATCTGGGCACCAGTGGCTGCTTGGCGTGATAGCAGATTGTAGATTGTTGAAAGATCACCCTCCTCAAATTCCATATTCTACCATCTTGTGTCTTGACTTGCGAAAGAGCTTTATGACTTTCATGGGCTCAGTACATTTTGAACATTGTTTGTTGCCTGTTGGAGCTTTCACTCTTACCCAATCACCCACTTTAAACTCAATAACCTTGGTATTATTCAATTTGTCCTCTCCTAGTGGGCTTTGTGCAACTCTAACTCTGATTACCTTCCCTGTTGACCCACAGCAACCCAGGCTTTGTGCCATTTCATCCACCACAATTCCATTCTAGAATTGGGCTTCCGAATCTTTAACAACTCTAAGGGAGTCATACCTGTTGACTGATGGGGAGTTAAGCCTCTATTCATCTCCCCATCTCATCTTTCCAACTCAACTCATTAGTTCTTGCCAGCTGAATGTCCTCTTTAAGTGTTTCGTTAAATCGTTCTACTGTACCTTTTGATTCAGGACTCTAAGTTTGTGTTTTATTTCATTACATTGCATAAATTCCTTAATTTCTCAGGAGTAAAACTGAACACCATGGTCAGTTAAAAGGGTGTTAGGTAGATCCTCTTGTAAAAAGACCCTCCAGGAAGTTTGTAACTGAGATTCAGCTGATTTCCGAGACAACTTTGTTTTCTGGCAATCTCAAATACAAGTTGACTAACACTAGAATGCACCAGGAACCCCACTCTCCCGACAGTGGCCCATTGATAGTCACTGCTACATCTTTCTAAGGACCTTTAGGTATGGTGCGACAATGCATGGATGAAGTGTGTAACTTTGCTATCTTATCATTGGTGGAACAGGTTATTCAATTCCATAATTCTTTTTCCACCAGTTCATCCATCCCAGGCCACCAAAAATCTAATCAGGTGATCCCTGATGGCCTTTATGTGCTATGTCAATCAATTGTTGCCTGAGGGTTTCAGGTGGTATACATTTTGTTCCTTTGAAGAGGCATCCATCTACTAATGAACATTTTTCACTTTCCACCCAACATGGCCTCAGTGCCTCTTCATTCTTTTCTACATAATCCCACCCCTGTATAAAAAAATCTGATACTTAGAATGGATTTCTTTCTAACTAATTTATCCTAATTTCCCTCTTCGACCCCCCCCTTTGGTGATCACACACACATTTTCTTTGTGTAACCCTATATCCTCACTTTGATTGTCAAAGACTTTTTCTTCCTTTTCCATGCCATCAACTAATTAGTACAAGCAATTGCTGCAAAGTTGTATGTACCAGGGATATATTCTATGTCAAATGTGTATTCTTGTAGTTTAATGACCCATCTTTTACTTCTACTTGAAATTGCTTCCAGTGCTTTTTTTGTAAACACCTCCTTGAGTGCCATGTGTCTGTACTTAACTTGGACACAGCCCCCCTATAAAGTTCTTGAAGTCGGTTAGTGCCCAGTTTACTGTCAATGCTGCTTTTACGATTAAAGAATATTTGACCTCCAATTGCCTAAGTGGTCTTGAAGCAAATGTAGTGGTTTCCTCACCTTTTCCACTTTCTTGTAGAAGTACAAACCCTAGCCGCCCTTTTGAACAGTCAACCTTTGTAATGATGATTTTTTCCCTTTCAAGTCTGGTGCATTGGTTATGGCATTCTTAACATCCTTAAAGTCTCTCTCATAATTCCCATCCCATTCAAAGGTCACCTTATTTTTCAACAATTTGCGCATATGGCACGTTGGCTGGCAAAGTTGCTAATGAATTTACTATAAAATTCTATCATCACTAAAAAGGATCTTAGCTCGTCTTTGGTTTTGGGTGCCACTAATTTCACTATGGTGTATACCAGATCTGCTTTGAGTTGTACCCCTACCGAAGTGAATTGATGCCCATGATAGTTTTTTTCAGTACATTAAAATTTACATTTGTCATACCTTAAAGTAGGACCATGCTCTTTCAATCTGTCCTAAACCTGTCTAAGTCTTTCATTATGTTGTGTCTACGAGTTACCAAACATCAGCACATTGTTCAGATAACGGAACACCTCTGGGATTCTAGACAGTATAATAGACATTGCTCTCTGAAAGACTGACCGCCACCAATGACATCCGTATCCTAACTGACCAAGGCCACACTGCGGTCCTCGTCCTACTAGACCTCTTCTCAGTCTTTGACACCGTCTCACACCACATTTTCGCTGCCAGACTCCATGACTCCGGTATTTGAGGAACCGCCATAAACGGGATCCACTCCTTTCTCCCTGGCAGAACCCAAAGGATCAGACTCCCTCCCTTCCTAAAGGTGTGCAGGGTTTGGGAGCATCTGATGTTCATGGGGAGTGTGGTCCATGTCTTGGCTGCTATGTACGAGAAAGCTCTCGTGCCTGTTCTGTTTCTGCTGATGCGGGGAATCTAGGCCAGTACGAGGTCGGCGGAGCAGAGGTTCCTCTTGGGTACGTGGAAGGATACTCTCTCGTTGAGGTATTTGGGTCCGATGTTGTAGAGGGATTTGTAGGCATGGACGAGGAGCTTGAAGGTGATCCTATTCTCGACGGGGAGCCAGGGGAGGTCTCGCAGGTGTTGGGTCATGTGTTCATTGCATGGTGTTCCGAGGACGAGTCTGGCAGCGGCGTTCTGGATGGTCTGGAGTGTGTGTAGTAGGGTCTTGTTGATTCCGGCGTTCAGGGGGTTGCCGTAGTCCAGTCTACTGGTTATGAGTGAGTGGGTGACAGTCTTTCTGCAGTCAGGGGGGATCAAATTGAAAGTTTTGCGGAGGATGTGCAGGTAGTTGAAGCTGGTGGAGGTAATGGCGTTGACCTGGCGGTTCATGGAGAGGAAGGAGTCGAGGATGGTGCTGAGGTTTTGTGAGTGGTCTGTGGGAGTGGGTGGATTCCCCAGGTTGGAGGGCCACCAGGTGTTGTCCCATGCGGAGTTGCAGGATCCGAGGATGAGGACCTCCATCTTCTCTGAGTTGAGCTTCAGGCAGCGGTCCTTCATCCAGGCTGCCACGCTCTTCATTCCTTCCTGGAAGCAGAGTCTGGTGTCTTTGGGGGTTTTTTGTGAGAGAGAGAATGAGCTGGGTGTCGTTAGCATTGGATAAGATGCTGAGCCCATGCTGTCTGACGATGGTGGCGAGGTGGTCCATGTAGTCGTTGAAGAGCATGAGGCTGAGAGACGAGCCTTGGGATACTCTGCAGTTGATATTGGTGGGTTCAGAGAAGAAGGGGGGGAGTCTGACCGTCAGAACAACTGTGGGGTACCCCAATGATCCTCGCTCAGCCCCAGACTCTTCATCAGCTACATGGCCCTCCCACCACCATCGTCAGACAGCAAGGTCTCAGCATAGTATCTTACGCCGATGCCACCCAGCTCAGCCTCTCTCTCATGAAGGACCCCAAAGACACCAGACCCAGCTTTCAAGAAGGAATGAAAGACATTGCAGCGTGGATGAGCGAGAGCTGCCTAAAACTGAACTTGGAGAAGACAGAAGTCCTCGTCCTTGGACCCTCCCCCACTGCATGGGACAGCTCCTGGTGGCCCTCTGCCCTCGGAACCCCACCCACCCGATCGACCACGCCCAGAACCTCAGCATCATTCTAGACTTCTCTCCCACCTTGACCCACCAAATCAACACTGTCGCCTCCACCTGTTTCAACTCCCTCCGCAAGACCTTCAAGTGTATCCCCCCGAATGCAGAAAGACTTCCACCGATGCACTCATAACCAGCAGACTGGAGTACAGCAATGCCCTCTAAGCCAGAATCAACAAAACCCTCCTACACAAGCTCTAAACCATCCAGAACACCTCAGCCAGACTCGTCCTCGGAACCCCACGACACAAGCACATGACCCAGCACCTATGAGAACTCCTCAGGCTCCCCATCGAGAAGAGAGTAACCTTCAAGCTACTCACCTGCGCCTACAAATCCCTGCACAACATTGGACCCAAATACCTCAACAAAAGAGTCTCCTTTTACGTACCCAAAAGAAACTCCGCTCCGCTGACCTCACCCTTGCAGAGACCCAATGCATCTGCAGAACCAACGCAGGCAGAAGAGCCTTCTTGTACATTGCAGCAAAGACCTGGAACGAGCTCCCAATCAACCTCAGATGCTCCCCACTCTGCACACCTGCAGGAAGAGCCTCAAGACCTGGCTCTTTGACTGATCCGGAGCTGCAACCCCCCCATCACCTTGAGACCCTCACAGGCGAGGAGCACGCTTTATAAACCCCTAATTGATTGTTACCAGACCAAACATCATGTGCTTAAATTTGTATGCCCCCATGGGTGTGATGAAAGCAGTGAGCTCTTGAGAGTCGGGGTATAGGCGGATCTGGTAATAGGCAGATGCAAGATCTAATGTTGAGAAGAGTTTTGCTCCAGCAACAGTTCTGACCACGATCTCTTTGTCAAGGGTAAGTCTGGGTCATGAACTCTGCTACGCTCGCAGAGTTTGCAGAGTTTTCTGCACTCCACATTACACAGAGCTCACGGAGTTCTGAAAAACTCTGCTCCGCATAGCAGTGTGGAGTTTTTTCTCTTGCTCGCGCTCATCATCATCAAGTTGGCGAGTGCAAGCGAGGAAAATCCGCCTCCTGGCAAGATTTTTCCTGGTTCGTGATCTTCAACACCAATTTGCTGAGGGCCAGCATTTAAAATCAACCTCTCACTGAGATTTCTTAACGCAGGTCGTCAGATTTCAAATTGCGAATGGTCGCACATGCTCGTGACCACTCGCTTTGAGAAACCGTCCGTTCGAGTTGAGGAAGCTGCCGCTAGAGTAAAAATATACGAGAGTGGCACCCGCTTGCACTGTGCATGGTGCAGTTCGCGATGGTTGCCCAGTGCGAACAAGCACCTGGCAATGAAAATCACAGTGAAGCTCCGCGAACTCCACCCAGGCTTAGTCAAGGACCCTAAGGTCAACACTCAGGCGAATCTTGCTGTCTGCTTTTCTCACCACTTCAAAGGGTGCCAACCATTTAGTTGCTTTCACAGGTTACCTTACATCCATCTTCCACAATTTTTCTGAATCTTCTCTCACGGCATTCTATATGCCTAAGAGAAGACTACGTACTTTAGCTGACACTGGAACTGGTTTTGCAATTGCATCTTGTACACATATTGCTTGAGGCATAATATCCTTTCTGTGAATACTTCAGAATATTCTTTCTCCCAATCAGACCCACCTCTACATCCTTGTTAGCATTCTGGATCAGTATTTGAGGTTCAGTATTGGGACTCTGATAAACTCCTATGTCTTTTTGTGCTGGCCATGCAAAAATGTTACCTCTTTTACATGAAACATTCTTTGCATTCTGTATATCTTCCTTTGCACTTATTCAAAGTATCCGATCATCTTTATTGGCTTGCCGTCATACCCTCACAGGTGTTTATCCATTTTGTGTAGCTGCATCTGTTTCTTGAACAGTCTATTAAATACCTCCTCTGAGATTATTGTTGGTCTAGAGCATTAATCAAACATGACCTCAACCTCGAGGACTTCTATGCTTAGTACATATATGGGTTTGCTACCCTCAATCACTGATTTGCAGTGCAATTTCTTCACACACCTCAGACACACCTTGTTTCTCAGGTTTCTTGCTATTAGAGCTAATTCTACAGCATGCCATTAGGGGTGGGTGGAACTCGCAGAGTTTCACTCCAGTGGAATTCTGTGGAGTTACTAAAAAACTGCGGGGCATATTACCAAGCAATAGCGATAAATATCGCTATTGCTTGGTTAGAGACAAAAATTTACCGCTGAGCTGCGGTGATTTTTACCGCAAATAAACCTTGGTATTACCAAGGTTTATCGCAAATGCGATAAAAATCGCCGCAAATTAATGAATATCGCTGAAAAGTCAGCGATATTCATGCATTACCGAGCTAATGCTCTTAGCCATGTTATCCACCTCCCATTGGATAACATGGCTAAGAACTGCTCAGGGCAGGTGTTAGCTTTTGGAGATATTCGCGCTTAGCGAGAATATCTCCAAAAGTTGGTAATAGGAGATAGCGATGTTAGCGACTGTTTTCAGTCGCTAACACCTTGGCACGCCCACTTTGCTTGCATGTCATTAGTGATAAATATCACTGACATGCAAAGTGGGGCCCAAGATGGTCGCTATCTCCTACTAGCTGTCGCTAACTGGTGTTAGCGACAGCTAGGTAATAGGGAAATAATTTTATCTCCACTTTCTTGGCTTTTAAATCCAAAAAAGCGGAGATAAACCCCCTTGATAATATGCCCCTCAAATATTCCACAGAGTTCCACAAGCAGCAGAGTTCGGTTTGTCACACAGCTCACGCTGATTTTTAGCACCAGTAGCTTGTCCCACACTGTAAATTCAGTGCAAATGGCACAATGCTGTGTGTCAGAGTGTGCAGCTTCTTTTTGCCACTCAAGTAGATTTTCTACTCGAGCAGCAGTTTTTTCAATGCGAGCAGCAGCTTTCTCAACACAAGCAGTAGTTACCTGCTGGAACCTGCCAGCATTGTGTGTGTTGAGAAATCTCACCGGATAGCAGTCTGGCATTCAATGCTCTCGCTCACCAACTTCATGTTGGCGAGCTGTGCGTGAGAAAATACTATACACCAAGGCAGTAGGAGGAATTTTTCTGAAGCTCGTGCTCCAACCAGAGCACAGAGTGGGCAAAACTCTGCGAACTCCACTGAAGAAGCGGGGTATACAGCCAACCCCTAATGCCTTCAAATGACCTTTCCACCCACAACTATTACATATGTCTTTCTTTGCTGGGTTTTCCTTATTATTTGCCATCTTGCCAACCCTCCCACGTCTGTAGACTTCCCCCTTGAATGAACCGACACTTCTCCTGCCCTTTTTTCATAGGAGTGCCCTTAACTACTTGTACCTCATTTTTCTCATCCTAAACTATTTGTACATATACCTTACTATATATACATGTCTTTCTTAATTTCTTTTACACATCTCACAATTTGCACTACTTATTTTGCCACAATCAACACATTCCCCAAGAGAGGATCATCTTTTTTCCAAAGTTCTTCCCACATTCTTTCAAATTTGCAATTAAACAAAAATTATTCCCCTATTCATTAATCATTTATTGATTCAAACTCATATGAGGTTGCCAATTTACACAACTCAGATACAAATTCCTAAACTGTTACTCGTTGCTTTTGTGAGTGCTTCCCAAAATGATAACTCCATGATTGTACTGATCCTAGGAAGGAAATGATTATCTAATTTCTTAATGCTTATTTCGTATTCATTTTACCTTCTGGAGTTATCAGCTCTCATATGAGGTAGATGTTCTAGGATTTCTTGTCCCTCTGCTCCTAGATAATGTTGCAATAGTGCAATCTTCCTCTCTAGACCCAAATTGGGCCCAAAAACAATGGAGTAACTGGGAAAGACGTTTTTCTATTTGTTCAACTTCATTGGTGGTTTTCAGGGAACTTTAAAAAGAATGGGAGAGGAGTAAAACTCTACATACTCATTTCTTATACCACATAAGATATACCCATCTTTGTTTTCCAGCTCCTCTACCTTCAGAACTGCCAGCGCGGAAATCTCTGTAACATTTCCACAAGCAATGTCACCTTAAAACATACTTAGAGAACCTGGGAGTTCTGCGCCTTTTGCGGCTGATGAATCTTTGCCATCATGTTTGAATGGATTTACAAAAGGGGGTGGTGATGAACAGAGTGTCTGAATTGAGCAGACCACTCTTACCCAGTCCAAAGATCAGGGCTTGATCCATCACCGTTATTTATCTCACTGCCCCATCCCAGCTCAGAAGAGACTAATTTGCATACAGCCAGGTTCTGAAACTGGGATGGTGCAGTGAGCTAAAAAACGGTGTTGGATCTAGCCCTGATCTCTTGACTGGGTGAGAGCTTTCTGCTTAATTCAGAGACTCTGTCCCTCACCACCCCTTGTTGTAAATATCATGTTTGAATGGAGCATTATATCACAAAGACATCAATAATTGCATTTGATGTTTAGTCAATAAAGAAAGGGTTGGTGAGGTTATAAAATGTTATTGTCTCATTCTTAGTAGATTACGCAATATGTGTGTTCTTTTATTCAGATTAGTGTCAAATCAATTACACAAATGTTAAGAAATAGGGTGGTTAGAACAACCATAGAAAATTAAACAGTGTGTTCCATTTAAATTATAGCCCCTGTTCTGATCTAAAGGACCTATCCTAACCTCCCAAGAATCCATAAAGAATAATTATGGAAAAGAGCAAGTAGATAATTTAACAGTTCAGAATAAGAGAAGGAAGAGACTCAGCTGAGTTCTCCGGACAATTGCAGTAGCAACCGTCTAAAAGGATGAGAACGAAAAAATCACAGCAGTAGCTATGATCAGCATAAAACAGGAATATTTTCCTCACAAAGCGCAAGGAAAGCAAAGAAAAATCACCGTCAGCAGTAGCTTAGCACAGCATAGTGCTAAGGGGCATGGAATGGGTCAGGAAAACTGAGTCTCGCTAGCAAGGAAACACGTGCTATATAGAAATCAGCTAGACATGTTACAAAAACAGGTGCATTTCATCATCGTCTTCCAATGGTAAGAAGTCTTCTAATAGTCCATCGTCTTTGCCCTTGTTTGACATGGTAAACGTTCACACCAGCATGAAATCAGTCAGAAATGGATACAATGTATTACAAAAAGTTACATCTATGAAGGTTCTCATAAGAACCTTTTACAAGCTAAGGGCCAGATGTATCAAAGGGTTTTACCCATTCTGTGTCTATAGGAAAATGTGTTCATACATATGGCCCCTAGTCTGTTAGCTACCTGGTGTCTCACCGTATACCAATGAGCTGTTGTATGAAATTAAACATTCACATTCTGTTATGTCTTGGTTAGATCACGAATTGTAAGCTGCTGCCAGCATTTTCTTTTCATTAATATACATGTTCATTATTCATATGCAGCAAAGAAAACATTCTAAGTACCATCAAGTTCTATGGTGTGAGGAAAGAATGAATGCATTTTTTCAGGACACTGGACATTTCACAAAAGTCAAGCCCAAAAGTTTAATTATAACAATAAATCACTATTTTATAAAAGCATTTATTTTTCTTAAAGGTGCAATGTGAAATAACTGAGTAGTGCGGCCTAGCAAGCAGAGAACAGAAGGAATTAAAACTTGCTGTCAAAATTAGACATCATTTTACACATTTGCACATTATATATATGAGGTACGTTTTCTAAAGTTAACTGATTATGCATTTTCATGTTATATTTAGTGCGTCTCTATATAATAATTATATGATCAAATTTGCACAAATATTTTCTGTTTAATCACAACCAAGTGGAGGCCAAATTCTTGCAGTATATTTCAAGGCATAATGTATTCATACTCTGAGTTACTGTTCTCTTTGTATCACTGCCAATATCAGCATGGTGATCCTCAACTGTCTCCAGGAGGCACTGGCTCTTTTTAGACAAGCAATGTCTCTGAAGCCAAGAATCCATGAGGCGAGTGCTCCTTGCAAGCTTAGGACTAAACGCAGCAACTGCCGGGCAGTATGTGCTGTACAACAGAAAGCTTTCCCAAGACTCCTCGAAGATGCTCCTCCCTTCGGGCTGTGGCAGAACGCTGATGAAACAAGGATGCTGATTCCACGCGAGAAGGCAGATGTAAGGACGGAGAGTGGTCCTACTGGGGTGAGACCTTACTTGCGATTCTTGGGTGCTGAATTCTCCTCATTGTTCTGTGATCAAAATGAGTTCCTGGTGGTGTACCCCTCACACCAGTTTGCAGCTGCATCAATCACGCTCACATCAATTCGTAGCCGCTTGTGTGACTAGGGCCAGATGTATCAAAGGGTTTTACCCATTCTGTGTCTATAGGAAAATGTGTTCATATATATGGCCCTAAGTCTCATGTCCAGCGATCACTCCCAGTGAGAGGGGAACATTAACGGTGGTGAATTCTTAATCTCAGAGCACACCCCTCACACTCACAACAAGTTGTTGATGCGTGAACACATCAAATATGCTTCCAAACTTTCATAGCAGCTTTAGTTCAGTGGCACAATGGAAGGAGTGACCTCATGTACAGTGTGCAACGTCATCAGAAAGCTGCAGGCCCCTTCACACTGACACTGGGAGCGGAGAGTGACTTCAGATAGTTAATTCTCTACCTCAAAATGTCAACACGCTCAACTGAGGTTATAATCACCACATCTTGCTGGCACATTGTTTTCTCCCAAGTCATTAAGTGAAGCAGTGAATAGGGGTCACGTCAGGACGACCGTTAAGTACCACAGCGACTGCAGCCAGCACCCATTTGCTCATTGCTTAGACTCACAGCTAGTGACCGTTTTAAAATGTATGCACTGCATACAAGAGTCTATTTGACACATCAATTGTAGACTTTGTCGTGTGACCAGGGTACTTACCTAAATATGCTTAAATTCTTGGGAATGGCCACACTCAGTTTTCCTGCTGCATCGAGTGAGCGTTGAGGTGTACCTGGATGTAGCCCATCCTTCTCACCAGTGTCCAGTGCAAGGTAAGAGGGTTACTCAATAAGCAGACCAAAGAGTGAAGAGAAGCATCAGGTTTATTCCATAAATCTCAGCCACAGCATACCAAATGCAAATCCGGAGCACGCAGGCTCCTCACTCTACATTCTAGAACTTAGTGGCATCAAGGTTCCAATGTTCTAGTCTATTCTACAATGTTCTGGTATTTTTTACAGTGCAAGCGAAATGGGCGACGGACAGATGCCACACTATTTTTATCAAAAATGTGCATCTACTATATATATACATGTTCTGGATAAGCAGCAGTCATTTTTCTGAAGTGAATAGGGTTTTTATAGAGTGTATGATCATTGGGTTAGGACTCACTTATTTCAGCTTGTGTTCTTGAGTATACCATAAGGTGCAGAATCATCTCCCAAATGTACAAGTCTATGCTTCTTCGCTGGTCTCTGACATCAGCTCCTGGGAGTGTGGTGGCATATCTGTCCAAATATATACCGCTCATATTAGTTTCTTATTGCGAGTTATGGTACCAGAATATCATTGTCAGAATATTGTTTGACATAAATATTGTGTCCCAAATTTCATTTACATAAATATTGTCACAGTTGATAATAGAGCGTCTAATCCCAAAGGAACACAATTTTTGCATATTACATTCAGGACACAATATTTATGTCAGACAATTATATTTTAACATACAACCCTATTGGATGAGTGGAAGGTAATGTGTCCTAGTGATAAATCATAAAGTCATGAGTCGAGGAGGTTGTACCATTGTAGTACCAGACTAAAGTATTCTATCTTCCAGGTCATCCACTTAGATCCCAAGCTTTGAAGTAGTTTATCTCTTTAAATTTTGAAAACAAGCCTTTATGGGTAAGTTCAATTTAAAAAAAATAGGTGGAAAGATCTCTCACTTGTCTTAGGGCACAAAACACGTGGGAAAGTTTCAAAACAAACTGATCGGTTTCCCACTGTTTGTTGTTGTCTTAATCAAATATATCAGTGCTTGCGTATTCCAGGTTTTGTGGCACCCCCTCACTATACTTTACTTGACTGGGCAGACTGTTTTCTTATGTTTTCGGTACCATCACTGATTGTCTATTCTGGGTATGACAAAAGAAAGAATTGTTGCTGCGCCTACGATGGTCAACAAAAGCTTGCACTAATTCTGCTAACACTGTGTTGACAGATATATGCCATACTGCTCGCACATGGTTTTTATGAAAGACGCACTTCATGAACATGGAGGAAATGTTCTCTACGCCTGTTTATGCTGACATCAAGAAACCTTGAGCTACTGCTGCCCATGCAAAGATTGCAGGAATCTTTTTCTGCCGCTGTTCCTGCAGTGGGTGGAGGAAGTTTGTTCTACTGCTTCTCCTACGGTGTATGAAGGAAGTCTGTAATCTGCTGTACTTGTCTTGTATCAGGTAAGCTTGATCTTCTGCTGGTTGTTGAGCTCTGAAAGGACCTTGCTCCTCCTCTGCCAATTTTCTTTCTGGAGGTAGCGGTCCCTTCTGTTCTTCATGCTGCATTTGAAAGAAACTTCTGCACATAATGGCCCACATGCATCATTGTGTCATTTTGCATTTCTTAATTTGCGAAAAATAAGGAATCGCAAATTAAGAAGTGCAAAATGCTGTGCATCATTTTTTTCGGTATTTCTTTGTGATTCGGTAAAAATCGCAATTTTTACCGAATCCCAAAGAAATACCGAATTCTTAAGTTAATTTTCGCAATTCCCATTGATTCCTATGGGCCAAAAGGCCCATAGGAGTCAATGCAAATTGCGAGTGGCACTTAGAAAATTTCATGGGTGCAGGGGGGGGTCCAAAGGACCCCCCCATGCACCCCTGAAATGTATTTTTCGCATCATGTTGCACACACACATGTCCTAAGGACATGTGTGTCCGTAAGATGAATGTTGAAAAAAAAGCATTTTCAACATTTTAAACACTTTTTCCAAATTTACCGAGTGGTTCAACCACTCGGTAAATTTGGCACCCTATTTGCGAATTTTCACTTTTTAAAATAATGATACATTGCTTTTAAGAAATCGCACATCTGCGACTTCTTAAAAGCACCCGCCATTTTAGAATTTGCAAACATGTTACGAATTCTAAAATTGCTTCATGCATCCCAAAAAGCACTTTTGCATTCGCAAACGGCCGATTTTAAGGAATCGCACCGTTTGCGAATGAAAAAGTGCTTGATGCATGTGGGCCAATATCCATTGAAATAGCTTGTCCTGCTGGTAAAGCTGTGTGAGGAGGCAGCACACCATTTGCACCTCATGCCATGTGAAAGAATATATCCCCTTCTGCAACTCAAAAGGCTACTTATGGAATGTGTGAAGGAAGCTATCATATCACATGGTATTTAGGCAGGCTGGAAGCAGAGTGGGTTGATCCTATGTGTGCTGGTGATGGGTTTATAAAGTTGTGACCCAAGGAGTAAATCCTGAGCCTTTGGATTTAGGAACTAGTGGGGACCTGCAGGCTGCTATCCTGAAGACTGAAGAATTATTATCTTGCCTATTACTATCTGGGCAGTTAAATTCTGGTGCCACATTGTTTTGTGTCTACAGTCTGTCTCGGTCTGGTGATCAAGAAATGATCTCTAGCTACCAATGAGAGTTTCAGAGAGCAATGGTCATCACCATCATCATCCTTCCAACTTTATTTGTTGTAGTAGCCATAAAAGTGCATATCGATAAAAATAACAATTCTAATACAAGTACACAAATATACAAATTATACAATAAAATCACACATTAAAACAGTTCTCATACACTATTCACCAGATAAAAACCTAAAATACAGATCACAAAATAGTTTATAAAGTGCCATATCTATTTATAATCACCAGGGCGCAGCAACTGAAATTTACTACAGCAATACGTTATTAAATTGTTCAGATTTTGAAAATACATGAAAGCTTCATTGTGATGTCTGATACTAGTAATGCGCAAGATTGGTACCCGATAACACTTAGTGGCCAGCAAAATCACTGTCAAAAAAGCATAAAGTGTTTGGTGCTTTGAAGGGAAGCATTATCACAAGGACACTATGGCACGGAAGCGTTATCACAGGGACACTATGGCAGGGAAGCGTTATCACAGGGACACAATGGAAGGGAAGCGTTATCACAGGGACACTATGGCAGGGAAGCGTTATCACAGGGACACTATGGCAGGTAAGCGTTATCACAGGGACACTATGAAAGGGAAGCGTTATCACAGGGACACTATGGCAGGGAAGCGTTATCACAGGGACACTATGGCAGGGAAGCGTTATCACAGGGACACTATGAAAGGGAAGCGTTATCACAGGGACACTATGGCAGGAAAGAGTTATCACAGGGACACTATGGCAGGGAAGCGTTATCACAGGGACACTATGGCAGGAAAGAGTTATCACAGGGACACTATGGCATGGAAGCGTTATCACAGGGACACTATAGCAGGGAAGCGTTATCACAGGGGCACTATGGCAGGAAAGCGTTATCACAGGGACACTATGGCAGTAAAGAGTTATCACAGGGACACTATGGCAGGGAAGCGTTATCACAGGGACACTATGGCAGAAAAGAGTTATCACAGGGACACTATGGCAGGGTAGCAGTATCACAGGGACACTATGGCAGGAAAGAGTTATCACAGGGACACTATAGCAGGGAAGCGTTATCACACGGACACTATGGCAGGGAAGCGTTATCACAGGGACACTATAGCAGGGAAGCGTTATCACAGGGATATTATGGCAGGGAAGCGTTATCACAGAGACTCCATGGCAGGGAAGCGTTATCACAGGAACACTATAGCAGGGAAGCGTTATCACAGGGACACTATGGCAGGGAAGCGTTATCACAGGGACACTATGGCAGGAAAGAGTTATCACAGGGACACTATAGCAGGGATGCGTTATCACAGGGACACTATGGCAGGAAAGCGTTATCACAGTGACACTATGGCAGGAAAGAGTTATCACAGGGACACTATAGCAGGAAAGCGTTATCACAGGGACACTATGGCAGGGAAGCGTTATCACAGGGACACTATGGCAGGGAAACAGTATCACAGGGACACTATGGCAGGAAAGAGTTATCACAGGTACACTGTAGCAGGGAAGCGTTATCACAGGGACACTATGGCAGGGAAGCGTTATCACAGGGACACTATAGCAGGGAAGCGTTATCACAGGGACACTATGGCAGGGAAACGTTATCACAGGGTACACTATGGCAGGGAACGTTATCACAGGGACACTATAGCAGGGAAGCATTATCACAGGGACACTATTGCAGGGAAGCGTTATCACAGGGACACTATGGCAGGAAAGATTTATCACAGGGACAGTATAGCAGGGATGCGTTATCTCAGGGACCCTATGGCAGGGAAGCGTTATCACAGGGACACTATGGCAGGAAAGAGTTATCACAGGGACACTATAGCAGGGAAGCGTTATCACAGGGACACTATGGCAGGGAAGCGTTATCACAGGGACACTATGGCAAGGAAGCGTTATCACTGGGACACTATGGCAGGGAAGAGTTATCACAGGGACACTATGGCAGGGAAGCGTTTTCACAGGGACACTATGGCAGGGAAGCGTTATCACAGGGAAGTGTTATCACAGACACACTATGGCAATAAATAATTCCAATCATTCTGTCTGAGAAATGCCAATAGAACTTGGATAAGGTTAAAACGAAATCTCGCAAGATAAAATCTATGCTTAGCATTTGAGACCCTAACTAGATAAAACTCACAGCCCAGAGATTGTTTGATTAAAATGTAATTAATGCTTGGAAGCAGTTTAGAAAATTTCTCATGGTGAAGTCGAGCTTGCCTTTCCAGAAACATTTCCTTTACCTGCATCTAGGTACGTGCTTCAATAACCTCTGAATTGTTGTCTAAAAAACACTTTTGATAGATGTAATTCAAAGAATTCAAAGAATTGCCATAGCATTGTCTTAAGCAAGGCAATTCGCCAGCAGTTCCTCTGTAAAGTGAGCCTCAGGATTACCCTAGACTCTTATCTCCATAAGTAAGAGACTTAGGGGTCTATTTATGCAGCGTAGTTCAGCGAGACACCTTGCTGTACTGCACTGCATGACAGGAAAGAAATGCACTGTATTTAAGGCAATGTGTTACATTCCTGTCTTTTCCCCTGTGCTGGTAGCCTTTCGGCAGCCTAGCGCCAACACAGCCTGCCTTGCACCATGGTGTAGTTCTGGTAAATCTGGAAATGCATCAAAAACCATGGGAGTTGCGAGGAAATACTGAAGCAACACCCATGGAATACCTGCCTAGGGCAGAATAAGGCAACACATGTATTTGCGTTGTGTTGTCTTACCCCAGATTCATGGAGTCATTCAGGACCACGCTAGGTGCGCATTCGCGAGTGTTTCTATTGTGCTGTGCTGCCTGTGTGTCTCATTTGCGCCTAATTGTGCCTGTGCCTCTGCCATTTTGTTCGCTTTTATTCACTTTGTGCCCCAATCCTGTTTCGCTTTTTGGCTTGCTGCCATTTTGTTGTTGCTGTTGTGCCTCCCTGCCCGGCTCTCCGCCCTGCTCCTGTCTCCCAGCTGGTCCTCCCTCGCCCCTCCCCCTTCCACTATCCTCATATGACAGATGTCTATGCGCTCAGCGGTCAAGCGCAGCGGTCGCACCCCATGCGCGTCGAAGGTGCGCCATAGGTAAGCCCGTCTACGCCCGTCCACGCCTGGACCCCGCCCAGCGCCAGACCCCCTGGTCCTCGCAAATCCCACTCCGCCCGCATAACATATGATGCTGCATCCCTCTGAGCACTCAACCCTGGCCGACTCTAAGACTGCTACCAGGCCGCCCCTGGACACACCCACGGACCCTTCTCCTGCCATTTCTGCAAACTCGACTGCATCAAGACCCTCTCAAAATCCACAGACTCCAAACAGAGCTCTGACACCAACCACCTGAAGTGCATCCTGCTCAACACCCGCTCTGTCCACAGACACGCCATTGAACTATGGAACCTACTCGACACCACTTCACCGGATGTCGCCTTCCTTACAGAAACCTGGATGAACGCCTCATCAGCTCCCGACATCTCCATAGCCATCCCGGACGGCTACAAGATCATCCGAAAAGACCGCACCATCCAAACAGGAGGAGGCATCGCCATCGTACATAAGAACTCCATCCGCATCACGACCAGCTCAGACGACAACCTTGCAGCCGCCAAACACCTTCACTTCCAGATCCACACCGACCCCAAGACCACACTCAGAGGCACCCTCATCTACAGACCACCAGGACCCCGCACTCGATTCAGCGAAGACATCACTGACTTCATCAGCCCACACGCCCTCCTGCCTGAAGACTACATTTTACTGGGAGACCTCAACTTCCACCTGGAAAAGAAAAATTACAGCAACACCACCACCCTCCTGGACAACTTAGCCAATCTCGGACTAAAACAACTTGCTGATACCCCCACCCACTATGCCGGGCTCACGCTCGACCCAATCTTCACCTCCAGCAAGCACGTCTCCTTCAACCACACTACACCGCTCCACTGGACGGACCACAGCTGCGTTCACTTCAACTACAAAAAAAACATGACCCACAACCTCCCTCAACCAATCCCCCGAAGAAACTGGAATAAAATTACCACCGACCAGCTCTTTACTTCGCTTCACAAAAACCCTCCCGCCAAAACATCGGACCCAAACCAAGCTACCACCAACCTCACACAATGGATCACCCACAGCGCAGACGAACTAGCTCCCTTGAAAAATCATCAAATCAAGCAAAGTAGCAAAAAAGCCTCCTGGTTCAACGATGACCTTAAAATATCCAAAAAGCTCTGTCGTACCCTCGAGAAAGCCTGGAGAAAAAACCCATCCAATGACAACCTGACCACCTTCAAGAACGCCACCCGCAAACACCACCAACTGATCCGTTCCACCAAGAAATCAGCATTCAAGGATCGACTTGACAACAACTCCCACAACAGCAAGGAACTCTTCAACATCGTCAAAGAATTTACCAACCCCACCGCCGGCACCAAAGACATCACCCCATCCCAAGACCTCTGCGACTCCCTAGCCTCCTATTTCCACAACAAAATCGCCGACATACATAACAGCTTTGAAAACCAGTTCAGAGACCAATCCACCCCACCCACCCCCAAACCAAATCCCCCCTCCAATAACCTCTACGCCTGGGACCCAATCACCACTGAAGACACCATCCACCAGATGAACTCCATCCACTCAGGATCGCCTACCGACCCATGTCCCCACCACATTTTCAACAAAGCAGACTCCATCATCGCACCCCATCTCCGAGACGTCATCAACTGCTCCCTCAACTCCGCCACCTTCCCGGAAAGCTGGAAACATGCCGAACTCAGCGCCCTTCTGAAGAAACCCACAGCAGACCCCACTGAACTTAAGAACTACCGCCCCATCTCGCTCCTCCCATTCCCTGCCAAAGTCATTGAGAAAGCCGTCAACAGTCAGCTTGCCACCTTCCTCGAATCCAACAAATCCCTCGACCCTTCACAGTCCAGCTTCCGAGCCAAACACAGCACCGAGACCGCCCTCATCGCAGCAACAGACGGCATTCGAACACTACTGGACAATGGAGAAACAGTCGCCCTCATCCTACTGGACCTCTCCGCAGCCTTCGACACGGTCTGTCACAGCACCCTTATACAACGCCTCAACAACGTCGGAATACAAGGAAAAGCATTAGACTGGATCATCTCGTTCCTCGCCGGAAGAACCCAGAGAGTCCGCCTCCCCCTTTTAGGTCAGAGGCCACCGAAGTCATCTGCGGCGTACCACAAGGATCTTCACTCAGTCCCACCCTCTTCAACGTATACATGACCCCCCTCGCTTCCATCGCGCGCCAACTCAACCTCAACATCATCTCCTACGCAGACGACACCCAGCTGATCCTCTCCCTCACCAAAGATCCAAACTCCGCCAAAACCAACCTACACGACGGGATGAAAGAAGTGGCCGAATGGATTAAGAACAGCCGCTTAAAACTGAACTCGGACAAAACAGAAGTCCTCATTTTTGGATCATCCCCTTCTGCCTGGGACGACTCATGGTGGCCACCGGCCCTGGGTAACGCACCCAAACCCACGGATCACGCACGCAACCTTGGCTTCATCCTGGACTCCTCCCTCTCAATGACCAGACAAGTCAACGCTGTTTCCTCATCATGCTTCAACATCCTTCGCATGCTCAAAAAAATCTTCAGTTGGACCCCCACCGAAACAAGAAAAACGGTTACCCACGCACTGGTCACAAGCCGACTGGATTACGGAAATACCCTTTACGCCGGAACCACAGCCAAACTACAGAAAAAACTCCAACGCATCCAAAACGCCTCTGCCAGACTCATACTCGACATCCCCCGCCAGGCTCACATCTCCGGTCACCTGAAAGACCTCCACTGGCTCCCCGTCAACAAGAGGATAACGTTCCGACTCCTCACCCACGCTCACAAAGCCCTCTACGACCTAGGACCCGAATGCCTCAACAAGCGCCTGTCCTTCTACACCCCCACCCGCCAACTTCGTTCGTCCAATCAAGCCCTAGCCGCTATTTCACGAATCAACAGATCCACCATGGGGGGAAGATCCTTCTCCTACCTAGCGGCCAAAACATGGAATTCTCTCCCCAGTCACCTCCGCCTTACACAGAACCACCTCTCCTTCAGAAAACAACTTAAAACTTGGATGTTTGATAAGTAAGTACCACCCCTCCTCCCCAAGCGTCTTGAGACCCTCTGGGTGAGTAGTGCGCTATACAAATTTTATGAACTAAGTGGCCTTGTGTGGCTTAATAAATGATACTCAAGATTTGCATTGCACATGTACCTCCTTGCATGGTACAAACGTGACGCAAACCATCTTGTAAATAACCCCCCAAGCTTTATCCAATCCACACCTGGAACTAGTCATACCTCGAAAGGACACATAAAGGATGATGTAGAGTGAGGGGCAGCCTGCAGTTTGCAAACAAATTTATTTTCAACCCACTGTAGTTGGTTTGCAACCGTGTTCCCCCAAACACTATCCACATACATTGCCACTGAAACATGCTTGCTTTTATAGATGCTGACTAACTCTTTTACAGGTTTGTGTCCAAGTTGATGTTCAAAGCTAAAGAATGACTGTATAGCTCTTTGGCATTGCATTACCCTTGTGTTAAACATGCTGTTCCAATTTAAACTGAGAATCAAGGGGAGACCCTAAATAAGTAACGGCTGTTACTTTTGGAGAGTACTGACCCTCCTAACTGAAATGTTCTTGTTTTAATATTTTTTGGGCCTGTGCTCATGGTAAATGATTTGCTAAGGTTGGTTTTAAGATCCAGACCTACCATAAAAGATTAGAAAGCATCAGGAAGAAGTTGTAAACCATTTGCCGCCATTATGGAAATTAAAACCGCATGATTAGCATATCGTAGAACTAGTATTGCACATTAATTTGTTTCAGGTAGATATTTCCCTATTTTGCACAGATATTGTTCTAGGCCATTAATATAAATGAGGAATAGCAATGGAGTCATCACGTATCCTTGACAGACCCCTAATGAAGAATTAAATATGGGGAAAAGTTCACCCTCTGTTCCATATCTTATCCTTGCCACAGTGTCCCAATGCATCATTTGAAGTAAATCAATCAGGACTCGATCAAGCCCCTTCATCGTCATAATAGCACAAAATGTCACCCTGTTCACCATGCCAAAGGCACAGGAGAGGTCCATAAACGCGAGTGAATAGATCCCCTCCTGGCCTTAACATATTTTCTAATAATCAGTTGGAGATTTAGGCAATGTTCCACAGTGCCAACACCTAGAAAAAAGACATATTGCACTCTAGACCTAGCCTGATTTTTCATCATCCCAGCTACTAATTTAGCAGACAGAACTCTAAGTAGGATCTCAAAGGAGCTAACTAGAAAGGGATTTGGATGATAACAACATGGAGAATGGCTGTTCCCCTTTTTGAAAATGGGGACAACCACTGCTTACTTTCTGGATGGAAAAAGTTGGCCCTTTATTGCGGACTTAAAACTATTAGTCAGTATTGCGGCCCAAAAGGCAACATTATAGTTAAATATATCTAATTGCACTCAATCGGGCTCAGGGGCCTTACCATGGGGACTCAAATTGATAGCAGCAATTATATACATCCTTGACATTGGTAGTGTCAGTAAACTGGGCGATGGTTCATAAGTGCATGGAGTTACTTCCCTGTCTCCTACAGTGAAATCCTTATTGCCTTGGTCAAAAATGCTATTGAACTGATCCACCCAAGCCCAAACAGGTAAAATAGACTCCATTAAAGGTTTTCGTACCTGGACAGAAAAAGTCGATTTATGACCTCCCAAAAAGCAGCACTGTCTCTAAGGATAGCTGAATTTTGTAACTTTTCCCATGCTTCCCTTCAAAACTCAGTTTTCCTATCCTTAAAGGTTTCTTTATAGAGACTCTTAGCACACATAATGTCTCCCTTTGAGCGTGAGGTTTTGGATAATGCCACCTCTATTTTTTATGGGCAGCTGTGCATGCATGGTCAAATCAGCCCTATGGAGGGGAAGTTTTAGAAGCATTATATATTGTCAGCCCTTTAGCGTGGATGTGCAAAGAATATTAAAAGCTGTTCGAATATTTTCAGGGGAAGTTAAAGATAAAATTGATTTTCTATTATCTTTAATAAGCCTATGTAACAAAAGCAGCCTTATCTATTCTGTTCCATTTTATCCTGGGGCCATATTATCAAGAAAGGGCGATATATTATCGCCGCTTTTATCAGCAGGAAACTGCCCCTAAAGCGGCGATAATGGGCTTGATCATATGCCCTTGTGAATTCCCATAGAAGCCCAGGTTAACACCAGAACCTGGGCTTCTATGGGAATTTACAAGGGCATATTATCAAGCCAATTATCGCCGCTTTAGTGGCAGTTTCCTGCTGATAAAAAGCGGCGATAATGTATCGCCTTTTCTTGGTAATATGGCCCCTGGTGTCTTAATTGGGTTAATATGTTGAAGGCAGATTCTCCTTAGACCCTTTAGAGTCAAAGAGGTCTAGATCAAGGAAAAGTCTAAAATCCTATTTAGAGCCTCTCCATAAGGGACATCCTCAAAGCGTAAAGTGTCCCTCCCCTCCATCCTGTTCAAGCCACAGGCTGGTGATTCGTGTGGAACCATAGATGCAAATTAAAACCACCCGCCCATAAAAAAAAGCCTAATTTGTTTGACCGTCTTAAAATGTCATTAAACCATCCACAAGGTAAACTATTACATTAGTAAAAGGTGTATCAATGATATTACTGTAAAAACTGACTAATAAGGCATCAAAGGAGTTGGTAATCTGTAGTAACCTCAATTGATAATAAAGCACAGAAATAATGTATTTTGTCAAACGTCCAGTTCATTTCACGGATATTAAAATAGTTATGCTCCCTTTAGCTGTGTCTGCACGAGAAGGCATAGCTGAGCTACACAGAGATTGAAAACCATTTACACTGAAGGTCTCACAAGCCAATGTTTCTTTTGTTGGTGACAATAGGTCATTCTGGATTTGAAAGCTTCTAATGTATGCTAGTAGTAGTGTTCCATGAAGGGAGCATGAGCCTCGTTGTGGAAACATCGTCCCCCTCAATGTAGCCTTAACATCTACTGGACTTACCCTGAAATCATTGGAAGCCTTATCAAAGTTTAAGCAGGTATCATCATCCACTGATGGAACTTCAACAGTATTCAAACGGTTGTGGGCACTGGGCCTGGGTTAGGACAAAGTCAGTCCATCAAAGATCATATGTGTGTTTTAAAAGGGCAGCAAAACTGATACTCGATGCTACCAGCCTATTTCCTTTATCTGCGCTGTAGTTCAGATAATTGGGTGAATAATTCTTAACAGATTGACGACCTGGGTTAAAGGCAGGGTTCGAGTCGGGGTACCACGTGGGTGGACGGCGTACCCCCACTTATTTTACCGGGTGGGCGCCGTCCCCCCTGCCCAAAAGCTGGACTTTACATTATGGCATTACTTGCCCGCACAGCCGCTCAGTCGATTTCCCTTTACACAGTGACTTGCGAGATCCGTGCATTCATGGGTCTTCCGCTGTGGGGGGCCCTTCTGAAGGGCGCCTCCTTCGCTTCCTGCGCACCCCAGGGTCTGCAGGGGCCTGTGCTAGGCCCCTGTTTGTAATGATAACAGTCGGCGCTGGGGGGACGCAGTGATCTCCCTATGCGAAGCTGGTGGAGGTGGCTTTTGGAGTTTTCGAGTCAAGTTTGCAAATCAAGAAAATCAGGACTGGCTGACATGACCCACATGACAGGGGAAAACATGAGAGCTGGATAATTAAACCACACATTCACTCTTTGGCCTCTTTGGGGCGAGATCGGTGCTCACACACTGGCTTCTCTGATGCAATCGCATCTAAGGGGTGAGGGAGGGGAGGCAATGAGTCTGATGGTGCAAGCCACCTTTCGTGGCGTCACTTCCTGTTGTGACATCACTTCCGGTGAAACCACCTAACTTAGAGCGTCCCCCACCATCTTTTTATAGGACTTTTGCCGTGGTTAAAGGTGATCTCATTTTGTCTGCTGTCCAGTAAGGTTTTAGACCCAACTCAGGGACTGATGACAAATGTATAAACTTACCAAGGTTGGATTGGGATTAAAAAACGGCCCGGGCACGCAAAACAAAAGTTGCCCACATTTGCATATTGCCTTTTCACAAAACACTGCTTCGGCGAAATATTATTAAAAAAAAGGTGGGTGTGGGAGGGGGTTTCAAAAAAATGCACAGATTAGTTTGCACTGGTGAAACACACCCGAAAAGAAGTGAGGCCACTTATGCTCAGGCCCCTTACCCCCGCTCAATATGTGTGTATATATATATATATATATATATATATATATATATATATATATATATATATATATATATATATATATATATATATATATATATATATATATATGAATGGGCCGGCCCAGCGAGGGAAATGGAGTGGCACCTCTGCCTGTTGGCAAAAGAGAGGTAATGGATGCCCATCTGCCTCTAGAAAGGGCACTCAAGCACCCACTGGGCCGCTGGCGGCATCCAAAAATGCAGAAACCGCAGTAATTGCCACCCCAGGCTGCTCAAAAAAGCAGCTCATATATAGAATTCGGATACCAGCCCCTTTGGCATTGCCCGATTGCCCGTGTTACCAATCCGACGCTGCTTACACCTCATTGTCGGTAAATACACAGCACTAAACAAGTATCCATTCATTTGGCCTTCCTGGAACTGAGTGCAGTGTTAGATAGGATTAACAGGGAGAGGATGTGGCCTAATGGCTAGAGCAGGTCCGCCAAGTAGAGGAGAAAATGGGTTCGAGTCTCGGCAGGGAAGCTCAACATCCTGTGATTCTGGGCAAACCACTAAGGGGCAGATGTATCAAGATTCCATTTTCCGATTCCTAAATAGCGATTTTAAAGGAAACGCTATTTAGAATTCGCATAATGGAATGTATGAAAAAAATCGCTATTATTTTGCGATTCCTTAATCTTCCTTATTTACGAATTCACATTTTGCGAATTCGCAAATAAGGAATAATTTCCCATGGATTCCTATGGGCCAGGAGGCCCATAGGAATGATTGTGAAGTAATTCTCAAATTGTGAATTCGCAATTTGCTAATCGCAATTTGAGAATTATTTCAGGGGTGCAGGGGTGTCTCAAAGACAGCCTGCTGCACCCCTGAAATGTACATGTGTGTGCATATGGCGCACATATATGCCATATGGGCATGTGTGTGCGTCACATGCCACCATCAAAAATGCTACATTGTGCATTTTTTAAAGACTTCGCAAATTACCATCAACTACAACTTGGTGGTAATTTGCGAATTCTTAAACATAAATCACAATTCAAAAATGCTTCATACATAGCATTTAAGGAATTGCCATATTGCGATTCCTTAAATGCTAAGGCAAAATAAGGAATCGCAAATTTTTGCTATTTCTTATTTTGCGAATTTTTGATGCATGCCAAAACGAGTCGCAAAAGGCTTGATACATCTGCCCCTAAATCTCCCCATGCCTAACAGAAATGAATGAGTCCGTCTTTAACGCAACTGGTGCTCATGTAAAGCCTCTGATACCTTCGGGTCTAGTTCGCGCTATATAAAACTTCCCCCGCTCCCCCCAGAAAATGGGATAATCTCTGGGCCATCTCTGCCGTAAGCGGCATACTGCCTTTAAGTTTCAGCACAAAACATCCATTTACCTCTGTTGACGACGTAATGAGCCATTGTTTAACTTTCTGGAACACAGTTGTGACTAACTTTTTACTTTCTCTCTCGAGTTTTTGCCATTACCATGCTGGATCAAGGACTGTGTAGGCCAGTGTAATCAAGACCACCTTTAGACGGAGTTTTCAAATAGCTAAACAAATACAAAATAGTGTGGCCATCCAAACAGCCTTTAACATGCTTTAATTGAGAACGTTTGCAATATTTTTGTACAGTATTTGGTACAGACTTGGTACAGACTTCCGCTACATTGGTGCTTTCAAAGTGGTGGTGAATGCTGTAGTTGTTGGCAGAAACTGTGTGCAACTATTAACGAGGTCAAACATTTAATAGGGCAAACATGAGCTACATAAACCCAACACAAGTGCGACAGTAGCAGCCAATAGGTGGACACATGTTTTCCTATATTTCGGTTGAGGTGAGCACGCGGGAGTCTTTATTAAAATATTTTAATCGTCTACATTCCTTGTGAATTAAGTAACGTTAATGCTCAAATTATAGTGAAAGGGAACAATTTGTCTCTGTTCGATTACTACTATTTATTGAGTCCCACATTACTTCGAGGTCTCATAAAAAGGAAATTCAGAATAACACACTGCCTTATACTTTCAACATTCCACTCCGGCCTCTCTTTAGATACAGCCATGGTTCAGAAACGAGTTATGGGAGATTGCTTGGAAATAGTGTAGCGTTTTTCCAGCCGTATTCCAGGATTATATTGAGGAGCAACAATGTATTTACCGAAAAACGATAAATCGAATAATTCCTGCATTATATGACATTTTTACACTGTCTGTCCGACGTGCTGAACGGATTCCTTTAGGTGCAATACCACACTAAAAAGGTTTAAATTGTGTCGGAACTGAAAATGATGTTTCTGTGCAAGAAAAAGAAAAATAGCATGTTCGTTTTGAAAAATACATATTTACTTGTTTCGGGTGGTTCAATATAACCTAATCCACGTGGCAGGGTGCTTGTCATATTTAGCTTTGGTGACTTCCCTGCTGCCCAGCTGGTGTGGGTCTTGGAATGCCTGATGTCATCATAGAATCTTGGGTGCCTGGCTGGTGTGTGTAGTGCCAGTTGATGGCAGGCAGGCTGAGTGGCAGGGAGGCCACTCCTGGTGGGGTTATTGTCTTCTTAACTCTTTTACTTGAAACTGGAACTTGGAACTAACCTTTATTAAATCCAGCTTGTCTTATACCTGACTCAAGAACTTCTTTATATACAACAGTGCTGCTATACATAAACTGAAGGAAGACATTCGCGGATTCTGTGCTTTGGGGGTGCTTGGGGCTGGTAATCTCTACTAAGTTAGTATTACTTTACAATGCGTTCGTTATAGATTTTCAAAATACCGCAGGTAGCCGAAGTGACATCAACCACCCTTCACCCCTCAATAGCATTAAACGGTTCGACGATTGTCCAATCCATCCAAGGTTACATAAAAAGGTGAGGGTGGGAAGTAAAACATGGATTTGAAAGCATGTTTAATTTCATTTTCGGCCACTGTCTTCATGACTAGTGTTGGGAGAACATTCAGTCTACACAAGAAACGTCCGAAACCTCCCTGCAGAGAAATGCTCTATTACTTACCAATAATCTTCATTACTCCTGGTCCAGTTGTCCTCGCCCCATTCATAAACAAAAAGTGAGATCATTCTATCTCACCAACAGAAGAAAGAGCGAAAGAATGCGGGCCCGACCCCACCCCTCGCCCTGGGAGTACATAAACGTACCCAACCCAGCATTCCCTTCAAATTACCAAGCCACAGGCCAAGGCAGCAAGTCGGGGAGGGAGGGAGGGTAGTAATGAATGGGACGAGGACAACGGGTCCAGGAGTAATGAAGATTACCAGTAAGTAATATGGCATTACTCCAGGCCCCTCCAGTCCTCTGCCCATTCATAAACAAAGTGAAAATACCCAAGTAACCCCAACCCAAGCATTCATTAACAACAAACCACCAGGACAGAAAGCTGAAAGCAAAGCATGGTGATTTATTGAAACAAATGAACAAGAAATTCAGGAGCACACAGCCCGCAGTACCCCTGAAACCAAAACAGCATCATCCCCCTGCAAATTCTGGATCCGATAATGCCTCACAAATGTATTAGAGGATTCTCAAGTAGCCGTCCTACACATCTCGGACATGTAAACCCCCTGAATGCCCCAGAGCCCCTGCTGGAGGAGGGAAACCTGAAAGAGAGTAAGCTAACATAATGACCTGCTTCAGAGACAAACCCAAAAGAGGCAAAAAGGGAATCCGACTTCCTAAAGGGGTGTGTACAATCAAGATAGACACGCAAAGCCCTGTAGACATCAAGCAAGGACCAAGGAAGATCGTTGACAGATTCATGGTCTGTGCACAAAGCGCGTTTCAACAATTTCTGGCAGCGATGGAACTATGAAGACACATTGGGGACAAAAGCTGAATCCAACCTGAGGACCACCCCATCGTCTGAAAATGACACAAACGACTCCTGCGCCATCAGAGCCTCTCAACTCCCCAAGGCACCGAACAGAAGTAATGGCCACCAGAAAAATCACCTTCAAAGTCGAAAATGTGATGTCCACTTAAGACCAAGGTTCAAATGGAGGAGCCACCAGAGTCCACAACACCAGGGGAAGATCCCAAAAGAGAAATAAGGCGGCACCACAGGACGTGACAAAAAAAAAACTCTGCAACAAATGAGAGACCAAGTCCTCAACACCTGACACATTTTCCTAAGGGGAACAGAAAGCCTTAATTGTGGCCCACTGAGCTCGCAAAGTCGAAACAGACAAACACTTCTCAAAGCATTTGCATTGAACCTGCAGCACCTCTGGCAAAAAGTAATCCAGACGGGACAAATCCAGAGTCTGACACCAGCACTGGAAGTTCCCCCAATGACACCCATAGGATTTCAAAGTAGAAGGCTTACAAGACTGTTGCAGAGCCAAGGCTAAATGTTCAGGGAAACCTCGATGCCGTAACCCCTGCCTCTCAACTTCCACACCGAAGCTGCGGGAGAGACAACATCGGAGATGACAGCAGGGGAGACAAAAGCAAGGGAGAAACCAGGGACCTTGTGCTGCCAACAGTCTCAGAGTAGGGAACCAAGACTGACAAGGCCAAAACAGAACCACCACTTCCCAGGACTCTTGGCCCAGGTGAGCCAAAAACTTGGGGATCAGTGCCAGTGGAGGAAAAGTCTACAGTAGGCGTAATAGCCAAGGAATAGTCAGTGCACCCACCCCCCACAACCCTTCCTGAAGAACCCAGGAGCAGAACCAGGGCAGCTGAGGATTGTGCTGGGAAGCATAGATGTCAAAATAGGGAAGACCCAGTGTCTTGCACACAAGCCAAAAAGCCACTGGAGTTAAAGAAAACTGCTGGGAGGTGGGAAATAATGACTAAGAGCACCTGCCACCCTGTTGTACACACCCTGAATATGAACTGCCAAGAGACAGATGCCCCTCTTCCCAAAAAAACAAGGGAATCACCACAGCATTCAGAGACTTGGACCTGGATTCCCTCTTGATGATTCATGTTGTCTAAACGCATAACTACATTGCACCCCAACAACTTACTGCAGAAACCCATTACAGTACGGGACACCACAGTCAACTCCCACCAATTTGAAAAAAGCTCCTCCAGACGGGACCAATGACCCTGTAGTGGCCCTGAAGTGACTTGTACTCAATGTTGCCCCCACGATAAAGCACTGCCATCCATCATCTGGATCATTGAAGGAAAGG
This sequence comes from Lissotriton vulgaris, assembly GCF_964263255.1. Classification (NCBI taxonomy): domain Eukaryota; kingdom Metazoa; phylum Chordata; class Amphibia; order Caudata; family Salamandridae; genus Lissotriton; species Lissotriton vulgaris. Next base: position 1,016,223,113 of record NC_141691.1, on the reverse strand, counting down.
GCTGCAACAGCAGACCCTGAGAAAGATAGTCCAACACCATCCTCCAGTGCATGGCAGGGAGGATTGAAGGAGACACTGGAACAAGAAGGGCCAGATTGCGAGATAACAGATTCCAACAGGCCAGCGGATACAACTACACATGTCTGAAATTAAACTGTGTCCAAGAAACTGTAAATACCATTGCTGCCATGAGACCCAGAAGCCTAAGCCAGAGATGCACCGGAAAAGAGCCCCCTGCCAAGAACTCCAGAGCAAGTGAACCCAAGGTCACTGCACGAGAAACAGATGGGAACACCCTGTTCAGATTGGTGCAAAAGCATTCACTGATGAAAGTCAAGTCCTGCGAGGGATCCAGGATCCAGTTGACACTTGGGAAGGTTCAGAAGAAACCCATGACCTCGCAACACTGAACGCACCACTTCCTGATCCACCAACAACTGATGCCGAGAGTGAGAATGGATCAACCAGTCGTCCAGGTATGGGTAAATGAGAACACATTGAAGATGTAAGGAACACCCACAAGGCTGACCTCAGGCCAAAAGGAGGGACCTGAAACTGAAAATTATGGCCAGAAGGCAAAACTGCAGGTAGTGACGAAAACTGGGATGAATCGGGAGATGATAGTAATAATCCTGGAGATCAAGGGTGCACAGGAAATGGCATGGGAGAACCAACGGGATCACTAGTTGAAGTGTCTACATCCGGAAGTGCGGATGAACCACAAACTTCTTCAAAGCCTTCAAGGCGAGGATCAGTTGGAATCCCCCCTGTCACTTTGGGGGTAAACAGACATAATATTGAGTACTTTATATTGATATGCATTAACATTGAGTTTAGTATATCGGAAGTTCTAAATATCGATGTTAAGTATATCAATGTAAAAAATATTGATTTATTTGTGTTCTAAAAAATATCGTTGTGTGAAATATCGATTATAAAAATATTGTTATGTTAAAATATCATTTAATATTTTATTTATTTTTATATGTTTGTTTCTGGTATAATATTGGATAATTAATGTTATAACATTTTAAAATTGTAATATAATTTTTAGGAGCGGGATGTTGGGTTCATAGGGGATAAGTGTGGGGAGTGTTTTAATATATTGTTGATAAAAATATTTTTTTTTAAATAATTTGTTAATTTCATTAAATTGTTGTTTTCGAGCAGGATGTTGGGTTCATAGGGGATGAGGGGGGGAGTGTTTAAAACATTTGTTTTAACATTTAATTATTTTTTTACATTTGTAAATTTAAATTTGAATTGTTGTTTTAGGAGTGGGACCTTGGGTTTATAGGAGAAAGGGGTGGGGAGATTTCTACATTTTTTATATTAAAATATAGAAAGGTATTTAGAAATGAAAAAAAAAATTAGGAGTGTTATGTTGTGTTTATAGTAAATAAAGGTGTGGAACTTTGTATAATTAAAAAAAAAAGTGCACTAAGTCATTTATATAAATAATAAAGTTTTAGTTTTTAATTTTGTGTTGATAGTTGATATGTTTGATTAATTTGTTTAATAAAAAATACTTTTCAAATTTATATATTTAAAATAAAAAAATTCATTACTTTTTATAATTAAGAGATTTAACATTTTTCAAAGGATTTAGATATGTGAAATTGAAAAAAATATTTAATTATTTATAAGAATTTATAATTATTAAAAATAAATTATTAATTGTGATTCAAAAATATATATACAAAATAGTTGTGTTTCATAAATATTAAAAATAATTAGATATATGTCAAATATAGTAAATTTTCATTTGATTTTAAGTTTTTTATGAATATGATTTTTAAATTTGATATTGAATACTCTATTTAAATATTGTAAGATTTTATCATTTTAAATATTAAAATAAATATGTTTAGTGTTAAGCACATTTTCTGATTTAATATTAATATATAGTGGGAATAGTAAATGATATATGTTTAGTGTCCAGCATCTTCCCTGATTTAATACTAACTGGGGTGGGAATAGTAAATTAAATATATTTATTGTCCAGCACCTTCCCTGATTTAATACTAACTGGAGTGGGAATAGTGAATTATATATGTTTAATGTTCAGCACCTTCCCTGATTTAATACTAATTGGAGTGGGAATTGTAAATTATATATGTTTAGTGTGCAGCACCTTCCCTGATTTATTACTAACTGGAGTGGGAATAGTAAATTAAATATGTTTAGTGTCCAGCAACTTCCCTGATTTTTTTTTAATTGGAGTGGGAATAGTAAATTATATATGTTTAGTGTCCAGCACCTTCCCTGATTTAATACTAATTGGAGTAGGAATAGTTTATTATATACGTTTAGAGTCCAGCACCGTCCTTGATTTAATACTAAATGATTGGGAATAGTCAATTACATATGTTTAGTGTCCAGCACCTACCCTGATTTAATACTAACTGGAGTGGGAATAGTATATTATATATGTTTAGTGTCCAGCAGCTACCCTGATTTAATACTAACTGGAGTCGGAATAGTAAATTATATATGTTTAGTGTCCAGCACATTCCCTGATTTAATACTAATTGGAGTGGCAATAGTAAATTATATATGTTTAATGTCCAGCACCTTTCGTGATTTAATACTAATCGGAGCGGGAATAGTAAATTATATATGTTTAGTGTGCAGCACCTTCCCTGATTTAATACTAACTGGAGTGGGAATAGTAAATTATATAAGTTTAGTGTCCAGCACCTACCCTAATCTAATAGTAACTGGAGTGGGAATAGTAAATTTTATATGTTTAGTGTCCAGCAACTTCCCTGTCTTAATATAAATTGGAGTGGGAGTAGTCAATTAGCTATATAGATAGTTTAAAAAAATGAAATAATTAATGTAGTTTATAGTTGGAATGTGTATAAATAATAGGTTGAATTACTAAAACAAAATATTATATATATATATACCAAAGACATATATATTTTATAAAGTACATTGATTTAAAATACATATTTTAAATCAAAATTAAATGTTATTAAACTAATAAATAATGAAAAATTATTTTTAAATTGATCTTTTATGTATTGTCAAACATATAGTAATGAAAAAAGAAAATAATAATTTTATTAAGAACATTTAATATATATTGTTAGACATAGAGAAAATAAGTACAATCTTTATTTTTCAGACATTATATATTTGGCATATATGTATACTTTTATACATAATAATTCTGCAAATAAAGGGGCCCATTATGATCACTGGTGGATCACCACCGCCGGGCCGGCGGTGGCGATCGCCATGACCCATTTTCACCCCCCGTCATATTAGTATGGCGAGGGGCACCGCAATGGATGGAAAGACCGCCCAACGCTTCTCCACCGGTCGGATTGCCGGCCGGGTGGATAAGGCACAGGTAATGGTGGCTGTGCCTTGCAGGCATCGCCATTCATATTAGGATGCATACCCCCATCATTGCGATGCACAAGATGGCAGGCACTGCGTGATACCTTTCACCTTGTGCATGGCAATGCACAACATGGGCTTTAACATTGCCGCGGGTGGTGCTTAAAGCAGTGTGGTGAGTGCATCCTAATTAGCCTAGCGGGACCGCCGCAATTTCGGCGGTCTGTCCCGTGCCCTGTTGCGGGCGCGCGAAGTAGTAATAGAACCCAAAGTTTTAAACATTATTAAACTTTTTATTACAGTTATGTACATTTTTTAAAATAAAATAATGTAGTTTTACGTGGCTTTGGAAACCATTTTTAACCCCTTCCATGCTGATGACGAACCCCAGCCGTCATGCACTACGGTGCTCGTGTGCTGATGACGGCTGGGGTTCGTCACGGCCCGCCCCTGTTCGTGTTGTTTACAGCATACCAGGGGAATCGCGGCCGCATGGAAGGGGTTAAACAATAATCATTTTTAATAACAGTTGTACATTATTATTTTGTAGTGTGAACATTTATTACATTGTTACATATACTGACATTTTTCATTAATATATCAGTTTTAACATGTTTTTATTACAAAAAAATGTATATTGTATTACATATTTTGTACATATATTAGATTTAAATGAATAATATTTATATGTGAAATATAAACAATATTAATTATTACATGGATTTATTCAATAATTTTTTTATAACATGTAAACATTTAATTAACATACATTTAATTTAGTACATATTTTTGTTAAACATTGTATATAACATGTATATTTATGGAAATATAATAATTATTACATGTTTTATAATAATAATTATTATAATTTTGCATTGTAGAAAAAATATAACATGATTTTTAAAATATAAGTAGCAATTTGTACTATTATTAAAATTTTTGTCTAACTATTTATATAGAACTTGTATTTTGTAACCGCTCACGTTTGTTTTAGGTCATTTCTGAGGAGAAAAGCTCAGGGTCAGAACCTGTGCCGCATCAGGGAGGGTAAGTGTAAACTTTATTAAACTTTATTTTTAGGTTAATTTGAAGGTAGTTAGGTACTAGGTAGTGTGTCTAGTGTTAGGTTTTTGATGTTTTGGTGATTTTTATGTGTAAGTTATGTTTTAGCGGAATGTCATCAGTTTGTTTAGCGACCTATGTTACAAATGTCTAAATATGTGAAAATGTGGTTAAATATAATATAAGTAATGTTTGTATTAGCATTATATTATAGTTCATGTGTATGTTCGTGTGGGTGTGATTGTTAGTTTTTTTATAGGTTTTTTTTGGTCATTTGAAGATATGATGGGAAATTATTGAATTTTTTTTAAGAAGGAAGTGTGTATTAGTTTTAGTAAACAAATAATTATTTTACACTTCCTTAATTGTTTGCGTTTTCATTGAGCATTTCTTTTTTTAAATACATTTTTCGGGATTCTTACGGTTTATCTTTGTTGAGGTACCAATTCTGGATTACTTTTGAAACGTTTGGATTTTTCCATTTTTGGGGGGGATTTATTTGTTCTATTGATATACCTGGATTGATCTACAGCAGTTGGGATTTCCTTTCTTCAGCTACAGAAACAGTAAGTAATTTAAATTATTTATTGTGCGAGGGAAATGTTTAAAAATGTAGTGTTATTGTGATTTACATTTTCAAAAATATAATTAATTTGTCAATATATATATTTGGTTCATTAATTTAATGAATATATTTAACAAATTAATATTAATTCTGGAAATAGAAAAATTATATAAATGTGTTTACTTTGATTTTGTTGATGAGTCTTTGGTTAATTGGAGGATTTCTCAGTTAAAGTAAGCTTTTGGCTGTTGTTTCTAGGTATTCTCGGCCTCTAGGTTTTGGATATAGTCGTACTTTATATTGAAAGTATTCAAAGACTTGTCTAGTTTGTTTGGTAAGCTTGGGGCCTATTTGTGTGACAGATTGCTCCTTTTTTAGTTGGTGGTAGCTCTGTTCTTTTTGGATAGATAGTAGTAGTTTATTTAGAATAGGTGGGATTCTGCCTGTTGTTGCTTGGAAGGCATTATGCCATTCTTCAACAGCATTGTTTGTTTTAGCTTCTTTATTTAGTGTGCTGTGATATACATTCCACCATGGAATGTGGTATTTAGGTTGCTTTCTGTGCCCAGATCTGTGTAGCCTTCCCACCCAGGTATCCTCAAAATAGTCAATGAGGGGACTATGAGGCCTATTAGGATGACGAACGAACACGGGTCCCGTCCGCCATGGTCGCGGCATAAATACCCACGACAGCACCGCGGATAATCCGCAGTTGCGATTAGGATATTTCTGTCATCACACACCGACCGCGGCGGACGGATCACATCAAAGACCGCCGCAAGCAGACAGTACCACAGAAACACCGTCCGCCGTGGACGCATTGACCGCGGAAACAGGCTCAACCGCCACTAGACCTGGGGAGGGTCCGGCCGCACGATTAGGATAACCCCACCATACCAACGGAACTCACCACCTTCCTCGACCGCCGCAGAAAAAAAGCACCGACAAACGGAGCTTGACTGCGGAAGGACCAAACGAACATCACCCCTGCCGTCAAACCGATTTATAAATGGCGGACGGAAGTAAATATAAAACACAAAAACAGGACACACACCCACCTGAAACACCCACCCCCAACAACTACACGCCCCAATGACACCCCCCCCACCACAAACAAGAGCACCCAAGTCCCCACACCCACAGAACACCTGACTGGCAACAACCATCGGGACACAACCACCACACAGAGTATAAAATGAATCCCTCCCATTACCACAATCCTTTGCATCACAGCACAGCTGGAAGAAAGAGGCAGAATAGCACAAACAGCAGACACACACAAACACACATCCAACCTGCACACCAACATACCCACCACACAAACCCCCACAACACCATCCCTACATACCACACACCTGCATACCCCACCACACCCCACCACACCCCACCCCACCAACACCTTGCACATCACATACCATGGCACCCAAGAAAAACCCCAAGTTCACAGAGAGTGAGTTGAAGGTCATGGTGGATGAAATCATCCGTGTCGAACCACATCTGTTCGGTACCCTAGTCCAGCAGACCACCTTGGCAACTAAAACCACCATGTGAGACAGGATAGTGACCAGAGTCAATGCTTCAGGGACCGTGCCACGTTCCAAACACGAGATCCAGAGGTGGTGGCACGACCTCAAGGCAAGGGTGAAAGGCATCAGGGCCAAGAACTACCTGCGGGCACAACACATTGGTGGCGGCACTCCCCTGGAGTCTATACCATTTTCCGAATGGGAGGAGATGGTGCTGGGCATACTGTACCCTGAGAGCCGGAATGAATAGAAGAGGGACTAGAGGCTGGTAAGTACAAACCAATGACCACTATCACACTACCATGGTCTGCCTTGCACAACTGCCAAGACACATCTCCCAGGCTCCAATCCATGGATGTGGACCAAACAGTCACCCAAATGTGAAGTCCAGGGCTCAAATGCACCCACCATGATCAACCACAAATGTTTCCTCCTACGTTCCCAGGCTTGCATGCTAACAAAGCAGCTAACACCACAACTCCCAACAGGCCCCCATGTCCACATGGAGGGTGGTGGGGGGGTCCAGCACTACAACTCCCAACAGGCCCCCATGTCCACAGGGAGGGTGGGGTGCGTATGTGTGTGGGGTGAGAGTCCAGCACTACAACTCCCAACAGGCCCCCATGTCCACAGGGAAGGTGGTGGTGGTGGGGTGAGAGTCCAGCACTACAACTCCAAACAGGCCCCCAGGTCCACAGGGAGGGTGGGGGTGGGTGGGTGAGAGTCCAGCACTACAACTCCCAACAGGCCCACATGGAGGGTGGGTGGGGGGTCCAGCACTACAACTCCCAACAGGCCCCCATGTCCACAGGGAGGGGGGTGGTGGGGGGTGGTGGGGGGGCAGCACTACAACTCCCAACAGGCCCCCATATCCAGAGGGAGGGTGGGGGTGGGTGGGTGAGAGTCCAGCACTACAACTCCCAACAGGCCCACATGGAAGGTGGTGGTGGGGTGGTGGGTGGTGTGAGTCCAGCAATATAACTCCCAACAGGCCCCCATGTCCACAGGGAGGGTGGTGGTTGGGGGGTGCAGGGGGTCCATCACTACAACTCCCAACAGGCCCCCATGTCCACAGGGAGGGTGGTGGTTGGGGGGTGCAGGGGGTCCATCACTACAACTCCCAACAGGCCCACATGGAGGGTGGTGGTGGGGGATGGGTGGGGGGTCCAGCACTACAACTCCCAACAGGCCCCCATGTCTACAGGGAGGGTGGTGGTGGGGGGGGGGTGTGGGGGTTCCAGCACTACAACTCCCAACAGGCCAGCATGTCCACAGGGAGGGTGGGGTGGGTGGGTGAGAGTCTAGCACTACAACTCCTAACAGGCCCTTACGGAGGTTGGTGGTGTAGGGTCCAGCACTATAACTCCCAACAGCGCCCATGTCCACAGGGAGGACAGTGGTGGGAAGTGGGTGGGGGGTCCAGCACGACAACTCCTAACAGGCCCCCATGTCCACAGGGAGGGTGGCGGTGGGTGGGTATGTAGGGGGGGTCCAGCACTACAACTCCCAACAGGCCCCCATGTCCATAGGGAGGGTAGTGGTGGGGGGTGAGAGTCCAGCACTACAACTCCCAACAGGCCCCCATGTCCCATCACAGAGCAAGATGGAGTCCGCCCACCAATTGCTGACCAGTACATCTCCCCCGTAAAACTTACAGGTAGTTAGCCATCTTCACAGGGGCACCATCCAATAGCAGGACCTGAACACACAAAAACAAGTATTGTCTCCCCACCTCCACACCACCATAATGACCAGCACTGTGTACCACACCAAGATGATGACACCAACAACCATGTCCTGATTCCCTAGAAATTTGTAATGTAACAACAACAAACCTGTCATGTCCACAGCATTGATTATTAATTTCTTGTCCCTCAGGTGATCGCAACTTGACAGGCGAAGCCAGCAACCGCCAGCACCAGTCGCCCCCTCACAGCCAGGACTCTCCGGTGAAGATTCCATGGATACCTCGGGTGCAGAGGACGATGCTGGCCCAAGCACACTCCCAGGGCCATCAGGCTCCCAGGACATCCCTGCCTCCACCACCTTGGCCAGTGTCACAACACGAACACCTGCCATTGTGAGATGTGTAGCTACCACCACCACCACCACCACCACTCCTGCCAGTGCCACCCTGCCTGACCCATCGTCCGATGATGGTCCATCAACATCTCAGGCTTGCAGGGAGAGTGGACGGGAGAGGACACAGGTGAAGCCACAGCTCACAAACAGGAGTGCAAGTGCAAGGCGAGGTCGAGAACAACACCCAGCCCATCCTGGGACCGAGACCCTGGATGCCATTGCCAGAGTGCAAGCCTCCCACGAGTGGTCACAGGACAGGCGGATCGGGCACACCAAGACTCGCTACAGACCTGCCAGCTGTTGCGGTCCATGGACACCCGAATGGGACAAATTTTTGACCTCATGGGGCAGCAAGCAGCTCTCTGGAGGGAGTAGTTATCCCACGCCACACCACCTCCCCCTCCCCCAAGTGGCCAGCGGGACAGGGCACCAACACCACCTCCCCCTCCCCCAAGTGGCCAGCGGGACAGGACACCAACACCACCACCACCAACCATCACCTGAGGCCACTGACCGGGAGGTGGTCCCAGAACAACCTGCCCCCACAGCTGGCTCTGCTTCGGCTCCAAGACGGAGGGGCCGTCCGAGGCTGGATCCAGCACAGAGCAGTGACAATGCACCATCTAACCGCTCGGAGAGGGGCCGCCACTGACTTCACCCTTCCTTGAGCTTGGCATTCACTCTGCGAACTATCTTGCCCCACAATGCCAAGCATTGGCACACGTCTGTTGGACTAGGTGTACATCCCACAATGAGGTGTCCCCACGGTGTTGTCATCTGACATGACCTTCAACTCACACTTCCCCCAACACCTATTTGTAAATATGCACTAACAGTAATCCACACCCTGTAAATAAAAATCACGGAAACACTGAAGGCTGTGTGATCTCCATGTTGAAACACAGGTTTGCCACAGTTGTTGTCATCACCAGGTGCAGGAATTAATGTTGTTTGTAATCATGGCTCTGTGTGAGTGACCTATGGACAATCAGAGAACAACAAACACAGGTCAGGAAACTGAATCACACCCATCACACAACAACGTACTCCAACATCCCACATCCCACAATCATCTCAAAGTAAGCGGATCATGGGACACACATCAGGGCGCATTGCTTGTACACCATGTCCCACACACATGTGCAAACAGAACATAACAGGCAGCATTCACACACCACATCCACCCATCACCAGCAGACATACGTCACACATTGAACAGCAGCACAAGAGGTAGTTACTCACATTCAAGGAAGGTAGCGATCAATGAGCTGACGCCTCTGGTCCACACCTTCTTCCTCCCCACTATCCTCATCACTGGACATGGGTGGTATGGGAGGCGGAGCAACCTGTTGGTCTGCAGGGTCCATGATCAGTTCAATGTTCTTGCGTAAGGCCAGGTTGTGGAGCATGCAGCAGGCAATCACTATTTTGCATACTTTGCCGGGTGAGTATTGCAGGGCCCCTCCGGTTTTATCCAGGCAGTGAAACCTAGACTACAGCAGTCCAAATGTACGTTCCACCACCCTACTTGTCTTTCCATGGGCCTCATTATAGCGCATTTCACCTGGGGTAGTTGGATTCCGTAGGGGACTTAGCAGCCACAGGCGGTTTATGTACGCAGAGTCGCCTAAGTGGGGGGATGACAGACACATACATCATTACCAGGATTGGTGTGAACAGCATGGCACACATACAACACAGTAGTAATCACAGAACACTCACCTACAAGCCAAGCACGTTCTTGTCGCAGATTAGCCATCAGTTGGGGGACAATGCTGCTCCGCAGGATATGGGAGTCATGTGCGGACCCGGGAAATCTGGCACATACATGAGAGATGATGTTGTCAGCCAGGCACACCACTTGCACATTGATAGAATGGTAGTGCTTCCGATTGCGATAGATGTGTTCACGATCCTGGGGTTGAATCTTACCAATATGTGTGCCATCAATTGAATCCACTACGTGTGGAATCTGGCCCAGGGCATAGAAGTCACCTTTCACTGCAGCCAGCTCTGCCGGACATGGTAAATGGATGTAATCATCTTTGTAATGCATCATGGCTTGCAGCACATCCCGCAGTACCATGTTGAACATGGATTGTGACATCCCCCGGCATTACCAACTGTGTACTGGAAAGTGCCTGTCACAAAGAAGTGAGGTGCCGCCATCACCTTTGCTGTGTGTAATTGCTCCTGGATATGGCCTGTGTGGCTGCAGTTGAGGTGCCAATTGGGCTACAAGGCCCTGCAATGTCGGTCGGTCAAGCCGGAATTTGTGGATAACCTCCTCTTCAACCATGTCCCCCAGCACAGTGTATGGTCGATGCACATTTGGAGCCCTCCTGTGTGGGAGTAGATGGGAGCATATTTCAATAGACTAACACCGCACAGCTGTACCACATTATCACATCTTGACCAACACAATACAAATATTCCATGTTGCAGACAATGATTGAATGTGTGACGTGACAGAAATATAAGGCACTACAGCTAACTACACACACAATGTTCACCCACAAACAACATCCTGTGTGCAAACATGTCCAATGGTATGTGCACACATGTTGAAAGATCAGCCAACATCACATGACTGAGGGACCATGTGTGGACAAGCATCACCACAGACACACATGGACGTGCACACACAACACGAACATGGAACACACCCTCCTTGTCTTCATGCACCCATGACCCCACCTACAATGCTGTGCTTCCTCACATGACAGGCATGGACATACAACAGGCGACACACAGACGCATACACAGAATGCATGTATGCCCCCATCATTGCTACTTGCACACACAAACCACACACTCAAGACTGCTTCAAAATGTGGGTGCACAGCCTTAATGTACTGTTTAGATGTGTACAATTAGAAACGTGTGACCTCAAAACCAAGACATCACCACATAGCCATGCACATATGGCGCAACTTGGGATCACATCAGGGGCCTTTGTTAACCACTGGCAAGGTCAATAGTATGACCACACATGCAACTAATAGACATAAATGAGACACGTGGACACGGGCCATTGTCATGACATAATGATTCTTGACGCATTCCGGACATGGCCTGACACACATGTACACCTATAAACATTACATGTGTGCAGAGACATGCAGTGTGTGTACACACAGCATCTGGGTACGTGTTCTGCCAACACAGAAGATGAACCTTGATACTGCAATTGTGCGTAACATTTGCTGCATGGTCAAGGACCATCACGGTCACACCTCGCCAACCGCATGTGCGCGCCACCGCGGTGGTGCATCTTTTGAATATCATCACTCACTGGCATTGCAATGGCGGAGCACGCATTCCGCGGGGGCGGGGCAGGAAAACACATACACTTGAATGTGCAAGTGGAAATGGCAGTTGGTATCCCCCCTTTCAGTCACATAGTAGCACCCATAGTAGACCGCTGTGTGCGGGCGGCCACCCACTGCCGGGTGTGGGCGGTCGCCTACCGCCGGGTACGGGCGGTTGCCCACCGCCGGGTGCGGGCGGTCACCCACCGCCGTGTGTGGGCAGTGGGTGACCGCCCTGTGTATTGATGTTACCCTGGCATGGATGGCCATGGCCAGTCACCCACCGCCAGGTGTGGGCGGTGGGTGACCGCCCTGTATATTGATGTTACCCTGGCATGGATGGCCATGGCCGGTCGCCCGCCGCTGGGTGCGGACGGTCACCCACCGCCCGCACCCAGCGGTGTGTGGCCGGCCATGGCCATCCATGCCAGGGTAACAGCAATACACGGGGCGGTCCCCCATCGCCCGCACCTGGCGGTGGGGGACCGCCCACACCCGGCTGTGGGCAACCACCCATACCTGGTGGTGGGCAACCGCCCGCACCCAGTGGTGGGTGACCGGCCATGGCCATCCATGCCAGGGTAACATCAATGCACAGGGCAGTCACCCACTGCCCGCACCCAGCAGTGGGTGACCGCCCACACTAAGCAGTGGGCGACCGCCCGTACCCAGCGGTGGGTGGCCAGCCATGGCCATCCATGCCAGGGTAACATCAATGCACAGGGCGGTGACCCACTGCCTGCACCCAGCGGTGGGCGACCGCCCGCACCCGGTGGTGGGCGACTGACGGCGGGCGTCCACCACTGGGTGCAGGCAACCACCCACACACGGCGGTCTGTGGTGGGTGCTGCTATGTGACTGAAAGGGGGGATACCAACTGCCATTTCAACTTGCACATTCAAGTGCATGTGTTTGCCTGCCCCGCCCCCGCGGAATGCGTGCTCCGCCATTTCAATGCTAGTGAGTGATGATTTTCAAAAGATGCACCACCGCGGTAGCGTGCACATGCGGTTGGCGGAATGTGACCGTGATGGTCCTTGCACATGTAGCCAATGGAAACAGGTAACGCGGGACGCGTAAGCGATTTAAAAAATAGCGTAAGCCGTGCACCGCCACAGCAGGGCCAGTCATTGGCTCATTTTGAATGAGGCAACCCGGGAAAACCAATTGCTGCAGACGTGTGCCACTGATATGAGCTGAGGGCCCTATAAATGTGTTAATGTCTGCAGCACACATCCACTGCTTCCAGCCACTGCTGCCTGCACCCATCACCTCTACCTGCTGCTGCTGAGCAATCTACCAACTGCTGCCTGCACCCATCACCTCTACCTGCTGCTGCTGAGCAATCCACCAACTGCTGCCTGCATCCATCACCTCTACCTGCTGCTGCTGAGCAATCCTCCAACTGCTGCCTGCACCCATCACCTCTACCTGCTGCGGCTGAGCAATCTACCGACTGCTGCTGTTGTGCCACAGTCCTGGACCTTGCCATGCTGAGAGTTCGAGAGATCCGGTCTCGTCCCTTCACCGCAGCAGAGCTGGAGGTCCTTGTGGACGGTATGCTCTGCCACTATGAACGGCTCTACGGTGCCCCCCGACAGGTGGTAAGTGCAGTGGGGGACATGTTGGTGTGCATGAGGTGGTCACTGACTCCTGGCTTCTGCAATCTTGGCGGTGCGCTGTGTGACCTTCACATGTGTTGTATTGTGCATGGCTGCTGAAAGATACGTTTTGCTCCTATTTGTGTGAATGGCCAACTGTCCCCTGACTTGCCCCTTCTTATCTACCATCATGGTCGGTCAAGCTGCACCTTCGCAAGACCGTGTGGAGGACCATAGCACGTGATGTACGGGCAGTGGGGGTGTGCAATAGGTGACACACACACTGCCACAAGCGACATCTCCAGGCTCAGCAAGAATGTGGCAGAGATGACACTGGGGATGATTGCAAAATCAGGCCGGCTTGCACGACGTACCATCACCCCTCTAATGCTATGTACCATAGCTGTGACACATCCTGACCTGTCCGCCCAGTTGAGAGGGGAGCAGCAGCAAACTAGCAGTAAGCAGACTGAATGGGTTTGTGACATGTGAGAGCATGCATGTATTGCTGCTCAGACACAGTAGTGAAATCCGTGGTGTGTATGTTGTGCTGCAATTGCATGTTGGTGCCATTAGCAGAGTGAGCGTTAGCATCCATGTCAGCCAGGTGGACATACCAGTTGCATTGTAGTGCAAGGTCCCAGGACATGCAGTTGAGGTCTGTGGTCCCATGGCATCATATTTGTGGTGGTCAGCATGCACTTGCCCTGTTTGTTTGATGTACATGTTTCACAGGCACCCCCGGTTCTATGACATGAGGAGGTCTGGTAGGGGTGGTTCGTGTGCAGGATGGGTGCTACATGTTGGTCACCAGTCAAGGAAGTTTTGATTTTGTAATTTGCAGTATGTGAGTGTGGCACTTAGGTATACCTCTTTTCACTCTCTTTCAGCTTTGGCCGAGGGCACTGACCCACGAACGACGGAGCTTAGTGGTGGACATGCATCCGGATCAGAGATCACACACACGCAGAATGAGACTGAAGAGAGCAGCCCCGGAGAGGGGGACAGAACTGTCCCTGAGGACTCACATGTGGAGACACCATTGTCCTCATCTTCAGACAGTGTTGGTGAGTCGGCACTGTTGGTAGACACAGGGAGTGGGCAATTTTCACCTTCAGTCGGTACACAGCACACTGGGCTCACACTGCCACCAACTGCAACAAGTACTGCTCGTGCTCGCAAGAGTAGGGGGAGCGAATGGCCTTCGGTGCAGGCACCGCTGCATCCTGCCCCTGTGACACAAACTGCCCTTTGTGCTGAGGCAGTTGATCTGCTGCAACAGCTATGTGTAGGGCAGACCAACATGATCAATGCATTCTAAGACCACGATAGGAAGTTGGGGCGGGTGGTAGCATTCATGGAGGGGATGCATGGCGATGTTGCTGGTCTACACAGAACAGTTCAATCATTATCCAACACAGTGTCTGCAGCCATTCAATAGTCGCATGGACAAGGTTCTACTTCAGTTCCCCCATCCACACCACTTGATGTCTCAGGGGAGAGTGACATTTCTGACCAGGGCTCATTTGCTGGGTATAGCACTAGAAGCAGGCACAGGCAGCAAGGCAGGGCACGGAGGCCAAAGACATCCCCTAGGACAGGGAAATCTTTCACAGAACACGACATCAGCTACCCTGGAGTTGACACACAGGATCCTCAAGGGGTGTTAGGGGACAGGGATTCACATGTAACACAGGCATCCCCCTCAAAAGGTACTCCCAAGGCAAGGGCACCTCCCAAGGACAGGGACAGTCCCATGGACAAGGACACAACAAGGGACAGGGGAACTCCCAAGACCAGGTACACTCCCAAGAACAAGGACCCTAAAAAGGACAGGGCTCCTCCCAAGCCAGGGACACTTCCAAGGACAAGGACACTACAAAGGACAGGGAAACTCCCAAGGCCAGGGACACTCCCAAGGACAAGGACACTACAAAGGACAGGGCAACTCCCAGGGCCAGAGCACCACCCATGGATAAGGCACATTCCAAAGACAGAACACCTCCCAGGGCCAAGGCTTCTCCCATTCACAGAAAATCCCCCAAGGACAGGCATACATCACCCCTGTGTCCCCTGAAGCTGGAGTTGTTGAAGGAACGTACACCACATGTGTAGGAGGTGGAGTCCCCCATACCTCTACTCCCATCCACACCCCTGTGAAGCAGAGGAAGGAGTACACTGTTGTTGCATCCCCCATTACACATGATACAGAGGGCAGAAGGCAGGGCCATAGCAAGCGTCAAACAGGGTCCAGCACGTCCCCAGAGAGCAGACCACCACCAGCACATGAACCACCTTTGATGGGTGATGTTTCAGATGAGCCCGCACCACTTACCAGTCCAGTCATGCCTAGGGTTCCCTTACATATCCCAAAGAAATGGAGACACATACCAGTGACACCTGACCACCCCAATGTCGCTCCAGTACAGCTGACCCCAGCTCCCAGAGCCACCCTGCCTCCTGGCCCATACAGCCCTGTGGCTCATCATTTCAGTGGTCCTAGTGGGTCAGATGCAGTTCACTCTCATGTGTCAGATAGTGGCACTGTGTCTGTTGTTCGCTGTCATGCCTCATGTAGTAGCACTGTGTCAGTTGTGCCCTCTCCTGTATCAGGTACTGCTACTGTGTGTGTCCGACACTCTCATGTCTCAGATGCTGGCATGGTAATTGTTGGTCACTGTACAGGGACATGTCCTGGCAGTGTGTCTGGGTCTATGGCTAATGTGTTAGTCAGTAGATCTGTGGCTGTGTCTCACACTCCGGTATCTGGTGCTGGCAGTGTTTCTGGGTCTACGGCTCATGTGTCAGTCAGTAGATCTGTGGCTGTGTCTCACACTCCTGTATCTGGTGCTGGCAGTGTGTCTGGGTCTATGACTCATGTGTCAGTCAGTAGATCAGTGGCTGCGTCTCACACTCCTGTATCTGGTGCTGGCAGTGTGTCTGGGTCTATGGCTCATGTGTCCGTCACTACATCTGTGGCTGTGTCTCACACTCCTGTTTCTGGTATTGCCAGTGTGTCTGGGTCTCTGGCTCATGTTGCAAGTCACTAGAGCTGTGGCTGTGTCTCACACTACTGTTTCTGATCCTGCCACTGTGTCCGAAGCTACTAGGTCAATCAGTCCATCTGATTATGTGCTGTGAGGTGCATTTCCCATCACTCACATGTCATTGTACTTGGTGTCTGGATTGTCTATTTTGACCACCCTTGCATTATTAATGTCCATAGGATGGGGCGCATGACACACGTCCTTGTGCTGCCTCAGATGTACCTGCTTTGTTCTGTACCATGGCCTGTTGATGCTCGTTGCCCCTCTCATGTGCTGCATCAGATGTGCCTGCTCTGTTGTGAACACTGCCCTGTTGCTGTTAGGATGCTGCATTGTGCCCTCTCATGTGCTGCATCAGATGTACCTGTTCTTTGCCATTGACTGTTGATGCTCTTATCCCCTCTCATGTGCTGCCTCAGATGGACCTGTTCTTTGCCATGGACTGTTGATACACGTTTCCCTCTCAAGTGCTGCCTCAGATGCACCTGCTCTGTTCTGTGCCATGGACTGTTGATGCTCTGTGCCCCTCTCATGTGCTGCATCAGATGGACCTGTTCTTTGCCATGGCCTTTTGATGCTCTGTGCCCCTCTCATGTGCTGCCTAAGATGTACCTGCTCTGTTGTGAACACTCCCCTGTTGCTGTTAGGATGCTGCAATGTGTCCTCTCATGTGCTGCATCAGATGTACCTGTTCTTTGCCATGGCCTGTTGATGCTCTGTGCCCCTCTCATGTGCTGCCTCAGATGTACCTGCTCTGTTGTGAACACTGCCCTGTTGCTGTTAGGATGCTGCATTGTGCCCTCTCATGTGCTGCATCAGATGTACCTGTTCTTTGCCATGGACTGTTGATGCTCTTATCCCCTCTCATGTGCTGCCTCAGATGAACCTGTTCTTTGCCATGGACTGTTTTTGCACTTATCCCCTCTAATGTACTGCCTCATATGTACCTGATCTGTTCTGTGCCATGGACTGTTGATGCTCTCTGCCCCTCTCATGTGCTGCATCAGATGGACATGCTCTTTGCCATGGACTGTTGATGCTCTGTGCCCCTCTCCTGTGCTGCCTCAGATGTACCTGCTCTGTTGTGAACACTGCCATGTTGCTGTTAGGATGCTGCATTGTGCTTTCTCATGTGCTGCATCAGATGTACCTGCTCTTTGCCATGGACTGTTGATGCTCTAATCCCCTCTCATGTGCTGCCTCAGATGGACCTGTTCTTTGCATTGGACTGTTGATGCATTTATCCCCTCTCATGTGCTGCCTCAGATGTACTTGCTCTATTCTGTGCCATGGCCTGTTGATGCTCGGTGCCCCTCTCATGTGCTGTATCAGATGGACCTGTTCTTTGCCATGGACTGTTGATGCTCTATGCCCTTCTCATGTGCTGACTCAGATGTACCTGCTCTGTTCTGTGCCATTGACTGTTGATGCTCTGTGCCCCTCTCATGTGCTGCATCAGATGTACCTGTTATTTGCCATGGACTGTTGATGCTCTGTGCCCCTCTCATGTGCTGCCTCAGATGTACCTGCTCTGTTGTGAACACTGCTCTGTTGCTGTTAGGATGCTGCATTGTGCTCTCTCATGTGCTGCATCAGATGGACCTGTTCTTTGCCATGGACTGTTGATGCTCTGTCCCCCTCTTATGTCCTACCTCAGATGTGCCTGCTCTGTTGTGAACACTGCCCTGTTGCTGTTAGGATGCTGCATTGTGCTTTCTCATGTGCTGCATCAGATGTACCTGTTCTTTGCCATGGACTGTTGATGCTCTTATCCCCTCTCATGTGCTGCCTCAGATGGACCTGTTCTTTGCCATGGACTGTTGATGCACTTATCCCCTCTCATGTGCTGCCTCAGATGTACCTGCTCTATTCTGTGCCATGGCCTGTTGACGCTTGTGCCCCTCTCATGTGCTGCATCAGATGTACCTGTTCTTTGCCATGGACTGTTGATGCTCTATGCCCTTCTCATGTGCTGACTCAGATGTACCTGCTCTGTTCTGTGCCATTGACTGTTGATGCTCTGTGCCCCTCTCATGTGCTGCATCAGATGTACCTGTTATTTGCCATGGACTGTTGATGCTCTGTGCCCCTCTCATGTGCTGCCTCAGATGTACCTGCTCTGTTGTGAACACTGCCCTGTTGCTGTTAGGATGCTGCATTGTGCTCTCTCATGTGCTGCATCAGATGGACCTGTTCTTTGCCATGGACTGTTGATGCTCTGTCCCCCTCTTATGTCCTACCTCAGATGTACCTGCTCTGTTGTGAACACTGCCCTGTTGCTGTTAGGATGCTGCATTGTGCTTTCTCATGTGCTGCATCAGATGTACCTGTTCTTTGCCATGGACTGTTGATGCTCTTATCCCCTCTCATGTGCTGCCTCAGATGGACCTGTTCTTTGCCATGGACTGTTGATGCACTTATCCCCTCTCATGTGCTGCCTCAGATGTACCTGCTCTATTCTGTGCCATGGCCTGTTGACGCTTGTGCCCCTCTCATGTGCTGCATCAGATGTACCTGTTCTTTGCCATGGACTGTTGATGCTCTGTGCCCCTCTCATGTGCTGCCTCAGATGGACCTGTTCTTTGCCATGGACTGTTGATGCACTTATCCCCTCTCATGTGCTGCATCAGATGTACCTGTTCTTTGCCATGGCCTGTTGATGCTCTGTGCCCCTCTCATGTGCTGCCTCAGATGTACCTGCTCTGTTGTGAACACTGCTCTGTTGCTGTTAGGATGATGCATTATGCCCTCTCATGTGCTGTATCAGATGTACCTGTTCTTTGCCATGGCCTGTTGATGCTCTGTGCCCCTCTCATGTGCTGCCTCAGATGTACCTGCTCTGTTGTGAACACTGCCCTGTTGCTGTTAGGATGCTGCATTGTGCCCTCTCATGTGCTGCATCAGATGTACCTGTTCTTTGCCATGGACTGTTGATGCACGTATCCCCTGTCATGTGCTGACTCAGATGTACCTGCTCTGTTCTGTGCCATGGACTGTTGATGCTCTGTGCCCCTCTCATGTGCTGCATCAGATGTACCTGTTCTTTGCCATGGACTGTTGATGCACTTAACCCCTCTCATGTGCTGCCTCAGATGTACCTGCTCTTTTCTGTGCCATGGACTGTTGATGCACTTAGCCCCTCGCGTGTGCTGCCTCAGATGTACCTGCTCTGTTCTGTACCATGGCCTGTTGATGCTCGTTGCCCCTCTCATGTGCTGCTTCAGATGTACCTGTTTTGTTCTATTCAGTGCCCATGCTCCTGGCTACTCTGGGAGTGAACCCCTATTATGTGCAATAAAGCAAGGTATTCCTGTTTAGTGGTTTCGCTGTGTCATTCCTGGTTGTCTCCTTGCATTGTTGATATATTGGTGCTATCGTAAATGCTGTGTCCCCAACATGCCCCTCCCCCTCCCCACGTCACAGCCCGGGCAGGTACTCCCCTTCCGACAGCGATTGGTGTGTTTGCGTACCTGCGTCGTCGTCGGTGGTGATGGAGCACGAAGAGAAGCGGAAATGCGTGCAGAGCTGGGTCCATGACGGCGATCTGCCTGTAGTAGGTATCTCTCTGCAATGTTTTGCCTCTCCGCTGTGGTGAATCTGCCCTGTTCAGGCTAGTGGTTTTTCCGCTGCGATTTGCTGTGTCTTTTACGCCATCGTGATTATGTGGACGGTCGGAGACGTCATTCCGTACGGCAGTGTCTCTGGATTGGTTACGTCCGCCGCGGGGTCCGGTGTATTTACGCAGCGGTGCTTGTTCTTCCACGGCGTACGGAAATTTGACAGTGCTTCCCATCCTAATATGGCGGACGGACTGGCCGCGGCTGGCGGACTGAAAAAAGGCATTTTCCACCTACTCTAGGCCGGCGGTCGTCCTTCCGTCCACCATCCTAATCGACCCCTTAGTTTTTGTTCATTTTGTTGATAGTATGGACTTTCAATTAGTAAGTTGTAGTGTTCAGCTACGTCAGCAAAGTTTTCTATTTGATATGAAAAGGAGCTATTTGTTGCATATTCAACACTTAGGGCCCAATTCTGATGTCGGCTGGAAGAGATCCGAATCGGATTTGGTTTTAACTGAACCGATCCGGAGCCTTAGTTTCCGACCGACTTGTTCCCAATTCTGAACAACCAAGTACAATGCCTGGAAATGCTTAGTGCTGACCGAATCATTTCCGGAAGGCACACCGAGAGATAGAGCCCTCCGGAGCTGAATCGTACTGCTCTATGGAGTAGGTTTTCCAAGCGAGCAAGTACGATAAACGATTTGGACAGCCTTTATGAGTCGTTGTGCCCTGATCAAAAAGGCTGCCAGAATCGGTCTTTGGGGACCCATATCAAGCCCCCCTTCCCCGGGGCACATCGTGCCTATGGGGGTGCCCATGGATCGCCCCTTTCAGACCATGCATAGTGTGGGAGGCACTATGGGATGCCCGCCACAGGGTGCACGATTTTCCCCAGTCACACCTTTCTTCAATGCGGGCCTGTGTAAGCACTCGGTACGCAGGCTCCTATTGAAGTCAATGGGAGTCCGACCGAATCGTATCCGGATGCATTCAAACGCATCGTACTTGTTTGGTCGAACTCCCCTGACACAATTCGTAGGGAAAGCATTCCGGACACGAGTCATTCGGCTGCTTTCGGAACGAGATCGAAATCGGGCCCTTAATGAGGATTTTTGGAAGTGTCTCCAAATACAATGATTAAAATGATAGTACCCACCCTGAATTGCAGTCTGAGGATAGGTTTTTAGTAGTGCATTTATCTTTTATCATTGCTTGCTCAAAATCAATGATTATTTTCTGGGAAAAATAGTTTTTGGTTTCCTGTTTTATTTTGGTCAGTAGTTCGATATAGGTGGAGTTTTGCCTATTTGGGGCCAATTCCGATCTCGCTCGGAAGGGCTCCGAACACGATCCGGCCGGAAAAAGTACAAACCGTACACGTGTTTTCCGACTGACTTGCACATCTGTACGAGCAAGCAAGTATGATCGAGGAAAGCGAAATCATCGACCGAATCATTTCCGGGTCCGAACCACTCCGTACATCTCGTCTGTAAACAAACCGTGCCGTGCAATGGAGGCGATTTCCGACCGAGCCAGTACGATGCACGATTCGGAGCCTCTGACATGTAAACTCTCTGGGAAGCGGACTGAGGGGGTCCACGTCAGACCCCCTTCACCTGTAGTCGTACGAGTTGATCACAGTGGGGGACCCAAGGGTCCCCACTACAAATGCATGTATGGTGTGGGTGCACAGACGCGTCCCTACTACAGGGGGTGCCCTTGTGCGCAATGTAACTTTTTCATCAGTGAGAGCCTATATATGCGTCATACAACAGGCTCCCATTGAGTTCAATGGGGCTCCGAACGACCCATGTCCGTCAGCGCTTGTTCACATTGTACTCGGGCGCTAGGAGCCCCGAGCACGAGTTGGTCGGATAGCCATCCGGATCCGAGTCGGACGGAGCCTTCTCCCAGCGAGATCGGAATCGGCTCCTAGGTAGTAAAGCGTAGAGAAAAGGGATGTTTGTGTTTTGGTATAGTGCATGGACAGTATATAATTGATAGAATGGTTTTGGACATATTTTAAAAGTCCTGTCCACGGTTCTGGTTCTGTTAGACCTCACGGCCGCGTTCGACACCCTGTCCCCCGCCATTCTGTCATCTCGGCTGAGGGAAGCTGGTGTCACAGGACCAGCCCTGAGCCTCCTAAACTCCTTTTTGACTGGAAGGGAACAGAGAGTGATGCTTGGGAACCACCTCTCCCCTGCCAAGTCTTTGCAATGTGGGGTGCCACAAGGGTCGGCCTTAAGCCCGACCCTGTTCAACATCTATGTGGCCCCCCTTGCAAGACTAGTTAAATCTCAGGGGATGGAGGTGGTATCCTACGCAGATGATACCCAGATTATGGTATCTCTAGCTCACACCTCCGTTAGTACATCGGCCACTAGTTTCAGGGTATGCATGCAGTGTGTGGCAGACTGGATGACCATAAACTCCCTTAAACTAAAAGGCGAAAAAACGGAGGTGTTGAACTTTGGGAAGAACCAAAATCTATGGTCGAGTGAGTGGTGGCCTTCTTCTCTTGGCATCTGCCCCACTCCCTCCCTATCTGCCAGAAATCTTGGAGTGGTATTTGACACCTCGCTCTCTATGTCCCTGCAAGTCAACAGGACCGTGGCCACTTGCTGTGGTGTGATCCGGGTACTCAATAAAATCCGTGGGTACCTTTCCCCCCAGGCGCGTAAACAGGTTGCAGTCGCCCTGGTAGGTTCGAGGCTGGATTATTGCAACTCCCTGTACATGGAAGCCAACAAAGGTCTGATTCACCGTCTGCAGATTCTTCAGAACGCTGCAGCGCGTTTTGTTTTGGATCTTCCTAAAGCCTCTTCTGCCACCTTAGCCAGGAAGGAGCTTCATTGGCTTCCGGTGCAGCACAGAATCGCCTTCAAAATTCTCTGCCTGACTCACAGAGCATTGATGGATGGTCCTGCTAGTGCTATTGGTTCCCTTCTTTTGCGTTACGTCCCCACAAGAAGCCTTCACTCTGCGGGACTCTGTCAACTGGTTGTCCCCCGTGTTAAACTTGCCAGATGGGGAGCCAGAGCCTTCTCCGTGGTTGCTCCGCAGCTGTGGAACTCCATCCCCACGGAAATAAAAACTCTCCCCTCCATCGAGTCTTTTAAAAAGGCTCTAAAAACCTACTTCTTTAAGAAGGCCTACTTATGATAGAATAGGACTTGGTAGGATGTAAGCTTCTGTATTTGATTTAGGCGCCTTGACGCCCACTGGGCAAAGTTTGCGCGATATAAGAAACCCCTCATTCATTCATCATCCAAGTTTCAGACTGTTGGCGTTTCAGTAAATTATTAGCAGTTGCAAAATAATTATTCTTCTATCTTTTGATCTGTTATCATAAAGAATAAATTGTTCTTCATTATGTGTAATGTTTTTAGTGCAGGTGTGGTGGTGGTAGTAGCTTTTTTCGTTCTAGCAATGGTTCTTTTTCGGGAAGATATTGAGAGCATTTGGTCAGTAGCATGTTTTGGTATCTTGGGGAGCATTTCCTTAAGTATTTCAGTGGTATATTTTTTTGATCTAGTGCTAGCTTCTTTTATATTATCTAAAGCATCTCTGATATCAATTTCAGTAACATTAGGGGGGTGGTTATGTTCTTCAACATACAGAACAGTTGTTTCCATAGTTGTAGTCCTCCCATAACATTTATTAGAATAATATTTACTACATTTCCAGTTTACTTGCAGTCCAGTTTGCTTTTCTTGGGTATAAACATACCCCATGTAACATAGTAAATATTTTCCTTTTTGTGAAGTTATGAATTGGGCACCTTCAGTCATTGTGATGTTTCTAATGCTAAGAAAAATGTATATATAAATGTTTATAAATATTACTGCACTGTTTTATTTATTTATATTTATGCATTGTCATTTATATACTTACAATTTTGAATTTGACGTTGTTTTCAATGCTGATGCTCTGTCTTTACTGTTTGATTTCAGCTTTATTGATGGTATTTCTGTTTGTACAAAAAAAGTAATTTGAATAATTTTGTTTGATTTTGTACGAAGTGGGGAAAGTTGGGATACAGTTGGTCTTTAGTTGGGTTTTTTAGCTAATTGTTTTAGCATAATTTAGTTTGATACTTACTTTACTTCAAAGTAAATTTGTCACAGTGTTCTGTAGTAGTTTGGATGTTTTCAGAATTATCTGTATAGGAGATATACATTTAAATATATATATATATATATATATATATATATATATATATATATATATATATATATATATATATATATATATATATATATATATATATATATATATATATATATATAAAAATTATTTTGTTAGTATAAATACTTCTTTTAAAATATTAGCAGTACCACCAGATTATAAATGTTATTTTACTTTCTTTCTGGAGTAGGAAATAGTATTGTCTTTAATGAAGTTCTGTGTTCTGGCAGCAATCCAACAGAGTTTTGCCTTCTTGTTTCTTTTTGGTTTGAGGTTTAAAATACTGATTAATTTTTGTGTCTTTATATAGTGCTTAATTAATAGTTTGTTCAATTTCATTGGTTTATTTTAATAGCATGTGTATTTAATTGCTTGTAATTTATTGTTTTAATTGTTTTGGCCGTTGCATTCCATATATGGAAAATGCTAATTAAGATTCAGTTATTGCATTTTTTTTACTGCTTTACTCCATTAAATGTGAATTATACTGTTTTAGATGTTAAATAATATGTGGTTTTTATTTAGGTATATTATTTATATAGTTATAATCCTGTGTTTTTAATATATTTTATGATAATATATTTAAATAATTTTAAAACAGGTTGTATTACTTTTCTTTTGTACGTTGTGTATGTTTATTGTTAGATATATATTATTTGGGTTAAGTTTTTTATGTTTATAAATGTTTTTAACATGTAAATATATTTTTGAACGATATCATTGCTATCTATATTGTTGTAATCAATATTATTGATATCTTGTAACTTTTTTAAGCATGTTCGATAATTTTTTATAACTATATTTTTGTTTTCCGATAATACTGATATTGATGTAAGTATTTTGGTGTCGATATTAGTGGTAGGTCGATATTGTGTCTTTCAATATTATGTCAGTAATTCCACTTTGAGAACCAGAAAATCAGGGATTAAAGCCCCCTACCCACTTCTAGAGGAGAACTGCCTGAATAACCCCCTTCTTCAAGAGAGTCTCAATCCCCAGAGACATCTCAGACCACTTAGCCCAACAAGATGGCTAAGGAGTTGGACGATTCCCGAAATCCAGAGGAGGCTCCAAACATTTGATGCAATAACCCTGCTGAACAATGTCCATAACCACACATTGGAGCAGGACTGCAGCCAGGCTGGTAGAAAGACCTGCAGCTGACCTCCGACCAATAATCTGGCATCTGCAGCCATTTAGTCTGAAACGAGGTTTGTCGGGGGAGACTTAACCTTCCTATCCCAACGCCGACAGAAGAGAACCTCCTGTGGCCCCGGGAGAACTGCCTTCGAGAAGGGGGAAGAATAAAGACTTAGGTTTGGAAGAAACAGTCACAGCGGAGGGCTGCTTAAAGGAGGAACAGTGCTTTTTCTCCTTAAGCAGCTTATGCAACTTCCCCTTCAATTCTTCCTCAAACATCATGGACACCTGAAAAGGCAAGTGCCAGCCTTCTGAGCAGAATCAGTCTCCCAGTCCTTCAATACCAGATTGCGGCGGGCAGCCACACTAACTCCACCGGAAAGGGTCGAAGCCCTCACCACATCGAAGGACACATCTGAGAGGAACTCCACCTGTTGCTCGATGTGCGCCAAAGTCCCAGAGCAGTCAGAAGTATCATCTATCGACTGATACAGGGCCTTGATATCTGAGATCAGAGACTGAGCAACATAAGTGCCATAAATGCCAGCCTGCAGAGCCAAATGAGACCCAGAGTAGACCTTCCGAAGGGAATCATCCACCTTTTTACCTACAGGATCTTTAATCACAGCATTATCAACCAAGGATGTCCGACCGGCAAGACTGGCAACAAAGGAATCAATCGGAATAGGGTCTGGAAATTTCTTAGACATATCCTGAAGTGGGTAATATTTAACCAAACATTTTGGAAGCATGATACGATCAGGATCCTTCCATTCCCGATTCAGAACCTCAAGGATTTAGGGATGAACTGGTACATCAACCCATGCAGAACCCTGAAACATCTGCAGCAATGAACCACCAAACGTGCTGGGTGCCTCATCATCAGGAAAACTCATGTTGAATTTGGCATGCTTAAGCAATTCAGGCAACATCTCCTTGTCAATGTATTTTCCCTTATGTTTGACACCCCCCATCCAATCCTCCGCAGAACAAGAAGAATGAGAGGAATTAACAGGAAGAGAGCCCTTGGAATGCCTACCCATCTCACGCAGAGTTTCTTTAATGAACCTCCTAATCCGAGCATCACCCCCTCCATGCTGCGTTCATACTGTGCCGTAGAATGGGGCAGAAGAAAATGCAGAGGAGGAGGATGAGGAGCGCTCCAAATGTCTGCTCTTCCTGGAATGCTTCCCCGTGATAGATATTCAGATGCCACCAGGCTCCAATCAGCGTTTGGAACCCTAGGTGGACCCACAACTGAGGCACCAACCAGTCCTGACCCTGAGCCAGAAGCACAGGAACCAAGGGTAAAATCAGCAGGACACAAAACAGCAGGACAGTAACACACCAAGTGAACCCAACCACAAGCTGCAGGAATGTCTCTTGGCAAATCCAGCCAGAGCAATCGAGCTGTCCACAAGACCAGCATGCGGGGGCAAAATATCAGTCTGAACCACCCAATCCCCGGAGAATCATCAGCTCAAAAGACTGGTAAACAGTGCTCTGAAATAAGAATAAAAACGCTATGCAGTACTTACATAAGCTGGTCACTAAATACTGCAGCTCGCGCTCTGGACCGGCAACCCAGCACCTGTCTTCTAGTCAGCCTCCCACACGGAAGTCAGGCCACATGACCCAGAAGGAAATCCTTCCTAGAAACCACTATGACGAGGTGGATGGACTCTTTGCCTCCTGACGTGCCCGGCAGCCCGGGAGGGGCAGACCATATTCCCCTGCCACAACTGCACACCAGCAGAAAGAAACCCCCAAAACTCCTCCCAATTCTGGCAGGAAAGGATATGAAACAGTGCTGCACCCATCTACATTGCCCGGCAACCAAAAACATGAGTGACCCAGGAGCTCCCCAGCTCCTGCTTCATCCCATTCTGTCAGAAGACAGAAAAAAAGAATGGAGGGAATGCTGGTATAGGTATATTTATGTACTGTGGAGAAGTGTGGCTCACTGGTTAGAGTGGCAGACCCTGATGCAGAGATCTGACCCGGGACCAGGGTTCAATTCCGGTCGCGGTCGGGTCTTGGGCTCAATGTCCGCGGACCCGATAATTCTCGCCACGGTGCCTACTCTAATCAGGGGTCCCACGCTGCAACTCTGGCAATAGCTTGCTTAATCCCCACACCGGCCCTAATCGCTAAGGATGCCTGGCTTCACCTTGGGGTGCCCAGGAGTGGGCGCCTCACAGGAACAGACCAGGATGGGTTCCTTGGCGGTACAGTGTGGGGACACAATGGCTAGTGTAACCAGGCACTTTATAAGCTCAGTTACTTACTTACTTACTCCAGGGGAAGGGGGTGGGGTAGGGCCAGGATTCAGTCACTATTTTTTTATGTTGGTTAGATAGGATTATCTCACTTTGTTTATGAATGGGATAAGGACAGGCGGGACCTGGGCGTAATTTGTGTGGACAGATCTACTGAGTGCTGGGAAAATTGCATCACCTTGCAAAATTAGAACAAATGTCACCATTTTGGTGTATTTTGCCAGTTTGAGGTAAATTCAGCAATGTTTTGTTGGTTCTGAAAGCACACAAACCCCATTGAAATGCCAAAATGCTCATGATGTGATTGCTTTGGTGCATTTTTGCCCCCATTTTTCGTGAACAGTTGGAGCACAATATCACACAAAAAAAGGCTAGTGTTTTTGATAATTTTAGACGTTTTTAATAATTTCACTTTTTTTAGACATTCAGCACTCAAAGTCACACAACCTTCTTTATAGATATCTTCTCAAGATCTTCATTATTGATAAGCAAGACATTTGAGCTGTACATCTAAAAGAAGAATTTGGTGTACTGTGGGTACACAGAATGAACGGAACAACCATTTTATTCAAATGAGGGTTTCCACTTGACTAAGTAGTCAGTGAGAGTAAACTGGGTATTCTTACTTGTGGTCTAATATTATATCTCCTTCTGCCATCAACCAATATTAGTCAGACAATATATATTGATCCCCACGCACTCCATCATAAAGGGTTCCATAGTTAGAAGAAGAGTCTTCTTAATATTTCGATCACAAGAAATCAAACATCTTATCCTTGGTATACAATTTCTTCATAACACTAGCCAACATGTGTTTCGTCGCTGGGAAAATATTTTCCAATCAACTTCCACAAGCAAGAAGAAGTAACAGCCCGTTTGAATTCTATAGTGGACCTAATAGTATAAACTGTCACTAATGTTCCATTAACCAAAGAACAAGGGTATGTTAAAGAGGAAGTGACTTTTTTTGTTTGTTTATAAACAGGGATGGCTCCAAGGCAGTGCGATTGGTGCCACCACACCAGGCGCTGACTTTGTGGGGGGGCGTGTTGGCATGCTTTCAAGTACTATATGGTTTTAACAGCACATGCTGCCACATTCCTTGCCTCTAGAAATGTTCAGGCAACAATAAAAATGTCAAGATACCTCTGGTGATTCATGGACCTGTTGCAGAGAGATCTTAGTGTTGTCAAGTGGAAGCTTTGAATAAATATAAAGTAGCACAGGAGTTTAAAATGCCTGTTGCAAAGCACATGTACTATGCACATCACAAAGTGCATACAATGTAAATAGGTAAGTGTGTTACTGCTTGTGTCAGAGCCCCTCTTGTCCATTGCAGTTTATAAGTTTAATTTAAGTCCTAATCATAGACAAAGAGGAAATACTTAAACGATGTAGGTTTGTGTGGTGGGCGGATTTGTACTGGAATGAAAACAAACACTGACGAAGTGAAGTGTTTTGTCTTTCATACTGCTAAGAATGGTATCGTAATTTTCAATGGTACCCAAGTAAGATTAAACACCGAAGCTGCCCAACTTTCTCTCCTATACAAATGAAAGTAGTATAGTCGCTCGCAAGTAGTGGACTTTGGCGTCTGGAATCCTGCTTCTACCCTTGGGACTAACCTGCGATATTGTGGAACTTTTGTAGATTGCGGGCTGAACCGAGGAAACTGCGGGACTGCGAGGCTCAGCAGTCATTGCGACGTTTCACCTGCCGCAGCTGGGGCCTCATCCCGCCTCCACCTTCCTGCAGCTTAAAACGACTTGCGGCCCCAGCTACCCGGGAGCCGCTCGTAAGTTCTGGACTTTGGCCTCTGGAATCCTGCTTCTACCCTTGGGACTAACCTGCGATATTGTGAAACTTTTGTTGATTGCTGGCTGAACCGAGGAAACTGCGGGACTGTGAGGCCCAGCAGTCTTTGCGGCGTTTCACCTGCCGCAGCTGGGGCCTCTTCCCGCCTCCACCTCCCTGCAGCTTAAAACGACTCGCGGCCCCCGCTTCGCGGGCGCCGCTCGCAAGTCGTGGACTTTGGCCTCTGGAATCCTGCTTCTACTCTTGGGACTAACATGCGATATTGTGGAACTTTTGTTGATTGCAGGCTGAACCGAGGAAACTGCAGGACTGCGAGGCCCAGCAGTCTTTGCGGCGTTTTACCTGCCGCAGCTGGGGCCTCTTCCTGCCTCCATCTACTCCTACTTAGATATCCTATTGGCCGCGTACCGCGGGACGTGCGTGGGCGCGTGCCGGGTGAAGCCCGGGCCAAGGGCGGGCCTGTTGTAGCCCGTTCGAGCCCGAGTAAGACTGGACTGGGCCCACACTCTTTAGTGTATAGTAGAGGACCTTCAGGTATCTATTGTGGCGCAAGCCCTGTTTGGAATTTTATCTTCACATTATGCCTGCACGGGGGGGGTAAGAGCAAATGTGCCATGGGGGGACCCACTTTAACTGGCACCTTAGACAATTTTATAACTAGGGCAAATTCTGGTATTGACCTAGGAATTACGCTGATGGAACGGCGAGTTTCACAAAATAAAGCCATGGCAAAACGATCTTCCATGGACCATCTTGCGAATGCCCGTACTCCTGAAAATCACATAACAAGTAACATCATTGAAACCCAAACACTTGTACATAGCTCTCCCACACACGAAGTAGAGTCCCACAATCAGTCTGTTATCGACCTAAATTTATTACAAACAATAGAGGTCATTACAGAAGCTACAGAGGGTAACGATAAAGACACAGAAACACCTAATATGATGCAGTTACGCGAAAGGAAGGAGGGGGTAAAACCAAAGAGAAAAAGGGTAAATACCGCAGTAGGTGGTGGAAGAAAATCGAAAGTAGCGAAGGGTTGGAATAATACTGATATATCTCAAAAGCGTAAAGAGACTGATGAGAGGAATGGCGCTCTAGTATCGGATACACAGGGTGAGGTCTTAGCTCCTGGTGTGTGGGTAGATACCGTGGTAGTGGGTGAGGAGGATGATGATCTTTTACTATAAAAATTTGGGGCTTTGCTTAAGATCTCTCTTGGTCCCCTGGAAATCAAACTTTCACGGATTGAAAAACAACTCTCCCACCTGGAATCTAATACTAGAGGATGGACAGAAACCATGAAAGCAAACAAAGTACAATCTGGCTCAATACCAACAATTACTAAGCAGGTTGTACAGGAACCTAGTACTTCACGGGTCCCGGTCCAAAAATCGAATCCAACTAGTACACCCACAATAATGACGAAAAATCCGGCTGTACTATCCAATTCCGATAAACCCACAGTGGGAGATGAAAATGCTCTGAGTAATACTGTAAGAGTGCCAAGAGGGGATCTGACATTTGGAGTTCCGCCAAGAAGGCATACATTAAATCTACCCCCAGAAGTTAGCCCATATATGGTTGTATTAACAGGAATTCCAGAGTTAAGGACCCCCATGGAAGAATCTTTTACGTCCTTGAAAAACAAAGTGCCCCATTGGCTAAATACTAATCGACCATTACCCACCCACATGACAAGTATAATCCTCATGGTCCGCAGAGTGGCATGGGTGGGTTCGAGTACAAAACTAATTCCGGGTGACTGTGTGTTAGTAAACTTCAGTGATCCACGCACGGTTGAACATATTTGTAGCTGGAGTAACTATACTACCCAGTCTTCCATAGAAGCCCGACCTCTTTCTTCCTTTTACTCGTCTACTGTATCACCAGGTCATGAAAGTAATTGGACGTGGGTCACGGTAAACCAGGGTTATGGGCAAATGAACAACTGGATGGGTGTCCCTTTAGAAAACAGGTTCAGCTGCCTAGAAATGGTGGACGTCAGATGCCCGATAAAAAAAACTGGGGAGAGCAAACAGGTTAACGTTATAGAATTCCCACAAACCTCTTCTACTGCACGAGGTAGTAGAAAATTAAGTATTGTTGACCGCATCACGGGGAAACATCATAATTTGCCAAGTAACTCAATGGTCTTTGCTCAGGATCAGGGGAGGCTAGATGACTACAGGGGAAAGGAGTCTTGCCCAGTAACAACTTTCTTAGGCATTAGCCCGGTGGCTCCAATCAATACTAGGGATACTACAATGATTACAGACAATAAAGACACCATTACATTCTTATCATGGAACATAGCAGGGTTATCAAATAAACTAAAGGAACCAGCGTTTCTGCCCTTTATAGAACAATTCACAATAATCTGTTTACAAGAATGTTGGGACAGGGCTGAAACTCATATAAATGGTTTCTGCATGTTTTTTGTACCTTTTAAGTCGTCAAAGAAGGGCAGGAACTCTGGGGGATTATGTACTTTTATATCTAATATTGCGAATATTGTAGTTAAAAAGTACTTTGCAGGATCAGACTATTATCAAATTCTGACGCTATCAAGGGGGGGAAACAAGTCGTTACTTTGGTTAACCTTTATAATAATATTCCAAGGGTTGATTCAAATAAGACATTAGATAGACTTACCCAAAGCTTGCAGCAGATAGCAGAAACTACCCAGGGGGCTGACTGTGTTGTTCTACTGGGGGACCTAAATTGCCACCTATGTACTCATAGCCATTTAGGTGTTTGTGGGATGGTAAACCTAAAGGGCGACTCTTGTACCCATTTTGAGCATTCAAATGTTGGGAGAAATTTTAAATCTATGCTTTATCAGTTAGACCTAGGGTTCGCAAATGAACTTTGCAGCCCACAGGCTCCCTTCACACCCACTTTCATTGGAAGGGGTTGTAGATCGGTGATTGATTTTGCTCTGGTTTCCAATAGTCACTGTTGCGATGTCCTTAGTTGCCACACGGGAGACATTGCACTAAGTGACCATTTTCCAATTTGTCTTTCTATAGCCTCTGTTACGAAAGACAATCATTATAGCGATGTAGCCGGCAATCTTTATAATTATGGATTGACATTATTGAGATTAAACGGCTATTGTATAAAATGGAATAAAGTTGATGCCACTGCATTTATGGCAAGTTTACTAAAAGAGCAGTATAATGACTTCATGACCTGTTTATCAGAAAGTACTGATTATGCCCAAATAGTGGTAGCCTTTCAGAGGATTTCTAGTGAAATTAATAAAGTATTAACTAGGACATCTAAGAAGGGCCTGAAAAACGAGAGGGAGGGGTGGTATGACTCAGCGTGCAGTAAAGCGCGCGCTGCTTTAAAAACGACCCTTAAAAAAGAGCCAAAAAACATTCGTGACATCAGACAGGCTAGAGCTATCTATTATTCCGTAATCAAAAACCGGAAAAATTACTTAAAACAGGAAACATGGCGAGTTTTACACCAAACATGCATTTTGAGGGATAATGTCGGCTTTTGGAAGGCGGTCAATGCCCCCTTCTTTGCAGAAAGAAATATGAACTCTTTAGAGATAGCCATAGACGAAGTAACATGGGTAGACCATTTAACTGAGTTGTATAAAAAAGACGAGAGGGTGGAATCTATACACAAGGCTAGCAGGGGGACGATGGGGAGTAACAAACAGAGTTTGTTCCAAGTAGAGATTGAATTTACCCTACCTGAAATTGAATTGGCCAGAGTTACCTAACCCTCCCCTGAGGCTGCACCTTAAGCGTACCAGGACACCCCACGAGCAGCGGAGCTAGCGCTGCATCGCGGGATAAACTATTAAAGGGCCGCCATCGCTGCTTCGCGAGGCCACGCCCATCTCTCTGGCCACACCCACCCTTTCCCTAAATGTGCCAGCCACGCAAGCGCAGCGGACGAGCGCAGCGGGAGCGCCTAAGGCAAGCCCTAAGGCAAGCCCGTCTGCGCCCGTCCGCGACCATCAGCGGCGCAGGCCCCGTCCCCCTGGCCAAACCATCTCAGACCAACATGGGATTGTAACATATACGAGGCAGGCACTACTTCAGCTGCGCAGGAGGCTGCCGCCGGAATGCTATCACAAGCTGCAGGTGGAACAATGGCCCCTGAAATGTGGGGGTTGCGGCCATACTATCCGCAGAGACCAAGCGACGAGTAAGGAAGGTGAGGAATTATCTGTCTTATTACTGAATTGCAGATCTATGAAACGACATAGCCTGAACATCTATGACTTACTGATTGACGACAAACCCGACCTAGTCTTCTTGACTGAGACATGGCTGGATGAACAATCCATCCCCGATATCATAGAGGCCCTCCCGCCCGGCTTCGACATTCTTCACATCAATAGAGAGGACCAAAGAGGGGGGGGGATAGCCATTATTCACAAAAGCGACCTACCAGTCTCTCTTGAACCAACTCCCATTAATAAATGTGAAGCAGGACTCTTTTCTATCACGGTCAGCCCCAACTGTACCATTAAGGGCTACCTTATATATCGTCCTCCGGGTGTGGCAACTGCGTTCATTGAAAGCCTCCTGGATGTTCTAACGCAATCTGCTTTACGCCATAATAAGTTCATGATTGTAGGAGACCTCAACGTGCATTTGGAGGATATCCACTGCAGAGAGGCCATTTCCTTAATCAATGAACTTAGAGCTCTTATGTTTGACTTAGCTGACAATAGAGCCACCCATCAAGCAGGACATCTACTGGACCCAATTTTTACTAACTGGGACGACAGAAGTGTCTCTGCTCCGATTAAGATCCTATGGTCTGATCACTATCTGATACCATTTCAACTCAGAAAACTGCCCAACAGGGGGCCATTACAGAAACCTCCCGCTATTAGACGCAGAGACTGGAGGAAATTCAGTCACGATGTCTTCAGCCAAGCCCTAGAACAGGACCCCCCAAAGCTTAGCGACAATTTGGTGGAGGCGTACACTATGTATGAAGAATGGGTTCAAGGTGCGCTGGACAATGTAGCCCCGTGGACTCACAAACCCATGGCACGGAGCACGAAATCTGCTCCGTGGTTCACCGCTGAGCTACGCGCCGCAAAAACCAAATGTAAAACCTTGGAGCGTAGATGGAGAGTGGATTACGCCCCCTCACTACGTGAAGTCTATAAGAGCGAACTTAGAGTCTACCACAGTCAGATCAGGAAATCTAAAAGAGAGTACTATAACAACAGGATAGGCTGTGCAGAGAATACATCGAAAGAGCTCTTTATGATCCTGAAGGAACTCTCTGCCCAGCCCGCGAGTTCAGGGGAAGTCCCACCCACGACCGAGTCATGCAACGAGATCGCAGACTTCTTTATAGGGAAGGTAGAAAAGATCTATGCTTCATTTCAGACTAATTCAGATGCGACTAATCTGCCCGACCCTAACTACGGTAATAAGGTCAGTAAAGAACTTAGGAAATTTGTGGTTCCCCAAACTGAGGAGTTTATCAATATCCTATCGGACATTCACTCGGGCACTCCCCTAGATGCGGTACCAGCGAGAATTCTTCGATATCATCTTCCCCAGGTGGCGAAGCATATAGGCAATATGGCCTCGCTCTCATTCCATGAATGTCTTGTTCCGGAGAGCTGGAAACTAGCCCAAGTCGTCCCAATAAAAAAGAAAGCCCACATAAGCATAGCGCAATTAGACAACCTAAGACCAATCTCCCTTCTCCCCTACTGCGCGAAGGTAGTTGAAAAACTGGCTAACCGACAGTTGGTAAACTTTATGGAGGAAAACTTGCTCCTGCACACGTCTCAATCGGGTTTTAGAGCTAAACACTCGACTGAGACCGCCCTCCTCTTATCAACAGAATTGCTGCGGAGCAAGGCGGATGAAGGTCACACGGCCGCACTGGTCCTATTGGACTTAAGTGCGGCGTTTGATACCGTATCACATCACGCACTACTGGACCGACTGAGGGAAAAGGGAATAACCGGATCTGCTCATGAGTGGCTGGTATCCTTTCTTAAGAACAGGAGATTTCAAGTGCATTGCCCACCATGCAAATCCAGTGTAAGATCTCTCAGGCAAGGGGTTCCACAGGGCTCGATTCTGAGCCCTACATTATTCAATCTGTACATGGAACCCCTTGCCAAACTGGTGGAGTCATATGGTGTGGCAATAGTCTCCTATGCAGACGACACACAACTGGTGATCAATCTGTCCCGTGATCCAGTTGTGGATGCTGAGAACTTCTCGGCTTGCCTTGTTGCACTTGACGGCTGGATGAAACAGAACTGTCTCCGCCTTAATGGCAACAAGACGGAAGTTCTTATTGTAGGTCCATGTCCTTCCATCTGGACCTCTGCCTGGTGGCCCACGGAACTGGGCTCTGTCCCCGTCCCAGTAGACACAGTTAAGAACCTTGGCTTTCTTCTGGACTCTAATCTAGCCTACACCAATCATGTGGGTAAGGTCGCGGGAAAATGCTATGGACTCTTGAAGGTCCTAAGGAAAATCCTGGACCTATTGCCCCCCAGCTCCAGAAAAACTATGGTACACGCCCTGGTCACCTCCCAGTTAGATTATGGGAACTCTCTCCTATGTGGACTTAGTAAAAAGGGCCTGTCACAGCTACAACGCGTCCAGAACGCAGCTGCGAGGCTGGTCCTTAACCTCACTAGGAGAGCTTCTGGGAAACATGCATTACGCTCCCTTCATTGGCTTCCAATAAGGGAGAGAATTAAATTTAAAACTATGTGCATCACCCACTGTATAGCTCACAAAAAAGCACCTCCATATCTGCAGGACTTGCTTCCAGTCTATCGCCGTTCACGTCCTTTGAGGTCGATGGGTAGCATGCTATTAGTGGTGCCTCGGATCCATAGAGCAAGGATGGGAGGACGTTCATTCAGACACCATGCAAGCAACGAATGGAATAATCTGCCTATTGAACTGAGGATGGAGCCGTCTGAAACCAGGTTCAGACAGAGGCTGAAAACCCATCTTTTTCCCATGATAAACTCAGTATAGTTCACCCTTGTCCCTATGCTTCCCCTCTGTGAGCTAAGCTGAAGAGTTGTAGGTACGTTCGTCAGCGCGGGGACGCACTGTTCTCTGTGCAACCAAGCGCTCAACAAATGTCATAAACTAAACTAACTAAGCAGAAAGTGCCTCAGACAAAGCAGCAGGTCCAGATGGGGTCCCAGTAGTAGATATTTTTAAGTCCAATACCAACTTATGGGCCCCTCTTTTAACCAATGTTCTTAATAGTAGTAACAGAACTGGCTTCATTAGCACGTGGCAAGAAGCGGTTGTGGTCCCAATATTTAAAAAGGGGGATCGTGATGATCCAAAGTGTTACAGACCTATTTCTCTGCTAGACGCCCAAATGAAAGTGGCTGGACGAGCCATACTGAACAAACTGCAATTATGGGCGGAGGAAACAAGTGTTCTCTCCAGATTCCAGTACGTCTTTAAGACGGGTATTGGCACCATTGAGCAAGGATTAAATCTGGCAACTATAGTCGGGAAATATGTGGTGGCAAAAAAAGGGTAAGATATTTCTAACATTCGTCGACCTGAGTTCGTCTTTTGATTGCCTGAGTCATAATATCTTATGGGACACTTTGTCCCATCTCGGCATTGAACTTAATTTGCTGAATTTTATTAAGGAACTTTATCAGGGGGCTGGGGCCAAAGTTCGCTTTGGTAATAAGGGTGAATGCGCACCTGTCTTCCCTATAAGGAAAGGAACACGACAGGGTTGCATTCTTGCCACTTTTCTATTTAATCTTTATATAAATAGTGTGGCTAATCACTTAACAATGGTTAAAATGGATTTCCCTCAAATTAAAGGTAGCCCAGTCCCTATTTTGTTATATGCCGATGACACGGTAATAATGTCCAGAACTCAGGTGTGCCTACAGAAAGCACTCTCCACTTTTTCAGACTATATGGGAACCAGAGGACTGAAAATTAACATTGGTAAAACTTTTAACATGTGTTGTACACTAAAGAAAAACATGAATTGCAACACTTTTTTAAAGAAGTCTAAGATAGAAACAACGCGTAATTTCTCTTATTTAGGGATAATTTTTAATAACAGGGGAACCTGGACGGCGGCAGCCGAGGCGAGGAAATTAGCTTTTTCTCGTGCTATCGGAGCCGTTAAAAAATGTGCAAATAAATTGGGGGGCCGTCCGGTACATATTTTAACAGATATTTATAAATCGAAATGTGTTTTGACTGTAACATATGGTGCAGGGATATGGGGAATTGTCGATACCAGTGATATCAACTATGTGAAAAATACTTTCTTCAGTTTTTATTAGCAATCCCAAACTCGACATCCACCTATGTATGCCAGAGAGAACTAGCTTTGCCATATGTGCTGATCTTATTAAAATAGGCCTGGTGCTACTGTGGCATAAGGTGTGGGAAGCAGAAGAAACTGAACTTAATAGGGAGATTGTACAGGATTGTCTTGCGCTTCAGGGTGCGCACAAAATTAGGTGGTTTTTTTACGTGAAGTCATTTTTATCAGAGATTGGGCATCCAGAATATTATGATTCCCCAAACATTTTAGCATCTATCCCTAGGAAAAAGCTGAAGGAATTGTGCCTTGAATTACTAGAGACAAAACGGTGGCAGATAGAGGGAAAGAATGGGTCTGTAATTCAAAACCATTTAATGACGCAGGGATACGGTCTTCAAAAATACTTAATTTATATACAGAGCAGCTTTTCTAGGATGCTCCTAACATGCTTTACGGCAGACAGTTTTTTCAGAATGGTAACTTTCCCAGAAACAAATACATGATCAAAAGTTTTGCTCCTGTGCCCCTGTGATGATGTCTCACAACAGTCTACAATTCATTGTGTACTGTTCTGTAAATTTTACTCATTCGCCAGGAAGAAATATTTAATGTTTCTTCTGAAGAAATTGGGCTTGAGACAGTGCAGACCCGCTCTCCTAAAACTCCAGATGTTGGAAGATGAAATGTCAATCCACCTAATGTCAAGTTTTTTGAAAAATGTGATCAAATGTAGACATTTAATGATTTGAATGATTTGACTTAATATTGGACTTGCACTTTATATCATTGTGTATTAATTGGATCTGTTGGAATGTATTTTTTATTCTGTTGCGCTTGCTTTTATGATTTTTAACATGGAAATCGAATAAAGCTATCTTTGACTTGACTTGACATGAAGTCCTAATCTAGAACAGTGAGCTATTGACTATCATCTAAGAGCTGCATTCAAACTGCAAGGTATAGATTAGAGCGTTATGATTTTTCTCCCAGTCTTTCATTATCCCAATGTTGCAAAAAGAGTTCACTTAGGTAGAAATCAATTCATATTAGTAAAGCCGACCTCCCAACTATGGTGCTACATTTTAAATTCGGAGTGTGTGCTTTTCCAGAGCAAGTACTGAAACTACACTGATTTACACACTTATGATTCAATGTCTCTGTGTAATGTTTATGTGATGTAAAGTGTTCAGAGACCTTTCACTGGTATGAGTGGCACTATAAAACAAATGAAATGCATGAGAGAGAGTGGTCATGGAGACTTGAGGGGAACAGATAAAGGATGGTAGTGAGGAAATCCATGGAGAAAGAGGTCATTGGGGGCATCAACAAACCTTGTTGCATTGGGCACCACCAGCGCGAAAGCTGGTCCTATTTATAAATAAAATGTTAATACATTCTTGTGACAATTATAGTCCAATTTCCAAATATATTGCAAATCAAATATATGAATTCACCTTATGTGACACACCAGAGCTATTGAACCCACAACACATAACAAGGTATGTGTGAACTCGAGTGAAGAGACGAAAAAAGTAAGCATAGGAATAAAACACAGTGTTGCGCACCTGTTCCTAAGAATAACATACAAGACACGATTGTCAGCAAACTAGGGGGAAACATGGCGGCAGCTAGTTGAGCCGCTGTAGCGCTCCGATCCAGGGCTCCCGTAATGCTTTCTCCTTTCTTTAACTGATGCCAGAAGATTTTGATTTTTAAGCTAATATGCTGAAGTTGAGGTAGATTACATCGGGGAATTTGAAAAAAAAGAGTAATCCCTACTTTGGCGTGTCGGCGTGTTAGCGTGTTAGCGTGTCAGCGTATCGGGTGTCGGTGTCCCAGGTCCGTCCCGTAAGATAGATTTCCTCGCCGCTTATGTGTTTCAATGCGGCAGCTCTCCTTGTGCCTGGTCTGTTGTGGTTGGGATTGGCCACCCTGGAGCTTCCAGAGGGCGTAGGTTGCGGAGCCTCCTCCGGGGCACTAGGGACAGCGGCAGTACTGGTGCTTCCGAGTCCTCCGAGGGTGGAGGCATTC
This sequence comes from Lissotriton vulgaris, assembly GCF_964263255.1. Taxonomy (NCBI): domain Eukaryota; kingdom Metazoa; phylum Chordata; class Amphibia; order Caudata; family Salamandridae; genus Lissotriton; species Lissotriton vulgaris. The sequence goes on along the minus strand of NC_141691.1, from coordinate 1,016,183,254 downwards.
CAAGCAAGACGGAGGTTAAAACCATGAGCGCTCGGCAGTTGGAGGAGCAAAGCCAAATCCAGTTGAGCGGTAAGCTGTCGTTAGATGCCACAGACGGCTCCCCGCTAGAGCAGGAGAAGGTAGTGGTGTTAGAACCTGGCGCTGTGAAGAAAAGAGGAAAACGTGAGACCAAGGCACAAAACAACAGGAGAGAGGTGAGAGGAGAGGTGGGCCCCTCACGGGAGACAAACAGAGGCACAAGGGCTCAGACTCAAAGTCAAAGTCGTAGTTTCACCAGCGACAATAAGAAAGATAATATCTCTACATTTTTGTGTGGGGAAGTGAAAGCTAAACGTGCAAAAGGGCATAGATCAGCAAAAGCGGTTAAACCTACTGCCGCTGTTGGTACAAAAGTAACGCCCTCTTTAAGATCTTATTTTAAAGTTGTGCCACAAGTCTTAGACTTAGCGAAAGAGAGAGCCTCGTTTAGAGCTCCCTCTGGGCAAATCTCACTCCCTTCTTCCCTCCTTTCCTCCACCATTGATCTGGGGGGGCCCTCATTAGGGTTCGACAATTGTGATATCAGTTGTGGGTCCTGGGCGTTGAGTCTTAGAGGTTGCAACGATAGAGATGGGAGATATGGGCATATATCGGAAGAGCCTGCATTGGAATTACACCAGGCAACGGAGGCATTGGAGCAGGGTGTGGTTCAGCAGGAGGGCATGTCCTTAATGACAAGAAGCTCTCAGGTTGAGGGTGGAGGTGGAGGTGGATCGGCAGCAGTCTCCGTGGAAACCATGTTTTCATCTCTGTCGCTGGACATAAAAAAGGGATTCGAAGTGTCAACTGCTAGCCAGACAGAAATTAGAAATTTCTGTGAATCCTTGGAGAGTAAAATAGATGGACTCAATGCTAGGACGGTAGCGCTAGAAGATACTGCGGTGGGCCTCTCTCTTCATCTTGACAAGGCCAAAGCTGATATTATTAATCTCAAAAAAGAGGATCTCGTCCTCTGCGAAATGAAGGAGGTTTTGGACAACAATGCTCGACGCAATAACCTCCGAATTCTTAATATTCCTCAGGGGAGCGAGGGTACCGATATTAAGCAATATGTCATCATGCTTTTAAGGGACTCTTTAGGGCGTGAACAGTCGGTAGAAGATCTAGGTACTTACATACAAAAAATTCATAGAGACCCCTTTAGGAAGAACCCTCAAAGATCCAAGCCTTGAAAGATTCTAGTTAATTTCCACATCTATTCTCTTAAAGAGAAAATCCTTAACCAAGCCCTAAAACAAAAATCCTTGAGTGGCAATGGGTTCACTTTTCAGAAAAGCTCAGATCTATCCAGGGTGACCCTGGATAAACAATGGGAGTTGGGGAGGAGGTTAGAGGCCTTTAGGAAGTTAGGGGTGGTAGCACAACTCAAGTTCCCAGCTGCATTAAGGATAATCTATAATAATAAAATGTATAACATTAGATCTGTACAGGCTGCAGATGAATTGCTGTTGGTCTTGGGCAAGGAGGAAGGTCCATCAGGTTAGTTTCGAGCTAGTCCTGGTTTTTCAGTAGACCTTCCTTTCTCTGATTATTGAATTCAGCATTGGGAAAAATTTAGTTTTTGTAGGGTAGTTTTAAGGTACATTTCTCATATAATGAGTATTAGGATGACATCCTAAAAAGCAAAAAAAAAAATATATATATATATATATACTCTATATATAGAGTCCCAATTATTCTTATGTCGGCAAGGCATTAATTCCTTGGCATCTTATTTGCTTTTTCTTTTCTGTTTTGTAAGGAGTCATGTGTTGCGGGAGTCCGGTGGGGCGCTATTTTCTGAACTTGGTCCGGATAGATAGGGCAAAGGTTTCCCAGGGAGGGGACTGGGCAGTTCAAGGCACAGGGAAGGTGGGTGGGTGCTGCAAGGTAAAAAATCTAAAAATTTCCTCATTTTCTTCTCTGTAGTGTTCTTGTTCTTTTCTTTTTTTTATAGAGTGATCTCAGGTGTAAATATGGTGGTTTTGGATAGGTCTAGAGGGTTTTTGTTGGAAAATTGGACATATGAAAGGGGGAGGCAACTTTACCTATAAATAGCTTACAGATTCTCTCCTGGAATATTAATGGCCTTCGCACCAGACCCAGAAGGGACAAGATCATGCAATATCTTTGTGATTCTGGTGCGCAGGTCATTGTTCTCCAGTAGAAGCATTTGTCAGAACCGGAGATGCTTTCCCTGGCCAAAGAAAATAGATGGATTGATCTATGTATTTCTACAACTCAGACTATGAACATTAGGGGGGTCACAATACTTTTTAAGAAATCAGCAAAGGATCATCTTCTATCTAAGTTAGTAGACCCAGGTGGCAGATGGGTCATCGTAACAGTAAATATTTCGGGTGCACAAATTACAATTGTCGGATATTATGGTCCGAACCATGATGACCCCTCAGTTCTTACATCCATCTTTCGTCACCTATTACTGTATTCAGAACCTATTGTCTTGGCCGGAGATTTCAACACAGTTTTAGACGCCCTCCTTGATAAATCACCAAATAGTCGGGCCTCAATTCCTTCTAAAACCAGGGCCTTCTTATTGGATACTATGAAACAGTATGGGTATCTAGATTTATGGAGACTAAGGTCTGGGCAACAACAAGGCATGTCAATTCATAACTATAAACATCATCATCAAACAAGGATTGATTTCATTTTGATCAGTCAGACTCTGAAGAGCGCAGTAAAAACTATTTCCTACCTTCCCTCACATCTATCTGACCATTCAGCTGTATGGATGGAAATGGAAGGCATTGTCCAAGCTTCCCCCAGAATTTGGTCGTTTGATCGCTCGCTTCTCTTGGAAGATGAGGAGATTTCCTCTTTGGTGAATGAAACTGAGTGGTTCATGAAGGTGAACATTGGTTCAGCCTCATTAGGTTGTGTTTGGGACTCCTATAAGGCCTTTTTAAGGGGCCAAATAACCAGTAGGGTTACCTATAGGAGGAAACTATATAGAGAGGAGGTATCCACCAGTGAGGCTGAAATTGTTAAAGTACAAAGGGAAATAGATTTACATTCAGTTGCCTTGGTTGCCACCTTACAGGAGTTACAGAATAAGTTAATGCGAGTAAAGAGGCAGTTGGATTCAGTGTTGATTACACGTGTTTTACAAAGGTGGGAAGCAAGTAAAATCGCTCATTTTGAGTATTGGGAGGGAGCAGGTAGACTTTTATCTTGGAAATCCAAGAATGATCAGGTACGAAATAATATTGGTTCAATCATCCAGGATAATTTGGTATATACATCTGATGAAGATATTCGGAGGATTTTTATGCTGTTTTTTCAGAACATCTATAAGGAGTATAAATGTATTGAGTCGAATAGTATTGAAGATTGGTTGAACGAGATACCATTGCCTTCGCTGACCTTGGAACAATGTGCCTGTATGGATCGGGTGATCTCGCAGGACTAGGTCAAGGCGGTCATTTGTGAGTAGCTAGGGGAAGGCGGCAGGCCTTCCCGCTAAAATCTATAAGGTTTGGGAGCAGGCAATTGTTCCTTTCTTAACTACCTTAATCAACCAGATCCTCCAGGAAGGGGTGTTACCCCCAGCCTCATGGGATAATGCATCCATAACCCTGATTTTAAAACCTGGTAAACCTGCATCAAATTGTGGGTCTTACAGACCGATTTCTATCCTTAACGTTGATTATAAAATCTTTACCTCTATTATGACCAATCGATTGAGGCTAGTAGCAGGTGACATCTTGCACCAAGACCAGAGGGGCTTCGTTAAGGGTCGACAACTTTTGAACTGACCTATGACCTGATCGGGGCTATTGATATTGCATCCACTGATTCCCTTCCTTTGGCTGTTCTCACGCTCGACGCTACCAAGGCCTTCGCTAGGGTGCATTGGTCATACCTGTTGGGGGTCTTAGGTAAGTTTAATACCGTAGATAAGTTTTGTGGAGCAGTGAGACTGTTATACCAGAATCCCTCGGCATGCCTTTTGGTGAATGGAGCTTTGTCGGACCCTTTTAACATCACAAGGGGAACACGTCAGGGCTGCCAACTCTTCCCTCTCCTGTTTGACCTATATATTGAACCCTTTGCCCAACGGCTGAGGGATGACCTTAACATCAAGCCTTTTAGGTACAGGGAATGGGAGAAGAAGGTGGCCCTGTACGTGGACAACATCCTGATCTTTTCTTCGGAATTGTGTACAGCCCTCCCATCGGGTATTAAACTGGCTCAGGAGTTTGGTGTAATCTCCGGATATGAGATTAATGCCTCTAAAACAGAGATCATGGTCTGGAACACCGAGGAGTCAGTGGTAGGGGTGCAGCCTAGTTTAAAAATGAGGTATTTTAGTATGAATATCATCAAGGATGTCAGTAAAATAGCTGAAACTAACATTTCCGTAGTAGCGAAAGACTGTCGAAAACGTATGAGATCATGGTCTTTATTACCTTTGTCCATTTTGGGAAGTGCGAATCTAATATAAATGTCTATTTTACCCAGAATCACGTTTCATTTTAATACTATCCCTCTTTATTTTGAACCTTCTTCTTTATCTAAGTTGCAGAGTGATATTAATTCATTTATTTGGGCTTTCCTATATACCTAGGATTGCCTGGAAAAAACGTAGGCGCCGAAGGGAAAAAGGAGGTCTAGCTGCTCTGGACCTTCAATTGTATGCATGGGCATTCCAACTTACCCACTCTCGCATGCTATTGAAGATGCCTACTAACATCAGGATTGGTTGTATGTTTAGGGCTATGCTTAGTGGGGCAAATCTATCTCAAATTGCGTAGCTCTGTATTGCTTTGGAATTTCTCTAGTAAGGCACCTCTGTGGGATTCACCTGGGGGCCCGGGTTGGCTTAAGGATGGTCTTTTTTTGCCCTTGAGAGAGGCAGGTGTGAAGGTCTGGGGTGACTTGTTTGTAAAGGGTGTTCTTGTTTCATGAGAATCCCTCAGAGATAGGGTCGGTTTAAACCTTTCTAGGTTTAAATACCTACAGATAGCTAGCTGGGCTCAATCACAGTCTACCACTAAGTGTAGATTCCCAGTAGTGGGAGGTAACCATCTTGAGTTCCAGCTTCTTAATAAAATCCCAGCTAAAAAGGAAATCTCTTTTTGGTACCATGCAATTCAAGAGGAGATTGAGGACGAATTTCAACTGGCTGATAAGCTTTGGGGAAGTTCCTTCTTGGATCAGGATGTGGGAAGCCTTTGGCTTAATTCCTTTAAGATACTGTGGGAAATTGTTAAACCAGCATGGCTCCAAAGCAATCACCTCTTCACCCTGCATAGGGCCTATTACTCACCACAGAGGCTCTCAAAATTCTCAAAGGACTTACCAGTATCATGTATGAGGTGTGGGGCAATAGCTGCCTCAGACTTATATATGTTTTTTGAGTGTCCATCTCTGTCTCCCTTTTGGGACTCTATAAGTAGTCTATTGTCAACTTCGCTAGGCTGCCCCATTACAATTAATCCCGCTCTGCAATATTTGGAGTGATGGACGGTGTTATGGGTCCTGCTAAACATTTTCTTTTTTATACCATCCTCCTGGCCAGGTCTTGATTGGCGGGCTTCAGTATTGCAGGTTTCTAGGCTAGACCTAATGCGATCGGGCCACCAAAAAGAAAGAGCCTTTTGGTACCTTTAGAAGTGGGGTCAACAGTGAGATAACTGATGTTTTTTTTTTCCCCCTGTCCAATGATTATGCTGCCCTTGCTCTTTTTCTTTTCCAGGCATATCCCGATGTATCAGGTTGCGCCCTGATTGCTGGGATACATACCCTGTAAGGTGGCCCCCCTATTGTCTCTGTACAAAGGTTTTGGAGGTTTAGACATCACTGATAGGCGAAGGCTACCTTACCAAAAGTCTAGTTATCCAGTGTACTGAAGCAGTGTGTCGCTCTCTCTAAGTAAGATCTGACGGAACGACCAGGGTGGAGAATGAGGACAAAAAAACAAAAAAAAGACACGATTGTCCGGAAAGTAACATAACCAATATCCTCAGACACTGCAAGAAATACCAATGACTAAGTAGTTATATAACAAATATGTTAATATATCTGCAAATATCATCCCCGCCAATATAACAGACAATCAAGGATTGTGGTCATGCAATTAATATTAAAATCAGAAAATCAAAGCCTCTAATCATCATGTGTTTATGAATTCTGAATCTAAAAACACTCACCAAAGTTAGGATGTACTCAGACACTATGTCCATAGATTGTGTATAAATCACATATCTAGAGTAAAGAAATATTCACAAGTTATCACTTGAAAATAAAATAGAATTACATTGAAAGTAAAATGCTCTACATACTCACCATATTAACAAAGTTAAACTTGTGCTTAGAATTTCCGTAACTAGACAAGGATTCAAAAAATGACACTCAGAAAGAAACGGAAAGGTCAAGGGAACTTACAGACAAGAGAATGCTTTGTGTTCACCCACACCAAATCCACGCATGGCATTGTGGATGGGCACCATGTTAATGGGGTCCTGACGGGCAGCTGATCAGGGGGAGGTCTGCCCCGGGATAGTTTGGGGATGGAGCAGTCCAGCAACTGCTCTGGGGTTGGCCTTTATTTGATCTACATCGTAGCCCACGGGCATAAACAGCCATTCTATGCTACCAGACACCATTTTATAGTGGCAAACACTGTGGCTGGTAGCAGGATTAGAAACATTTTTCCTACCCACTCACTGCTTCATTTATGGTTTTTAACGAGGCGGTTAGAGTTTTGCATTTTTTATGCTTGGTTAGCTTTCTATTGAAACAGGTGTACAGGGGAAGAAGAAAGGATTAGATAGTTGTCTCTTGAAGCAGGTGCATGGGTTGGTTGGCTGAGAGGCTGGCATGTGTTAGGCAAGTTTATCGTTGTTGCCAGTGGTAATCCAGACTGATATGGAATGGGTAGACAAACTCACTCCTGGAAGAGGCAGGAAAGTTATGGTTAATTAGGAGGTAAAGTTAGTTAGAGGTTAATAGTTACAGTAACACTGTATAACAGGATAAAAGGTTTCAATTGCTGAAGATAAGCACAGGAGGAGGTAGAGACTTGCAGGGTATGGTTTAGTGGAAGGGAGGGACACTTAGGGTTGGGGTGGTTTAACATAGGTTTATTTTTGTATGGCAAAGGCCCAGGGTTTTGAAATGTGAGGTGCACCTGTTTCAATAAAGTGGCTTTTTCCACACAAATATGTGCCAAGAGCAGAGTATCGTGAGGCGCGCCATTAGGACCCGGCACCTCCGGGCCCCGCCCAGCAGTCATTTTGTTTGGGCGGCCGGGCAGCCAATCGGCGACCGGCCGCCCCTTGTGCATCCGGGTCACGGGTGATGACGCACATCCGGAGTGGTGGGGGGCGGAGACCTTTGGCCTATTTAGGGTCAACTCCCAGTGACCAGGGTCTCTGTTCCCCCTACCACTCCAGGACTGCATAGTGACCCGTTCCTGCCGTCTCCGCAAGCCGGACCAGCCTTCTTTACTAACTCCCGCGTCTCCCGTTGGATTGTCGAGGGAGTGCGGCGTGCAGCTGGAGTTGGTGGTGGTTCCCAGAGAGCGCGAAGAAGCGAGTGCTGAACACGTAGCCAGGTAAGGAGCCGGGTTCCTCGGGGGACCTCGTGGGCAGCCGTGGACCTCGGGAGTAGGAGTGTCGGGTACATAGGTCTTGTGTTCCTGCCTTGCGGGTTGCGGCTGCACGCTGGGCTTCCTTGGTGTACGGGCTCCTGCCGGGTGGCGTGGGAAGCGCGCAGGGAGGGACGGGGAGGGGGGAACGGGGATTTTGTGGTGCGCAGCAAGGTGTTCATAGCGCTGCTTGAGGGTGTGCGGCCAGCGAGCACTCATAGGCGTAGTCCAGGGCCAGACGCCAGCAACAGGAAGCGTGTTCAAGAGGCAGCGGGGGCTTATAGGTGATAGGCAGTATGGCGCCCAAGAAGACAGGCCATTAGAGGAAGGACACTTATCCCGAGTTGGCCCAAATCATGAAATTGCTCATAGCAAAGTTGGGCAAGGACGCTTCAGAGAGCGACGAGGAGAGCGAGGGGGAGCAGCCTGAAGTAGTGGAGAGGCCACACAGAGAAGGTGTGCCTCCAAGGGCAGCCTTTCCCCCTTAAAGAAAAAGAGAAAGCCAAGAAAGAAGGTGGGGGAAAGGAGCAAAAAGCGTAGGCCTACCCCGGGGGCAGGGGGGGAGGAGGTGGGATCAGTAGGTCCCGTCCCCCCTCCTCCCATCGAGCCCGAGGTAATTGTAGTTCCCACGCCCAGTCCAGCACCAGACAAACCAGCGCCACAGGTTATTGATCTCCCTGCAGGTTCTGGGGTGCCGGCAGACCCAGTGGGGTCTTTATTAACCGAAATCAGAGAGGCATTGAAAGCACTAGCCCCGGGGGCGGTAACCAATGTTCCGGCCCCGCTCCAGCCGGTGGCCACAGTGGCGGTCGTGCAAGATCCATTGGATGGCCTGTTGGCATCAGTGTCCACATTAGTGGGACAACTATCAGCCCCAGGTAGAGGGGGGGAGCGACCGAGCGCAGGGGCGGCAGCGCCTTGGGTTCCACAGCAAGCGACAGATCAGGGGGCATTGCAGGACATCCAGAGGCAGATTGCGCAGGTCGTAGAAGCGCATAGAGTCAACCCCAATGGGGCGAATGGAGCCCAACCCCCCCTTGCCGCGGCGGGACCCTCAGGACGTAAGCCAGGGGACACGTTGGCCAAGAGCAGCAAGGCTGTGGGACTATTGGGGGGATTCAGGGGAATGTATTGTCTCAGTCAGGGATGCTGACAACACATGTGAGTCAGGAGGTGCGCGAAAAGATCTGGAAAGGCGCATACGTTGATATTTTTTCCCTGATCAGGCCCAAGAGGAGCGATGTTGATTACAAGGAGAGAGAGGGCAAGGAGGGATCCTTCAAGGATAGAAGGCCAAGGGTAGAGGAGACTTTGACGAATTGGCTCTTTGGTTTCCATGTTTTTGTCACGGTCCTTTTAGAGAAGAGACCCGAGTTGGCTACTCCGTTAGTGTTTTACACCAACAAGATTGTGAAGGCGCATGCCACTCATGGGGGCTAGGTGTGGTTAAACTATGATAGGGAGTTTCGGTGGGCTAAGGAAGAAAACCCAGGGATTGGCTGGGACCAGGTAGAGGTGAACTCTTGGTTGGAGAGTGTAAGCAGTAGAGAGCATCCCGCTAGGCAGCCCTTTTCGGACGTCCCAGGGGGGTTTGGGGGAGAAGAGGGGGGGCTTGCTGGGCTTTCAATGGCAAGGGGTGCACTTGGCCCCCTGGGCAATGCAAGTTTAAACACGCATGTGCCTATTGTGGGCACCCCTCACATCCCGAGTTCAAATGCAACAAAAAAGCTAAAGAGCGTGGGGGGGGGGGGGGCAGCTCCAAGGGACAGCAAACCCCTGCAGGCCTAGCCTGCCTACCCCGGTGGATATTGGTAGATTGATTTATTGGCTGGACTTGTACCCGGATAAGGTAGCAGCCAAGGTCTTGTTTGACGGTTTTTCTGTAGGTTTTCGCATCCCAGCAGTGCATGTCCCCCCCATTAGCCAATGCAACAATCAGTTGTCTGCCAGAACTCATTCATCAGTGGTGGTCGCTAAGGTAGAAAAGGAGGGGGCCTTAGGTCGAGTAGCTGGGCCGTTCGAGGCCCCGCCTTGGGGAAATTTCGTTTGCTCCCCACTGGGGGTGGTGCCCAAAAAGGAGCCGGGTCAATTCAGAATGATTCATAACCTCTCCTCCCCTAAAGGTTCATCTGTAAATGACTCCATTGATCCTGCGCTTTGTACTGTGATGTACTCGTCTTCTTTCGATGCTGCTGTCCAGAAAGTTAGGGACTTGGGGCACGGTGCCCTGTTAGCGAAAACAGACATAGAATCGGCATTTCGCCTGTTGCCCGTCCACCCTGAGGACTATCATTTATTAGGATTCTAGGTTCACCAGCATTTCTACTATGACAAATGTATGCCTATGGGGTGCGCTGTTTCTTATAAATACTTTGAGACTTTTAGTTCCATGTTACAGTGGGTCTTTTCCTACAGGTCCAGGTGCACAGATGTCATACATTACTTAGATGATTTCATGGTGATGGGCCCTGCCGCATCTGAGGTTTGCGCCCATGCGCTGAGTGAGCTAGTAGCAATGTTCCAGGAATTTGGGGTTCCTCTGGCACCCAACAAGACGGTTGGCCCAGACACGTGTATGTCCTTTTTTGGGTATTGAAATCGACACGGTTGCAGGCGAGTGCAGGTTGCCAATGGACAAGGTGGCAGCTTTTTCTCAGACTATTGAGGCTGCCTTGGCAGGTCCAAAAGTTACTTTGCATCAGTTACAGAACTTGGTGGGACAGCTGAATTTTGCGCTGCGTATCATCCCTATGGGGCGCCCTTTCTCCAGGTCGATTGCCAGGGCTATGGTGGGCCTCACCCAGAAGCACCACCGGGTTCGGTTAAGGGCGGGAGTGAAAGAGGATCTTAAGGTGTGGCGCAGTTTCCTGAAGGATTTTAATGGATGGGTGGTGTGGCCTGCCCCTCCGGTGTCCAGCACGGAGTTGGGCCTCTTCACTAATTCAGCAGGCAGCATTGGCTTTGGTGCTATCTTGGGCTCGGCCTGGTGCGGGCGGTATGGCCGGCAGCGTGGCACGAGGCCGGGTTGACTAAGAACATAGCCTTTTTAGAACTCTTCCCCATTTGGGTGGCGGTCACTATCTGGGCAGAACGCTTCAGGGACAGGGCAGTAACTTTCTGGTCCGACAACATGGCTGTGGTTCAGGTCATCAATAGGCAGGGGGTCACGTGCCCGCATGTACTAAGGTTACTGAAATTATTGGTGCTGGCTTGCTTGAGACTGAATTTAACTTTCAAGGCTGCGTATATACCAGGTATTGATAACCACCCTGCTGATGCTTTGTCTCGTTCCAAGTTGCAGGAATTCCAGGAGTTTCACCCGCAGGCGGAAGATCGCATGACTATGTTCCCTACATCACTGTGGACAATTGTAGCCCCGCTCTAGCGGGGCTGGCAGGTGCCTCCCTGAGCGACCGCACGAAGCGTGCATATCAACAGCATTTCAATGTTTACAGGTCTTTCTTGCAGCAGGCAGGGATGTCTAAGATTTTTTCCCCAGAGTCAATCTACGGTTTACTTCAGGTATTAAGGGACCAGGGCAGAGCCGTGGCGTATGCCAGGGCGAACCTGTCGGCAATCGGTTTCTTTGCCAAAATAGCGGGGAGCGGGACCCGGGGGCCTCCTTCCTGGTTAGGAAGGCCTTGGCAGGATGGGCTAAACTGGAAGGGCCCAGGCGGGATTGTCGCAAGCCACTGGATCTCCCGACATTAATTGATGTTCTGGGGGTCTTACCGTCAATATGCGAGTCACTGTTTGAGGGAGTCTTGATGGGGGCTGCCTTCTGCTTAGCCTTCTATGGGGCATTCCGCCTAGGGGAGATAGTCTGGGCCTCCCGATCTGACCAAGGGGGGGGCCTGCAATTCCGGGATACGGTCCTTTCTCAAGGGGGGCTGGTGGTACTGTTAAGACGCTCCAAAACTGACCAGTTGGGTAAGGGGGCCACCATTCACTTGCGGCCCGCTCCGGGCGTGGCGGCCTGCCCCGTAACCCGGATGCAGGCGTACCTGGCCTTACGTCCTGTTGGGGGGGGCCGGCCCTGTTCATACACGAGAATGGACATTTCCTGTCTCAATATCAATTTAAAGCAGTGTTCAAGTTGGCCCTGGGCAAATTGGGTATGGGTACAGCTGGTTTCTCCTCATTCAGGATTGGCGCTGCCACCCTGGCGGGCGGGCTGGCCTCTCCCCGACGCAGTAAGGGGTGTGGGACGCTGGGCGTCAGGGTGCTACAAAAGATATGTCAGGCCGGAATTGTTATGACCAAATGTGGCATTCTCGTATCGGACGGTGTTAAACTGTGTCATTTCTCTCTTTCTGACTAGCATGCCCGCATCGGTGGTGTGGGTACTTGGGCACTCGTTTGTACGTCGCACGACGGTGCGCTTGCAGCAACGACAGGTGGTGAAACCGGCGGCCTTGAGCGAGACCGAATTCCTTTGGCGTGGCATCGGGGGGATGCGAATCCGACACTTGAGGCGGCTCGTCGAGGAGCTCAGGGCGCAGGAAATTCACAGGCCCCCTGACTGGATTATCTTGCATCTAGGAGGCAACAACATGGTCGACAGAGGACGCTTGGCAGTCAAGGAGGCTTTATTTGCAGTGTTTGCCTGGCTGGGGCACACTTTTCCAGCAGCAAAGAATGTTTGGTCAGGCATGCTCTCACGCAGGACACGGGGCCCGGGAGTCCGTGTGAGATCTTTGAATGTCTCAGTAAGAAGATTGAACGGTGAACTTGCAAGGTTGTGCTCAGTGAAGGGCCGCTTGCGCTACATACAACACCGGATGATTTCTGGAGAAGCAATGAACCACCAGGAAGGGGTACACCTGTCCGACTTAGGGACAGACAAATATGTTGTTGGTGGTCTGTGCTGCTCCCCCTATTCCTCAAAGTATCTTATGCATGAGCGATTGAAAAAAGACTTGCATGACCACCAGTTAAACAAAAGGATGGGTCTCCGCCATCTTAAATGGGTCATAGTGTGATATATAGAAAAAACAAAATGGGAAACAATACACTTTCTGACACCATCCGAATGCGAGTATAAAGAGTGGCCCACTTACACAAGATTATCTAAAAAGTAAACACCAAAACCTGGTGGCCTATGTCTAAATATTCACCTTAAATAGACAGAATCATGTGTATATTATGGATGGCTATGTCTTGTATTCAAGCATAAAATCGAAAAAAGACTTTACATGTCCACTGGGTCTTAAAGCAGCATGCCACCCATGAAGAAGTAAGTGTGGGCTACTCTGTTTTTCTGTGCGATCCGGAACAGGAACTAAGTGAATATTATTCTAACCTTTGCAGTATTTTACTCATATTTATTTGACAACATGGGGTCTCTGGACCCAACCTTTTCTCCCAAACTGCTTTCTGCAGGTGATGGAGACTCCTCTTAGTTTGCTTCCATTGGGGATTGCCCACCTCCCCTCCTCCTAGGAGTTGTTTAGGGTTCCCTAGTAGGGTGAATCCCTGTGTGTGAATGTTATCGCGCAGGACTACCATGATACAATGCTACTTTCACAAAGCATGGTATGCTTTTTCATGATATCAATATACGATTAGGGCCCAAATGGGACTTTTGGAGGGGAAAGGGCAAGTGGCTAGCCACTGCAGTGCCCCTGCAATGCCAAGAGTCGTTGACACCGCCCGCCCACCAGATTACATGGTTTTTGTAATCTGGCAGGTGGGCGGCATAGCAGTCCCGTGGCGGTGCTGTTTAAAAGGCTCATTGTGAGCTTGAAACAGCACCGCCACGGGACCACTAGTGCACGTTCCTGCACAGGAAGAAATGCACCATGTGGACCAGGCAGGGAATACTCATTTGTGTTGTATTGGTTTGACTAGGGAGAGCATATCTCCCATCCTATATATTGAAGGTCTCTCTTCCCTCTCAGAGAGCAAGACCGTTTTTGGACTCCACCTCGAATTCTTGGTAAAACAATCATGCCAGGCAGAGAATTCCAGTGGGCAGACCCAGGAGATGGAGACATTGGATACTGGATATTGCTAAAAAGGAGGTCTGGAAATTGCTGCATTTAGATTGGAATATCAAAGGTTCCTGGTCAGGGGTAGTGTTCCAAAATGTAAGCCATGCAGCCAGGAGAAATTCTGTTTAATGCTTTAAATACATGTAAGAATAGTTTATAGACTAACCTGTTTTTTCCAGCTATTTGGCTTTTTGCCAGAAGAGTGTGATGGCTATTTTTTAAGGAAGGCTGAATATGGCTGATATGGTGAAATTAAGACCCTTGTTCAATATGGCAAATGAGTATTGATGAAGGTCCAGGAGCAGACTGCTGCTGCAGTCTAGTTTGCAGCATGCCAGACTGTTGTATATCACTACATTGATGCTGAGAATATCGAGCTGCAAAACTGCTTCTACATCTAAGGGCAAGTATATGTTACCTGTTCTTAACTCCATATCTACCTACCTGGACATACCATGCGATGTAGTGGTTATATCAATACAATAGTTACAATATTTTGATCATGCAATATATCACTTGTGATTTAATTACCCTTTTCTTTACCAGACAGTTAATTAATGTATTGGCATTGTGGCAAAAGTGAGCTCAGCATATATTTCATATTCTAAATACATGCACATAAACTGGAACGGCATGGGAAACAAAAAAAACTATGGGTGTAGGTCCAGATCTCTGTACTGGGGTGAATGTTTGACATTGTGCAGCTTTCTGTCCTTCAATTGTTCTTTTTGCATTTGTCACCCCGAGTGGAATGGATATGCCCAGACATGGGTCCTGTGCTCTCCATGCCACTGGAGTCAAGCTAGCCTGGCTGATGAGGGGTGATGCCCCGAAACCAGTCCCAGGATGCTTGTTTCCAGTCCAGGGAGGACCTGGCCTGGCAGTTCGGTCTAGACTGTTCCCATGGGGGACAGGGTCAAGACTGATTTGTATATGGCTGGGTCTGAACTGGAAAGGTGTGGGGAGAAAAAAAAACGATGGATTTAGCCCCAAATCTCTGTATTGGAGTGAATGTTGACATTGTGCAGCATCCGGTATATAAATTGTTCTTTTTTATATTAGGCTAATTCCAGTACCGTTGTACAGCCTTATACAGGCTTACTGCATCCTGGAATTTTAAACCACTGCTTTTTTGTATTTTTATTGGGACTGTGTCGGGGGCAGGGAACTTTCTAATTACCTTCTGCTGCATACGGTCTCATTGCCCTTTGGGCCTGCCTCAGTCTGTGCTTTTTGTGCGAAGGGACCTTTACTTGTGCTAATCTGCTGACTGTGCTTCCCCACTTCCTGGTTGATTACTGTGCCGCACCACACCGCCATTTTTGGAGGTTGACGGACTAGTTGAGGTCTCTGTAATGCCTATATTAGGCTAATTGTTGCGCCAATGCGCAGCCAAATTCAGGCTTGCTGCATCGTGAAATATTAAACCATCACTTTATATACTTTTATTGGGACTGTGTTTGGGGGGAGGAAACATACTTTTTAATTACATTGTGCCACATACTGTCTCACTGTCCTTCAGTCCACCACAGCCTATGCTGTTTATGGGGAGAATTATTTACTTGTTCTAATTTGCTGACTGTGTAGTCCCTCTTCCTGGTTGAATACTGCATTGCACCGTGTCAACATTTTTTGAGGTTGGTGGACCTTAGGCTAGTGCCAGTGTGGACGCACAATGGACAAGCACCAATGGCAAGCATGTCTGTGCTGGTCCGGGTCTGAATATTGCCAGGCACCCTAGCCTGTCTGGTCAAAAAAGCCATCTCCGCGGACAGAGTAAGCTACTCAGCTGCAGCACCTTTAAAAATGGTGACACCTATGCTCAGCTAGGAAGTTTTGGGTCATCTTGTGGACATTTTTCCTATTTGAGTTTGGAAGGTCTGGTCACATGTAAAGCCGGTATGTTTACCTGTCTTTCCCCTCCTATCAAAGCCAATGCCCTTAAGATCCCATTCTTGCCTCTTTCTGCGGTTACAGCGGAGGGTCCCCCCATCTACCTGACTGCCTTGTCCTCAGTGGATACTTTAAGGACCAGCCCAGCCCCGAATCTCAGATGCATATACTGTAACATCAGGTTTTTGGCTAAACATGCAACTGGAATGTGGGATCATTTATCTTTACTCTCCCCATGTTTCTGTTGCTTATACTGAAACCTGGCTGAATGCCACAGCCCTCTTTTGTATCCCCCCTAGCTCTATCAGATAACTACCAATTAATTTGATTGGATAGAGAATCAAAACTAGGAGGTGGAGCAGCCAATTTAGGGGTGGGTGGAATTTGCGTAGTTTCCACCAGCACGTAAAAGTTCTACAAGCATGCGGAATTGCTTGTTCCACGTGTTTGCGATATTTTTTGCCTGTTCGCGAAAGCTGCTTACGTGCTCCGGAAGAAATATCTTGCAAACAAGCATTTTGAAAGCGCGAACAAGCAAAAAATTCCTTGAAGCCGTGGATCACGGAATTTTGGGCAATTCCGCGTTCTCCACGGAATGCGAAATTACCTAAATTCTGCAAATTCCGCAAGTGGAACAGAATTTACCACCCAGGCCTAGAGGCCATCACAGTTCGAGATCTGGGAAGGTTCACCTAATCGAATCATTTGTAGCAGACTGGGTGGAAATGTGTATGTTTAAAATCGATCTTACAGCTGGATTTCACTTATTTTAGTTGTCTCCTCACCGAGCGCATTGCCCCTTAAGTCCTGTAGTCTAACTACTACCTTCTTTTGGGAGACTTCAATTTTTCTGAGGAAGATGGTGTGAAGCCAGAGGTCGCCAAATCCTTACTGACATGAAATGCTGGGCCTTGGGCAGAGCGTATTCAGCCCCATGTATGAGGCTGGTCATACTCTTGACTTAATTTTCACCAATTCTACATGCCTGGAATTTCCACTCCGTCTAACCTGTACCAATCACTATTTAATCAAATTTCAGATCGCTATAGCTGACGGTATAGACCAGTCTGTCAAACGAATCACAAACGGTTATCGATCTTGGAACACTATCTTGCCAGCAATGTTCTCCAAGTCATTTGTCCTGTGGAAGTCATTCAGGGCTCAGACATCAACATTGAGCTTGATGACTAACACAGCACACGTTGAGCAGTATGGCACAGCTTAAACAAGCGAGACACTCTTCCCCCAGACCTCTTGTTCCATAGTACTTCATCAATCAATCAATCAGAACATTAGTAAAGCGATTTACTTACCCATAAGGGTCTCAAGGCGCTGGGGGGGGGGGGGATTCTGCTACTGCCTGAATAGCCAGGTCTTGAGGAGTCTTCTGAAGGTTAGCAGGTCCTGGGTCTACCGTAGGAGGATGGGGAGGGTGTTCCAGGTCTTGGCGGTGAGGTGGGAGAAGGATCTGCTGCTGGAGGTCGCTCTTCGGATGCGGGGGACTGTGACAAGGGCGAGGTCGGTGGAGCAGAGCTGGCAGGTGGGGGTGTAGAAGCTGAGTCATCTGTTGAGGTATGCTGGTCCGGTGTTGTGGAGTGACTTGTGTGCATGGGTGAAGGTCTTTCAGGTGGGGAGAGATGTGGTTGTGGCGAGGGATGTTGAGGATCAGGCCCGCAGAGGTGTTTTGGATACGTTGAAGTTGTTTCAGGAGTTTGGCCGAGGTTCCTGCATAGACGGTGTTTCTGTAGTCCAGCCTGCTGCTGGCGAGTGCCTGGGTGACCGTTTTTCTTGTTTCGGTGGGGATCCACCTGTAAATCTTGTGGAGCATGCAGAGGGTGTTGAAGCAGGAGGATGAGATGGCGTTGACCTGTTTTGTCATGGAGAGGGTAGAGTCAAGGATGTACCCTAGGTTGTGAGCGTGGTCGGTGGGGGTTGGAGCTGTTCCCAGTGTGGTCGGCCACCGGGAGTAATCCCAGGCCGAGGGGGAGGGGCCAAGGATGAGGACTTTGTAGTATTCTTGGTTTGGTATTTATGTTCCTGCACTTCTCTGCATCTAGCTGCTCAGCCAGTGTGAGTGTTCCAGGTTATAATGTGAGTGTGATTGACATGGATGGAATGCTTGGGTGACTGGTATGAGGGTTGGCAGTTGAGAATGGGCTGAGTAGCTAAGAGGCTGCTCCTGGTGGGGCTGCTTGTTCCAGAGTTATACTTTCTGTTATGGCTGAATAAACCTTCTATATAACTCAACTACATCTACCTCGGCTACTTCATTATATGTATGTATGGTCTTAGATACTACATATTTTATGGCGACAATCTGGAGGAGACTTTCCTGCGCATAACATGCCATTTATCAAGAGTTGGGAGTATCCTGTAATGAAAGTGGAACAAGCATCTTACAGCAAAAGAAGAAGGAATCTCTACAAGCACGAAAAGTAGCCCCACCAGTGCCGAACACACCTGGCAGCCCTAGTCTAGTCGTGCTGTCATGTCATCTCAGCGTTTTCGCTGAGATGACATGTTGCATGGTGCAACAAGTCACTACTAACGGAGAATGTGCCTTTGAAACCAAGGTAATTGGTGACTGTCTGCGTTTTGGAACAAGTGCGTTGTTAATGACTCTCTGTAACTCAGGATGTTGGATTTGTAAACATCGTGCTCATGCGCACTAGCGCTGAACATGGTTGAGATTTTCTTGTACTACTGCCTGCTTAATTTCTCAACGGACGCTGTGACAGATGTTTAAAAAAAATGTTTTTGGAAGCAGTGTTAGCAACAACTCTTTTACGTGTACCAGCAGAAAGCGATTTGGATTTGGATTCATTTTCTTCCCTTCCACATGAGGAAGCCATCTGAGTGAGCAATTTTACGTTTTTTTTGTTTTTCGTACAGGAAAGCCAGTAAAAACTGTCACGCCACGTTTAAAAACTTTAAAGAATGCGCGCGCTCCTCACCTCTTCGCCTCCAGCCTCTGTGGAACCACTTATGACGTTTTCTGCTTCGCAATCATCACGGCTGCTGTCGGACGCCTCACAGCAGGGGCGTGCCAGCAGCCACCCGGCACAGCGTTAGGTACGTGCCTCCATCCTATGTTGACGCCGCTGGAGCGCATTGAACCGAAGGTGCTTTGAAGTATTGTTTTGCTCTGTGCCAATGTCCACCACATTTGGTTCTTTGTGCCATCATGCCTCGGATGTCTTGTGCCACTGCGTACTCCTTTTCACTTGCACTTTGTCGACCTTTCTCATCCGAGGTGTTGACCTTTCAGGGATCCTGCCAGCAAGGTACTGTTTCGCTAGCAAGGTACTGTTTTGCAAGCAAGGTACTGTTTCTTAATTTTCTAGCTTTAGTCACGAGTGCTTGAAGCTACTTTCACCCGCAAGCTGCTCCGTTCAACGTGGAACATTTTGTTTTTGTTTAAGTTCGTCCACATTTCTACGTGAAATCTTTCACCAGAGATTTTCTTTGCCTATCTTCGTGCCACGTTTCATCTTCATCTTCTATGGGCATTATACCTGCATCAAAGTACTTTGTTCTGCTGCCAAGTTTTCTGTTTTTGTTGGCATGGTTTCCACTGCAGGGTATCTTCTTGCAACTTACGCCTTGCCTGTCCATCATTGGGGTGACAGTCATAAATATTGACTGGTTATTCATCAAGCATGTTTTTCACAATGGTTATGGTTTCATTCATTTATGAAATGTGTGTGTTCTTTGACATGTCATTTTAACTCTCATGTCACATTCCTTATGTGGGTTCTCTCACCCTCATGTCTGCAGTACAGTATTGGTTAACCCTCGTGTTTGGGTTATAGGGTGATGATCCCTTCTCATGGTCTTTGGTTAACCCATATGTCTGGGTAATAGGGTGGTAATCCCTGCCATTGGTTTTTTCACCATTTATTTTGTTGTTAACCCTCATGTTTGGGTTATAGGGTGTTAATCCCTTCTCTACCTGTGTTGGACACTTTGTTGTACGTCAATTGCATGCATGTGCAATATTTTCTTTTGTGTCCAGTGTGTAAGCCGCCCTGCGCCTCACTTTTCATTGTCCTGTGTAAGTCGCCCTGTGCTTCACGTTCTCATGTGTGTGTAGTCATCGTAAGGCTCAATGTGTCTTGTGTGTTTAAGCCGCTCTGCGCATCACCTTGTACTCCTACTCTGTCTTGTGTGTGTAAGTCACCTTGTGCTTCACCTTGACTTTAAGTGTGTGTTGGCCACATTGTGCTGCACCATCTCGTGCTGCATGTGTTCTTGGGTTCTGTCCCTTGTTACACCTTCTATTATTTGGTTATGGGTTAACCCCATATTTTCTCAGTTCCTCTCATGAGGAGTGGAATTCCTTTTGTTTGCCACATTGTGCTGCACCTTCTTGTGCTGCGTGTGTTCTTAGGTCTGTCCTTTGTTACACCTTCATTTATGGGTTAGCCCCATATTTTCAGAGTTCCTCATATGAGGAGTGGAATTCTTTTGGTTTGCCAGATTGTGCTGCACCTTCCCGTGCTGAGTTGTGTTCTTGGGTTTGTCCCTCGTTACACCTTCGTTTATCGGTTAGACCCATGTCTTCTCAGTTCCTCACTTGAGGAATGGCCTTTGGTTGCCATAGTCTTCCTTCGTGGAGACGTTTTCTTCATGTTAGGTCTTGCTCACTTGTTGTTTGTGAGTTTGTCTCTCATTTTTCATTTTTCTTTTGTTCAGTATTAAAGGAGGAGGATGGCGTCAGTGTTAGTGTTTACTGTCTCTTTCTTCCTTCTTTCTTGACTTTTGTCTGTTTTCCCTCTCGTGATGTGATGTCCTTCTCATCCCTGGGTTTACGGATTATTATTATGATTGTATATTTTAATTGTGTATAGTTTTCTTCTTCGCTGACTGTTTCTCTTTTGTTTTCCATTTTGAGAGGGAGAGGATAGTGTAGTATTCTCAGTTTAGTATTTATGTTCCTGCACTTCTCTGCATCTAGCTGCTCAGCCAGTGTGAGTGTTCCAGGTTAGAATGTGAGTGTGATTGACATGGATGGAATGCTTGGGTGACTGGTATGAGGGTTGGCAGTTGAGAATGGGCTGAGTAGCTAAGAGGCTGCTCCTGGTGGGGCTACTTGTTCCAGAGTTATACTTCCTGTTATCCTACCTATGGCTAAATAAACCTTCTACATAACTCAACTACATCTGCCTCGGCTACTTCATTATATGTATGTATGGACTTAGATACTACAGACTTCCATCTTGTCAGAGTTTAGCTTCAGTCGGCTGGTCTTCATCCACTCGGCGATGGCTTTCATTCCTTCGTGGAGGTTGGTTTTGGTGATGAGGGGGTCATTGGCGAGGGGGAGGATCAACTGGGTGTCATCGGCGTAGGAGATGATTTTGAGGTCGCACAGTCAGGCGCCGAGGGTGGGCAGTGCCGTGTAGATGTTGAACAATGTCGGGCTGAGGGATGAGCCTTGGGGTATGCCGCAGATGATCTTGGTGGCTACGGAGTGGAAAGGGGGAGGTGGACGCTCTAGGTTCTGCTGGGGAGGAAGGGGGTGGTCCAGTCCCGAGCCTTGTCTCGGATTCCCACATCGTGGAGGCGTGTGCGAAGGGTGCGGTGGCAGACAGTGTCAAAGGCGGGTGACAGGTCCAGGAGGATGAGGGCCACGGTTTCTACGTTATCCAGCAGGGCCCTGATGTCATCGGTGGCAGAAGTTCTTGAGGTCCTTGGGGTCAGCCTTGGGTTTTTTGAGTAAGGCGTTGATCTCGGCGTGCTTCCAGCTCTCTGGGAAGGTTGCTGTATCAAAGGAGATGTTGATGGCTTTCTGGAGATGGGGTGCAATGGTGGTGCTGGCTTTGTTGAAGATGTGGTGTGAGCATGGGTCTGACGGAGATCCGGAGTGGATGGTGTTCATGATTTTGATGGTGTTGTCATTGTTTATGTTGGTCTCGGAGAGCAGGGGTCAGTGCGGATGGTGGTAGTGGGGACGGGGGTCTCAGTGGTTGTCGGGCGGTCATGGAGTTGAAGCTGTCATGGATGTCTGTGATCTTGCGAGACAAGGGAGTCGCACAGGTCTTGCGAGGGTGGGATCTCGTTGGTGTTAGAGCTGGGGTTGGAGATTTCTTCCACGATGTTGAAGAGCTCTTTGCTGCTGTGTGGGTTGTTGTCTAGGTGGCCCTTTTGGCAGATCTGATGGGGTGATGGTGTCCGCGGGTGGCGTTCTTGTGGGCTGCCCAACTGTTCGGTGTCTGTTCACAGTGCCATTTCCTCCATAGCTTTCGACAGGTTTGCTTGGAGGTCTGAAGGTCTTCTGTGAACCAGCTGGCTTTCTTTGGGGGGTGCTAGGTGGCGCACGAGCGGAATGGCCGCAGTCTTCTGAGGCTCCCTCTGTCCCGCTCCTGATCCGTAATTTATCCTGTGCTGTATCCCACTTTGATGGGCAAAAATTGCTGTGCTAGCTGTCTGCAGACCTGGGAGACCCAACGGGCTGCACTTTCAGGCTGCGGAGCGTGGCGTGAGGTGGCTTCACTCCCCTCGAACAGTGATGCGGGATGAGCCTGCTGTGTGTACAGGGCCTGCGGCCGGAGGCGGCGACAACTCGAGCAGCGCGGCTGTGCAGGGGGCACGGGCCGCGCGGCCATAGCGGAGTGGGTGGCCCGGCGATATCGGCCAGCGATCGGCTGTCAGTGCAGGCGGAAACCTCTGTGGACCCGGCAGACCCCCCCTGTGAACTCATTATACAGAAGGCAGCCCAAAAGTAAAGTGTTGGAGCGGGGCCTGTTTTTGCTTTTTGAAGGAAGTCTGTGGGGACAAGATGGCGGCACTGACAGCTGGAAGATCGGCCTAACATAACTGCGACGTATTGCCCTGCCGCAGCTGAAGCACTAACTGAGGTCCCACCTATGCCAGAGATGTTGTGCCTCTGTAGAGTGGGGAGGATCAATGTGTGATTGCGTACTGGATGACTGCTGAAGAAGTTCTGCTCTCACCGGATTTTGGCAGACAACTATCCTATGCACTATTCCTGATGACTGTTGGATGGTTATATTAGAAGGCCGTTACTGGTGGGAGATACTTACCTGGCGCTGCTACTCCTGAAATGTTCCACGAAGCGGCTGCATTTCCATTCATAGTATTGGGGATTGCTGACACTTCCAGGGGCTGTCGCAAAATGGTGGCATACAGTGAAGTGGACTAACGGATGTGGGACACTTGCTGCACCGGGCGTGTAGGGCTAACTTTGGGGGCTGTACCCATACCACTTGGCATTTGATCCCAGACCACTTATGGTGTTTTCGCTGGCACTCTTCCTATGATACTGGTGGGTGGGAGCCTATCCCCACTTGACTGCGCTTGTGTTACCTACAGATCACTGGAGAACTCTGCTATATGACTTGGGCCCTCTAAATATCTCAGATTTTGGTCCCATTGATACACATCTGTGTGACATATACACGTATAATTGACCTAAGTAGAGACTGACTGCACTAGGGAGTATGGGCAAACAGGACTCCAAACAACCCCGGCATACCTTTGATAGCAAGAAACCTGCCAAAAAGCTGCCAAAAAGCTGCCCGAGGTGGAGGGGGCGCGACAAGTGGAGATGGCGAATGCAGCACCTCTGGATCGGCCACTGAACTACATACCATACTCACAGAAATGCCACAGGGGTTTGCCACGATAGCGGACAAGGTTGATATGCTTAAAACTCATATGGACAGCATTGCACATAAGCTAGATACACATGAGGTCCGACTTAAGGAAGCGGAGCAGCGCATCTCGGACTCGGAGGACGTCACGGAACAACCGAAGAAGGCAGTCACCCAAATGGACAAATTGATGCTAATCATAGATGCTAAAAATGTGGATATTGAAGCGCGCAGTAGGCGCAACAACGTTCGCATCTTAGGCATTCCTGAAAGTACCAACACGGGGAGCCTGGAACAATATGTTGAGAGGCTACTGACGGTGATTACTGCAGAAGGGACCCTTTCAGCTCAATTTATAGTGGAACGGGCGCATCGCTCGTTAGGCCCTCGGCCTCCTCCGGGAACTTCCCCACGCCCCATCATAGCGAGACTGCTCAATTACTGAGATCGTGATGTTGCTTTCCCAGTAGCACGGGAAAAGAAGCAGCTTAATTATGAGGGAGTCCCCATCACCATATTCCCGGATTTCACTGCTCGAGTGCAAAAAGAACAACGCAAATTCAATACGGTGAAGCAGAAGCTGCGTCAAGAGCAAGTGGACTATGCTTTATTATACCCGGCACGTCTACGTATCACACACCAAGGGCAACAAACTTTTCACGCTACACCACAGTCGGTTGAGAAATTTCTAAAAATGCTGAAGAAATGTAAAAATGACACGATGGACGCAGACGAGCTAGCGGAGGCGGAATTGTCTGGAGTGGAATGAGTGAATTGAGGAGCGGAAACAAAATTGGCTACTGTATGTGTCAACAAGCAAGCTGCTGGGACGATAGCTGAGAAACTGTTAGACACTCCCAGACTGTAAACTATATCTGTTATATTACCTGATGGTTTATAATGCATGTCACTTACACTTCAGAAGCTTGGCCATTGAAGGGGAAGTTAGCACATGATACTCTTGACATGCCGAACACCCCTGTTAATGTTGGGGATCAATAAGACCTGAGGATTCCCTTACTGATAGCAGGATTTACGTGTGCCACCTGGATGTATATCCCAATGGGAATACCCCTTTTGACATATGGTTGTTCTGTTTTTTTGGGGGGGGGGAGGGAGGGGATCCATACTGGCATGATTGGGGTGCTTCAGTGGGAGGGGGGAGGTACAGTTCTGATGGGTGTTTTCTTTCTTGCAGAGGGGGTGGGGACGGAGCATGTTCCAAATCTGAATTTAGGTTTTATTTTTACCTTCTTTGGGAGGCAGTCAGATGGATGCTTGTTCTGCAGGACACAGAAGTGCATAACATTTTGAGGGATGGCAGGGACAGGAAGTGAATCTCTATTGAGACTTATGTCCTAGAACATCCGGGGACTCAATGATGCTCGGAAGGGTAGGAAGGTGATAGCATATTTGGAGCGCCATCAGGTTCATATTGCAATGCCTCAGAAGACTTCAATGTTTCGATGATACCCACACAGGACAGGGCGGATGGAGCTGCACTGTACTGTATCTAGGGAAGCCTTACTGGGGATATTGGAAGAAGGTGGCTTACTAGATAGCTGGCGTTTCTTATATCCATTACGAAGGGAAGGCACGCACTTCACGTCCACGACTGGCACATGGGCACACCTGGATTACTTCCTGCTTACCAGGGGATTGATAACAGGACTTAGGCGGGCTGAGCATCTGCCCAAAACTTATTCTGACCATAGCCCGGTCCTGATTCATTTGCATGTACCGAGATGGGATAGCCCTAGGCCACAATGGCGATTACAGCCCACAGCCCTGCTGGATGAGGTTTTCAGGACGGAATTAGGGGAGGAAATAGCAGCTTTTTCCCCTCGCAACAAGGCCTCAGTCGACAGTGTCAAAGTCATCTGGGAAGCCTTCAAAGTAACGGTCCGGGGCTATTGTATTTCAAAGAGTTTAGGGGTCCTAAGGGATATACAAAGGCAGATACGTACCCTTGACCGTGAATTGAAGCACTCAGAGACTCTTATGGTACATGGAGAGGTGACACAGGCACATGTAGATTTTAGGGCCAAGCCCACGGAGTATGAAGTGGAGGCTGCGAGAGAGGCTAAGTTCAGAGGACGACATTGGTCAGCAGGCAAGTTCTGTGAGGGTGATAGACCTGGTAAAGCGCTCGCAGTCATTACTCGCAATCCGCGTTTCAGCAATACTGTTTTAGAGGTCAATACCGAAGGGGGAGGGATATGCCAGGACACTGCGGGCATCCTGAATATCTTTGCTTCACGTTATAGCACACTTTACACCACGAAGAGCTCGAGGGATGTACAGTTTGATGAGTTCTTGGAAGAGATTGCACTATGCTGGCTGAGTGATGTACATAGAAAGTTCTTGAGTGCACCTTTTGAGGTGGACGAGATCAGAGAGGCAATAATGTCGTTAAAGAATGGTAAAGCTCCGGGGACAGACGGGCTTCGTCCGAATTCTACAAGAATTATATAGATATAATGTCCCCTGTCCTTCGGGAGGTGTTCGAGGAGTCATTGGAGGAGGGGGTCCTGCCCCACTCGATGAGAGAAGTAGTGATCACCTCCCTCTTAAAACCTGGAAAGGACCCCAAGTCCTGCGATTCGTATCCCCCGCTATCCCTGATAAATTGTGATGCGAAGATTCTCGCCAAGGTGTTGGCTACTCGTTTGTCCCTCTTGATGACCAAAATCATACTCCCAGATGAGTCGGGATTCATCACTGGTCACTCTACTACCCATAATTTGCGGACCCTGTTTTCACTGATTCAAACAGTAGCTCCCGAATTCCCGGTGGCAGCAATATTTTTAGATGCCTCTAAGGCGTTCGATTCGGTCGAATGGAACTATCTATTTGCTGTGTTACAGCGCATGGGATTCCCTAAACTGTTTATCTCCTGGGTACAGCTACTATACACGCAGCCCACTGCCAAAGTCCTCATCAATGGTCATCTGTCCTCCTCGATTAATATAACACGTGACACCAGGCAGGGATGCCCATTGACAGTGGAGTGGTGTGGCTCACTGGTTAGAGGTGGCAGACCCGGAAGCAGAGAACGGCCCGGGACCAGGGTTCAATTCCCGACACGGCAGGGTCGTGGACCAGGGTCAGCGGACTCGATAATTCTCACCTCGGTGCCTACTCTAACCAGGGATTACACTCGGCAACTCTGGGCATTAGCTTGCCTCATCTCTACAACGGCCCCCCACATTCGCCGGGGATACCTGGTTTCACCTTGGAGATACCCAGTAGGGACCATCTCACAGGGATAGCCAGGATGGGTTCCCCAGCGGTCTACAGCGCCACAACGCCTCAGGGCAGCAGTGCGCTTTACAAGACACATTACATTACATTGTCCCCCCTGCTTTTTGCTATAGCCGTAGAGCCACTTGCCTGTCGACTTCGTCAGCTGCATCCGGTAGGTGCGTTCTGGTGTTTTCAGCACCAAATTGCAATCTCGCTGTACAATGACGATATGACGCTATTCATCACAGACCCGCAACATAACTTACATTCTTTGTTGCGCAAGTTTGTTGTGTTTGGCAGGCTATCCGGGGTCCATATCAATTGGAGTAAATCGCAATTTTTCACCTTTACGGACGCAGTGTCGGAATTCCCTCTTGATTTTCCGCTTGAATGGTATCACTCTGATCTCCGCTATTTGGGTATACAGATCTCTAGAGATAGAGAGGAAACACTAAGGCTTAAATATGGCACCGCTGTCACCAAGATGACCTCTACCATCAACCTGTCTGGCTCTCCCTCCCTTTATCCATGGCGGGGAGGGCTTCACTCATCAAAATGGTATTACTGCCCCGTTTTCTATATCTCTTTCTAAATATCCCCTATAATCTGGATGCTTTTTTTTTAAGACGTTAAAATCAGAACTGATTCTCACTCTTCTGGGGTGGTAAACAACCTAGGCTTCGGTGGACGGTACTGGCACAGCCGTATGACAAGGGTGGCTTTGACCTCCCTGACTTTGAAGTATATTATATGAGCGCACAGGCACACTATGCCTATCGCTGGATGCTACCCAAGCCTTATATGCCACAATTGGAGGCGGAGGACTGGGTGGCCAATCCTCTTCCCTTGAGCGGTCTTATACATGGCACGGTGACGGCAATAGAGACTCAATTCACGACTGTAACCTGCACGTTAGATGCATGGCGGCGGGTAGCAAAAATACTACGCTGCACCTTGCTTTATTCGGCACAAATGCCTTTGACCTATCATCCTGACCTAGTGCTGCTACAGGAGGATGGAGTCCAACTACTATGCCAACGCCTAAAGGTGAAAACATGGGGAGACCTATTTGTGGATGGGCGATTCCGAGCCATGGATCAGTTTTTCAATGAACATTGACCTACTCCGCTAGATACCTTTTATTACATACTGCAGCAACAGAGGATGAGAGAGGTCCTGCCAGACTTTCCTCAAGAACCTGACTGCCTGACCCACTACATTTTATGCTAGGCTCGCAGGATGGCTCGCATCTGGTATCAGGAATTTATGGCTATATCAGGGGCCAACTACAGGGACTTGAAGGATCTGCCCGGTCACATTGGGATGAAGATTTAAGTATAGAGGTCACTGACGAGCAATGGCACTATTGCTGCAGCGTAACGGCCACCATATCTGCGAGCTGCAGACTGAAGATTATCCATTATAGGTTCTTGCAGAGATTGTATTATACGCCAGCTAAGAAATTTAGATTCAACCTCTCTGATAACGATAGATGTGAGCGATGTAATGTCGCAGGTGCTGGATTTCTCCACTTAGCGTGGGAATGCCCCACTGTTAGGGACTACTGGATGCAGGTGCACGAGGTCCGGGAGGCCATGGTGGGGGAAACCCTGGATGTTAACCCCTTGCTCAAGTTGATGGGGTGTACTATGTCCATGCCTTAGTCTTACAGGAAGTTCCATGATATAACCCTATTGCTAGCAAAGAGAAGATTGGCATGTCGGTGGGGTCGGGGGAGAGCCACGAAATTTAAGGAATGGCTCAATGATGTAATTTATTGTCAGGAACAAAATGCCATCTATGCTGACACACTACCAATACCTAGTAGACCTACGGATATATGGGGACCATTGACCGCTTACCTTATATCTCATGGTGGGACAGATATGGGCTCTCTGCATGGTGTGACCCTCGAGACAGGGGATGCGGTCTTGAATGATTGAGAAGTTTCTAATTTGTGATGGCTGTCAATTGTTATTGTAGAATAAGCGGAAAGCTCACAGGGTCCTGACAGAGTTACTATCATTCCCCACACCTACCTTTCGATTCCATGCAATTCCTCCAGTGTATTATATGTCTTTGTATTCCATAATGCCTCTATTTTTTTTTCATGGACTGTAACTGCATGTTATGTACAGTTATTGTTGCTGCCTTATTATTACCTGAATTGATATGCTTCAGTATGCCTTTATGCTTATCCTTCCACCCGACGACTGCATGATGTCTTATGACTGTCTTACCACCAGAACTGATTATTATGCTTGCTGTTGGAACACTGCCTATGCTCTCTTGTATAATTGTCATTGTTTACAAAACTCATCAATGAATTTTGTAAAAAAAAGTTAAGAATATTTAAAAAAAAACAGCTGGCTTTCTTGCTGGTGTGTCTGTTGGAGGGTGTCTTGATCGGGGCGAGGGTGTTGGCACAGTCATCGATCCATTGTCTGAGGTTGCGGGCGGCGGTGTCTTGGTTGGTGAAGTTGGCGGGTGGGCTTCGTCCGAGGGTGGAGGTTATCTGGTCTTCGGTGACTTTGCACCAGCAGCAGCGGGGGTTCTGTTGGGTGCGGTGGTGCGTGGTGGGTTTCCAGAAGGTAAAGCGATGGTCGTTCTTGTGGAGTTCGGTGGTCTGGTTGAAGGAAACGTGGGAGCTTGCGAAGAAGATGGGGTCAAGCGTGTGGCCAGCAGAGTCCTTGGGTGTTGTGACGAGTTGTCTGAGTCCAAGGTTGGCGAGGTTGTTGATCAGGGCGGTGGAGTTGCGGTCGTTATTGTTCTCGAGGTGGAAGTTCAGGTCCCTGAGAAGGATGTAGTCTGTGGAGGCGAGGGCGTGTGTGCTAACAAACTGTGGTCGGGGTCCGGGTGGTCTTTAGATGAGGGTTCCTCTCGAGGGTTGTGTTGGAATCATGTGATTCTAGAAGTGAAGGTATTCGGCGGTGGTGACGGTGTCGTCGGTGTTTGTCAAGACTCTGAGAGTGTTCCTGCTGATGATGCTGATTCCTCCACCTACTCCGTTGGTGCGGTCCCAGCGAGTGATCTTGTAGCCGTCCGTGATGGCTATGGCAATGTCGGGTGCCGAGGAGGGGTTCAGCCAGGTCTCCGTCAGGAAGGCGACATCTGGGGCGGTTGAGTCGAGTAGGTCCCAGAGTTCAACGGCGTGTTTGGGGGCAGAGCGAGTGTTGAGAAGGATGCAACTGAGGTGGTTGCATTCTTTTCCCGTGGGTGGGTCGGTGGATTGGATGCTGGTGAATCTGCAGTTCCGGCAGGAGAAGGGTCCGTGGGTGCGCTTCTGGGCGGCCGGTGTTGAGTGCATGGAGAGTACTGGTGTTGTAGCGGAGACGGGAGTCGTGGTATCTGCGGGGGCCAGGGGTTCTGGCACTGGGCGTTGTCCAGGCACGGACGAACGCAGACGGGCTTGCCTTAGGCACGCCTTCGGCATGCCAGCGGCACGCTAGCTGTGCGCATCCACTGCGCGGCCAAGTAGCGGCTGCCATATAAGGGGAGGTGGGAGGGAGGAGCAGCTGGGAGGCTGGAGCAGGGCAGCAAATGGGTGAGCAGGGGTGGGCCGCAGGGGACACTGTGGCATGGAAATGGCAGGGAGAGCGGGTGGAGAGCAGGCCGAGGGGCAAGCACAAGGGCACAGTAAACAACGGGGCAAAGTACAGTGCACAGAAGGCAAGAGGGCTAAGCACGACGGCACAGAAGTCAAGAGGCAATGCACAGGGCACAATTCAGAAACAGAACTAAATACAGGGTACAGAAGGCAAAGAGGGGCAAGCACGGGCCACAGAAGATAAAAAGGGGCAAATAACATCACAAAGATCAAGACAAATAGCAACACAGGAAATCAAGGCACAAGGAAAAATACCAGGTGAGCGAGGCAAAGGGGCCTCAAGCGGCAGCAAACCACAGCGAGCAGTGGACATGTGCACACAGGTGGTGTTGTACGGCGTGGGGGAGCGACCTGCCTGTGGACAGGGTCAAGGGTCGATCCATGGAACTCAGTGCTATGAAAGTTGCCTTAAAAAGGTTGGAAAGATAATGGCACCAATCTAAACCTCTAGAACACAGAGCGGCCTATAAGGTAGCACTTACTGGCTATCACATACAAATTAGAAAATACTAGACAAAGCTAAAATTGAGAATCCCAGAAATTTGTCCAAAGAGCTTCACCAAATGCTTAACGTTCCCTTGCCATTTCAACATCTCAGCAACAATGCAACTCTTTGGTTGACTATTTTAAGGAAAGAATGTATGTCTACAAGAAGTTTCCCATAAACCAGAGTCAGTATGATCCATCTCACTTTTTTGGGCCACGATTTAAAGCCATTATTTGCCTATACAGGTTTAAACCTTTCACTTGATATAAAATTCAAGGGATCTTGGCTAAAACTAAATCTGATTCACCCGTTGACTTATGCCTTATCAGACTTTGATCTCTGATAGTTCCTACCACCCTTCTTTCACTGTTCAATTTACCCTTGGACTTGTCTAAAATACCAGTAGCATGGAAAGCAGACTTAGGTGCTCCAATATTTAAAAATCTATTTCAGGCCCAAAGAGCTTATCCAACTATCGACCTATCTCACTTATCCCTTTCATGGAAAATGATTTGAAAAGCCTACTCAACAAGCAGCTTTTAGCATTTTTGGAGGACATTAACATTCTTGATGCCTCCCAATCTGGATCCACAGCAGGCCACAGCACTGAGGCTATACTAGATACTGGCTCTCCTCCCATGCTCGTGTAGCTACAGAAAACAGCCGGTTATCACTAGATGCTGGCTCTCCTGCCATGCTCATGCTGTTGGATTTATCAGCAGTATTTGGCAAACGTTTCTCATGAAATACTGCCATGCAGGATGCGTGAGACTGGCATCTGTGGGAATGCCCTATTGTGGCTCACTGACTTCCAAGACAACTGAACACAGACTATCATGCAGGGCTTGTTTAAGTCCTGCTCCATCTCTATCAACAAATGGCCCAATGTTTTTCAAAACTTTGTGGCCTCCCTTGCCAAGATTGTTAAGTTTTGCATCTTTGATACTATATCATACATGGATGGCAGCCAGTTGATATTTTCATTTGGACAGGCTCTAGATGGTGTAAAGCACCAATTCATTGATTGTATGAGAAGGATTGCTGCATGAATGATGGTGAAGTGTCTCCAACTAAACAGAAATAAAACAGAGAAACTGTTGTTCTGCAAAGCCCAGCACTTTTGGTCACCTGAAGAGTGGGCTTTTAAACTCGGTGCAGCTCCCTCTTCCAGGCAAGCTGTGACAAATCATGTTGTCAAATTAGATAAGATCCTATTCTACTCTGCAAACTGTGGGGAGTGTTGTGCAGCGATACGGCTAATGAGGAAAGTCTAGCCCTGGTTACCATCCTCTGCAAGGAAAACTCTGATCCAGGCTCTAGTCATAAGTCACCTGGACTATAGCAATGCATTGCTTATGGCCGCAAATGCCAACTTACTGTCCAAACCTCAGACGGTGCAAAATACGACCGAACACCTGCTATGTAACGTTTTGGCTGACTCTCTCAGTTTCTATTTTTAGAACCTTACATTAGGTACCGGTCACAAAATGTCCTTTTTTTAAAATATGGTGCCTCATCAACAAGTCTTTGATGGGAAGATCCCCCACGTATTTAAGGGATGAATTGTATCACTACTGCCTCTTAAATCTAGTGAAAAAATGCTTCTGATCATCACCCGCGTCCGCTCTTCCGAATTCGATGGCAATTATTTTTCTTAACCGCCCCCTCGACTTGGAATCAACTTCCCTACTATCTCTGCAGTTGTTCTGACTTTCTAATTTTAAAAAACTCTTGAAGACCTGATTTTTCTAGTCTGTTGTGGTGTTCCTGTGCTTGGGATAGCGCAGAGATACACCTGTGGGTATGAGCTGTTGCACTATATTAAGTGAAAGTAACATAACATATTATACCATAACATAACATCAAGACTATGTAAGGCCACCTAAAAGAAGCTGCTACACTGTTATTCACTATTGCAATAGAGGTTGACCACTATTAATTGAAAATGGTCTTGAAAATGCTCCAGGAAAATGGCAAATATCTACGACAAATTAACAAAAATAGGAGGATCCATTCCACTCAACCTCTTCATAGGAAAACACATTTTGATGATAAAAATATTGTACTGCTTTCAAATCTAATCTAAATAAGACATTAGGTTTCCCCTAATTCACACAAAGGGCCCGATTCCGATGTCCCTAAAAATGCCTTCCCAATGCGATTTGTAGACTTACCATACGACCTACTCGTATTCGGAGCTTTTTTCTACAAACGAGCAAGTACAATGCGTATTACAGGCAAATTTCCGACCGAATCATCCGCTCCAATTCGTGCTCTATGTCATGACCGAACTGGCTTAGGAAACCCAGAAATAGAGTCGTACAGAGGCTTTTCCCAACCAGTTTCCGGACATGCAAGTTTGATGCGTCATAACTACGTGTCGTACAGGGCGCCGTTTCCAGCACATCACAGCATTCAGATGAGGCGTATTGGAGCTCTGCTTTGCGCCAGAACACGATCAACTGGGATGAGATGTAGCAGCCATTTATCCAATCGTGTATGTCTTCCCTATACTGTATGCCTACTGTTACCGATGTGCACAACGCAGAAGGTAAGTCAGACACCTTCCACACACCAAAATGACATGAAAGGAAACCCCACCATAGGGGGTGGATGCCTATGACTCCCAGCATAGTCCACCGCATAGGGGGGTGGATGCCTAACAATCCCAGCATTGTCCACCCCATAGGGGGTGGATGTCTATCCCTGCATTTACCACCCATAGGGGTGGATGCCTATCACTCCCAGCAGAGTCCACCCCATAGGGGGTGGATGCCTATCAATCCCAGCATTGTCCCCCCCCATGGGGGGGTAGATGTCTATTCCAGCATTGTCCACCCCATAGGGGGTGGATGCCTGTCACTCCTAGCAGAGTCCACCCCATAGGGGGGTGGATGCCTATCAATCCCAGCATTGTCCACCCCATAGGGGGGTGGATGCCTATCTCTCACAGCAGAGTCCACCCCATAGAGGGGTGGATTCCTATTAATCCAAGCATAGACCACCCCATAGAAGGATGGATTCCTATCGCTCCCAGCAGAGTTCACCCAACAGGGGATGGATGCCTAACCGTCCCAGCATTGTCCACCCTATAGGGGGTGGGTGTCTATCCCAGCATTGTCCACCCCATCAGAGGTGGATGCCTATCAATCCCAGCATTGTCCACCCCATAGGGGGTGGATATATATCCCAGCATTGTCCACCCCATAGGGGTGGATGCCTATAACTCCCAGCTGAGTCCACCCCATAGGGATGGATGTCTATCAATCTTAGCATTGTCCACTGCATAGGGGGGTGGATGCCTTTCAGTCCCAGCAGAGTCAACCCCATAGGGGGCTAGATGCCTATCACTCCCAGCATTGTCCACTCCATAGCTGGGTGGATGCCTAGCACTCCCAGCAGAGTCCACAACATAGGGGGGTGGATGCCCATCTCAGCATTGTCCACCCCACAGGGGGGTGGACGCCTATCACTCCCAGCATTGTCCACCCCATAGGGGGTTGGACGCCTATCACTCCCAGCATAGTCTACCCCTTAGGGGGTGGATGCCTATCCTTCCCTGCATAGGCCACCCATTAGGGGGGTGGATGCCTATCACTACTAGTATATCCTACCCATAGGGGGTGGATGCCTATTACTCCCAGCAGAGTCCTCCCAATAGGGGGTGGATGCCTATCACTACTAGCCTATCCTAACTGTATGGTGCTGTATGCCCATCACCACCAGTATCAGCTACTCATTGGGGGTCCAATGCCCATAACCACCAGTACCCCCCCCCCCATAGGAGGCTGGATGCCCATCACTATTACCGTCCCCACTAATAGGGGGCTGGATGCCTAGCACCATCAGGATTCACACACAAAGGATGATTAGGCACACCCCCACCACCTTTTTAAGATTTAATGTCTGTGTGTGTAAAAAGACCACACCACAGATCCTGACATTGAACATACATTGTGACTCCCAACACATGTGTGCTCAAAAGGTGATAGTGTGGTTCAAACATCAAGCATCTCTGAACCAATGTGGCAATGGGGTCTAAACCCACCCAACACTACAGTGCATAAAAGGTGTCGGTGGGGTTCACAAAAACAGCATCTCAGGAGCAATGTGGTAATGTGTCCTAAACCCCCATCACTACAGTGAACATAAGGTGAATGTGGACATGAAAATAGCAGCATCTCCAAACCAGCATGCATGGTTCCTGGTTCCAACACCACAAGCAATGTTGTGACAATGTAGTGGTTGTGTCACATACAAACACAGATATGGGGAGGCAAAGATTGCTGTGTATCACAAGAACATCCTCTGCCATGTGCAGACAAGCAATGGCCATGATCCCTGATAATTACTCCAGTGTACAATTAAACAATGCGGCAAGTGAGCACCATGAAGCATACACACAAAGCCATACAAACAGACACACAAACTAAGGAATCCTGTGGAGACTGTAGATGTCAGGTGACCAAGTCCCATACCATGGCAGCAACCGAACACACCAAACATGATGAATGTGCAGACTGATAAGCCAGGAGACGCAGGGACACTAGGAAAAAACCTTCCAAACAACATACAGCCAATGGACCGCAACAGCCATGCCAATGCAGTGGAGCAGATGCACAATTACAAACAGGCAGCCCCACACTGCCTATCATATACAACATGTGTGTGTATCTCAGTGTCCCCAGGCAAGTACACAACACATGACAGTGGGCAGAACCCCAATTACACAGATGTGTACACAGTGTCATACAAAAGTAACTAATGAACTGGGCATCCCATGGTGGGCAAGCAGGCATCATCAGGTGAGTGGGCTCCCAACTCATTCATGTGACACAAGCTGGACGGCACAGCACACAACACAGCAAAAGACAGCCCAACACAGCACTACCCTCAGGGACCCTACATTGGGGTGACAGTAGCTTGTACAATCTCACTGTGATGGCAAAGGTAGATGTTGCCCATACTGTGGAGTACAGTCACCTACGTGCAGTGGGTCAAGTGTCCTCACCAACAAACTGCCATCACACCTACACAAACAAATCACTGGCCAGGGCCTGTCATCAATGAACAAAAAGTAGGTAGGGGCCTAGCCATGAGTCAACTCAGATTTGGCCACCCTCAACACAACACACCTTGATCTACAACAATGTGAATCAGCTAAGCACACATGGACTTGTGACATTGTTCATGCACCCATGACAATCCCAGGGGTGGTGGTGGGATCTAAGGTTCCCAAAAATACTCACACATGGCCAGTCAATAACCTGTGTGAATGTCCGCCACACTGCACGGTATGCGGTACCTGGGCATGACGTGAAATCTACCAGAATCATTGGGATCACGGCCACACTCCCACAACAATGATGAACTAAAGGAGAGCCACAAATAACACATGTCAACACCTTCCAATATTGCAGCTATGACCCTGATGAGTGGGAGTAGTCACACACACCTACAAGTGACCCACTCACTGACAGACACCACATAGGGAAAATTGCATCATGTTTGCAACACAGAAGTTCATAATGAAAGGGGAATTGATCACTTGTACCTGCTACCAGGGTCCAGATTGTTCTATCCGTCAGAGAGTACTTAAAAAACCCTCTTCCACGTAGATAGGTCATATGGCGGTTTATCTTGATTCCCCGCCTTTTATCTTATACGGGACAGCATCATCATCGGGTCTCTTGTTGGTATGCTGCTTCCACCTGGAGGGAACCACTGGTTTATACAGTAGCGATCAGAAATATGTGCAAAAACATGATGTGATTAAAAACTTTACAAATGGGGGTGGGGTCGCACACTACTCACACACCGGCGGTGTCGCCCCTAAGGACCCTGGTTAATGTAGGAACATGTTCGCGATGCCCCTCGTCAGCAGGGATAGGCCGTGTTCTGGGGTTGCAGATGGCTGCCAAATATCTGCCAGGTTTAGTACCACTCAGGCGCGTAGGTGCGGGATCCCAGGCTCGTCAGCCAACTGCTCAAGGGAGCTTTAATGTTACAAATGGGGGCGGGGTCGCACACCACTCACACACCGGCGGTGTCGCCCCTAAGGACTCTGGTTAATGTAGTAACGTGTTCGCGATGCATCATCTTTCGATCTTCTGCTATCTTCGCTGTCTTCACCATTCCTGGACACGTGTTTTGGGGTATCACCCCTCGTCAGCAGGTATAGGCCATGTTCTGGGGTTGCCGATGGCTGCCAAATATCTGCCAGGTTTAGTACCACTCAGGCGCGTAGGTGCGGGATCCCAGGCTCGTCAGCCAACTGCTCAAGGGAGCTTTAATTTTACAAATGGGGGTGGGGTCGCACACTACTCACACACCGGCGGTGTCGCCCCTAAGGACTCTGGTTAATGTAGTAACGTGTTCGCGGTCCCAGGCTCGTCAGCCAACTGCTCAAGGGAGCCTGGGATCCCGCACCTACGCGCCTGAGTGGTACTAAACCTGGCAGATATTTGGCAGCCATGAGTATGAGGACCTTTTTAAATCACATCACATTTTGCACCTATTTCTGATCGCTACTGTATAAACCAGTGCCAACAAGAGACCCGATGATGATGCTGTCACGTATAAGATAAAAGGCGGAGAATCAAGATAAACCGCCATACGACCTGTCTATGTGAATGAGGGTTTTTGAAGTACTCTGTGAGTACTGACGGATAGAACGATCTGGACCCTGGTAGCAGGTACAAGTGATCCATTCCCCTTTGATTATGAATAACTGACAGGAAGCTGAATGGATCGTTGCTTCTCCTAAATCCCCCCCCCCCCCCTTGATTTAGAAACAGGCAACACAGAAGTGCCAAGGGCAATCCTGAATGTGTCCCACCTGCGTTTGACAACATCCACAGGCTTTACAAATAAAACACCTAGGGATGACACCCTAATGACCAGTAGTGTGCCATGCTCCTACATCCCAGGAAACCCAGGAGAAAGATATTGGATGAACAGAGGACAACTCAGCAAGCGCCACAAACAGGAAGATCTGTAAGGAACACAGGCTGTGTAGAAAAAATGAATGGATCACACACAGACATGCTCACACTACACACACCCTGGGTTCAGGCATTATCACAGTATGACACACTGCCATGAGGGGACTCCACTCCTGGGGAAGGTTAGCTGTGCCAAACATTGTCTGAGCTGTGCAGGGCTCTGTCGTGTCAGCATAACACTTTCTCAGTGAGCCAACAATTACAACACAATGAAAGCTCTGGTCACATCAGCCTGTGTACGGGAGTATCCCTTGAATCATCTGCACATATGCAACACACATGTAAAGCAAGGTACCCCGATGACACAGATGACTTGCGTACCATTGATGCACAAACCTGCGGTCCAGTGGAGATGATCCCAGTCAGGGAATTTCACAATGTGCACAAATGTAAACCCAACATATGTGCAAAAGTGCATGGCAAAAATATGAAGTAGCAAATAGAAGGAGTAATACCTGTCCACTAATTCTGCATACATTACACCCTGAAATAGCAGCAAATATGTCATGAATACATACCAGCAAAGTACACATATCCCATGGACCTCATGGAGTCCATCAAATCAACAAAGCAGTCTCTTATACCGTTAAGACACCATTGCAACAGCAAGTTCATGATACACATCATCAACATCATGTACATTAGATGCAACGCCACTGGTTAACAACAATTTGCTATATTCAGCAATTATATCCATATAACTGTGAACTCAACAATGTCAAAAGGCCAATGGCCAGTCCTTCTCAGGAGTCTTAACAGGGTGACATGTGGCAACTTGACACCCATTGCTTGCCTGCACTGCTACGGCCAAGGGACATCTCCCCTTGGAGGGGCCTACATAGGGTCAGGCCATGCACTGCAGGGACGGGATCAGGGGACAGCAGCTGGTGGGTGCAGGAGTGTTGCTGGCAACTGCAGTGGAGGTGTCTGACACAGTGAGTGGCGTCACCACTGCCGGGCCCAAGTTAGATGTGGTGGATGCTGTCTCTACTGCAGTGGGCAGGTCAGATGGTGTGGACGAGGTCTCCACTGCAGTGCCCAGGTCAGAAGGGGTGGATGTGCTCCCTACTGCAGTGCCAATCTCAAGAAGAGTGAAATGGGGTTCTGATGAAGTGGGCAGGACAGACTGGGGGACATGGACTCCACACCAGTGGCAGGAACAGGTTGAGCATGTGAGGTGGGGGTGGAAGTGCAATTGGTAGAGGGGAGAGCACAAGCATTTTGGTGATGTGGTATTGGTGTGTGGGTGAACCTGGGGCAGGGAATGGCGGTGGGATCTGTGGTGTGGTGGCCTGGGGGCTGCAGGACATGGACTTTGAGGTGGAAGTGTGTGGTTTTGGTGGGGTCTTGCCTTTCCTGGTCCGGGGGATCTGCTGTGGGGGCCTCAGTGTTTTTGCACCTGGGGGAGGGTGTCCGTGTGGCAGGGAAACTCCCCTCTGCGTTTGGGGACTTTCTCTTCTACTTGTAAGTTGGATCGGATGGATCATTGGGGAAGAGGCCAAGGACACAGAGGAAGAGTTGCTTGGAAGGGGGGGGGGTTTAGGTGAGGCAAGGGAAGGGGTTTTGAAGAGAGAGGCATCTGAGGCCTGCGGAGTGCTTGTGGATGCCTGCTTGTTTGTCTGCGACCCATCCCCTGTGTGTGTACCATCAGTCCCCGAAGTTTGCCTTCTTGTGGTTCTGGATTTTGTCTTGCATGGCTGTGTGCTGCTTGTGTCTGATGTGGTGCGTGCCTGTGGGTCTGTTTTTGGGACAGTTAGGGTAGTGGGGATTGTGGATGTGGCAGAGGTAGGAGGGGTGAAGGCCTGTTGGAGGAGGGACACTGCTGCCGTCTTTGTGGAGGCTATGCCCTGAATGGTACGATGAAGGGCAGACATGTTTGATGAGATGCCCTCCATGAAGGACACCAGTTGTGTCAACAGATTGGTGTGTGAATGGAGGACACTCAGCATTGCAGTCTGCCCTACATGGATCTGCGTAACAGGCCTACAGACTCCACACTCAGGGCAGCAGGGGGTGCGGGGCCTGGCATGAAGGAGACATGCTCGCTTACAAGGGAGCTTCCATGGACATCTGGGATGGGAGCAGATGGGAGGCTGGAGATGGTGGTGGTGGCGGGGACAGACTCACTAGGTGTTGTTTGGGGGACGCCGACACCGGCCTCCACAAGGGAGTCATCACCAAAGCTTCCATGTTCCTGAGGTGGTCGTAGCTGAGGTCTCCTCAGTGTGGCTCCCCTTACCCTCCGTGCCACTGGGTCCCTATTACTCCTCAGCAGTGGACCCTGTCTGGCTCTGTGGCTCCTCCTGGTCCGTGGAACTGCCTCCTTCAGTAGCCGTAGATGTAACTTTAAACAATCAGGGTAAATAGATCCACATCAGTCACCTGTATTGACCTCACACATCACAGTCAGTACAGCACATTATAGCACACAGCTTAGCATCATATGCAGTAGATTACCAATGGCTGACACATATCTGAACAAGACACATGTCAGTCTGACAGTCAACCATGCCCCTCATATCCTACCTGTCCATGGACCTATCTGTCTGGTGCATGTAGTTAGCCACTACTCATATGTTCACATATGCACCACATATACAGTTGTCCGAACTGCAGGATTTGTGATGCAAATGCGTCAGTATGCACATATCACATCTCCTGCCACTGAATCAGTACAGGTGTCCTGATAAGGGATGACCAAATTCATTGTCAGTAATATTGATATGCTTCCTACACCACACACCATGATGTGCTCAGATATTGATGACCAATGCCATAATTTAGTGCATGCAGGAAAACTGGCATCACTACAGGATACACTTTTGCAAGTGGTATACCATTCTACAGGCCAGTCCGGCTAATCAGTCATTACTGGCTTCAGTCACAGGGGCAGTGCCTCCAAAAGCAAACAGTCTGCACTCTATCACAATCATGTATTTGTGGTGAATGTAAGCCCTGCAGCTGTCAAGTGCACATGTTCCCCCACTGCTAGCCACATTTTAAAGCTTCTGATGATCCCACGCCATGCAAATGCTACAGGAAAGTGACAGCAAGCACAAGTCTTGCAACATGATCACATCACAGTCTGATGTGAATGCATCATAGCTGGCTGCACTTAAATGTCAAGTACACAGTTGGGCACAGTCAAGTGATAACACACTGATGTTTGACCCCATTGTGATGATGCAGCAGCCACATCTCAGCTGCCTGCCCACCCCAAACTGTTTGACACCCCATGAGCCTAAAAAGGTAGGCCAATCCACAATGACACAGAGGCTGACACCTGATTGCACTTTTCACAATGCATGAAATGTAGGTTTACAGACAGGAGTAGGAGAACACAGTGTTCTTAATGTCCGGAGTAGGCATACCAGACGTTGTCCATGTGCACCATGGGATTACCCTGAACACTAGGCATGTGTCTATGCATGTGTGAGATACATGACGCACATACTTCTGGGGCACCAACATTGTCCCACCTGCTGCATGGGTGTGTGGTAAACCCCCCAAACACATATGGTGAGGCAGAGCAGCAATTAGAACATGTATTAATGGCACACATAGAGTACATGTCAGACATATTTCAATCAATAGCCTCACTCATGTAGGCCCAAATATTGTAACAGTAGCAAATGTTGTTTCCCACCTTAACCTTGGACAACAGCAGGGACACGCACCCCAAGTGAGACAGGTCACAGACTGAAAGGGCCTCACCTGTGTCTCAGATGGTGAAGGGCCATAACCTAATTCCTGCACATGACTCTGGTAGAAGCAGACAGACGGTGGTAGCGTAACCAGGCTGAAGGACTGCAAAGGTCATGTTAGGCACAGTTCACAACGAAGGCATGCACTTACCCCCTCCTTGCTGCTGTCGGGCCTTTAACTGCCCATCCAGGTCATGGAGGACCACTGTCAGGATCCGGAGCATGTGGGGGATCAGGGCCCCTCGTCTGACCCTTTTACGAGGAGGCGGCAGCTTCATCTGGACTCTTGCGATGTGACGGGTCCAGCCACGTAAGTCCTGCCACCTCTTCTGGTAGTTGCGATTGCGACATCTATGGACCCCCAGAGATTGAACTGCCCGGGCAATGGTCAGTCAGGTCTCCTGTTTTTGATGGGTATCAACCTGTGAGGATGACAAAGTTAAATGACCGTTAATACTAATGCAACATGTTTGTGCATGCACAGTTGGAGAAACATGTTGTTTTCACAAGGGGATCTGATGTACACTGGTAGCGCAACTATGGTGATGGACACTTGGTCAGCATCACCAACATGGAAACAGTGCCTGAGTATTATAACTGTCTAAAAATGCACTTTCCCAGCACAGTAACTGTTCACTGCAGGTACCTACACACTTTGGGTGTGACAACTACTGAGTGAACATGCTAGCCACTGCTTTACACAATGTGATTAGTGCAAGTCAGACAACATGCACAATGAGCGAGGATATTGACTGCACACTCACCAGCTCCCCTGGTGTCCCATACAGCTTACTGTACTGTAGTAGGAGGCTGTCCAGCAGGACCTTCTTCTCCTCCTCTGTGAAGACTGGGGCCCTCTCCACAGTACGTGCCATCCTTGAAGAGCGAGAGTATACAGAGACAGCAGCAGTGATAGCAGAGATGTAAATCTGGACAATGTAGTGCAGGCAAGTGAGCTCTCAGGGGAGCAGACAGCCTTATATCTGTGCAGCAGAGAAAGATTCTGTCCCATGGGTCCAAAGCGACAGGTCCTAGTCGTTTGCATCCTATGAATTTGTCCAATCAATGAGATGGCACGCATTAGACATGCCTACCGCAACGTTCAAAATATCTGACAGTTTTGATTTTAATACATTTGTGTAAGAACGTAACCGAATCGTACCGCACTCGAATTGTGCACGATGACGGCCAACAGCCAATCTGTGCGTCCGCATCAGTTAGGATGTGGCTGGCGCATATTTTGAAAACTCCCCCGCGACGAACACCATAGAATCAAGCATGCAATCTGTACGTCCAGATTGGTCAGGATGTGGCAGACGCGTATTTTGAGAACTCACCTGCATCGAACACCATAGAATCAAGCATGCAATCTGTGCGTCTGGATCGGTCAGGATGTAGCAGACGCATATTTTGAAAACTCACACACATCGAACAACATAGAATCAAGCGTGCAATCTGTGTGTCCAGATCGGTTAGGATGTGGCAGACGCATATTTTGAAAACTCACCTGCGTCGAACACCATTCTTTTAGGTAACCCTGGGCATAGTTCGCGTAGTAGCGCTACGCATAACTACGCGAACTGCGTAGTGCACGTGCAAAATGCTGTTCGCACTGATTGCA
The DNA here is from genome assembly GCF_964263255.1 of Lissotriton vulgaris. Classification (NCBI taxonomy): domain Eukaryota; kingdom Metazoa; phylum Chordata; class Amphibia; order Caudata; family Salamandridae; genus Lissotriton; species Lissotriton vulgaris. The sequence goes on along the minus strand of NC_141691.1, from coordinate 1,016,140,450 downwards.
TAGTGCCGGATGCTTGTCCGCACTGTGCAATCAGTGCAAACTGCATCTTGCACAGTGCAAGTGGTCGTTTTCTGCCCCTCAAGTAGATTTGTACTCGAGCGGCAGCTTTCTCAATGCGGACTGGTAGTTTCTCATCGCGAGCGGTCGCGAGCATACGCGACCACTCGCAATGAGAAACCTGACCTCCTCGCGTTGAGAATCTTGCTGGAAGGTTTATTTTCCATGCTCGCGATCAGCAACTTGATATTGTTGATCGCGAATGAGGAAAAAGTATCGCCGGGATGTCATTTTGCTCGCTCGCGGTTGCCAACTTGACTTTGAGCGCCGCGAGCAAGCAAAAAATTACCACTACGCTACGCATGTTTGCACTGTGCTACATGCAATTCGCGTAGTGTGAAGTAGCGTAAATTTAGCAAACTATGCAAGCATAGCGTAGTACTTTGCCCAGGGTTACTATTAAGCATGCAATCTGTCAGTCCGCCTCAGGTAGGAGTTGGCTCACGCGTCCATGCAATACTCACCCGCGTCAGACACCATTGTATTAAGCATTGAATCTGTCAGTCCGGCTCGGGCAGGAGTTGGCTCACGTGTCCATGCAATGCTCACTCATCATGTCAGACAGTATATGTAAGGTTTATGTCATGCTGTATGCCCTGTGTGTATGTAGTGAAGAACATGTCACATGGGACACAGACAAAAACAAGACTAATCCCATGATGATCCTAGCTTACAGTGCAACTATTGCATTGTTTGTGAGGAACATGACAAATGTGAGTGACAACTTCACAGATCATCCTCCTATGCCTGGACACTGTCTCAGGGGATCATTGTGTTTACACCAGTTACATCCAAGCATAATCACAGCATCATCTGATTATGTATTAAAGTCTGATATGTGAATTCCTATTGACTGTGCCCACAGTATGTGAGACTTTAACAACTCCAAAACTTCTGGTTGAAAATTGTAACGTATTTTCACATACCTCCTCTAGTATATGTCATGTGAGTTGTGTCTATGTGTCACTGACTTACATGTATACATGTCAAATACATATTTGCTACACATCATCAATGTTTGTGTATGTGATTGGACATGTAGGTCTGACATCACATCATGACAATGTCCACACCATGACAGTGGTGTGCATGGTGAAAATCTGTCTGTGTGTAGTGTTGTTGCTAGGTTGCAATACATGATCCATGTCTGTGTACATTTAGAACATGTGCTAGTTGACCTTGACATCTATGTTTGATACTTAATTAGGTGTGTGCCATGTATGTTATGATTGATCACATGGAGAGTGACAAACAACAGTGAATAGTCACAGGACAACAATGTATCACTTGAAAATCCATAACAAAATTGAGTGCTGTTCAGGATCACATAGCTGTCATTTGTGGATTAGCTCAACCTCACATTCTGACTTCACTGTGTCTTTATTGAAAGTGTAATGCAATATGTTGAATCTAAATTACAAGATTTTTATTTGTAATGGCAATATGTGTACCTACTTTGTCATATGTTCCGCAGGAGACCAAATGTCCACAGACCCTACCCTGATCTTGCGACCATGGTGGAACGTGAGTGCGTGAGGAAATACAGGTTCACAAGGGAATTAATTTCTGAATTGACAGAACTGTTGTCACCACACTTGCAACCTGGACGCACATATCCCTTTGCCCTGATGCCCTAGGTGAAGGTGATGGCAGCACTACATTATTTTGCGACAGGATCGTTCCAGTTTACTGTGGCTGATGCTGGTGGGATGTCGCAGACAATGTTTAGTCGAGTGCTCCGGGATGTGTGTGAGGCCATGTTGAGGTTCCTCAACCTGTACATACAGTTTCCTACACCACCACAGTTCCGTGCCATTAAAGATGACTTTTATGCCCTAGGACACATGCCACATGTGATTGGATCTATTGATGGGACACGTGGGTTTGGTTGCACCACGAGCACATGAACAGGTTTACAGAAATTGTAAACACTTTAATTCGATCAATGCCCTTGAGGTAGGTCTGGCGAACCAGATCATCTCCCATGTATGTGTGCATTTCCCGGGATCTGCCCATGACGCATACATAATGAGGATGAGTCAGATACCCCAGCTGATGTCCCAGCTCAGGAATGAGTGCGCCTGGCTTGTTGGTGAGTCATGTTGTCAGTTTTTGTAGTGTGTTCATTGTCTGTCAAGTTGTACCCTATTTTTGCTCAAATGATCTTTTTTATTTGACAAATGTAGGAGTTCTGCATACCCCAACATGCCCTGGTTGCTGACACTCCGGAACCCGAACACCTCAGCTGATGTCCGTTACAATGAGGCACATGGGTGGACCAGGCGAGTGATAGAGCGCACATTTGGTCTACTGAAGACAAGATTTTGCTGCCTGGAACGGACAGGAGGTGCTCTCCAATATTCTCCGGCTAAGGTGTGCAAGATCATAATCATGTGCTGCATGCTTCACAACTTGGCTGTGAGGAATGAGCTACCACTCATCCAGGATGACAGGGAACAACGGCCTCCATCAAGGGAGGATCCAGGCCTCGGGCACGTTGCCAGTGACGAGGAGGAGGAGGAGGAGGAGGAGAAGTTGGATGTCAGGAGACAGCTAATTAATAACTTTTTTACATGAGTGTAAGTATGCAAAGATGTTTGATAATGTCTTTCCTATGCAGAATGTGTGTATGTAGAACAATATGTTGTGATTTGAGTGTGTGTATTCTAGTTTACAGGGTCATTGTTGTTGTACAGTCAATGTTAAGTCATGATGGTCACCACTACATTGTTGAAATTGCTCCTAGCTTGGGTACAATAGTGAGTCAATTATTGGATATGTCATCATAGCAAGTTGTATCTAGGACTGTACTATGTCTCTCCTTTACAGGCTACTTTGGCTGCTGTTTGGGTACACACAATGCTGTTCCATAATGGAATTTCAATTTGGAACATTACTCTCTAACAGACAATGTTTTCAGTCAGATTTTTTACTTATTTTGTTCATTTGAATACTTGTAACTGTAATCAGTTTGCTTTTGCAGAGCTTGTGTCTGTGTAATAAAACTGTTACACATATTGATGTTTCCCTTGTCTGTTTCCACACATGCTACAATTGTTTATATCCTGTATTTATGCCATGGTGTTAATTTCATTAAACAATGGTCATTGTTTGTGCGGTTCAATGCTTTAATTTGACAACAGTGTATGGGTAAACAACCATTACTTCGCATCTTTTACTTCGCACTTCTTTTACTTAGCATCTTTTACTTCGCATGTTTTTACCTAGCATGCCTTTACTTCACATATGCCTTTACTTAGCATATGCCGTTACTTCGCAGGAGAAGAGTGGACCACGGGCAGAGAGAGGTAAGTGGGGTGGTGTAGTTAGGGTAGTGTAGTAGTGTATGTGTAGTGTAGGGTGTAGTGTTTTAGGGTTTAGGGTAGTGTTGTAGTGTATGTGTAGTGTAGGGTGTAGTGTTTTAGGGTTTAGGGTAGTGTAGTAGTGTAGGGGGTAGTGTTTTAGGGTTTAGGGTGGTGTTGTAGTGTATGTGTAGTGTAGGGGGTAGTGTTTTAGGGTTCAGGGTGGTTTTGTAGTGTATGTGTAGTGTAGGGTGTAGTGTTTTAGGGTTTAGGGTAGTGTTGTAGTGTATGTGTAGTGTAGGGGGTAGTGTTTTAGGGTTTAGGGTAGTGTTGTAGTGTATGTGTAGTGTAGGGGGTAGTATTTTAGGGTTTAGGGTAGTGTTGTAGTGTATGTGTAGTGTAGGGGTAGTGTTTTAGGGTTTAGGGTAGTGTTGTAGTGTATGTGTAGTGTAGGGTAGTGTTTTAGGGTTTAGGATAGAGTTGTAGTGTATGTGTAGTGTAGGGGGAAGTGTTTTAGGGTTTAGGGTAGTGTTGTAGTGTATGTGTAGTGTAGGGTAGTGTTTTAGGGTTTAGGGTAGTGTTGTATTGTATGTGTAGTGTTGGGGGTAGTGTTTTAGTGTTTAGGGTAGTGTTGTAGTGTATGTGTAGGGTAGTGTTTTAGGGTTTAGGGTAGTGTTGTAGTGTTTGTGTAGTGTAGGGGATAGTGTTTTAGGGTTTAGGGTAGAGTTGTAGTGCATGTGTAGTGTAGTGTAGGGTAGTGTTTTAGGGTTTAGGGTAGTGTATGTGTAGTGTAGGGGGTAGTGTTTTAGGGTTTAGGGTAGTGTTGTAGTGTATGTGTAGTGTAGGGTAGTTTTGTAGGGTTTAGGGTAGTGTTGTAGTGTATGTGTAGTGTAGGTGGTAGTGTTTTAGGGTTTAGGGTAGTGTTGTAGTGTATGTGTAGTGTAGGGTAGAGTTTTAGGGTTTAGGGTAGTGTATGTGTAGTGTAGGGTAGTGTTTTAGTGTTTTGGGAAGTGTAGGGGGCTTGGAGGGTAGTGTTGCTGTGAAGGGATAAAAATAAAAAATATATATTTATGCGTAGTAAAATCCTGCGAAGTAAAGTACTGCTAAGTAATGCGTATTTAATGCATTTTAATGATTTTGCGAAGTAAAGGTATGCAAAATAAAAAACTGCTATGTAAAGGCATTTGCGAAGTAAAAACTTCGTAGTAAAGGCATGCTAAGTAAATGTTTACATGTTGCATGTGCTATGTGTGTTGAGGTGACCTTGCATGTCTATCTCTGGTATGTGTCATGTGACATTTCTTCACAAGACAGTAGATGAATTGTTAGCTGGTTGGATTATGCTAATTTACCCTGATCCAAGCTTACAAGTTAGCTTTCTGTCTTACATTTTTGCGCACATTCTTTCTCTGCTTGTTGTGCAAGACGCCTTTGAGTCCACATGAAATCATTCTGGTACTGTTCAAGAGCTGTGCCACAAGGTTGAACATCAAGACTGTTTGTAATGGAAGATCTAGTCAGCAGGTATTGTTTTTCCATGAAATTGTACCCTTTTTGACACAAAAGAGAAATGCTTGCATTACATTGATGCATTGGGGATTCATCTACACAGAAGGAAGATTCCCTTCTATGAACACAAACTTTGCTGTGCATTTGCTGTGACCAGTGCCCCCAGTTTCCAAGGTGAGAGGTTCACCCGATTTGGCACAGAGATCTTCATTAGTATGATAAATATGACACCATCACAGGGAGCGTGGTGATTTCCACACTGTTCATAGAAACACATTTCACCTTTTGTCTTCTATGGAAATGTGGAAATGATTATTGTTTGATTATCATGTATTCTGCTCCTTGTGCAAGCTCCTACACTGCATTGTAGGACAACGGACAGAGAATGTTCTTTCTTAAACGTGACATTTTAGACTTTACATAGACGCTGCATCATATTTTTGTTGCCAAGCATGGGTGAGTGAGCAAGAAGGTGTGCTTTGCTACCGCGACTCTGCGAGGTTGATAGTACTGTGTTCTGGGTGGTAGAATCATTGTGTATCTTCTGTATGTTTGTAGAGCTAATGAGACACTAGAGGTAGTGGATCTTTGGATTGTGGTGGGTTCTGATGTGCAAGGAATGTCCAACCATCTTAGAACAACGGCCTATTTCAGTATGTGCAGAATCCCTACCACAGATCTCATGCACCTCATTTGGAGACAGTGCCAGGTTGTACTGATCATAATTACAACTGTGGGTACAGTGTAATATTATATGGAGGAGTTGGATGTGTTGTTAGATGAAAATCTGCCAAGCAAAGTCCACAGTAATTCGAGCAAGTAGTCCAACTTAAAACACTCCATCCCATGTGAAGGAGAGTCCAGGAACTGTCAACAAACTGAATGCTTTGCACATAGTGGAGGGTATCCAGAGCATTTCTTTACTTCCTTGGGAGGGGGATGCATGGCTATCAGTCTCTCACTTGCCAGTCTTCCTTGGACGGCCCCTTCTCTTCAGAGGGGGGGGGCCTCAGTATCAGGCTGCTGCGGTGGAGGGATCTCTACGCCAGACTCCTCATCCTCACTGTGGCAGTTGCAGATGTTGGTGCAATAGGTGTGGAGTGCACACAGGGTGGTGGGGTAATATTGGTAGTTATCTGGCATAGGCATGTGAGTGTGTCCCTATACACTGCTGTGAGATCATCTATTTTTGACCAGTTGGACTCCATAGGGTCCATGTGTTGGTCCATACTGTCCATGTGTTGGTCCATAAGGTCCATATGGTTGTCCATCCGGTAAAAATGTGCAGCCTGCTCTTGTTTGATGTCCCGGGGGATCCCAACATCCTGGTTAAAGTCTCCGGTGTAAATTGTAAAATTGTAAATTGATACTTGTATAGCGCACTACTCACCCGCAAGGGTCTCAAGGCGCTTGTACGAATACCGCTGTGGAACCCATCCTGGCTTTCCCTATGAGGCGTCCACTCCTGGGCACCCCCAAGGTGGGGGCCAGGCATCCTTAGCGTTGTGGGGGCTGTTGTGGAGATTTAGCAAGCTATTGCCCAGAGTTGCAGAGTGGGACTCCATGATTGGAATAGGTACTGAGGCGAGAATTATCAGGTCCTTGGAATTTTGAGCCCAAGACCCGCCAAGGCGGGGAATTGAACCCTGGTCCCGGGCTAGACCTCTGCATCAGGGTCTGCCGCTCTAACCATTGAGCCACACTTCTCCACTGCTCCACTTCTCCGGTGCATTTGCGATATACATCATATATCCGTTGCAACTCAAGGTCAGCTTGATGTACGACACCAGCTGTGGGACGTGTCCTCCCACCACACACCCTCACACCACTCCTAACCCTACCCGCATGGACATTGACTGGCGTTGCATGCGCTGACAGCTCCTGTCCTTCTTTATTGACAGGGCTGGTGTTTCCTGCCAGCTTCAGTGTGGGCTGTGTTCCTGTGCTCCCAGGGTTTTGTTGTCTGGGTGTGTCCTTGGGGATCCTGTGTGTCTGAATGTTCACAGATGTTGCTGGAGTGGTCGGTGGGGCCGGTGATTGTACTGGTGCCATATGCTGACCCACACCGGAGGTGCCAGGTTCGTCCACATCGTCTGAGGAGGTGTGAGAGTCATCCCCACTGGAGGTCCCAGTGTCTGAGGTGCTAGTGGACTCTGAATCGTGTCCAGATGCTGACATCAGTTCAGGAGTGCCTATGGGTAGAAGAGAGACACAAAGTTAGTTGTGCATTTTCACATGTTATGGTGTCATACACAGACTAATGTGAAGATGTTGTGGATAATGTACCATTTCCTTCAAATTTATACTCATTAATTATCACAGACACTGGGATATTTGTTCATCGAACATTAGGATTTTGTAAGGATGTCCTTTACTGTGCATGCCTAGCTCTGTGCATCAATGTGCAAGTCTTTTTATCCTTGACTGTACGAAGAAATTGATTGTGAAGTGACACAGTGTGCATGGCCCAGGTGTGTTGTTATTTCACACATCAGTGTTTTGCTATGACTTACATACTGTGACAATTCTGTTTTTTAGCAAGATTTGTGCATCTGTGTTTGCCTTTGTGCATGTTTGTAACTGTCACATTGCTAAGGTGACATACAAACTCACTCTCCTGACACCTGTGTCAGCATTTACTAATTCAGCTTGGATGAATGTGTTGATGTGAACCATCAATGAAATCACATGTGTGACATCGAATGCAATAGCGACGCGTTTGTTATTACAAAGGCATTGTTACATGGCAGTCCATTGAAACACAAGTCAATACATTGACATGCAGTAGGGGATTCGCTAACATGAGTTGTTGTATAATCTGATATTTGTAAAATCTGACTGTATAACTGAGCAGAGTCTTGCAATGGTTTTTTATTATGTACCGGGTATATAGCAATTAATTTGGGAAAATATATACATGGAAAAATTGCTATGAAAGACACCTATGTATTTCTGAAATTGGAACAAAACATAGAGTTTAGAAACAGTAGATATTTGCACAAATCCAAAACTGTGAGTACTCATACTAGCATGAGAATTATAGGTCAGTTTTTCAAAATGACTAATTTTTACACATTGTCTTTCATTTGGAAGGCAGAAATGCATCGAAAGTCAATAGGTAATAACAGTTGCTCTGGAATTCTGTATTACCCTAAGTCTCCCGATGAAAATGGTACTTCACTTGTGTGGGTAGGACTAGTGCCCGCAACAGGAAATGGCTCAAAACGCAACATAGACACACTTTATTTTTACAGTGAAAACTGACCTTTTTTTGCAAAGTGCCTCGGTGTAAATTTTGAACCCTAGCTCTGCCGGCACCTAGAAAACCTAGCCGACCTATACATGTTTAAAAACTAGACACACAGGGAAATCCAGGATGGGGTGATTTGACTGGCTCTCACCAGGTTCTGTTACCCAGAATCCCTTACAAACCTCAATATTGTCCAAAAACACCACATTTTCATCATATTTCTGTGGTGGAAAGTTCTGGAATCTGCGTGGATCTACACAATTCCACCCACCCAGCATTCCTCAAAGTCTTTAAAGAAAAGTGGTACCTCAATTGCAAAGTGCCTAGCTGTAGATTTTGAACCCTAGCTCTGCCAGCACTTAGGGAAATCTGGCAAACCTATACATTTTTGAAAACTAGCAGGGGAATCCAGGATAGGGGGACTTGACTGGATCTCATCAGGTTCTGTTACCAGAAGTCCTTGCAAACCTAAAACATTATACAAAAACACATTTTCCTCACATTTCTGTGGTGGAAAGCTCTGGAATCTCCATGGATCCACAAAATTCCACCCACCTCACGTTCCCCAAAGTCTACATAAAAATGTGTCCAAAAAAACACATTTCCTCACATTTCTGTATTGTAAAGTTCTGGAATCTGCATGGTTCCAGAAATTTCAACCCACCTGCGTTCCCCTAAGTCTTCCAAGAAAAATGGTACCTCACTTGTGTGGGTAGGCCTAGTGCCGCAACAGGAAATTGCCCAAAATGCAACATTGAAACACCACATTTTCACAGTGAAAACTGACCCTTTTTTTGTAAAATGCCTAGCTGTAGATTTTGAACCCTAGCTCTGCAGACACCTATGGAAACCTAGCAAACCTATACATTTCTGAAAGCTAGACACCAAAGGGAATCCAGGATGGGGTGACTTGACTGACTTTCACCAGGTTTTGGTACCCAGAATCCCTTGCAAACCTCAAACTAAGTAAAAAAAACAAATTTCCTCACATTTCTGTGGTGGAAAGTTATGGAATCTGCGTAGATCCACAAAGTTCTACCCACCCCGCATTTCCCTAAGTCTTCCGAGAAAAATGGTACCTCACTTCTCTGGGTAGGCCTAGTACCTGCGACAGGAATCGGCCCAAAACGCAACATGGACACACCACATTTTCACAGTAAAAACAGAACCTTATTTTGCAAAGTGCCTAGCTGTGGATTTTGAACACTAACTCTGCCAGCAACTGGGAAAACCTAGCAAACCCATGTATTTTTGAAAATTAAACACCCAGGGGAATCCAGGATGGGGTGAGTTCACTGGTTTGCAGCAGGTTCTGTTACCCAGAATCCCTTGCAACCCTCAAAATGTATCAAAAATCACATACTCCTCACATTTCTGTGGTGGAAAGTTCTGGAATCTGCCTGGATCCACAAAATTCCATGCACCCCACGTTCCTCAGTCATCTGAGAAAAATGGTACCTCATTTGTGTGGGTAGATCTAATGCCCGCGAGAGGAAATGGTGCAAAACCCAATGTGGACACACCACATATTCACAGTGAAAACTGACCTTTTTTGCAAAATGTCTAGCTGTAGATTTTGAACCCTAGCTCTGCAGGCACCTAGGGAAACATAGCAAACCTATAATCTTTGAAAACTAGACACCCAGGGGAATCCAGGATAGGATGACTTGCCTGGCTCTTACCAAGTTCTGTTCCCCAGAAACTCTTGCAAACCTAAAAATGTGTCCAAAAAGACACATTTTCCTCTAATTTCTGTGGTGGAAAGTTCTGAAATCTGCGTGGATCCACACAATTTCACCTACCCCGCGTTCTCTAACGTCTTCCGAGAAAAATGGTACCTCACTTGTGTGGGTATTCCTAGTTCCTGTGACAGTAAACGGCCCCAAACGCAACGTGGACACACCACATTTTCACAGCAAAAACTGACCCTTTTTTTGCAAAGTGCCTAGCTGTGGATTTTGAACCCTAACTCTGCCAGCACCTAGGGAAACCTGTCAAACCTATGCAATTTTAAAACCTAGACACCCAGGGGAATCTAGGATGGGGTGACTTGACTGGCTTTCACCAGGTTATGTTACCCAGAATCCCTTGCAAACCTAAAAATTTGCCCAAAAAACATATTTCCTCACATTTCTGTGGCGGAAAGTTCTGGAAACTGCATGGATCCACGAAGTTCCATCCACCCCGCATTCCCCTAAGTCTTCTTAGAAAAATGGTACCTCACTTCTGTGGGTAGGCCTAGTGCCCGCGACAAGAAACGGCCCAAAAGGCCCAAAATGCCATGTCCATTTTGGGCAGCCCCAACGTCAATAAAAAAAGAAATACTGGTTTCTAGTGGACTTCCGGGGGGCAGAAAGACTGAGATTTCTCTGAGGGGGCATTGCCATGCCCTTTATGGGTGGCCTTCACCCCAACGTCAATAAAAATAATGAATCCCTGGTTTCTAGTGGGCTTTCCGCCACACCGGGGGCAGATTGGGGGCTACTGCTCCAGGCTGGCCCCTGGGGGGCAGAAAGACTGACATTTCTCTGTGGGGAGGAATTTGCCATGCCCTTTTGGGCAGCCCCCACCCCAACATCAATAAAAAAAATCCCTGGCTTCTAGTAGGCTTTCTGCCCCCCCAGGGGGGCAGATTGGGGGCTACTGCACCCATATGCCCCCCGGGGAAGCTCCTGAGGCCCCCAAAATAAAACATGGAAATCCCTCTGCTGTTTGCAGCAGAGGGATTTTGTGCCCCTGTCCTCATGGCAGAATGGTTCCTTCATGATCACAGGAGCACTGGTGCTCATGACGGAACCATTCCGTCATGAGCACCGAAGGGGTTAAAACATCTGATTCGCTGAGTCTAGATGAGCGTAAAATCAAAATACATACCATGGTCAATCACTGGCATTCTTTGAATCTTTCCTGGAGTTCTCTGTACTATTTCCAATATCCCCTTTTCTATTCCACTTAAATATGTTAAGCAAATCCATTCCATACTTTCACCTGCCCTATGGAATGTGAAGAAATCACAGTTCTCTCTAACAAAATAAAAATGCCTTAAATGAGATTGTGGTCTTAATTTACCTGATTTTCAAAAATATGATTCAGCCTTCTCATTAAGACAATCTGTTCACTTTATCCAAGATTCCAATTAAAACTCTCCTTTATGGGTACAATTGGAGGAGTCTTTTCTCTCCCCTTTTTCCTAATATAACTATTTTGGTCTTTTCTAAAAACCTCAAAATCTATATTCTCCTATTTTTAAAACACCTTTTTATTAAATCCTGTGAAGCAGTATGACACTGACGATGTTCCCTCTTTCCTCCACTCTCCCATGTGGCGTAATACCTCCATATTGAACAAAAAGATTTCAATTTCCTGGAAAGCTTGGACGAAATATGGCTTAATTACTTATTGCTTTTTTACTTTTTTTCAGGTCCAATCCCTCATTCGTTTTCCCTCATCTTTTCAGCATAAATTTCTCCTTTTGCAAAATATTATATTAGATGCTCTTGACCAGTTTATCTCCATCTTGGTATAGCCTTCCACACATTCTTCTATGTTAGGCAATCTTTTACATAATAACCCAAAGGTTCTGTTATATATCATGCCTTACGCCAACCTTCCACTGATAGACCCAAATCAGACACTGAGCTAGCATGGGAGAATGATTTGGGAATGATTTAGACTGTTTCTTTTTGGAGAAGAATTTGAACAAAAATAAGGTTTTTCTCCCGAGCTCCCAATATCATTCAAATGCCTTTCTATATATTTACAATTGGCTTCTCTTTTCCCCAGTTTCTTTGCATCGTATCAACCCAGATCACCCAGATACTTGTTGGTCATGTCACTCACAACAAGCAGACACTCGTTCACCATTTCTGGACACAAGTTTGGAATCAGTTCAACACCATTTTGATCACTTCTGTTCCCTAGTCGTTGACTAGCATTTTCCTAGGGAGATTATCTACTGATTGATAACATGTATCATACATATAAAGATCATTTACCTCCTAATTGCAGAGGCATTTCGGCAACTCACTAACATTGGAAGGATTTTTCTAAACTGTCTTTCCAAGCCTGGTGGTATGCAGTTTGTTCCAACCACATACTTGATACAGCATGTATCCCCCTTTTTCACTTGACATTAGGCATTCTATTTCATGGACTCCCATGATAAATTGTATAGATAGTCATGCTACGTCTTCACTTTATTGTCACCCCATCAGGCAGGAGATTTCTAAACCCCCCTGATGTTCACTTGTTGCATTCAGAGCTAATGTATTATTTATTGTAATTTTACAATGTTTCACTTATTTATAAACATGTATTTTGCTATTGTGATTTCTCTGCTCAAATAGGTTGGCAAATATTTTTATCATGCCATTGTATTTTTTTTCCTTACGCCCTCTCCTCCCCGTCATTTACAGCCTCTATCTTAACTGTAATGCATTATTATATTTGTATATGCCTAAACCTAATGAGGTTCTTTTAAACTCAAAAAGACACTTAGGGGCATATTACCAACAAATAGCGATAATTATCGCTATGTTGGTTTAGCGGCGATATTTTTATCGCCGAGCTGCGGCGACTTTTATCGCTTAGGAACCTTGCTATTATTAAGGTTTATCTCCTAAGCGATAAAAATCGGCCGAAATGCATGAATATCGCTGAAAAGTCAGCGATATTCATGCATTACCGAGCTAATGCTTTTAGCCATGTTATCCACCTACCATTGGATAACATGGCTAAGAACTGCTCAGGGGCAGGTGTTAGCTTTTGGAGATATTCGCGCTTAGCGCGACTATCTCCAAAAGTTGGTAATAGGAGATAGCGATGTTAGCGACTGTTTCCAGTCGCTAACATCTTGGCACCCCCACTTTGCATGTCATTAGTGATAAATTTCACTGACATGCAAAGCGGGGCCCAAGATGGTCGCTATCTCCTGCTAGCTGTCGCCAACTGGTGTTAGCGACAGCTAGGTAATAGGGAGATAATTTTATCTCCGCTTTCTTGGCTTTTAAAGCCAAAAAAGCGGAGATAAACCCCCTTGATAATATGCCCCTAAGAGTAGGAATTGGTAGAGAAACCAGTGCATAGTAAGTGCTGGTTGTTGCCGATGTGGTTACTACTAGCACAACTTTTCGGGAAGCTACCATTTTTTTCATCTTTAGACTTTGTCACAGGACAATACAGAGAAATGCAGCAAAAGGAGAAAGAATGAACAAGAGAAAGAAAAATAATAAAAAAGAGAGAAAGGGGGTGAAAGCAGTACATTGATCATAAAGATTAACTGTTTGCATGAACAACCAGGCTGCATACTTTTTTCCTTGGATATTATTAAACTGGAATTGGCTCATACACATTAATATTTCGAAATGTTTCAATTTTTGATTTTTAGAAAAGTGTAAAACCATGTCACTCTCCAAAATCCAGTTACTTTGTGATTCAGCTTTGAAAACTGGGCGTTATCGTGTGTGCGGAAACTTAGAAATATGAAAATAATGGCTAACACTAAACTGGAATCAAACATAATCATAGGCTAAACATAACGAGTTGTGATTCAAAATTTACCATCACTAAAATGCCAGAAGTAGTTCTTTTGTTAATAGAGGCGCACAAACAATAAAAATCACCCCTGCAAGCATCAGAGAATGATAAGAAGGAGCTGGAGTTGTCTGCACATAACTGCAATTCAGATCTTATTGTATCAGGGCTAAGGCTGGAAGAGCTCAAAATTGGCAAGTTAGTGAAACAGTATCAGACATTAACGTGGTTTGTGAAAAGCTGAGCTTTCGCGAAGGAATACATACAAATATGCAATTCTCACCTCTAAACTCCCCATGGAGACAGCCAAACTGAGTAATACTACATCTGTAAGCTAAGCTCTATATATATTTTTTGTTTTGGTTTTGTTTGATGTTCTGTTTAAGAAAATGGATAGAAGTGGCGTCAATAGAAAAGAAAATAACTGAAGGAAAACGCAGGTTTAATCGTACCCTGACTGACAGACAGCAGTGCCCTAAATAATTAAACACAGGGACATACTTGCAACAGCATAGACGTGCAGCTAACAAGGATATCCTTCAAACAGCAGAGGGAGTGTGCAAGATGAAATGCAGGAGCTGTATCCTTTCATGTATTCAGTTTCCTAAAAAAGAGTGGATTGGTGATATGGGAATCCCTTTCTATCACCCATTATATTAACTCTGCTAGTTATGATGGCGGATTTGCAAGCCCCTGTATGTGTACGTACTAAAAGTAATGCATCGATTTCTCTTACAATGAATATTAATGGGTTGGATATAATCTCTTTTGTTCAGAGGTGTTTGGGTAATTCTGAAGTGAAATCATTTTATTAGGAAATGTTTAACAACTGTGAGCAGAATAGTTACCACAGTAATGTTGGTGAGGTCTCATAATCACATGTGCAGCGGTAAAGCACGTCCTTTGCTTGGTAAAGGCTGCAGTTGATGAAGGCTGACTAATTGAAAAAGATAAGTAAATGGTAAAATACTTGTTGGTGTATCCTTGCAGTGTCACATTTTGTAACTCTGAATGTTTTGCCTGTGATATTGGTAGCCACAAGAGAACAATGCTGTATCTGATTTTGTCCCTTCTGAATCATATTGGGTATTGATTTATGGGAAATGGAAAATGTCAGACGTGTCTGCCTTAGAGTGGTCTTCTTCACAACTCTTTGCCTTCCTCCTCCATTTTTATGATCTCCTGTTTGATGGCCTTAGGATTTTGCACAGTTTACCACTGCTAATCAGTGCTGAAGTGCTTGTGCTCTTTCCTCTATACTTAGTAATATTAGCTTATCCCACATAAGTAGTCATTTAAACATGTCTCAGGCCTGCCATTGCAGAGCCTCTCTGTGTGCAGTTTACCCTGCCATTTCGATGTGGTAAAATAAACCTTTTGGCAGGCCCAAACCTACCTTTTTAATATATATAAGTCACCCCGAGAGTAGGTCCCGGACATTCCAGAGGGCAAGGTGCAATGTATTTAAAATGTAGGACATGTACTATTAGGTTTTTCGTGCCTGGTAGTGAAAGCCTTACATTCATTTTTTACTACTGCAATGCCTATCTCTTCCAGAGGATAACATTGGATTTGCCTTACTACATGTTATAGGTTTACTTTCCAAATGGGAAGAGTTAACCTGTTCATGTTTGGCGTCTCTGGAAACACAATTTAAAATCCTAACATACGGTGAAGTCAGAATTTTAAATTGTAATTCTGAAAATGCCACTTTAAGAAAGTTTGTGTTTTTCTGCCCTATCTATTTAGTGCCGGTAGCTGACAGTTAGGCTCCCCCTAACTACAACACAACACAAAATAGGGCATTTAGGTGTGCCTGGATGGGACATCACTGGCAGGATGGGTGGGAGAAGCTGGGCTAAGCCCCACTTACCCTGAATAGTCTGTGTCCTGCCTCTACAAAAAATGGTGGCATACCCCCATAGTTAGTATAGAGCCAGTGAAGACAGGATGCCTGGGGCCTTCAAAGGAAAACCTCCAGCAGCTTCTCCCCCACTTCAAAGGCAGAACTAAGTATAAAATCTTGACCTAAGACACCAACTTTTCAGTGCACTTCTGTACCTGTGGATACTCTTCCAGAAAAAAGGGACTGCTGTGCTAATGATGGACTGCCACTCTGCTGGACTCCTGCTTTGCTGTGCTGACCTGCTACTTACAGCCCACTTCCTGGTTGAGAAGCACTGGACCTGCATCTCTTGAACCCAGACCCCAGATTGACTCCAAGAGCTAGTTGGCTGACCTCCTGATCTGAAGCCTCAGGAACATAACATGCTTCTAGCAACCTTGCATCTGAACCTGACCATCTGCCAGGTCTGCCTTCCCAAGTGGTGCCACCCTAGTCCTGGACCCTTGGAAGTGGACCTGAGGGTGCTCTTCCAGCACATGGGATCCAGCAGAACTGATGCACCTCTGCTCCTACACAGCGCAACCCAGAGGTGAATAGATCCATCTCCACTGCTGCCTGAATAGGGCCAATTAAAGACTTGTATCTTCGCAGTTGCCCACCCTGCCATCGGACCCATCACAGCGCAACACATCCTTGGCATAGGCCCAGGCATATTTCATTGAAAGCAGCCTCAAAAATGAAGACGGACTCCTCATTGCAGCCTCGCAGCTCTTCAGAACTGGCACTCTGCCCCGACTCTGCACCATATCTTAAACCTGAAAACATCCTTACCTCCCAAATTCTTACCCACCCCTAACCCTAAAAATGCCATTATCACCCTATTCCCTTACCCACCCTTAAACCCTAAAAACACCCCTACCAACCTATTCCCTTACCCCCTCCTAAACCCAAAAAACACCCTTACCACCCAATATCCATCTCCCCAAACCCTAAAAATGCCCTTAAAATCCAATATCCTTAACCCAACCCCTAAAAAGTAGGTATCTGGTCACGCTATATCAGATAAAAGTCAAAAATTGAAGGTAGACTGTAATTGATTGCCAGTTGGATACCTGGATGGGTTTACCTTCTGACTTAGAAACTTTAAAAAAAAAAGTTGTCATTGGCGGGTCATCAACAAGACAGGCTGCAAGCTGTATCTAAAACGGGACTCAAAGACAGTGGACTGCTGAAGAGAAGGTCTCAGTTTGGTCTTGAATGAAAGCAGGAAAGTTCCAAGCAGGCGAAGTCTGAAGTCCGTCTCCAGGAAGGCCTCAATTTCAATCATATGCTGCTCAACTTCAGTCTCTGTGAAGCTCTCTATGTTCAGACTTAGAACATTTTTTGGAAGTCAGATCTCATAAGCAGGGCACACTCACAAGCTGAGGCTGACTGGGGATTTGATGTCGATGGCTGCAGCATCACGGGTGACCCCGGTCTCTGACAGTTCTCCCGACAGAAAGTTGACAAAAAGTTTGTAAGTCCCACATCTTGCATTTTGGGAAGAGTAGGAGAACACCCCAACCCCAGCCAAGGGCTGGGGACATCGAGGGCACCTCTTAGGGGTTAGTACTCACACCAACAGATGCCTGCAGCAGGGTCCTGAGCAGGTCCACCTGGAACTGGCCAGCTGGGGAGTTGAAGGGAGAGAGACCTCTGAAAACCTGTTGTGTCCCTCTAGGGCAAACAGGAGGTGAGCCAAGAGACCCTTGGAGTTACTTCTGTGGTCCTGGGCTCAAGGCAGGCAGGCCCTGTCTTACTTCGGGTTCTTCAGTTAGCAGGGGTCTTCTTCTTCTGATTCTTTACAGCTCCAGGGTTATTCTGAGCAGAGATTGTGTCATCCACATTTATGGCCAGTGCCAGCCAGTGGGAGAAAGGCAATCCTTTGTCTAACCCTAAACCATTTCTGGTCAGTTCCTCCACTCCCACTGGGCCAGCCTGACTATAGAGACAAAAAGAAGACAGGGATGGATGTGAGCGTCATCTGCCACTAATAAGGTAGGCATCCTTTAAAGCTTAGAAAGGGGTTGACCCAGCCTGCCAGTCAAACTATCAAGGACGAGACTCTCTTCCCACTCCCAGAGCCCTCTGTCCACTGGCTGGGGGAAATAAACATCTCAGCACAGGGGAGCTATCAGGGCACACATGACAGCTGGACACTGGCAGGAAAGCCTTTTGGTTTCAAGCAGGAATATTACAACTTTCAAAAAATATAATTCCGAAAATAGTAATATAAAATCCTATTTGACCATTAAGTTGTATTTTAAATTAGTATTAAAATGTGTCCTGGAAATATTTATTCTAGCTAGTTCCAAATCATATTTAGCACTTATTTGCTGTAATAGCATAAACCAGTTTTAATCTATTAGAGAGCCAATCTTGCCACAGTGAAAAACAACTTTAGAGATGTTTCACTGCCAGACCATGTAAAAAATTATATATACTTGTCTTACTTTTAAATACCGTGCACTGTTCCTTATGGACTTTTAAGGCTTACCTTAGAGATGATTTATAAATCTTAAAAATGAAAGTTTTGACATGGCAAAAGGTTTATTTTGTCAGGTCAAAATGGCAGCTTAAAACTGCACAGACAGGTCTCTTGCAGTGGGTGTCACACTGAGTGCTGTGGCCCACTAGTAGCATATCATTTACCAGCCCTGGGTACAAGTAGTGCCATATATTATTGTATTAAAAGGAAATTAAATTTGGCAATTAATTGTAGGCCAATTTACCATGTTTTACAAAGGAGAACAGAAGCACTGTACCACTGCTTAGCAGGGCTAAAGAGGGTAGAGGCCTATGGCCAACAAAAAGGGGCTCAGGAAAAGAAGGCACACATCTGGTAGGATACCACACACATATAGTCATTTCCAACAGCGCAGATTCACCAAAATTGTAGGATTTGCTACTTTTTTTGTACTCTTCTACTCCTCAAGGAGTCGCCATGGACAGCAAGCTATTTCTTGTTGAGAATTAATTACCTCAATACTGAATTCTCTCTAGAGTGGTGTGGAAATCTGCACAGAAGGAGTACATTTCCCTCTGCAAATGTATTTTTTTTGTTTTTGTTTTCTCTATGGGAAACATATTTTTCTCCATTGTGAAACCAATTTGTCTACACCCCCACCAAATTTGAGGTTGATCCTTTTCCCATACCACCTTAGAAATTGTATTTACACCAGGCTTTGGCTGAAGCAAATATACATTACTTCCCAAGCTTTAATGGGTAATGATTATAGTTTGTGAATGCTCACAAACATACATACAACTTTCCAGGCTAACTGTGCCTTAGAATTCCCAAGAACACTCCTAAGTACCAGACGTTCCGCAAGGACTTAAAAACCTGGCTTTTTAACCAATAGACCATATCCACTAGTTACCTCTTCCTTTTTTCATATCCTTAGCGTTCTTAGCACCGGGAAACCTTCGGGTAGCTGCTGCGCTGTATAAAATTAATTAACATAACATAACAATCTACCCCCTTGAGTTGGGTTTATGGGAGCTTAGAGCTCCACATTTGTTATAGAGATCCACACACTAGGTAAATGGAATATTCCTGCCAGGAATCTATTTGTAAATTCCCAGAAGACATAACTGAGAAACATTTGGTCTTAAATGTACATTTAGAGCCAAATTTACCTTTTCTATTAGCCCCCTATAGATTTAGTATTTTATTCACATCTGTGCACAGTGTTAGTTGCTCACAAAATGGTGCTTGTAGTGATGATGCATAAGAATGTGTGGTTAACTGCTTTCTTTTGCCATTTGTGACTTTAAGTGTCCCTTCATAGTACATTGTCATTTGTTTGTACATGGTATATTATCTGCATACAATTATAAACAACAGTGTAACAGTGACTGACTTTAGAGAACGGGATATCTTGGTTGTTTGTGACTTACAGGAAGTTATTTACTTTGTTCAAACCTTCTGGAAACTCGAGTTTTGATACAATACATTTCTATTTTTTTTCTTGATTTCCCTGAATTGTTTTTGGGCTCTTAGTGACAATCACACAGAATATTGCACTTTGTTACCTAGAGGTGTGGGTGTCATCCATAGTACTCCTGAATAGGTCTGGACTGGGTAGAGATTTCATATAACACTTTGGAACTATTATCTTGAAAGAAGATGAATGATATGAACCTTGAGAGAAGATTAATTTAGGGAGTTGTGTGGATTCCTCTAGAACTGCTAACTAGGACAAGTTCACCACACTAGCACCAGTGGAGTGTCAGGAGCCTATTCCCAGTTGAAAACGGTTCTCTTTATTGGAATCAGGAGTGCTTTGGTAGTGAAGGTACAAGAGTAGCAACTGATGAAAGGAAATCCATCCAAATCATAATAGTATGCCTATGATAACTGCATTTAAGACGTTTTCAACAATTTTGAGAATCGGCCTCTATGACATCTGTTCTGAAAATTAGCAATGCATCTTACTATATCCGCTTCTGGAGTGTGTGACACTGACTCTCCCTTGTAGATTTCAGGCATTGTACTGATTTTTCCTTGTTGCGAAAAATAGGTAAATTGTGCTAATATCATCGTCGTGCTGATCTTTAACTGCCAGGACAAGGTCATTGGTTCATTCCGTGTAGCCATTAAAAAGCGTTGCGCATTGCGAGATGTGGTAAGGTATGTAATTTAAAAACTTTGGTAGTCAGACACCTGACTTCTTGACCCAGAGTTACCCCATGGCAAAACTATAGGTTGCCATCCTTATGTTTGTTTCAGGAAATTTGATCTCAGCTGTGCTGCAAGGGGTGGTCACCTTATGCTAGGTGAAGCCACAATTAGGCTCAGGAATTGAGGCCCACAATATGCCATGAGTGGCCATCGTTGTGCCATGGTCATCGCTATGCCAGGACTGGGCATTAGAATGTTAAGCATGCTTACAGAAAATCAGAGATAGGCTACACTATGGCACTGGTGTTCTCCATTATAAGGCAAGGGCAAAATTGTCTGCAACCCCTTTCATAATACAACTGTACCCGGGTCACAAAAGACTGGTGCAACAGTTGTTGCACACTGGACACTTATGCAGAACAGCCATAAAATGAGATGGCGGGGGGGGGAGGAACTGTTATTAGGAAAATTCTAGAAATAAACCTTAATCGTTAACAAATATTTACAATTTGAAGCAGAGGGAGGAAAAAACGATTTGCCAAAAAACACATGATTGATCAAATGACACAGAAAGGACCAGACAACAGGTTTTTAGGTTCTAGGGGCCAGATGAACAATGGATATTTTCAAACCGGTCTTAGACCTGTTTGCGCGTGTAAAAATCCTTTTGTCCATGTACAAACCCAATTTTGCGGTCCCAAAACAGTCGCAGTTTACCACCCTTCACAGAAGTGTGGTAACTCACTCGCAAACAGGAACGGGTCTCCACAGGGACCCCTTCGCCTTTGTGAGTGGCTCTGAATATATTTTTTAATGGAAGGCAGTGGTCCCAGGGATCACAAACTACCCTTAAAAAATGAAACAAACACGTAATTTTTCTTTTTTTAAATGCATCCCGTTTTCCTTTAAGGAAAACGGGCTGCATAAAAAAAATTCTTAATTGAAAAGCAGTCTCAGACATAGAGGTCTGCTGAGCCCAGCAGGCCATCATACCTGGGAGGGCCAGCCATTCCAATGGGGTCGCAAATTGCGAGTGCCTCATACATATGCATGAAGCATGCAATATGTATGTGACCCTTTTGGGAATCACAATCAGTGTCTGCGACACTGTTATAAATACCACTTTCCGACTCACAAATTGCGAGTCGCTATTTAGACGCAATTTGCGAGTCGCAAATTTCTTGGTCATACATCTGGCCGTAAGAGCCATATATCCAAAGGCATCTTGCAGTGTCAATGCATGTGATTCACAAAATCACAGTTTTCTTTTTTTATACCACAAACTGCCTGGCCTATTTCTTATGAAGAAAACCCATTTTGTGAGCCAGAAAAGACTTTCTGCCTTCTATAAAAGGCTTTTAGAATCACTCAAAATATCAATTTGCAAGAGGGTGCTCCTCCCAAATTGCAGTTTGGTTTGGAACGTATAGTTTGTTATTGCACTTTTGATTCCAAACCATTAAATAATTTCCGAGATCTCGGAGAAGGGGTCTCACTTGCGCCTCTTCCTTTTTGGGAACCGTGTTGGCAGCCTCTGGGGAAGTAAACCACTGGACACTCCCCCTATATTTTTTTCAAATGCAAATCTTTTATTTTGTTAAAGCAGCACCACTTCCTCTAATGAACACTGACTATTTAAAACAAAAAGAAAGTTTCTCATCCATAATGTAAATTCAAGGATGATTGTCTGCTCTTGCTTGCAATCACCATTGCTATGCTTGTAGCAAATTACAGGGGGGGTCACATATTACAATCTGCCTAATTATATTTATTAGGCAGGTCGTTCTGCCACACCCTGCGAATGGTGATTTTGCATAGCTACCGACTAATACATCAGGTGCTTAATAAAATCAAAGTCCATTCTCAAAAAGGCTGTTTGTGTATTCACAGTCACTTTTTCCAAATGTACTCTTAGTACATCTGGCCCTAAAATCAGTATCAGTCCCGAAACCACATCTCCCTTCTGAACTTAATAGGAGGCCTCATGGTGGCGTTCCTGACGTCTGCCTCTGTGTTTATGCCAAATAATCTATCATCTTCAGCGAGTCGTTTAATTGGAAATAGATGAGAGAGTATAGACGCCTGATCTCCACTGTTATTAGCAATACAAACAATAAAATAACATATGCCGCTGCCCCATCTACAGCCTAAAAGGTTCCCATGCAAAATATAATCGGTTTATAAGTAAAGCAATTAATTCTGGTACAAGTCATGAAGAATATAATTTATCAAAACATCGCCTTATTAGTTGTAGTCTACAACAATAAAGACATTTGTTTTGTAGCATAACATGAAAACTAGAACGTTTTACGTAGTATTGTTTGGACAGGATCCAATTCCATTTTCTTAGTTCTTCAATTTCCTTTCATACAAACTACTGAAATACAGTACGTGTGGTGCTATGGTAAACTGTTGTAATGAACAAGCAGCCTGATTCATAATAGTGCCGTTTTGCCAGTTTGAAATAGCGATTCATAAGGAATCGCTATTCCAGACTCCAAAACGGGATTCATGTAGGAATCGCAAAAACAAATGCGATTCCTCCATATTCCTTATTTGCGATTAGCAAATTGCTAATCGCAAATAAGGAATAACTCCCCATTCATTCCTATGGGCCAAAAGGTCCATAGGAATGAATGGGGAGTATTCCTTATTTGCGATTAGCAATTAGCTAATCGCAAATAAGATAGCGATTTAAAGGGTGCCAGGGGTGTCCAAAGGACACCCTGTAGCACTCCTTAAAAGTAAATACGAACAGGTTTTTGCGCACACACATGTACAAAGGACATGTGTGTGTGCAACATACAACTTAGAAAAATGCTTTTAAAAGCATTTTTCTAAGTTTTCGCTATTTACCACGAGGTTTGCCCCCCCCCGAAAATTACGGACCGAAAATGCGAATTCGCAATTTTAAAATGGATGATGATTTGCATTTAAGGAATCTCAAATAGAGATTCCTTAAATGTAATTCTTCGCAAAATAGCGAAATCGCTATTACCGATTTTGGCATTTGGGATGATGAATCCCAAATGCAAAAATAGCACTCACAAAGGCCAGATTCTCAGAATCTGGCCCTTTGCGAGCCGATTTCGGCTTGATGAATCAGGCTGAAGATACCCTGAGACCATCTATGGAAACTGCAGAAGAAAATGGCCCCCAGGCAGTAGCGGTCGGTCGTGGGAGTGCTGCCGGGCGGTGACATGGGGAGGGAGAGGGGCAGGATGGGGGGTAGTAAACTATGGATTCCGGCCAATTACAGGTAAGTATTTGGCGATTCAGTGAGCGGAACAACATTTGTTTTATTTATTTTTATGTTTACTTACCTGTATTCGGCTTGAATCCATAGTTTACTATCCCCCACACTGCCCCTCCCCCTCCCCACATAACCGTCCGGCAGTACTCCCACGACCGACCGCTACTACCCTCAGGGCCATCAACACATGAATATAGGATTAGGACAATTTTGTTTTTGGTGAGAAGAGGAAAATGGACTATTTTGCACCAGATGCCAGGAAACCTTCACACATCAGCTCGCGCAGTATGTTTCTTCTGCTCTTTTTAATGACCTGTTTTGTTATATAACAAGATGCATTTTAGCTGGTAGGGCATGTTCTGTCAATCAGACAGCAGAGTATGCAATCAGAAGGAGATGTGATTTCTTTCCCTATTAGACGCCTCTCACCTGTCCGGACCTCTAGGTCTTAACACCTTTCCAATAATACTCTCTTCTTTTCCGGATTCATTAATTTGGCCTGTGTTCCCCAGCCTTTTGTATATATAGAAGACATTGTAAGTGAGAGTAGGCTAGAAAAATAGTTCAATCCTGCATCCGTCATTCCTCCAAGCTTCCGAACAAAATTCCCTGGTCATTTTACAGTACTGGATTTGTGAAAGTGATAGCTTTATTTTGATACATTTTTTATACGAAGGTGACCAACATGCAAGTATAGGTGCATTTCATTTTTTTAAATGTACTACTTAATACAGACTTTAAAGAAGGGGATGATTGGGGAAATGCTTACATGTTTGGTGTTGTCCTGAAATTTGTTAGTGGGGTTTTCATAAATTTCAGAGCTAATGCACAACTTGCCTAGTCCCATAACAGAAGATGTGATATGCTTAGTCAGCGTAGACAAACCACAAGAAGTATCACTCTAATGTGGAAGGCTGTGGCTGTCCAATGCGTAAGTCTAGGCTGCAGATTATTATGATAATTTTGCTATCTTGGAATGTAGGTGAGCTAGAGAAATAGTTCAACCACTATTTTTAATATTTATTAAAAATCCAATTAAATGGTGAAGTTGGATGTTTGATAAATATTCAGGAAAATTAGCTTTTAGAAAGTTGCCCTTTCTCTGCATGGATGCTTATTTGCATTAGTATGCCTGCCAGCAGCTGCATCATCAGTCCTTGACCTTAATAAGGTATGAAAACTGCTCCCAGAGTACAGACAATGGCTTAGGCCTAGTGAGAGAGTAGCAAGGGTGTGGGGAGAGTAATACATGATATTACAGATCAGCTCAGGAAGAGTGGGTGGAAACGTTCCAGGAACTTCATGAACTTGAAAAGGACAAACATTAAGCCTGCACATTCATAATTTAGTGTAAGAGGACACCTATCCTTAGGCCCAAAATAGTTAGGTGAGCACCAGCTGAGTGGGAGGTGGAGCTTATCCCAGACCCTTTTGGTTTAGCTTAGAACCAGGGCAATGTTAACTTCCATAATACACCCCTAACAGGCAACAAACTCCTTCATGGGGCAGACAGAAGCCATCAGCTAATTTAGATTTCTGTTAGATAGGGCACTCTGGGTAGTCTGCAGTAAGGGGAACAGTATGCACTTTAAAGTGGAAATAAAGAAAGTCTGTGCCTGCTGTTTGAGGGCTGTTAGGAAGCCTGAATGCCTATGCCTTCTCCCACTTGTACCCAGGACAAAGGAGTTGACTCTAAGGATCAGTTGGCAGAACTCCTGCGTGGTTACAGGAACCCAACAAGCTGTAAGAGGCCTTTTGTCTTAAGCGGCCAACTGACCAGTTGCAAATCAACCTGGTTTGGACCTGCTATTGGCCTCTGCGGGACTGAAGTCTGATCTCTAAGTGCTGTCCCTGATGTTCTGAGACCATTGGATGTGTCCAGATGGTCGCCTCTAATAATCTCATAAAAAGGGGCTTTCCAGACTTTTGGAGGAACAGGACCAGCTACTCAATTCAATCTTCCCAAGATACAACCTCGCTGGGCAAGAAAATTAGGTTGGTTCTCTTTGAGTTTTTGTAGCAGGAACATCCAGGTCAGTATACCCTCACATAAAGCCGATCTGACTTTGGTGCCTCCTTTCTGGATAGAGCCTGCAGCTGTGGCCTGATGGAGGATCCCAAGCTCAAAAAAGAGACTAATGTTTAAATGAACAAATATTGATCAGGCGAAGATACCAAAAAGTGTCTGGATGATGAGAGGTTTGTCGTGGGCATGAAATTTTAACTTTTCATGCACTGAGCTTTTTCCAGCAAAATCAGCAGCTTCAGCAAGACCTTGTCCAAAGGCTTAGCAGTTTCAGGAGGACATCCTCGGATCAGTTAGCAACCTTGCCCTGCTTAAGGATTTAAAGTTCTGTATCCAAGACTAAATCAGAATGTAAACTCTTTGACTGGAATGAGCCAGATATGTGTATGCCCCCACCCTCCATCTCAATTGGCCTGAAGTTGCACCTAGGTCCCAGTCATACAATAACTGTTCCTTCTATTGACATGTTCATTTTTATTGGATCTTTTTCTCTTAAATCTTTAAAATTTCTTAGATCCAGTTCCCATTATTGGATTTTTGTTATTTTTGTAGTTATGTTTGTTACATTGTCCGCTAGTTTTTCTATACATTGGAGTGTGGTCCGCCCGTGATCATAATAGGCTCCTTAATCTGAAATATTTAGCAGTGTCAGCTCAACTGTGTTTTTTAACATAAACATCTGTGTATTGCTTTTCATCTTTGAGATGTTACCGCTTTGATAAAAATGTTCCTGGTAGAGTTATCTATATCAATCATAGTAAATAACATGATCAAGAAATATAAACATATGATTGTTTTTTTTAAACACTTTCCCTACAAAATGAATCCATCAAAGGAAAAAAAGAAATGGCAAAACATGTCAATCAGAATTTAGGGACAACACTAAACTTGTTATGCTGTAATGAGTGACCAAACAGCTTTGCGAACTGTAAGATTGGCTCACAAAAATACATTCAACCAGCTTTCATCCCCAACGTCTTGAATTGCGGCAGCTTCTTTACAATACCATCAAAGCATGCATTAGTGTGCCTACCGGAGTGGGATACATATCCAAGACATCCTCTGTCTTCAATGCTGAGAAGAAGTTAATATTCAGGTGAAATCACTACAGAATCCAAATTTGATGGTGTTATATTTCAACAGGCCTCTTTGTATATATGCATTACTTTGAAAGAGACAATGAGATCTCTTTGCAATTCTGCAGTCATTCATCATCACACTGATCTGGGCTTCTGTTTCATAGATGTGATTTTTATGGAATTTGGGGCTAGATGTACGAAAACCTTTTGCATTCTCAGATGACCTGATTCAGACTGTTTGTGACTGCAAAAATGCTTTTTCTGTTGTACAAATCCCGTATTGCAATTGAGTGAATTGTTACAGATTCACAATTTGGTACTTTCAAAGAGCATGATAAGGGCGTACCTACGTAATACTGAATTACAGTGTAATGTACAAATCTTTTGTGACTGAAATTCACTTGCAGAACATTTGCAATATGCAGTCGACTCAAAGTCGGACCACTACCTACCCTTAAAAAAATGAAACTTTAAAGTTTCATTTTCTTTATTTTTTAAAAGAATCCCATTTTCACTTCAGGAAAACAAGCTGTGTGGGGGTAGCCACCATCCCTGTTATGGCAGCAGTTCTTAAAGGATCACAAATTGCAACCTATCTTGTTAATATTCATGAGGTAGGTCTATTTGCGACCCACTATGAATCGCTAATGAACTCAAAGAGGTTCATACATTAGGAATTACGATTTAATAATTGCTATTAGCAAAAAAGTGCCATTAGGTAATCGCTATTCCATTTCGTATACTTCTAGCCCTTGGTTATTTAGTTGACACTGGAGAAGAAGCATGGTCGTGAGGCAATCTTAAACATTGTAGCAACTCACCTTCTGACATTTAGAGGCCCATTAGGATCTCGGGCAGATCGCCAACGCCCACATGGCGGTGGCAATCTGCCCTAGATCCGTCCCCGCCCGCCACCCATTTACCCCCGCCATATTACTATGGCGGGGGACTGCGGCGGACGTAAAGACTGTCCGCCGCTTTTTTCCCGCCCGGTCAACAAGTTGACCGGGCGGAAAAGAGTTTAATATGGTGGCGGTGTCTGTAGACACCGCCAGCCATATTACTATGGGGGTGGAAACATACCTTTCCGTGGCCGCAATGCCGCCACAGAAAGGAATGCGGGAACTGCTTGCGGGGGCCTGTTGAGGGCCCCCAGGGGCGCTGGGGGGTGCACATGGGGGGTACCTATGCAGTTCCATGCACGACAATCCAGGCTCTGCGTGGTGCCTGCCATGTTGTGCACGGAAGTGCACAACATGCCTTCCTGGCATTGTGGCGGGCGGTGCTGAGTGCACTGCCCACCACAATGTCAGGAATGCAGGATTCTAATGGCCCCCACGGGACCCTCACCCTTATGGCGGGCGGTCCCATTTCAAATATTGTTTTTAAAACTATGGAAGTCAATAATATAATTTGCAAAAATATAGTTGTTTAAAATATTGATGTTTTAATTAGTGTTATGCATTTAGTATATATTTTCAATGTATGTACTGCATTTTTTGTATCAGTATTGTTTATGCTTTTTAATATATGTGTTACATTTTTAGCAGTTATACATTTTATTTTAATTAAATTTGGGGTTTTTAGCTGTGGTTATAATGAATGAATTATATATTTTTATTGATTAATATTCATTTAATTGAGATTTTATAGTGTTAATTGTGTTAAGTAATTTATGTTTAATTAATTATTAATTTTTTGTTAATTATTATAAATGAATTATTTGAAAATTAAATATGGAAATTGTGTAATTAATTTTAGGTGTGGGTTGTGGCGTTTATAGGGGTAAAGGGTGGGAAGCAATTTATTTTGAATTCATTAATAATTAGTTGTTAATTATTATTCATGAATTAATGAAAATTAAATATTGAAATTGTGTAATTAATTTTAGGTGTGGGCTGTTGTACTTATGGGAGTGGGAACAGAAATGTTTACACCTCCGCTATCCAACACTTTCATTACTGTTACACTTACTGGAATGGGAATAGTAATGTTTACGTCTCTGCTATCCAACACTGTCCCTACTGTTGCACTTATTGGAGTGGAAATAGTTATTTTTATCCCTCCGCTATCCAACACTTTCCCTACTTTTGCACTCATTGAAGAGGGAATAGTATACTATGTATGCCCATACTGAGTTTTGCAAGCTGTATTTGCACTTATACTGACCAAAAGATGAAAGAGTGTACTGGATACTGGGAAACAAGTGTGATTTTTTTATGACATACAGTTTCACCATCACATCTTATTTACCATTAGGAGAGTGTGACTGGGCTCAGTCCACTCCTATGTACCTGGTATTTCCCTGATTGTTAATTGCAAGGTTTTAATACTTGTTTTTATTCACAGCAGTCATATTCTCCTGAATATAACTGGGCACTTTACATTTGCACTTTTTTGCACATAAAACCGAAGGACAAAGACCTGTGATTTTACCTTACGTCAGGCTGGAAGACAGGAGTGAGCAACTAAACAGGGATTCATTCATCCCAAGATTGACTTCAGTTATCCAAATCTGAATTATTGGCAACACAGCGAGTATAGTATACTAATAAAATTATTCGCTTTTGGAAGTTGTAGACATATGGTAATATGGTGTTATATACAGTGCCTACAGAGGTGAGATTGCCACTGACAGATGATATAATGGCTGATATGATGACCCTATATGTTGGCTCGTGTTCACCGTATTTGTTGTCAAGGATTTAACCTTGGATGAGGTTGTGCCATGAACAGGCATTATCAGTTATCAACTTTCTATTGAGGCACTGTTAAATTATTTGGATTTAGCCATGTAATTTCATAGCCTCTTAAGTAAACGATGTTTATTGCGATGTTTTGCACATATGCGCAACCTGCACATGTATTGCAAATTTAGCACATTGTTCCAACTACAGTTAAGCACTGTGTTTGGCACTTGTAGACATATGGCAATATGGTGTTACATACAGTGCCTACAGGGGTGAGATTGGCACTAATAGTTGATACATGGCCCTATAGGTTGGCTCTTGTTCACCGTATTTTTTGTCAAGGATTTAACCTCTGACAAGATTGTGCCATGAACTGACATTATCAGTTATCAATTTTCCATTGAGGTACTGTTACAATATTTGGATTTAGCCAGGCATTTGTATAGCCTCTTAAGCAAACGATGTTTATTACATTGTTTTCACATATGCACATTCTGCACATGTAATGCGAATTTTGCAAATTTTTTCAATTATAGTTAGCACTGTCTGACTCATTGTAGCTTTTTTGAAATTTATACAGTTTTGCACGATTATTACAACTGCCATAGTGTGTTTAGTATGTCTTTTATTTTTAGCCAACAAACAAATCACATGATCAGTTTTTAAACAAGCACAGTCACATTATAAACGGCGGTTCTATTGGTTCATGTTGTCATGTGATCAAGGCTCGGAGAAGCCGAAACGTTATAACGGCAAAATGGCACAAAATAAAAAAAATTGCACTGATTTACCTGGTCCGTGTCCGTGAAAGCTGCGGAGTGCGACGATATAGCTGCTGCGGCTGATCTGCGGATTGCCTTATATATATATATATATATATATAAAAGTATGTGTATATATATAAGTATGTGTATATATATATATATATATGTACGTATATCTATATATATATATATATATATATATATATATATATATATATATATATATATATATATATATATATATATATATATATATATATATTCTTTCTTTTGCCTTGTTTGCCAACAAACTATGTAAACAGTTATTTCTATGCCTGATTGTATCATTTTTTACCCATGCGTCCTGTTTCTTTAGGCGCTTGGGCTTTTAATCACTGTATATTGCTCTGCCTACTCCTGACGCGTCATGTGATCAAGCTCCGCCCGCGGAGCGAAACGCGTCAGGGAGAGCACTTGCTCTGCTATGGAAAGCAATAAATTTGCACTGCTGACACTTTAATCTTATGATGGCGTTTTGATATTATTCAAAATACACTTTGGAGGAGAGGTGGTCTGCGCCCGCTTGTGACCGCGACTAGAAGCGGTCGGGTTTCTTCTGATATTCATTACCGGAGTTTGGTTGCTTCCGGTTCCGTGGACCCTCCCATTCTACGAGGCACAGCGTTTTTTGCAACTAGCAACGTTTCAGCGTTTTGGACTTCAACTCGGTGGAGTTTTGTGACTGCGGTGCCCCCCGCAAATCTGAAACTGTTCAGCTACATCTGCATTGGTGTCCCTGCCTGACGAGGTGCTTTGGAATCGGTGGGGTCGGCTGACCTCTGTGAATCCTTGAGGTGAAGTCCGGTAAGGCACCTGGTGCACTTTGACTGTTAATTACGTTATTTAAAAGCGGGCTTTGGGAAATCTCCCAAGACATTCATTCAATATATTCTAGCCATCCAGCGGTGTGAAGGTACAATACTGAGAAAGCTGTGTACTTTTGCTAAAATGATCTCCAGCGACGCGCTCAGGAGTAGGGAAACAGCGGCTGATGCCCTTTACGAGAACTTACCAGCTGGTAATGTCACAGCACCTCGTGAAAATCGTGCTACTCCTACTATCAGCAATGCTAGGGATTGGCTAAAGACCTTGGAGAAATTACTCCGTAACGAGTTGTCAAAATGGTGGGAAAAGAAGTCCCTCGAGAAATACCGAGATGCAAATCGTGTTCCAAGGGGCTTGAGGGTTCTAATTGTCCCCATTTATGAGAACCCCGACCCAAGAATGCTACAAGAATGGGCGGAAAACAACCTTCAATCCTCCAGAAATATGTTGCATATCTTGATCAAGTATGCCCAATCAGACAGAGAAGCCCTATTGATTGAGATAGACCGTGTCAATGGGCTGTTGGAAGCTACAGGGGAAACTGCTTTGATTAACAAAACCCAGAAAGAAATTGACCAGAGACTGACTACACTTGAACAAACCATTCAGGAGCGCAAGATACAGAAGTTCGCACGAGACCAGCAGGACTATGCCACGGGTCGTATCTTCAGTTTTGAAAGGAAGTACGACTCGTATAAACGCAAAGCGATGTCAGTCCAACAAAAACCAGGAGCAGGAGTCGAACAGACGACGAATATGAACACTGCCCCAGTAAATGAAGATAACTTATCAGTAGCTTCTTACAGTGGGTCTGATGAAAGCTTAACAACCACTACTCTGGCTCCAATTGACTTAACCAACTTTACATTAGTCGACGAGCTAAATTTTGTCAGCGAGGACCGGAGGTACTCCCTGCGCTCCCGGAACCCTCCTCAAGCAGTAAGCAGAGCGGCAGCCAAAAGCGCCGCATCAGGAGGCGCAATACCAAAGCGTGGCGCAGCACGGGGCAACTTGCGCAAGAATTGGAACAAGTAACATCAACACAAGAAAATACTGTAATTAATCTGACTGATTTGGTACTCTCTAAGGCAGAAGAACAACTTTTATCTTTGGGTCTTTCATACTGTCCTCCCAATGACTTCTCATGCACCCAGACACGAATTGATGTCTTTAAATTTATTAGAAAAATTAAGGTAATGAAATATTTTCAAATACATCCTCAATTAGCTAATAAAGACACTGAAACGCCTGTTGAAGTATCTGAAGAACAACCACTGCAAGTTAAAAATCTAGGAGGTCTTCAAGCTCTTATTTCATTAGCACATGAGGACAGTTCTCAACAAGCTCCTA
The DNA here is from genome assembly GCF_964263255.1 of Lissotriton vulgaris. NCBI lineage: Eukaryota > Metazoa > Chordata > Amphibia > Caudata > Salamandridae > Lissotriton > Lissotriton vulgaris. Next base: position 1,016,108,265 of record NC_141691.1, on the reverse strand, counting down.
CATTCAGCCAAGTAATTGCAGTTAATAAAGCATCACTAAGTCCTTTTCGGGGAAAGTCTACGTTTTTACCATTGATGCCGAAGGACGCACTGAAAGTTTTCAGTGATAGAGTCATCACTGAACTAAAAACTTTGAACAGGACTGTGCTGGGTAGTAAGAAACAAAATGACTATAATAATCAACAATATTTAATGCTTATCAAAAAGATACAGGGTGATCCTAATGTGATAGTGAAGAATGTGGACATGGGGGAAAACTGTTTTGTGGGCTAAATCGGATTACCTTCAGGAAGCAGCTCGCCAGTTAGAAGACCCCTATGTTATACTAAGACCACTAAATTTGCCATGTTAAAAACACATGAAACCATCAAAAAAAGCATTAGTCAATGGCAAAGACAAGGGCTTCTCACAAAAGAAGAGGCTACATTTCTTAGTGTAACACACATAATCACCCCTCTCTTTTACCTCCTACCCAATATTCACAAATGCACCACCCCAGTTCCCGGATGTCCTATCATTTCAGCACAAGGTAGCATCAATGAAAATCTTTCTAAATATGTTGATTTTTTCCTTCAACCCCACATGACCTCACGTCCCTCCTACCTCAAAGACACCACGGATTTTTTAGTTAAAATTAAGCAGGTCACTTGGTGTTCTGATTTTTGTTTCCTGGTTATGGACATTGAATCCCTTTACACTAGCATCCATCATCTGCACGGTTTGGAAGCCATCCAATATTATCTTGACATGAGAGATGCAACGCTAAGAGAACACAATGCCATGTTACTGGAGATGATACGTATTTGTTTAACCAACAATCATTTCCAGTTTGACAAGGACATTTTCCATCAAGAGCGTGGGGTTGCTATGGGCTCGTGCTTCTCCCCCAGTTATTCATGTTTACATGTTGGCTGGTGGGAGGAGCACGTTCTCCATGGGGCCCATCGCCACTGGCCTCAACATCTAGCCTACTATTGGCGATTTATAGATGATATTTGTATCATCTGGAAGGGCGCACAGGAACAGGCAGCACTCTTTGTCAATAACATTAACAACAACAACCGCAATTTGAGATTCACTGCTACCATAACATCAAACTCAGCTGAATTTTTAGGCATACATGTCTACATTGAACAGGGTCAGATTCACACCGAATTACGCAGGAAAAGCACTGCGGGTAATTCTATCCTTCAGGCCCGCAGTGCTCACCCTCCACATACCATCAATAGCATTCCGTTTGGCGAATTCATTTGCATTAAAAGAATTTGCAGTGATTCTAACACAACTAACCAATGCTTGGCTGATTCTATGCAAAGGTTTTTGCAGCACGGTTACAAAAAAGATCTTTTAAATCGCGCACTCTCAAAGGCATCTAGGCGTTCGAGAGACGAACTTTTGATTCCTAGAACTATTGAAACCTCTGAATCAGCTTCTAGGGGGTCTGTCCGCCTTATCACCACCTACTGCTCTCAGGAGCGTAAATTAAGACAAATCATCAATGCAGAGTGGCCAATTGTTCTTACTGATGTGATTCTAGGCCCAATCTTACCTAAGTCACCAGCAATCACATTTAGGAGGGCACCCTCCATGAAAGATGCATTGGACGAAACCTAGCCTGAGCTTACTGTTAAAAGTTCTTGGTTTGCTAAAACAGGTTTTTTTAGATGCACGTCTTGCCGGGCCTGCACATTTGCTGTTAATGGCGCGCACTACACATCAGCGTTCAGCGATAGGCCTATAAAAATAAATGAACATCTAACCTCTCGAAGTGAATATGTCATTTACCAACTGACATGCACAAGTGCATTATCATACATTGGGAGCACCAAGTTGCCAGCCAACCAGCGCATTTTACAGCACATACGCGCAATAGTGAATTCAGACATAAACTATCCGGTGGCTCGCCACTTCAAGGCAGTGCATGACAACAAACTAAAGGATTTAAAATATACTTTACTGTGCTCAGTCCCTAACCCCAGACGGGGTGGTGACCGAGAAAGATTACTCGGGCAGAGGGAAGCATATTTTATTTTGTTGCTAGATTCGAGATCCCCTAACGGTTTGAATGTTATTGATGAGTTACACCATTATTTGTAATATTTGATGTTATTTCAACCCTTGCTTTTCTTTTTCTTTTTCTTTTTACTGTGGTGGACATTGTTTTATTGAATCATTGCTGAAAACTAAATTCAATGATACATATGTATTCACAAGTAGCCGCGGAGAAGTCCCACCGCTGAACTATGGCGGGTCCTGTGCTCGCTACGGTGGGCATGTTTGGGAGTGGAAGGGGCCTCATCTCCGGAATATATTGGAAGCAACACTGTGAATTTTTGGCTGGCCTCCACCCAATCGGGTTGACATTTTTGGCAGCGTGAGGCACCTAATCCACTTGGTCATACAAGGGGAGCATTTTCCTAACCTGTGCAGAGCCTTGGAGGGCACACCAGCCGTGAGGAAAACGGCCGCACCGGGGGGAGTCCACAACGCCGTGAGGGGAACGGCAGGCCGGACTACAGCCCCCAGGTGCCTCAGCGGCGCACACCTGACGCCACCAACAGCGCGCCCAGAGGCGCTTGAAAACGAAGGAGCGCCGAGCGCTCAGGGGAGCATTTTCCTAACCTGTGCAGAGCCTTGGAGGGCACACCAGCCGTGAGGGAAACAGCCGCACCGGGGGGAGTCCACAACGCCGTGAGGGGAACGGCAGGCAGGACTACAGCCCCCAGGTGCCTCGGCAGCGCACACCTGACGCCACCAACAGCGCGCCCGGAGGCGCTTGAAAACGAAGGAGCGCCGAGCGCTCAGGGGAGCATTTTCCTAACCTGTGCAGAGCCTTGGAGGGCACACCAGCCGTGAGGGAAACGGCCGCACCGGGGGGAGTCCACAATGCCGTGAGGGGAACGGCAGGCAGGACTACAGCCCCCAGGTGCCTCGGCGGCGCACACCTGACGCCACCAACAGCGCGCCCGGAGGCGCTTGAAAACGAAGGAACGCCTCCCGCTGCCGCGGGACGCGCGCGGGACGCGCCGGGCGGAGCCCGGGCAGAGGGCGGGCCGTCTAAGGCCGTCCAAGGACGACCAGGGACGGGACGGGATGCGTCCCTTTCATCATGGGTAAGCGCAAACTGGCTACATCGGCGGCAGGCGAGGCAAATGCGAAGGTGCCAAAATACACAACCAGCATAATCACTTATTTAACTTCTAAGGTGGGAGAGCTATCCACGCAGATCGCTGAGTCAGAGCGTGAGTCGGGGCTTGTCTCCAGCCCTGGGACTGCCAACTCATCCAATGTATCTGCTCCTGCTTTAAACTGTATCCCGTTGGAGCCCGGGTCATTATCGAGTCATGTAGACCCACTTTGCCACAATCTGCCACAGTTCTTCCGTTCCCGGCTTTGTCCGAAACTGTGATACCAACACTTCCCAAGAGCCCGGGGGTTGCTGATAGGTTGGCATTTAGCCAGTCTGGTCCTCCACAGCCAATTTATGTAATGGAGGAATGTATTTCGGTCCTATTGGAAAAACTGTTCACAGAAAGACTGGAATCCGCTTTGATCCAGATTGCCTCTGACATTACTGAGACTTTGAAGGATTGTGTTAAGAACCTTATGGCAAAATGTGACCGCATTAATGATGCCCTTATTACTCGGGCTCCCCCCCCTGTATACCCACATCATTTCTCCCTACAGTTGCGCAGGTGTCTGCTCCTAAGGGTGGGGGTCAATCCACATTTAGGTTGGCTAGCCCTCCTATAGTGACCATTGATAACCCTGCACACAAAAAAGGGAAGGTGGATAATGGAATATACATCCCCTCAACGGAGGCTGCCTCCCAGGTTATTACCCCTGCAAATCCAAGAGGCCAGCAGGGGGCTGTGGTAAGAAGGGTACCCCCAATAAATTTACCGCCGGATGCAACACCCTTTGTCGCAATTTTAGTTAACGTGCCAAAACTTAAAGAGGGGGAGGTGGAACAACATGATACTCTTCTCAGGCAAGTTAAAAAATGGTGTAATGCTAACTGCACAGGAGAAAGTAACATTGCTGACAATATCCTGACAAGTAGAAGGGTTAACTGGGTGGGCACAAGTAAGAAAAAGGCAGTGGGAGACTGTGTCATTGTTAATTTCAAATCCAGAAACGTCGCTAGTCGACTCTTTTGGGACGATTCTCCTTTGGACCCTGTAAGTAAAGGTGTCCGGGCGATGCCTCTTGGCTTTTTTTTATCCTCGAGTTCATAGATTGAGCGGTGTGGAGAATAACATGCCAAACCCTATCGACAAGGCTTGGGCGGAGGATAAACTTACTTCATCTGTGGTGACTAATGATTGGGTCACTAAGCCAACTAAGGGGAACGGTTTACTTAATGTTGAAAGGTACCCTCCTTCAAACGATCTATTTTTGTCAAATAGGTTTGCGGCCCTTACTGATAGAATAGATACTGAATGACTAGTGCCCGTACATGAAAACCTGTCAGTCCCATGTTTAGGTACTGCAGAGGCTAATACATCTGCCAAAACTGTTATAGATGTCCCATTATTAGTAGGCAAAGGGCATATCAGGTTATTATCATGGAATATTGCGGGCTTACGGCAAAGCAGGATGACCCTATTTGGATACAACAACTGAAGGAACACGACATAGTTGCCTTGCAAGAAACTTGGTCACAAGATAAGGGGTTCTGGCTAGATGGTTATATCTCTTTCTTTGTTGATGCTCAGAGCTCCATGGCGGGAAGCGATAGAGGGGGCCTGTTATTTCTTGTTTCAATTAAATTGGCAGGGAAGGTTAGAGAAATACCCAGTTCATCTCCATATTTCCAGTTGGTGGAAATTTGTTTGCCAGACAAGAATAAATTTGTGTTTATAAATTGTTATAATTCAACCCAAGGGGGGGGCCCAAATTTTGTTTTAGATGGGTTATCGGCCTTTTTAATGAAGTATATGTCAAATCAATCCACTTTTGTACAGCTAATCATGATGGGTGATTTTAATGTTCACTTATGTAAGTTTCACTGCCAGATTGTAGATGATACCGGCCCAGACCACACATCATTGCCTCACTTTGAACATAGCCCTAAGGGCGTGGCAATGGAAAACCTGTTATCATCCAATGATTTATATGAGCCAGGGTTTGAAGACCAAACAAATCGTGTGCCACGTATAACGCGAGGGGCAGCGAATCCATTATTGATTACTTCTTTATGTCCCCGGGGCTCTTACGTTATGTCTTGTTTTACAATGCTTTTGCAAGTGGGTTCAGTGACCACAACCCGGTGTTGTTGGTTCTATACACTCTTTCTGGTTTGTGTAAAGGGGAACAAAGGGCTACTTCTACAAGGGACGTCAGGAGTAGCGACCAGGGAAGACGCCTTAAATGGTGCAAAGTCTGTCCGGAGGACTTTCATGGACAGATTGAGCAACATATGGCAGTCGAAATTGAGAAATGTAGGGATGGAGAGAGTAGGGGGCGGGAAGTTGTTGGTGACTTTGAAGCTATTTGTGCAAGAATAGAAAAAGAGCTTACAGCAAAACCGAGGAGGGGCCCTTTCCCAGTGTTCAAGTGGTTTGACCATACTTGTTCGAAGGCTCACTCGGCTCTGCTGAGGGCCCTCAAACATTTGCCCAGAAATAGGTCTTTGGTGGCCCAGTTGAGAAGAGAATATTCAATGGCAGTTAAATCACAGAAAAAAGCCATTAAAGATGAAGCCTGGGATTCTTTAATGGATTCCACAACTCTCAAACAAAGCTCCAAATTCTGGGCCATAATTAATAATCCTTTGTTTGCTAATACTAATAACTCGGATCTTGATATAAATATCCCTGAAGCAGACTGGATAAATCATTTTTCCTATATATATGGTTCAAATCAAACAGTTGAGGCTTTTGCTATACCCTACTCCGTATCCTACCCTACCAAGCTAACTTTTAGAAAATCAGAAGTTGAGTTGGCTATTCTGGGCTCTGCTGCCAATAAAGCTCCGGGCCCGGATGGGGTACCTCTGGACCTCTACAAATGTAAACCTGAGCTGTGGGCGGAGATCCTGGCTAATGTTTTTAATTGTGTACATGAGGGGGGCATGCCAAAAACCTGGGCATGTTCAATTATAGTACCCATTTTTAAAAAGGGCCAAAGAAGTGACCCCAAGTGTTTTCGTCCAATCTCTTTGTGGGATTCTTCTATGAAGATTTTGGGCAAGGTCCTGTTAGCTAGAATTAATACTTGGTCCCTAGAGAATAACATTTTAGCAGACGCCCAGTACGGGTTTCGTGCAGGCAGAGGGACAGAAGACCAATGCCTAAATCTTCATTTGATAATTTCGAAATACACTACTGCTAAAAAGGGCTCAATTTTTGTTGCTTTTATGGACCTGTCCACGACTTTTGATTTAGTTAATAGAGCTCGGCTGTGGACCATGTTGTTAAAACTGGGACATGATCCACTCCTTGTATATTTTTTGGCAGAAATACATAAGGATTTAAAAGCTTCTATTAGGATGGACCAAGAAGGAAATTGTACAGCTTGGTTCAAATCGAGCAGGGGGGTGCGGCAGGGCTGCATTCTTGCTCCCATGCTGTTCACCCTTTATATAAATTCACTTGAGAAGACTCTTTTAAATGCCACCTTGGACATTCCGCGTGCAGGGGATACTAGAATTCCTGTTCTCCTGTACGCGGATGACGCTGCTCTGATAGCGCGTACGCCCATAGGTTTGCAAAGACTTTTAAATGGTTTTAATGATTTTATGTCTTCACTGGACTTAGTGATAAATAACTCTAAATCTCACGTCATGGCTTTTGGGGCTGTTAAAAATAATTCCAAACAGTTCTACTGCAATGGCGATGTGATCACTAACGTCAAAACTTTTACTTATTTGGGTGTGATTTTTGACACCAGGGGGAGCTGGGCTCCCCAAATTACAGCTAAAACTAAAGCAGTTAGGAGTTCGGCTAACGCCATTTTAAGTTTTTCCAGGAGACTGGGCGGGAAACCAACTGGTGCTTTATTAAACATGTATAGGGCGAAATCTGTGGCAATTGCCAGGTATGGTTCAGGTTTGTGGGGGCATGTGAACGGCGAGTCGGTCCAAAGGGAAGAAAATAAGTTCCTTCGATCCATATTAGGGCTACCCCAATCTACAGCCACGTTTTCAGTCCACCAGGAACTTGGTCTAGGGTATATTTCAGACACTCTCCTTATGGCCCCAATTTTGTTATGGATAAGGACCTGGACTAACATTAATCTAGGCCTGAACCATAAAATTCTGGTGGACTCTCTAAAATTGGACAATTTCAATAAAATAGTTTGGCTTTCATATATTCAAAAGTGTTCTTCAGACCTTGGACGTCCCGATATTTTTTCGGCCCCTCAAGGTCTAAAGAAATCTGATTTAGAATGGGTTAAGCTCAACTTCATTAAAATTAAAAACGTGGAGAGGGAGGAACGACAATTGACTAAAACCACGGTCAGAGCTCATTATCTGACCATTACTCGCCTCACTATACAACCATACCTTACCATTGTTAACATCCCCTTTCACAGGTGGCTTCTGGTTAAACTCCGGTTTAATCAGATCTATACGGTTCTCTGTGATAGTCAATGTTGGTATAGAGAGGAGGACGCCCCTGTTTGTAACTGTGATAACTTTTCAGTACAAGATAATATGCACCTTATGTTGTTCTGTCATTTTTTTACTGTGCCCAGACATAAATACCTGGTTGTAATTGTAATTGTAATTGTAACGATATTTATAGAGCGCGATTGCTGCCCGTAGGCGTCCAAGCGCTGAGCTGACCAGACAAATGACGGAAGAGGTGCTATGGTTCCAATATTGAAGGATAAAGCCTTCCAACAGGCAAAACCAGCCCTCCTGTATCTTCAACTTTCGGATTCTGCCTTGGCTATGTTTAGCGTGGCCAATTATCTTGTTGCTGCAGTTAGGATCAGGAGAAAAAGACTTAAAATCTAATACATGGGTTTTTTCATGGAAGGCTAAATTGGTTAATGCTTTCTGTATTTGTAAATTTTAAAGCGTAATACGTACTCCTTTTTTTAGCTGTATTTTTAAAGTGTGAATTATATGAATTTTACTGATGTCTTTTAGCTTTTCTTATTATTGTGAATTTGTAAATATTATTGACTTATTGAATCCGTATCTTTTCTCATGAATTTATATTGTCCCTTCTTTGTGAATGTAGAATGCTTTTATGATTTTTAACTAAATCGAATAAAGTGGTTTTGACTTGACTTCATACAAGGAACGTGAGTTTAAGGCATATGGACTTCATCTACCAGAATGCTGTGCCTGCACACGCCCACATGAGTTTTGACTTTATCAACCAATAAAATGACCCTAATCTATCTTCGTGCCTCACTGTGCTGATTGCATGCCATTGACAAAGGGCTTACGGCTTGAAACGCGTTTGGCATATTGCAAGATGGAGAAAGCGAGTGCTCGCTGTGGTTGCTGCTGCCGGGGTGGTGTGCGGTAACCTTTCCACGTGTGATGCCTCCATGGGGACACCCTTGTTTTTTATATATATAAATACTGCCATAAGCCTTTCGAGCTTGTGTCAGCTCTTGTTCACTGGCGGCAAGGAGACAGGAAACGAGATTCAAGAACATAGAATTTTTTTAAATGAAGAGTCCCGCCCTAATAGGTGCAGTGGCATGCTGGTCATAGTAGTCTTAGTAACTGCCACCACTACTCAATGTTCGTTAACCAAGTGGCTCCGTACCTGCCTCCAAGTTCAAAAATAAACACCCGGTTGGGCATGCGCTCACTGTTTGGCTTGCATAATTCCATCTTGCCTGCCTTCGCCGTGGCAGGACCTGCCGCTTAACATCCAATCACCAAGTTGCCCCAACCTGCGAAGCAACAACTCAGCATGGTAGTCCATGTACACAGGTAAGTAGCAGCCCAGCGATGTGCACGATTACTGCCATACGTATTTCGACCTTGTATCAGCTCTTGTTCACTGGCTGCAAGGAGTCAGGAAACTGGATTCAAGAACATAGGATTTATTTAAATGAAGAGTCCCGCCCTAATAGGTGCAGTGGCATGCTGGTCATAGTAGTCTTAGTAACTGCCACCACTATTCAATGTTCGTTAACCAAGTGGCTCCGTACCTGCCTCCAAATTAAATAATAAACACCCGGTTGTGCATGCGCTCACAGCCTGGCTTGCATAATTCGATCGTGCCTGCGCTGGCCGTGCTGTCCTTCAATGGCTCTTAGTATCCTACAGGGAGGTCCCGCATGTGTCGCAGTGGGGCTTCACAACAGCAGGACCTGCCGCTTAACATCAAAACACAAGGTTGTCCCTAACTGGCGAAGCCACAACTCAGCGTGGTAGTCCATGTACACAGGTAAGTAGCAGCCCAGTGATGTGCACAATTACTGCCATATGCTTTTAGAGCTTGTATCAGCTCTTGTTTACTGGTGGCAAGGAGACAGGAAATGGGATTCAAGAACATAGGACTTATTTAAATGAAGAGTCCTGCCCTAATAGGTGCAGTGGCGTGCTGGTCATAGTAGTCTTAGTGACTGCCACCACTACTCAATGTTCGTTAACCAAATGGCTCCGTACCTGCCTCCAAGTTAAAAAATAAACACCCCGTTGGGCATGCGCTCACTGCCTGGCTTGCATAATTCCATCTTGCCTGCGTTGGCTATACTGTCCCTCAATGCCTCTTAGTATCCTGCAGAGAGGTCCCGCATGTGTCATGGTGGGGCTTCCCTGCGGCAGGACCTGCCGCTTAACATCAAAACACAAGGTTGTCCCCAACTGGCGAAGCTACAACTCAGCGTGGTAGTCCATGTACACAGGTAAGTAGCAGCACAGCGATGTGCACAATTACTACCATATGCGTTTAGAGCTTGTATCAGCTCTTGTTCACTGGTGGCAAGGAGACAAGAAACGGGATTCAAGAACATAGGATTTATTTAAATGAAGAGTCTCACCCTAAAAGGTGCAGTGGCATGCTGGTCATAGTTGTCTTAGTAACTGCCAACACTACTCAATGTTCGTTAACCAAGTGGCTCCGTACCTGCCTCCAAGTTAAAAAATAAACACCCGGTTGGGCATGCGCTCACTGCCTGGCTTGCATAATTCCTTCTTGCCTGCATTTGCCACGCTGTCCCTCAATGCCTCTTAGTATCCTGCAGCGAGGTCCCACATGTGTCGCGGTGGGGTACGTAGTATTTAATGTTGGATGTAACCTATCAAAATATATTAATGACATAGACTGATATAACTGAAAACTTTTTCACAAAATGTATTTGTAAAAGTTACCATAACCTTCTCAAAAGGGTCGCCTCAGGTGTTTTTTAATTTAACTTTTGAGCTATACTATGAAAGGTAATCCTTATGTCTCACCCTTACATTTTAATATATAACACAATTTGCTCTATACATTAAAGCTTTGCCTTTTCATAATTTAGAGCCTCGGTTTTATTAGTATACCTGATTTTGTTATGTATGAGTTGTATTCATTGTGAATGGCTCTCAATGTGCTTTTCTATGGGGCTGATTCTGATGTGGTTTGGAAATCATTCTGACCAAATCAGTTTCGGAATGGTTTCCGACTGACTCGGACCAGGAGAGTCTGACCAACGGATTACGATGCATCCCGATGCTTCCAGATATAATTGAGTTGGACTCCATTTGAATTCAATGGGAGCTGATGTTCCGACCTAATGCATAGGCTCCCATTGAAGAAAGGGTTGGCGGGGGAAAATGGGGCGCCCTGTTGTGGGCACCCCTTGGTGCCTGTCACACTGTGCGTGGGTGGTAAGGGGGGATGGATGGGTACCCCATAGGCCTGATTGGGAAGGCTCTGGGTGCAGGGTTGGACTCCATTTGAATTTATGTACACAGGTAAGTAGCAGCCCAGCGATGTGCACATTTACTGCCACATGCGTTTAGAGCTTGTATCAGCTCTTGTTCACTGGTGGAAAGGAGAAAGGAAACAGGATTCAAGAACATAGGATTCATTTAAATGAAGAGTCTCGCCCTAATAGGTGCAGTGGCATGCTGGTCATAGTAGTCTTAGTAACTGCCACCACTACTCAATGTTCGTTAACCAAGGGGCTCCGTACCTGCCTCCAAGTAAAAAAATAAACACCCGGTTGGGCATGCGCTCACTTCCTGGCTTGCATAATTCCATCTTGCCTGCGTTGGCCACGCCTCTTAGTATCCTGCAGCGCGGTCTCGCATGTGTCGTGTTGGGGTACGTAGTATTTAATGTCGGATGTAACCTATCAAAATATATTAATGACATAGACTGATATAACATAAAACTTTTTCACAAAATGTATTTGTAAAAGTTACCATAACCTTGTCAAAAAGGTAGCCTCGGGTGTTTTTTAATTTAACTTTTGAGCTATACTATGAAAGGTAATCCTTATGTCTCACCCTTACATTTTAATCTATAACACAAATTGCTCTATACATTAAAGCTTTGCCTTTTCATAATGTACAGCCTCTGTTTTATTAGTATACCTGGTTTTGTTATGTATGAGTTGTATTCATTGTGAATGGCTCTCAATGTGCTTTTCTATGGGGCTGATTCTGATGTGGTTTGGAAATCATTCTGACCGAATCAGTTTGGGAATGGTTTCCGACTGACTCGGACCAGGAGAGTCTGACCAACCGATTACGATGCATCCCGATGCTTCCAGATAAAATTGGGTTGGACTCCATTTTAATTCAATGGTAGCCTATGTTCCGACCAAATGCATAGGCTCCCAGTGAAGAAAGGGGTGGCGGGGGAAAAACGGGCACCCTGTTGCGGGAACCCCTTGGTGTCTGTCACACTGTGCATGGGTGGTAAGGGAGGATGCATGGGTACCCCCACACACCTAATTTGGAAGGCTCTGGGTGCAGGGGTGGCCAATACGGGCCCCAAAGTCTAATTACGACTGCTGATTTGAGTGAGACGGCATGATTTGGAAAGGCTGTCCAAATCCAGCATCGTAATCGTCGGTCATTCAGATATCCGACCCATAGAGACATACAAGTATGCTTTGTACGGCTCTGTCATTCTGAATACCATTGGGTTTGGATTAGGATATTCCTAACACCTAACTTGCATTATAAACGGTCAGTTGGAAACCTTTCTGATTTGGTCGGAAAGATACTTTCCCGACCTGATTCGGATGGAGCAAATGTCGTTCGGAGGCCTTCCAAACCGCATCAGAATTGGCCCTTATGTCTTTATTGATGATTCACTTTCAATAGTTATTGTTATTAGTGCATCACTTTTTGACCCTTCTCTCTCCTTTCCTGGATCATTAAACATTGATTTTACCCCGTTCCCAAACAAATGCACCAATGTAATCAAATAACCTGCTTGGTTTAAAATGCCATTCAAACACATTCAAAGGAAAATTGTAACTTAGGGCCTGATTACGATGGCTGATGGACTTCTGTCAGCCTGCCATCATCCCGGGATGGGGACGGCCCGCCTATATGGTGGCGGTCCCACATATGCAATTACAATGCGGCCGCAAATATGGCTGCCGGAAAAGGCATTTCATCCATTGCGGCAATGGAAAAAGCAGGTTTAGTTTTCCCTGCACTAAATGGCAGGCACCACGTGGTGCCTGCCATATGGTGCATGGAAATGTAGGGGGCACCATAAAGGACCCCAAGTGCAAAAACAAACTGCCTCTGCTCAAGGGGGGTCTGAAAGAGGCCAACCCCACCAGCCTTTCAATGGCAGGTGAAAAGCCATGGAAAGGCTGGTGGGGAGACAGAATCATAGAAGGCAACGCCGGCATGATTTACATGCTTAGGGCCTCCGCGGCACCGGGCATCATAATGTAGCTGGCGGAAATTGGACTCACGATGGTGGTGAACCCGCCACCGACAGCCTGTCGGTGGTGGGTTCCCCGCCATCATAACGACGCCCTTAATGATTAATCCTACAATTGGTTTAATTTTCTTTTCACTAGCCAGTCAGCACATACATAATTCTCATGTTCATGTGTAAAATTCCCGCTTGTAACAAAGAAGATTATTGCCTGCAGGCTTAATGAAACCAGCTTGTTCAAGTTCAGCAGTGAAAATATGCTTTCACTTTATTTATACTAAAATGTTTTACATAGTTTGATAGTGACATTAAATCCCAGTGGATTTATTATTGTATCACATGGTTGTATATGAAACCTTGACAGTGAGAATCAATCAGGGTAAATGTTAGAACTGGGGTCGCCAATTCCACCATGGTAGCTTGGCGCGAGGCAGGAAGGCACCAGAAGGCAATGTGTAAAGCAGAAGTGCAGCACACACTCACACTGACTCAAAGAGGCACACGCAATAAAATGACACCACACTAGATGGTTGTTCAAATCAAGACTCTTTATCTAGACTTTCTTCAATGCAGGTGAGTAACTTTCCTTATATACTAGGCATTAATTCAGGTACTTTAAATTTCACATACATCAGCCAACATTTCCTATGCCAACAGGGATATCAGTAACATTCCCCTCTACACTCCTGCTAAGGGGCGACACTTTTAGGACTCATAAACATGGTGTTACCTTGGTTCTTGAGGCTTTGATCGTGATTCAGGACAAGTCTGCGGCTCTCGCACACTGTGGAGCCCCCGCGCTGGTGGTGAGCTGGTCCCGGGCCTTTCGAGATCTTCTTCGGCCCGGGGACCAATGAGGACGTGGCCTGAGGGAGGTGCAGCAGCCTCAACCAATGGCTGCACAGCTCCCAAGGGCCAGGCATCAGAGCCAATCAGGGGGCGGCTTCCTGTAGGTGCGTCCCGAGGAACCAAGGGGCCGTGCCTGCCTCCAGGAACAGCCGATGACGTTGGCCTCGGAGAACGCTCCGGGGCCTAGTGCGGCCTTTCTTCTACCGCAGCAGCCCTCCTCGAGTTCCAGGGACATGGCGGGCATCCCCAGCGATGCCTCCTCTCCCACCGCGTTCAGTGCTTCCTGTTCTAGCAACCCCGAGGCTGCAGCGGAGAATTCTGGCAAAAAAGGATTCATCCTATTAGGCACCGGGGCTGCGGCGATGACTTTGGGCCGGAATACGCTTTCTTCAGCGGCACTAGGGACGTGGTGGTGAGTTGAGCCCAACAATAGCGCGTCTTTCTCGCCTCAGCACTCAACCTCGCTCCCAGCAGGTACCGGGCTGCGGCGGTGATTTCAGGCCCACAATACCGCTTAGAGGCCCCAGCAGCAGGGGATAGTTCTGGGTCCGCACAGCGCTCGGGGATTGCAGCGTTTAGTGGGCAGACAGTTCTTCCAGGCACAGTTCAGGCAGATAGCACTTAGGGATTACAGAGCTTCAGGGGCTCAGCACTTTAGAAACACAACGCAGGGTCCACAGCACTTTAGTAGCACAGCGCAGGGGGCACAGTTCTGGCAGTAAGCGCTGGTTACCTGGTTGATCCCCCAGCAGTGATCTCAGCAGGCAGTCCCCTCCTTTCTTACAGCACTTGATGGGCACAGCGCCTTTCTTGGGGAGACGGATAGCAGGTACCAGTGCAGGTTCTTGGGGAAGGAAGGGGGGTTGAGTTGGTTGGCTTCTGAGGCAGGATGGTTCCTTTTAGCACACTGGAAGTGGTTCCCTGGGTTCCCCCTCGCTGGGCTAGATCAGCAGGCTGGCAGAGTCCCTCGTCTAACTTAGGAACAGCAGGGCCTAAGCTCAGTCAGTCCCAGTAGTGTAGGTTCCTCCCCTAGGCCCAACCGCCTATACTCCTGCAGAGGTTCCCCCAGGTCCAGTGGTGCCCCAACTGGCAGTCAGGTTTCCCTCCTTTACTCTTATACCCCTAGGTCAGGTGACCCTCCTCTAAAGGCGGAAAAGCTTAACCCCTTCCAGGGCTGGAAGATTCCAGGATCTTCCACATATTAGGCTATGGAACAAAAAGGCGGGATGGCGGTGATACTGTAACATGATGTTCCAGCCTGCTCCTAACTACTAGTGCATGTCTACAATGGCCACTCCGCAGTAGCAGGGGCCTGTGGCAGCCATGTTGTTGGGAGAGAGCACCTGCATCTCAGCACTGTTTGGCAGTGGCAGGCGCCCAGAGCCCTATGTCCAACAAAAGACGGTGGCAATAATAAAGCGAAGGGGCAAGACCACCCTAGGACTGACAGGTCTAACATGCATCCCCCCAGCCAAAATCGGGGAGAGCTACCTAACCTCTAGGGAGTTCTAATCACTAAGGCAGAAAAACCGGGAGAGACCGTCAGCGTTGGCGTTGCCTACTCCGGGCCGATGTTCCACCCGAAAGCAAAACCCTGGAGGGAAATGGACCACCTTAGCGATTTGGGGTATTCGCCTCTCATTTGCATGAGCCAGCGAAGGGGTCGGTGGTCGGTCTGAATAAAGAAGTTAGAGCCAAAAAGGTATGGCCTCAGCTTCTTCATGTCCCAAACCACGGCGAAGGCTTCACACTCTATAGCACTCCACCGTTGTTCCCTGGGGAGTAGCCTTCGGGAGATAAAGGCCACGTGCTGGTCTTGGTCTTCCTCATTCAGCACAATAAATTCCTTGGTGAAATCTCTGATTTTAAGCCCGGAGCGGTGCAACTTGCGTGCTTCAGGGTGTCAAATGCCTCTTGACAGGCAGCCGTCCAGCTGAATTTATGTGGCTGCTTCTTAGATGTTTATTCAGTCAGGGGGGCTACGATGGTTCCATGCCCCTTGACAAACCAGCGGTAATAACCCGTGAGGCAGAGAAAATCTCAGACCTCCGTTTGGGTTTTGGGGGGCTTCCAGGCCAGGAGGGTCTCAATTTTGGCCTGGAGGGGTTGCCCACCAGGTGTCCCAGGTAGACGACATATCCCTGTCCAATCTGGTACTTGCTAGCCTTGATGGTTAGGCCAGCCCACTGTAGAGCCTGTAGCACCTCCCGGAGATGCTCCAGATGGTCCTCCCAGCTGCTGCTGAAGACAGCTATGTCATCTAGGTAGGCAGCTGAGAAGGCTTCTAGGCCAGAAAGCACCTGGTTAACCAACCGCTGAAAATTGGCGGAGCATTCTTGAGCCCAAAGGGCATCACCCGGAATAAAAGTGTCCCTCGGGGTGGAGAACGCAGTCTTCTCCTTTGCTCCATCTGCCATGGCAATCTGCCAATATCCTGATGTCAGGTCGATGGTACTTAGATACTGAGCTGCTCCCAGTCAGTCAATCTGCCCATCCGCCCGAGGGATCGGGTGAGCATCCGTTTTGGTCACAGAGTTCAGACCACAATAGTCCACACAGAACCAAAGTTCTGGTGTGGTGCCTGGCGGGGTCGCTTTCCGCACCAACACCACCGGACTAGACCAAGGGCTGCTGGAAGGCTCAATCACCCCCAATCACCCCCAGCTCCAACATCTTGTCCACCTCACTCTGGATGCTGGTCTTGATCCTGTCGGAGAGCCAGTGAGACTTGGTTTTTATGTGTGGGCTGTCCCCTGTGTCCACGTCATGGGTACACAGATGCGTGATTCCAGGAGCGAGGGAGAACAACGAAGCGTACTGCTCCAATACCTGGCGGCAGCACTCTGTTGTTCAGGGGTCAAGGATGGGGAGAGGACCACTCCCTCCACCGATCCATCCTTCTCTTGGTCCGCCAGAAGGTCCGGAAGAGTCTTGCTCTCTTCCTCCTCGCTCCCATCCATCACGATAGGGAGAGCAAGCTCTGATTACTCATGGTGAGGTTTAAGGCGGTTGATGTGGAACATCCTATGTGGTTGTAGGGGGGTCTTCAGGTCTACAACGTAAGTGGTCTGGCCTCATTTCTCCACAATCTCATATGGTCCAGTCCACCGGTCCTGGATGGTGCTAAGCTCTCCCGGCTCCATGACCTACGCCTTCGGTCCAGCATCCAACTCCACCGTCCGAGTGTTGCGGTCATACTACTCCTTCATGACCGCTTGATTAGCTTCCAGGTTGTCGGCTTCCTTCCACAGCTTGGCCATCTGGGTGCAGAATGCCAGCATGTAGCTGACCACGTCACGACGAAGCTTCTTCGCAGTCTTCTCCCACCCCTTCTTCACAAGGCTGAGGGGCCCCCTAACGGGGTGGTCATAGAGCAGCTCAAAGGGCCTGAACCGACTTCTTTCTGCGGCAGACAGGGTAAGGGGAAGTCCCACTTCCGTCTCAAGTCCTCTGGGAGGCTTCGGATTATCCCCTTAAGGGTCTTAATAAAGCGCTCTATGAGCCAGTTAGTCTCTGGGTGGTAAGGAGTGGAGAACCGATAGGTCACTCCGCACTTCTTCCACATGGCCTGCATGTAGGCCGACATGAAGTTTGTGCCCCTATCCGACACCACGACCTTGGGGAATCCCACACAGATAAAAATCCCCATCAAGGCCCCCGCCACCACAGGTGCAGTAATGGTCCTCAGAGGATTGCCTCCTGGTACTGGGTGGCATGGTCCACCAACACCAAGATGAACCGGTGTCCCGAAGAAGTCGGCGGGTCTATTGGCCCGACAATATTAATGCCAACCCACTCAAAAGGGGTACAGACAACCGGGAGCAGTTCCAAAGGGACCTTCAACTTAGTCCTCGTCTTACCACTTGCTTGACATGTCCTACAGGTCTTGCAAAATTTGTCAGAGGCAACTCGCATTCTGGGCCAGTGAAAATGTGGGACCAATTGTGCAAAGGTTTTGTCCTGACCCAGGTGTCCGCTAGTGGTATCTTGTGTGCCAATTCTAGCAGGAAGGCTTGGTAGCATTGGGGGACCACTAAGACCCTTGATGATCCATGCACCGGAGCCTTAGGCTTAAGAAGCTGCAGAGAGTGCAAAATATGGCAGCCAAACTTGCATTAAACCGACCCTGGGACGCGTCTCTGTCCACTGCCCTTAGAGATCTTCACTGGTTGCTAGTTGTACAAAGGGTACAATTTAAGGCATTATGCATTGTATTTAGGGCAGTACATAAAATTAGGCCAAGGGCACTTCAGAGGAAATTTGTCTGGTATGCGCTGGCCAGATCTTTGCGCTCTTCCACTGCAAATTTTATCTGTGTTCCTCATGTTAAGGAAGTGCGCACAGGTGGTAGTTCTTTTAGTTTCACTGCCTCTAGACTTTGAAACGCCCTCCCCGTGGAGCTTAGACAATTGAACACCATGTCTGTTATCAGGAAGGAATTGAAAACTAGTTTGTTCCCTAGAGATTAGATCTGCTTTTTTTCTTCTGCTCCGTTGCTCTGGAATCTAAGCGCCAGGATACCCTTTGGGTGACAGCCGCGCTTTACAAGTGAACCTTACATTACATTACATTACATACAGTAGAGGAGGCCACCCTCCCAGAAAATGTTGTAATTGCCGGTCTCTTGGTTGGTCGCTTGGGCTTCGGCCTGCCGCCGCATGCCTTCAAGCGTGGGGCACTCTCTCTATGCCTGACAGAATTCGTCCAGGGTAGGCCCTCCTTCCACCTGCCACTCTGCAGGGGTCGGCAAGTCCCCCACGGGAACAACATCCACCTCCGCGGACTCCGGAGTCACCTCCGCGGGCACCCCATCCATCTCGCGGGGCGTGTCCTCCACAACATCCTCTTGTCCAGCATTGGGCTGGGCCATTGTTCCGGGCTCCAACCAAGGTTGATTTCCTTGCCGGGCAGCCATGGACCTCGTGACCACGCAAGTCCAGCCTGGTAACCCCAGCATCTTTCTGTGGGCTTGGAACTCCACCTCCTTCCAGGCAGTGTACTCCAGATCGTTTCGAAGCAGACACTCAACTGGCAAGGCAGGGCTTACAGCAACTGTCAGCTGGCCCGAGACCTCTCCCTACTCAAAGGGAACCTGAGCCACAGGGTAGTGACCCACAGTGCCATCAGCTAACACGGCCGGGTGTAGTACGTCTGGGATCACTACTCCGGGGACACCAGTTGTCTCAGTACCATTGTCATGCTGGCACCCGTGTCCCTTAGAGCCTCCACCTCCTGCCCGTTAACCCGTACCCTCTGCTGGTACTTGGCAGTGTTCGATGGTAACTGCATCACTGGGACCATCTCTCTATCCCCCAGTGAAACCAGGGTCAAGCCTGTCCACTCCCCTCCCTCATCTAGGGGCAACTCCTCCCCCAGCACTTCACTAGCCACACTAGGGCTCCTACCTCCTGTGGGGGCTGGGGTCCACTTACGACACTGGGGATCCCCCTTGTAGTGTCCAACCTCCCCACACTCGTAGCACCAGACATTTCTGGGCTTTTGACTCTTGTCAGGGTAAGTGGGTTTCTGGAATCCAGATTGGGGTGGGAAACCTACCCCTTTTACCAGGCTGTCTATTTTATGGGCCTCTAAAGAACTCCTTCTTTTTGTCTCTCCCCTCTTCTGGGGAAAACCATGTCCACCTTTCGGGGTGTCTCCCCCTGGTCCCTTGTGTGACACTGAGTGCAAACCCAGGTATCCGCCTCCTCAGCAAGTTCCCGATGGTGGGTCAGCTTGCGGTCCACCAGGTAATGGCACAGCTCTGGAAAGCATTTATCGAGAAGATGCTCACTAAAAAACAAACTGTACAGCCCTTCGTAGTTGCTCACTTTGCTGCCACGCACCCAACATCTAAGGCCTCCCATGCATAATCAAAAAAATCCACCCAGTTTTGTGAGTGAAGCTTATGGCTGTTGCCGAAAATCTGGCGATTCTTCTCTGGGGTGAGGCCAAACTTTCTAAGCAGCGCCTCCTTCATGACAGGGTAGTTGGTTGGATACGCTTTCTCTAAAGTCAAGAGTATGTCCCTTACCACTGGAGGTATGTACTGATACAGGCCACCCCCCAATAACCCTCGGGCACCCCATGGGCTACCAAGGACACCTCATATGCCGGCAAACATTTATCAATGTCATCCCCTACACTGAAACTGGCTATCACCTCCTTAGGTAGATAAGACTTAGGCTCTCGTGGAACCTCAGAGGTTACGCTGCCACCATTCATATTGCCTTTAGGCTAAGCTCATGCTCAAGCTTCCTCTCCTCCATAGCTAACCTCTTTTCCTCTCTCTCCTTCTCCATCTTAGCAAGCTCCAATCTCTATTGCCTCTCCTCCCTTCTGTCCTTGTACTCCTCCGGCATCGCACTCCTCACTGACACACTACTGCCTGCCCTGGAACGTCTTCCTGGCAACACATTCTCACTAATGTCTACTTGCAGTAGGTCCAGCTCTCCTGGAGCGCCCGCCTCCCCTTGTGCGCCTAGCTCCCCCTGTCCCTCATCCACTCTCCCCTCCGGCTGGGGCATTACCCCTGCCCTCAAGGCTTTCTGAAGCTCTTCTCTCCTGGCGCCTCGCTTGACGGACACCCCATCCCCTGACAAAAGACCTTCAGCTGCACCACCGTATATACCTCTAGGTTGGCCAGCTCAAACTCCACCCTGACATGTCGGGCCCCAGACAACTTAAGGGAAAGAAGCACTAGGACGTAGGTAACAGGTTTAACACAGGAGTCTGCGCAATCAATCCGACAGTGAAGGGCAAATTGTTAGGCTTGCATACAATAGGTGTCCAAATGCGGTGCACACTGTATCACTCGAGGGTGCTGCACAACCACAGGTCCTTATCCCACAGCTGCCACCATTGTTAGAACTGGGGTCACCAATTCCACGACGGTAGCTTGGCGCGAGGCAGGAAGGCACCCGAAGGCAATGTGTAAAACAGAAGTGCAGCACACAGTCACATGCAATAAAATGACACCACACTAGATGGTTGTTCAACTCAAGACTCTTTATCTAGACTTTCTTCAGTGCAGGTAAGTAACTTTCCCTATATACTAGGCATTATTTCAGGTACTTAACATTTCTCATACATCAGGCAACATTTCCTATGCCAACAGGGATATCAGTAACGTTCCCCTCAACACTCCTGCAAAGGGGAGACACTTTTAGGACTCATAAACATAGCATCAAAACAGTTGTCATCAGGGTAACAGTCTAGATATTTACATACGTGCTGCAGATAACCCTCTAACCCTATTATGCATTATTAGGGACTCTGCAGGCCTGGATTCAGCGTCCGTCCCCTTGCCAGGCAGGCACACATTCCTCAGAGGGTACACAGTCAAAATATCGAGTATTAAATATCGACCTACCAAAATATCGTGTTTGAAATTTCGAAGGTGCAGAATATCGATGTCAAGAATATCGTTGGATAGAATATCGACCCTAAGGTAAGTAATATCGAAATTCTTTATATCAATGTAAGTAATATCGAAGTTAGTAATATCGATAGAATATATATCGATGTCACTAATTTCGATAACACTAATATCGATATTTGTATTATTTTTTTGTTTTTTATTATGTATGTGTTATATGTTTTACTTAAGTATTTAAAATAATTAATATTATATGTGTATTAATTTTATATATTAATACATTTATTTATAAGCAAATTATATGTTTTAGTACCGGAGTGGGTTATGGGTTTATAGGGGAATAGGGTGGGAAGTAATTTAATTATGTTTAATGAATTATTAATTAGTAGGAATTATACATTAATTTTAATTAATTGGTAATTAATTTTAATTAATTGGTAATTAATTTTAATTAATTGGTAAATAATTTTAATTATTACATAAATAGATAAATGTGTTCTGTTGCGGGTAGTGGGTTTATAGGGGAATATGGTGGGAAGTAATTTAAATGTAATTAAGTCATAATGTTTTTAAATAAAAATTTTTGTTAATAATATAATTGTAAATTAATTATTAATTGGTAATTAAATATTATAAAATGTTTTTTTAATATTTATTTTTGGTTAAATATATTTAGCTAATAATGTTTTTTATAATTATGTATAGGTATTGTATATGGTTTACATTTATTTAATAGTTTATATTTTTATTATAAAAAAAGCTTTTATTTATAAGTATGTTATTTTAACCCCTACGCTATCCAACACTTTCCCTACTGTTGCACTCTCTGGAGTGGGAATAGTAATTGTTACCCCTACGCTATCCAACGCTTTCCCTACTGTTGCACTCTCTGGAGTGGGAATAGTAATTTTTACTCCTACGCTATCCAACGCTTTCCCTACTGTTGCACTCTCGAGTGTGAATAGTAATTTTTACTCCTACGCTATCCAAAGCTTTCCCTACTGTTGCACTCTCTGGAGTGGGAATAGTAATTTTTACTCCTACGCTATCCAACGCTTTCCCTACTGTTGCACTCTCTGGAGTGGGAATAGTAATTTTTACCCGTACGCTATCCAACGCTTTCCCTACTGTTGCACTCTCGAGTGGGAATAGTAATTTTTACTCCTACGCTATCCAACGCTTTCCCTACTGTTGCACTCTCTGGAGTGGGAATAGTAATTTTTACTCCTACGCTATCCAACTCTTTCCCTGCTGTTGCACTCTCTGGAGTGGGAATAGTAATTTTTACCCCTACGCTATCCAACGCTTTCCCTACTGTTGCACTCTCTGGAGTGGGAATAGTAATTTTTACTCCTACGCTATCCAACGCTTTCCCTACTGTTGCACCCTCTGGAGTGGGAATAGTAATTTATACTCTTACGCTATCCAACGCTTTCCCTACTGTTGCACTCTCTGGAGTGGGATTAGTAATTTTTACTCCTACGATATCCAACGCTTTCCCTACTGTTGCACTCTCTGGAGTGGGAATAGTAATTTTTACTCCTACGCTATCCAACGCTTTCCCTACTGTTGCACTCTCTGGAGTGGGAATAGTAATTTATACTCTTACGCTATCCAACGCTTTCCCTACTGTTGCACTCTATGGAGTGGCAATAGTCATTTTTACCACTACGCTATCCAACGCTTTCCCTACTGTTGCACTCTCTGGAGTGGGAATAGTAATTTATACTCCTACGCTATCCAACGCTTTCCCTACTGTTGCACTCTGTGGAGTGGGAATAGTAATTTTTACTCTTACGCTATCCAACGTTTTCCCTACTGTTGCACTCTCTGGAGTGGGAATAGTAATTTATACTTCTACGCTATCCAACGCTTTCCCTACTGTTGCACTCTCTGGAGTGGGAATAGTAATTTTTACCCTTACGCTATCCAACGTTTTATATAATTAATTTTAAAAATATTAAAAGTATATTTAATTTTTTATATTTTTTACATTTTATTTATGTTATTGTTTTATGTTTGTAAATGTATTTGTAATTTAGAATATATTTTATTAATTTATAAATTAGTAAAATAATTATTACAACTTATTGTTCAGTACATATATAATATATATTTACTGTATATATTTAATTAATGTTTTATTATTATATATGTATTATTTATTAATTTTAAACATTATTAGATACTTTTAACTATGTAGATTTTATTTATTAGTGTTATTTACTTTATTTTACATTTATATTTTAAAAGAAAAAAACGATATTTTTAACATCGATATTTTTAACATCTATATTATTTTTTCGATATTTTTGTACTTACCATGTTGTAGATAGGATGTCGATATTCTTGCCCTCGATATTTTTGACTCGATATTCCTGTAGGTCGATATTTTGTAGGTCGATATTTTGTCAGTGATCCCCTCAGAGGCAACTCTTTGGGTAGGGAGAATATAGCATTAAAACATTTCCTTAATCAGGGGGGACAACATAACAACAGGCACAGCATCCCTTGGGCTCCCCCCTCCTAAAATGGGCAAGATTTCCTATGGCTTAGGGCTAATTGGGGCCTTCGGGCCGAGCCACAGTCTCTTGTGGGGAAGGGGGGACACGGGGCTGCCACTCCGATGTGGCCAGACTCCTTGGCATCCCGCCATCCCCGGATGCTTTCGCCCTCCCCCGGGGGTGTTACTTTGTTTCTTGAGGCTTTGTTCATGATTCGGAACAATTCAGGGGCTCTCACGCTCCTTGGAGCCCCCACGCTGGTGGTGCGCTGGTCACGGGCCTTCCGAGATCTTCTTCGGCCCGGGGACCAATGAGGACGTGGCCTGAGAAAGGCGCGGCAGCCTCAACCAATGGCTGCGCAGCTCCCGAGGGCCGGGTGTCAGAGCCAATCAGGGGGCGGCTTAAGGTAGGCGCGACCCAAGGAACCAATGGGGCCGCGCCGGCCTCCAGGCACAACTGATGATGTTGGCCTTGGAGAACGCTCCGGGGCCTAGTGCAGCCTTTCTTCTACCGCGGCAGCCATCCTCGAGCATTGGGGCCGTGGCGGGAATACCCAGCGGCGCCTCCTCTCCCACGGCGTTCAGCGCTTCCTGTTCTAGCAAAATTGAGGGCTCGGTGGAGATCTCTGGCAAAAGAGGATTCGTCCTATGAGGCGCCGGGGCTGCGGCAGTGACTTTGGGCAGAATACACTTCCTTCAGCAGCACTAGGGCCGCGGCGGTGAGTTGAGCCCCACAATAGCGTGTCTTCCTCGCCTCAGTGCACGACCACGCTACCAGCAGGTACCGGGCTGTGGCAGTGATTTCACGCCCACAATAGCGCTTAGAGGCCCCCAGCAGCAGGGGATAGTTTTTGGCTTGCACAATGCTCAGGGATTACAGCGCTTAGAGGGCAGAAAGTTCTTCCAGGCAGAGTTCAGGCAGATAGCATTTAGGGATTACAGCACTTCAGGGGGTCAGCACTTTAGTAGCACAGCGCAGGGGCCACAGCACTTAAGGAGCACAGCGCAGGGGGGAACAGTTCTGTCAGTAAGCGTTGGTTACCTGGTTGATCCCCCAGCAGTGCTCTCAGCAGGCAGTCTCCTCCTTTCTTATAGCACTTGATGGGAACAGCGCCTTTCTTGGGGGGACAGATAGCAGGTCCCAGTGCAGGTTCTTGGGGAATGAATGGGGGGTTGAGTTGGTTGGCTTCAGAGGCAGGATGGTTCCCTTTTGCACACTGGAGGTGGTTCCCTGGGTTCCCCCTCGCTGGGCTACATCAGCAGGCTGGCAGAGTGACTCATCTAACTTAGGAACAGCAGGGCCTAAGCTCAGTCAGTCCCAGTAATGTAGTTTCCTCCCTTAGGCCCAACTGCCTATACTCCTGCAGAGGTTTCCCCAGGTCCAGTGGTGCCCCAACTAACAGTCAGGTTTACATCCTTTACCCTTATACCCCTAGATCAGGTGACTGTCCTCTAAAGACTGCAAAGTGTAACCTCTCCCAGGGCTGGAAGGTTCCAGGAGCTTCCACATATTAGGCTATGGAACAAAAAGGCGGGATGGCGGTGATACTGTAACATTATGTCCCAGTCTGCTCCTAACTAGTAGTACGTGTCTACAATGGCCACTTCGCAGTAGCATGGGCCTGTGGCAGCCATGTTGTTGGGAGAGAGCACCTGCACCTCAGCACTGTTTGGCAGTGGTAAGGTGCCCAGAGACCTAGGTTCAACAAAAAACGGTGGCAAAAATAAGGGAAGGTGCAAAAAAACGGAGTAAGACCACCCTAGGGCTGACAGGTCCACAGTAAAGTACACACAGATCATGATCTTGAATCATGTAAGGGTGGCAATTGTCTCTCCATTTTTAGATCTGGTTCGTTGCCAGACCTATTTGACTACATGGAAAAATACCATTAAGAAGCAGAAGTTAGAGGGAAATGTTGGCTCAGCCCACATGTTGATCTTTCCCTCTAGAAGCATTTGATTGGGCAGAATGGGTATGCATCCACCATTAAACAGTGCTTATATTGCACTCAATATATAGACAGCCTGAATATTTTTATGATGAGAAGACAATGATCAATTTTAACAGGCTTGATTTAAAGTTTGACAAATGGAATACTCCATCACAAATGTAACTGATATCCTGCCCACCATATTACAAGTGCATTATATCCTATATAACTTGTAATGCAATTGATGGGATATCTGTTACATTTAACCCCTTCCCTGCTCATGACAAGCTCAGCTCGTCATGCAGTAGACTGGTCGTGTGCTCATGACGAGCTGAGCTTGTCATGAACAATGGGAATCAAGAGAGGTCAGCATCCAGGATGATTAGCTGTAGCATTCAAGGTGTTAAGACAGAATATTACATCCATCAAACTTTACATCAGGCCCTATAATCCTAATAGGCTCATTTAAAAAAGTTATATCTGGTGCCATTGGCTTGATCTTTTTTTAGGAAACTTTATGACAAAGGAAGCAGGCTTGAATTTTTGTGAACAGTGAATAGGACTTGAAGGAAAGATTATTTTTCTACTGTATTAGAGGTATTAGATTGGTACTTTGTTACATGGAATTGATTTTTACAGATCACAGTTTCAGACAAGAGTTTTGATATTGTTACTCCTTTTAATAAACCTTGAAAAACTGGTAGAAGATTTGCATCATGATAGTCCTTGCTATGCCCACCAAGCAGGTGTTTTTTTTTATTTGATAAAGGTAATGAATAAATATTTTTGTAACTTAATGACTGTGTGTATGATGGCTGATTTGCTCAAACCAGTAAGTCAAAGTTGATTATGGCAAAAATGACAAAGGCAACAGGCCCGATTGACTCACAGGGAAAATTATTGTCCAATGCCTTTAGATATGATCTATTCATTATTAAAATGTATGACAAAATCAGCACAAGTTACTTTGGGCCCCATTATGATGGCAGGCGAATCACCAACGCCAGACCGCGGTGCTCCCTGCTGGCCCGATGGTGGTGATCCGCCCGCCATAAGCCTCTGGTTATCCCCCGTCATATTAGTATGGCGGGGGCACTGCGGCAGATGGAAAGACCATCCACCGCTTATCCGCCAGTTGAAATCTCAACTGGGCGGAAAAGTGACACAATATGGTGCCGGTGTCTGCTCGACACCGCCATGGCATTATTCTTGCCTTTCCATGTTGGACACTCCGGTATTTGCTACGAGGGCCCATTGCAGTCCCCTATGGGGGTGGGAGGGTGCACTTGGGGGGTACCTATGGTACCCCCGACATTGGCATTGACAAGGTGGCAGGCCCGCGTGGTGCCTGTCATGTTTTGCATGCCAATGCACAACAGCCATTCACAGCATTGTGGAGGGCAGTGCTATTAGCACTGCCCGCCACAATGTCATGAATGCAGGTTGCCACCGCCATGCTGGTGGTGACATCCTAATTGGGCTGCCGCACCACTGGCAGCCTGTCCCGGCAGCGCTAGGGTGACGGGCATACGGGAGTCCATCCGCCATCCTAATGGGGCCCTTATTTATGAAGGAAACCGCTCATATTGTTTTGCCAGCTGTAGCTGTTTGTATATTTATGGGGCTATTCTGATCTCTCTCGGAATAGCCCCGAACGGGATCCGGCCAGGAAATGTATGAGCCGGACACGTGATTTCCGACTGACTTGTTCAACTGTACAAACTACATGCGGGAAATGTGAAATTGCCGACCGAGACGTTTCCGGGTCTGGATCACTCCGTACGTGTCGGCCGTAAGCAAACCGTGCAGTGCAATAGAGACGATTTTTGACAGTTCCAGTACGATGCACAATTCAGGCAGCCGGATCAAGCCAGAGTTTCCTACTCGTAAAAGCTCCAGGAAGCAAACTTCAGGGGTCCGTTCCGGACCCCCCTTTCCCCATAGCTTTACAAGTCGGTCACAGGGGGGCCCAAGGGTCCCCCCAACACGTGCATGTACGGTGCGGATGACACAGATGCGTCCCCACTACAGGGGGTGCCCTTTTGCCTAACATACCTTTTTCATCAATGGGAGCCTATGTACGCATTGTACAACAGGCTCCCATTGACTTCAATGGGGCTCCGGGCGACCCGTGTCCGTAAGCGCATGTTCGCATCGTACTTGGGCATCGGAGCCCCGGAGTGCGAGTTGGTCAGAAGGCACTCCAGATCCTACTTGGATGGAGGCCTTTCTCAATGAGATCGGAATCGGCCCCTTAAAGTTGAATTCATGTATGTATTTAGCTGTATGGTCAGTAAAATACTTTTTAGGCTTGGCCTGACAGTTTTAGCATATACAAATATTAAGGGAAGTTGGGTCAGCACTCTTAAGCCACTGGTCTATTTCAGTGTCACTAACATTCTGCTTCCTCCCATTACAGCATACACCATAGAGAAATGGTTCTATTGACCATTTGCCTGAAAATTCATCTACTTCAGCGCCAGGGCTGTAAAACCAGTTCTATGTTTTTCTATTTTCTCCTTTATAGGTCCCTTTTCATTTCTTTCTTTGTTGAAATGTTCTTGTGTTTGTTTCTTACAGCACACAGCAGTTTACTGGACTGTGCTACAGTGGCGGCCGCCACTGACAAAGTGTGGTGGGTGGGGGGAGTGCAGGAGTGGCGGGAGAGCAAGCGCAGGGTGGATACGGGACAGGTAAAAAATAATTTCTAAAACTTACCTGACACTGCTGGCTGCCTCCTGCATTGCAACACTCTTGCTGGCCTCTTCCTGGGTTCCAGCAGACGCTGGGACAGGCTCCCAGTTAATCCCTGTGTTGCAGAGCCACGCAGAAATGGATTTGAGCAGGCTGAAAAGACGCCCTGCTCAGACCAGGGAGTTTGAGGGTGTTTCTCCAGCCCAGCTGCTGAATGCAGTGGGCCTGGAGAAACCTAAGTGTGCATGTGTGCTTTGGTCAGCCTGAGAAGGCGGGCCAGACACACATGAGCACTTATGGAGTGCACAAGCACTCCTCCCCCCATGCCCTGCCCCTCCATGCACAAGCAGCAAACAAAAAAAAGAAAACAATGCTAGAGCATCGTTTTATTTTTCGTTTGATGACTTTGCACCAGGCAGTGAGGTGGTGCTCCTCCGCCATTGAGAAGGAGCCGCCACTGCTGTGCTATTTTTGCTCACTGTCTACTCATGTCCCTGCTCCAAAATGGGCACAGCATGTAGAAGCAACATGTCAGCCACCTTTAATTGGGTCACAAATGATACACTATGTACACTATCATTCCAAGATGGACATCCAGTTGTTGTGTAGTTCCTACAAAACCTATATAGGACCTGCGCGTTTAGACAACATAATCTATAGGATTGGTGTTAGACTGATTCTAGAAGCCCCTATCCTGTATGTTAGCCTGTATACCAGCTAGCTCACAGTGCCTCTAGAAACCCTCTTACCAAGGAGAAAATAATGCTTGGCAACTATTAATCATGACAACCCTGATCCCTCAGGATCGCAGAAACAGTGCAATACTTTTTGCTCAGTCTCTCGTGCTCACTTTGTCTCAGAGAGATACACAGAATAAACGATGTGGTAGTTTTTCAATAAATTTTTTTTGAACAATCATCATTCTAGTGTAAAATAGGTGTGCTGAAACAACCACTAGACAGAAACATATATAAATGATTAGAAGCACCAAAAAAGTAAAAGTATGGCAAATATCTACCATTATGCTAAAACCGTGAATACAGGCAGGTATATAAAATACATGACCATAAAAATTAGTACTCTTGTGATGCAATCCTAATTAGATGTACCTACGTTTACCTAGCATGTGTGTAGGTGTTAAGCCAAGAATCCCTCTTGGATAAGGTCAACCCCATTACCCGAAGGGAGAGACTGTGGGACCCTCTTGGTCTCGAGTTGAACACCCCACAAGGGATGTTAGACCACTGGGAGTTGGAGTATCTGCATGCAGGAGCCACAGCGTCTCACGTCAGTGTGTCGGCATGGAAGTCCTAGTTCTCCTCTGCCTATCTTAGCAAAATGTAATGTTTATATACCCAAAGGTCTCCCCAGAGGTTCTACCTTGCTGTGCCATTGTCGGACTTAGGATGATGTTGGTAATGAACTTTATACATGGATAATATGCAGTTGATTGTAGTTCTGCTGAGTTTCCAAGAATCCCCATGCATAAAGTATGAGGCTTTTACC
The DNA here is from genome assembly GCF_964263255.1 of Lissotriton vulgaris. Classification (NCBI taxonomy): domain Eukaryota; kingdom Metazoa; phylum Chordata; class Amphibia; order Caudata; family Salamandridae; genus Lissotriton; species Lissotriton vulgaris. The sequence goes on along the minus strand of NC_141691.1, from coordinate 1,016,078,596 downwards.
AGGGAAAATCCAGCGTTCTGTGTGCAGTGTCGTATCTAGGTAAAAGGTCAGTCCCTAAGAACTGTTTTCTGTGTAAGGTAGGGAAGAATATAGGTGAAAGGTTAGGATGTTACCTGAGCCTGTATAGGGGTACCTATATGGAATATAACACAGGGAAATGTTACTGAGCACCCATGTAATGCATCATTAATTTATTGTTGGGCATGTTAATTTTAAATGTGGCAGCTATGTTGGAACTTTAAAAGGATACTATTATGTTTAATTTTTGCAGATTTTTTTATTGATACCATTTTCCTGTCATATTTATGTGGTAGTTTTTTTCTTTATTTTTCTACATTTATTCATCAATTTAATTTGCATTTGCTTGTAGAGTTTATGAATTATTGCAGATTGATTTGCTTGTGAATGTGAGAGTAAGTCATCCTAAGGTGAATATATGACTAGACGAGTAAAATGATGGGTGATAAAGTGCATGTATTTGAGTTATGCAGCGACTAAGCACACCAGTGACTAAAGAGCCAGTAGTGTAAAGAAAACTTTATCTTATGATGATATTCATAAACTTTTTGGAAATGGAAAAGTTCATTCTATCTTATTATAACAATCTTCAGAGTGGCTTAAATAGTTTTGACTCCAAAATACTGGCAAGCATTACTGTTGACACATTATTCAGAAAACTTTGCCCAAATGCATTTTTTTTTTTAAAGAGAAATTGATAAATATTTTCCCAGTGACTAACGATACGATGTGACCCTATAATGTGCCATAGGCCAACATCTTGATAAAATATATTAATGATGTCGAACCTGCAGCAAACAGATGATGATACCTTGGCCTAAAAAAATTATGCATCCATGGTCTTAAAACAAAAAATTCATATTTCTACCACTTGAAGATCACTTAGCATCCCTCTCCGGGTTTTTCAATCAAAACGGGTCTGATTGGTTCAAGTATGTGAAGTTCCATGTAAATTTGATAATGATCAATGTAAGTGAGCTTCAGTTGTGTAATCACGCAGATTATTGCAAATGTTTTCTATATACTTACAAAAAACAAAGTTCAAATATTTTGTGTGGATGTTAGTTTGATATTCACTGTTTATTCAGTTTACCACATACCAAGTATCCAATTTGCACTTTAGAGAGCCCCCACAAGCCACCCCCTCCCCTCTGGTCAAGAATTTCATTACCTGAAAATGGTTCTATGATAAAAGTCTAGGCTGCAGGACTAATGACACAAACAGCATGGCTTCAATACAGAAAATATTCATTAAACTGTACAAACAGTGCTGCTTTCACAGTGACACTGTTGTAGCAAAAAGGGTAGAGTTGGGCATTTGAACTAATCTCAGCCACTGGTAATTGCCCAGGCGTTATCCCAGTCCATCCTTTTTTGCCCCCTTGACTGGACCCATCCATAGTTAAATCAGCCTTGATCCTGCTACAACAGGAGCAATGCAGTAAGATCTGCCATACCAGATCCTCTCTGAACCAGAACACAAGTTACTCAAGACTGGTTTTGCCCAGTTTTGGGTTTTTCAGTTGCATGCACCTTGGTTAAGTGTTACAGTGAGCACATAACCTGTCTGGGCATACCCACAACTCTTAGGCCATCCCATTGATGGAAACAAAAGAGTGATGGGTAGGATGCATCAATTAATCTCAGCCACTGAACATTACTCTGAGCCACATCCTAGTCCATTGTTTTTGCACTCCATGCCATCCATGATTAGAGCCAGCCTTGTTCTTGTTCCAATAAGAACAGCCCAGACCAAACTACCTAGTCAGGTAGATACAAAAATAAAGATTGGTAACCCTCAGTCAACAGGGCGCTCAGCAAAATCCGGGGTTTAGTAGTAAGTCACAATATGAAGTGGTGCTTCCAGGGAAGAAGATGCGGTTACCAGCATCCACAAGGTTTTACCTAAGTAAAAACCACAATACAAACAAATTCCCTCCCGAGCACTCTATACAGTAAAATTGAAAGTGGTATATTCATAAATCAGTTCAAATCCTGATTGACACAACCACCCAGGTCCAAATTCAACTTCCGATATTCCGGAAAGGATGTTCCAACAGAGTTTATTTCTTCACATTCAAGTTCATTCCATTAAGTAAATCGTTTCCTCCAAATGATGCAGCCAACACGCGTTTCATCGTGATTGATCTATACACATTGACTTCCTCAGGGCTGCAACCCAAAATAGACAAACAGTTCTCATAAGTTAATGGGACTTCCTCTTCAACCATTATCACTCAGCATGTAGTGTAGTTGAGAGAAGGTACTACAGTCTAAAGGTCCCGGTGGAAAAGAGAGAATAAGAAAAGAAAACGGAACCCAAACCATGTTCATGCACCACCTACTGCATGTGAAAAGTATAGTATGTCCATTACCAGACAAATAAAAGAATCATTGACATTCTAAAGTCATTGTACATGATAATAATTAATCAAATAGTTAATAAATTCAATTCAATTCAACACATTCTCCTTTTTTGGCTTGTTCAGGATTGTCATAGAGTTTTGTAGAACCAAGACAATGTCGGAAGGGAACTAAAAAAAACAGTGGACCTTCTTCTGGTAGCGTAGAACAAACCTGACCAGAAAAGCCACAAGTTTAAAGGCCTGCTGCTGGACCTTGTGTCTGATCATACTTCAGTTGACGTCTGGATGGTTTTGCACTATCGGGATTGGTCATATGCTTTTATTTCTTGCCTACATGGTACTGGCGCCGATCAAGTTTTTCTTTACCTCATGCTTGGAACTACTTCTAGTGGCATCTTATAATATTCTGGAGGTTGGCATCCTATATTATGCCCTGATCCAGTTACAGCTGTATCTAGGTATTATTATCCCATCCCCTAATTGTGGATGAATGCCTTAAAATTTAGACTGGCTGAGGAGAAGAGGCTACAATTTTACTTAACAGAGAGAATAGGAGTTTAGTGGTCCTTAATCATACCGTTGGGTTGACAAGGAAATCATGCATCAGGGGCCAATTAGTGACATTACCATTGAAAAGAGACACAAACGGGAACATGCATCATTCGTTTTTGCATTCGCAAACGGTGCGATTCGCAGAAATCGGACGTTTGTGAATGCAAAATTGCTTTTTGGGATGCATCAATGTCAAAGTACAAATCGCAAATGTAGGAATCGCAATAGTGTTTGCGATTTCTAAATGAAATCGCAAAAAATAAGGAATCGCAATTTCAATACCAGAAAGTGCATGCGCTGAAAAATCGCAATTTGCGATTTTCTTAGAAATCGCAAATTGCAATTCTTATTTTTAATAGAGGTCTGAGCTAGTGGTATTTTTTTTTCCTAACAGTGAATCAGGTGAAAGTGATTAGAAAGGCATATAAGGGGAACACCAATGCATCTTACATACTTTCAATATGGCTGCGGTCATTGTAGTTGCACGTAGGATGAGGTTGAGAGCTGCTGCTAGGAGGAGAAGGATGATTAGTGAAAGAACTTCTAGATTGCGCATAACTTTATTAGGGCAGACAGAGCCAGAGATATATGATAAGTATAGGCTCAATGGTGATTCTATTTTAGAGTTGATTGCAGATTTGGACCCAATTTTGCAGAAGCAGACACGTAGGACCCAAGCCATTCCTACTCATGTTCAGGTACTTTGTTCGCTCCACCTTCTTGCCTCGGGGTCTTTCCAGGGTGTCATAGCCATTGCTGGTGGGTTCTCCCAGAGTTCACTGTCTAGGTTTTTTAATCATTTTCTAGATGCTATGTTGCAAAGGATAAGGCATTACATTAGTTTCCCTACAACTGCGAAGGAATTGCTTCAAACCAAGTTAGACTTCTACAACTTGGCACATTTCCCACATGTCATAGACTGCATAGATGGCACACATATTCCTATTTGTCCTCCTTCTGACAATGAGTAAATTTTCCTCAATCGGAAATGTTACCATTCTATCATTATTCAAGCTATATATATATGTAACTCCAAAACTATTATCACAGATCTAGTTGCTAGCTTCCCTGGAAGTGCCCCTGATTCCTAAATTTTAAGACAGAGTGCTATTCATGGTAGACTGCTGGCTGGAGAATTTGGTTATGTTTATTTGCTTGGTAAGTGATTTTTATGGAAATATATTTAATTAGTGAAATAATACTTTGCATTAACACTAATAGCTTGTATTCCACCTTTTCATGTACTGTAGGTGATAGTGCTTATGGTGTCAGATCATTCATACTCACACCCTATCTGACTCCTACTACTCGCAAAGAGCAACAGTACAACTATGCCCATACTTCAACACGAAATGTCATTGAAAGAACTTTTGGAGTAATGAAATCTAGATTTCGCATACAACATACAACAGGAGGTGCCTTACAATATCGCCCTGAAGTTTGCTGTAAGATTGTAGCAACATGTGCCATGCTGCACAACGTAGCAACTAAGCGAGGACTTGAATTGGATTTTGAGGATGTCTTGCAAAACAATGACAACCAACCCCAACAACCCCAAGCCAGAATACATGGACCAGACACTGCAGAGGGAAGGAGAAGGAGGGCAGAGATCACACAACATTACTTTTAACACAGGTATGACACTTACAATGCTGATATTTTGGTGACATGTTCTGTTTATTAAGGTTAATTAGAAATTAATTGAAAAAAAAAATGAGACGTCATAATGGCTCTTGGATAAAGTAAAGTTACATGTCTTGAGTTATTGTAAACTTTTGAAAAGCATAAATCTTATGATGACAAATGTATCATGTCACTTTTGGAAACATGCTATTTTCTTCTACCTCTCACCCCTAAGGCTTTACTTGTGACATTGTCAGTGCCCTTGGTCATGCTGGTTCCTTTGTCACTTTTCCTATTGCTGTGACGTTCCACAACTTGACTACTACTCCCTTGCTCTGCTACATTTGCCCCACCATAACTGACCTCCCCTTCCACAGGCATTTCACTATTTCTCACAACTTGCATGTTATTTGTTAAAGTCATGAGTGAGGACATTCCTATGGAAACATCATCACAACACGTTGTCAGGCCCTTCTGCATGGCAACTGCATTCTTGATAAGCTATGCTGTGCTCATGCACATTCTATTCATTGCCCTACTACATGATTGCATAGAGATGAATGACCGGGTTGACCTTTTTGACTGTAATAAATATTGTGCCTGCATTGTTGCACACATGGAATCCATGGAAGCTGCTATTCTGTCCAGTTTTTGAGAGGACACCATATGTGCATTTGCCATGAGTGGAGATATTTGTGATAAACTTGTACTAATAGTACTAAAATCAACACTCATGTTACTCATTTTTCTTTTAATGACCCTAATGTCTTTTCCTTGCAGAAGCTGAATTTTTAAAAGCTTCAATTCTACCACACTGGCACTGGTGTCATCATCATTATTTGATCTGCACTGCTCATGACGTGTCCTGCACCTAAAAAATTGCTGCAGTCTATGACGTCTGCCAAGCTGTCTTTGCGGAGGAGCAGGGTTTTGTGGAGTATTTTGGACTTGAACAATATCATTTTGTGGAACATCGCTGTCTGACTCTGGAAGTTGACATACTCTGTGACGTGGATTAATTCTCTGGACTGTTGGTGAGGATGCTTCAGAATGATTTTCAACAGAATTAATCAATTCCTCAGTGAAAGACTCAGCAAAGTCTATGAAATGTGTGTCCAGGTCTGCATCTATGATTAAAAGAGTGCAAAAATTTGATTACTAAGTGTGAAATGTACTTTATGTTGCATTACATAAAGTACTTCATTTGTATATTCAATACATGTTTACAGCCTACTTTGGTTGCCTATTACTACATTTATTTATTTCTGTTTTTAAAAAACACAATTAACAAATGTTTTCTGCATATGTCAAGAAGAAACTACAAGTACCATGATGCATTGCTGCTACTATGAAAATTAGTATTGCACACACATCCATAGGTAAAACATTGAAGCAGATGGTGAAACAAACCAACATCACTTATGATGTAGTTTGGAATGGCCAGCAGAGACAAACATAACATCTAAAAACACAGAAAGCATCTTTACCTTGAGAAGTTCCTGATAGCTCTGATGTGTCAATGTCTATTAATCCAATCACCACTTCTGTGGAAAGGGTTCCTTCAACAAGGTCCTCAAGGGGTGTATTTGGCTTGTCATTGGGAGTTCCTCCACCAGTCCTTCTGGCAGTCTTAATGCAGGTCGCAATTTCTTTCTTTGGCCCGACTGCGCAGATCATACCATCTTTTCTGCAGGTTGGTGATGTCTCTGTGTGCTACGCCTACTGCATTAACTTTGGCTTGTATTGCCAGCCAAAGTTTCCTTTTCACCCCTTCAGGCACCTTAAGGGACTGTTTGCCAAACAACTGATCCTGTCTCGCTGTGACCTCTTCTATTTGAATCTCTAACTCCTGGTCACTAAATTTCACTTTTCTTTTCCTTGCATGCTGCTCTTCGACAAATTTTCTGGATCCATTACTTTAGAAGAAAACACAGGCTCCTCCACTACCAACAGGCACAGCTCCAACTGCCAGAAGTCTCTCCTGCAGTTCAAATGCTGAATCAGGTGCATTTGATTGCTTCCCTAGCTTCCTGGCAGTAATTGTATTGAGATGCATCATGTGTGCGATCTCGCTATTTGCGAATTCGCAAAAATGCGAATTTGCATATAAGAATTCACATTTTTATGCGATTCGGTAAAAATTGCGATTTTTCCCGAATCCCATAAAAATTGAGAGAAAAATGATACATTCCATTTTGCGATTCCTTACTTGCGATTCCTTAAATTTCGCAAATAAAGATTCACAAAATGTACCGATGATGCATGTGGCCGTACGACCCTGCGGAAAGGAAGGATAGAATCCTAATGATGCTGCTCCATCAGCTGGAATTGTAGTCTGCCATCCTAGTGATCCACACTGACAATGGAGATCTCCCTATCCTCCCCGTAGACACAGTCAAATAATTAATTGCATTTTTTGCTATTTTTGAAACTTGGGTCATTGATACACCTTATGTCCTGAAGAGTACATTTCATCAGGCTTCTCCCTGCATCCACAAAATTCAGGCAAATGTGAATCTCTACCAATGTGACTCACTAGATCGTAGCATCTCAGTGGATGAAAAAGTGAAGGCTATGAAATGAGTACTGAGTACATTGTCTTTGCAACCTTCAGGTATGTATACTGGGGTTAGAGGATTATATGCCAAAAGCTTGATAAAAGGCTTCTTAATTACAGAGATCTATGTTTTATCGTATATTTTCAGAGAAAAGATTTTTGTTATTGTTTAATGGATGTATTTTCTTCTTATATGGCTGCATATGCACTTTAATATCCTAATTGTTTGCAATTTACAACAATAAAAGCATGCATGAAGTTTTTTAAATCTTATTCATTCTTGGTTTTAGCATTGCACATGGAGATGCACATTTTAACATATTTAACTGTTTCCTACTTTTTTTGTTTCTACAAACTAAAAGTAGGTTATTATTGATTGATTGGTTGAGTACTGACAAGGAGGCACAGGCTTCCTGTTGAGTTTTCTCATATTAATAAAGATAGGGTCTTACAACTGCTGTGTATTTCATGTAAATAGGGTGATCAAACTGGAATCCTGCACCTTGTGCAATATCCTGATACTGAAACCGGGGTAGGACACCCTGATATGCGCTAGCTACATGCCCATCTCCGTTGACCAGGAACTAAGGCGTAGGCACACTTTAGGGGCTTAACTTGAAGGCACAAGATTTTATCCAGTTATAGCCAGACCTGACATCTTCTTGTGTTATATTCCATATAGGTATCATAACATAGTCCCCGTTAATCTCATTACCCGCCACTTATATTCTCTCCCTATATTTTCCTTGTCACGGTTTACACGGACTGACCTTTTACCTAGCTATTACACTGCATTCAGAACACAGGTTTTCCCTAGTTTGAAATCTGATACATTATGCATGAGGGCTCTTTGAATCACAGCAGGACTGCCATCTCCTGTCTAAAATCTATGTACAAAGTCCATTCCCGACGTCATCCTTAGGCCGACACACTAATACAGCAAGGTAGGATCCCTGGAAAGACCTATGGGTATGTATACATCAGTTCTTGCTAAGATAGACAAGGAGACCAAGACTTCCCAGCCGACACAGTGACCAGAGATGCTGAGGTTCCTACACGCAGACACTCCAGCTCGCAGTGGTCTAACATCCCTCGCAGGGTGTCCAACTCGAGACCAGGACGGGTCCCAACGTCTCTCACTTCAGGAAATGGGATTGACTAAATCCTAAAGGGATTCTTGGCTTAAGACCTACATCCATGTTAGGTACACTAGGCACATCTAGGTAGGGAGGCATCGTACATAAATTCACATGTATTCGTGACTGTAGTAAGATGGTAGAGCTATACCATTCATTTACCTTTATTGTACTACTAATCATTTATATTTTGTACTGCCTAACGGTTGTTGCAGCTCATCTTGTTTACACCAGAATAACAACTGTTCAATAAATTATTATTGAAAATGCCCAGCCTGTTTATTCTGTCTATTTCTCTGAGACTGTGAGCACGAGGGACTAAGCGAGAGATAGTATATTGTTTCCACGGTTCTGAGGGATCAGGGTTGTCACGTTAGATGATTGCCAGGAACTATTCTCTCCTTGGTAACAGAAGAGTCTAGTGGCACTGTGAGCTAGTTGGTACAAGAAGGCCAGCATACCCAGTGGGAGTCATCAGAGTTTGTCTAACACCAATCCTACAGTGTATGTTGTCTAAATGCAAAGATCCTGTATATCTTTTATAGGAACTACACAACACTGGAAGGCCCACAGGACATCAGACGAACAGGATAGATCAGCATTGGCACCCTGACATTCATCTGGATTTCGATTGCATAAAGAGATAGTAAAGGTGAGGTCTCTGATTCTTAGACCCCAGTCAGCACCAATATCCCAATCTTAGCTGTTGTATGATTCCCTTGAGGCATAGGAGTAAATCACCACCAATAATGTTATATTTATTTTCATGAATCACTTCCAATGAATTTAATAACAACCTAGATGAACCATAATCTAATTTTGACTTTCTGCCTGTCTGTTTAATTTCCATGTATTACGTATGGACCACAACATTGTTCTTACAAACCAAAATAAAGTAAATAATTGGAGAAATTGTGCTGCCAACTCCCTGCTGACGTCCAGAGTGACTTTGGAACCAAGGGGCAGATGTATCAAGAAACCATTTTGCACTTCTCTAATAGCGATTGTTAAGGAATCGCTATTTGAGAAGTGCAAAATGGTATGTATGTAGAATTTCGCTATTTTTTAGCGATTCCTTAAAATTCCTTAATTGTGATTAGCAAATTGCTAATCGCAATTAAGGAATACTTTTCCCATTCATTTCTATGGGCTAGGAGGCCCATAGGAATGATTGTGCAGTAATTCTCAAATTGCGAATTCGCAATTTGCTAATCGCAATTTGAGAATTATTTCAAGGGTGCAGGGGTGTCTCATGGACACCCTGCTGCACCCCTGAAACTTACATGTGTGTGCATATGGCACACATACCTGCCCTATGGGCATGTATGTGTGTCACATGCCACCTTCAAAATAGTCATAATTTGTTTTTTAAAAGGATTTCGCAAATTAACACGAACCTCAAATTGGTGTTAATTTGCGATTCCTTAACCCAAATTCGCAATTTAAAAAAGTTTCATACATGCCATTTAAGGAATCGCAAAATTGCGATTCCTTAAATGCATAAGCAAAATAAGGAATCGCAATTTTTTGCGATTCCTTATTTTGCTAATGTGTGATACATCCCAAAAGATGCTAAATGTCCGTTTGCGATTCCTTAAGGCCGAAATTCGCAGAATTTCGGCCTTAAGGAATCGCAAAAGGCTTGATACATCTAGGCCCAGGGAACTAGAGGACATATTTACAATGCTACTGCAGCACTTTTAGTACACCGGAGAGTCACTTTTTCGATGCTCCAGAGGCCCAGTGTGCTGGTGCATAGTTACAAGGCCACCTAAAGCTACCCTGCATTAATTTTATATGGCCTTGTAACCAATGTTCCCTCAGATTTGTTTTCCTCTGTGTGCGGCAGTGTAGGGTCTCCGTGCGCTACAGCCACGGCTATGTGCACCAAGAACCAGACTGCGCTTGTGGGTGCAGGGCCAAATATCACTCTGAACTTTTGATTAAAAAGGTGAAAAGACGGTGGAATTCCACACATGCAGCACCCCATTAAGGGTCTCAAGGCAGGTTTGCAATTTGGATACACACACCATGACATGAATTGGTTATACAGGCAAGGACACTTCAAGTTTAGAAAATCACAAGGCTCCAATGGTGGTACCTTCATAAGAATTTAGGGGCATATCAACAAGGCACAGAAGTAGAATTATCGACGGACAAGAAGCAGCAATAATTCTATCGCCCTATCAGCATGGACACATTAGCACGTGAATCCAGGCCTTTGTGCTCATTTTCTTAGCGCTTTGCCTCGCTTCACTAATGAGATGCAAGGTAGGCGTTCCCGACTGAAATCCAGCGGGAATAATCGCTAACACGGCTTCTCCCTATTAACTAGGAAATCGCTAACATGTCTATCTATATTAAAAGTAGCACTAACCGGGTATATCTCTGCTTCCTTACGCCTGCTAATTTCCCAACTTAGCTATATGTTGCATGGGAGGTGGATCTTAATGCTAAATCCACTTCTCTCTATTTACAATGTTTTCTCTGACTCTTTGTTATATCGCTGGTAATCCTGCGATATTTCCTGCTCATCGCCGCTATTGCCAGGTTTTCTATCCCCACAGCGATGCGCGTTGTAAATATTGTGCTGACCGGGCGATAGAATACGGTGATAGGAGGTTTTAGGATTTTGCACGTTAAATGCGGCCAGTGATAATTATCACTGCCACTTGCTGATATGCCCCTAAGTGCTGTAGGTCCAATGTTACTTGTTGTATTATATTTCTGAATGCAGAGACAGAAAGAAGCAGCAAAATACCAGCCAGGTGGCTCACTAGGTTAAGCAGAGATTTCTAACTTACGTGTTACCTAAAAGAAATGCAGCAAGTCCAAAAGCAAATGCAGCAAGTCCTAAAGCATGATGTGTAAAGCGTGATGATGCTCAGACCTGTCCAGGCCGCCCACTATGTCAGGGGGCAGAGGCGCTAAATTATTGGCCACCCCGGAAAATTATTTCCAAGCAGCCCGGCTGGCCGACTCGAGTCCACTGGGTGAGGGAGAGTGCACTGCTGCATCATGCAGCCAGTAGACAGCGGCAAAACGACCATGTTCTCCAGTGGAGAGTCACGTTGCCAAGGGGAAGAAGAAGGACTTCAGAAAGAACACAGTAGATATAATCACCAGCCAATGGCATTCAAACTATAACAGTCACCATCAAATTGATTCAATTTTAGGAAAGTATGTGATATTCTTTCTTTGGAAGGTCCCAGCTACCTATTGAGGAACGTCAAACCTGTAAGCCATACACAGGATACAGTAGTATGCCTGACTTGCTATCGCCGCTGTAAACTTTAGACATATAGCTTAAAACAGGTATTAACCTAACGTAGCACTGTGTGTGGATGTGATGTGCCAAGTTTTGTATGGATGATGAAATAAAACCATTGTGACTCATCTAGAATGTGTTTGGTGCCACACTGATGGCAGTCACTTACACACTCTCCCTAGCACCAATTTATAGTAGCATCACTGTTGTTTTCTGGCTAGTATGCATGGTTGTATCAGCCACCTGCCAGAACCAATATTTGATCTTATCATTGACTGATCGACTATTGTTGTACTACATGCATTTAACCTTGGATTACGACTTGCTAGTTTAGTAGTAGATAGGGATCGCATATACAATTTAGCATGCACTGTGGCTATTTACCTCTAGATCACAGAACCACATTAAACTTTAGATGTTAGGTAGTGTCTTGAGAGTCAGTACATCCACCATGGACTACTTACTCAAATCATGAACAGAAAACCAACATGCTAATTTAACCATGGAGCAAGGAGCAACTGGCAACAACCTCAACATAGTGAGTGAGTCTTTGGATGTCCAGACAGAGTCCATGGGAGATACATGTCATGGAACTCATTGAGGAGAGGAATATTTCACTGAGGAGGGATATTTAATTGCCATTAGGATATAAGGCCCACATAGACAGACAAATATGTATGAGATCAGCAGGTGGGCAAGCAAATGGAGGACAGTACCTGGTGAGGGAGTGTAAGCCACTGACTTGGGCATAAGTACAGTTCATTGGAGAAATTGGCCATGTGGCACAGAGATATGCTACCATTCAGCTTTCCTTTGCAAAGAACCGAAATACACATCTTCATTCTCTGAGATGTGTGATGCCTCACTTGAGGGTGGTTTTGAAGGGCCTGAGCCGATGGAGGCAAACACACATCAAGGGCTAAAGATGTGGACCCCTGGTTCCCAGTAGCATTCCCCTGCCCCAACAAATAAGGCAGCAAAGCACTGAAAAGGGCCTGCTGGTTTTCCAACACAGCAGCAACATCACAGTGGCATGCACCCACTATTGCACTGTAGGAGTCCTACTTCCACTCCATGGACTCCAGAATGTTACGTATTGCCCCCAGCTGGTTGCAACCTCGCTGGTGCCACTTTGACAGAGCATTTGCTCATGCCTCTGGCTCATGACACCAATAATGGTAGGCAGGGACCAGTCCAAGACAGAGAGTGGAGAGTAGGTGCCTATTACAGTCTCCGAGGTGTCTTTATCGGGGCTGAGGCACCTACAGACTCCCTCTAGGGTCCCTGCTATGGTATCCATCCCGGCCCCCAGCTAATCTTCTAGCTCATGCGCACTCCTACCATACAATGTTGGAAAACTGTTTGAGGGTCCTCAGAGTTTGCTGATAGGGGTGGGCTGGCAGGTGGTGTTTGGTGTGTAAGAGGCAGATCATGCGGAGACCCCTACAATGCCGTTGGCCCTTCCTGTGACTGGAGGTGGTGTTTGGATGGAGTTCAGGACATCCTGGAGGGTATCTTGGTCGAGGCTTGGCAGTCTTTCATCCTCTACAGAAGCTACTTCCAGGACATGCAGCTGGTCAGGAGTAGGTGTTTCATCCCCTGGATGGAGATCCTTGTAAGTTGCTCACATGAGTCAAAAGGTTGACAATCATGGCCTCATTTACATGTTTATGGCTTAGGTCAGCATACCAAAGCTCCTAATGTGCTGCCCTACATGACACAAAAACAGTATGAACACCCATATCTATGTGATACGGCGCATTCCTGTCTTCTTCCACAGCGCTGGTGCACAAATAACTGCCATGCACAAACGCAGGCCCCCTTGCACCATGGTGCAAGGGAGTCTGCATTGTCAGGGTGATTGTTTTTGTGCTGGAAGGGGCACCTTCATGCGCAAATACAATTACAAGAGGTATTTTCCTCTTTCTATGTGTGCAGCAGAATCCAGAAAACATAGAAAAAAGAAAAACAAGAAGAAATAAAGGAATTTCTCCTCATTACCCCTCCCTTACGCCTCCCCCGGAGAGGCGTAGGAATCTGATACATTCCCAGGTTTACGAGAACTTGTAAATCTGGGACTGTGTCACATACCAAGGATATTTTGTGGGAACACATACACCAACACCAATGGAACGCCCCCTTCACACAGAGTAATGCGTGAAAGGGGACAATATTTACCAGCCCATGAAAAGCCACTCACGGTGAGTTTACATACTTAGTAAATGTGGGCAGGACTATTGCATCACCTGTGCATCATAAACAGTGATGCAGCGGTGGCACAAAAGGCTTGTCTATAACCTCCACCATCTTTAGTTTCAACACACATGGTGCTCTTTTATGCATTATTTGTACTCAACCCTATACCCAGGTGCTTATTACAAACCCAGTGTGCCCCCAGAACATCACATTTCTTGATGCCCCAGAGGTTCACAGTACAGAACCATCACTTGGGTGTCAGTTTAAGCCACATGGGTGTAGACAGGTAGCACTTTGCACTGCTTTGCCTTGATCAATACCTATGAGACCATTCAAAGCAATGCAGGGTGGCTTCGCTTCGCACCACAAATATGATTGAGAGACCTGCACCACCAGAGTATAATGAAAAGTGAGACTCATGGTGGCACAGGCCTCTAGTGACTGAGGTCCTATGTACTTTTGCAGGGTTTTGTGGGACTTGTAGTTCTGGTGACTCATGTTGTACATACAACTATATATGGCAGTTTACAGAGGTGACCGTGGACTATTGCTGCACTTCACACATAGGAGTGAGAAGCATGAGGAATCTCGAGTGTGGTGTGCAACATGTAACTGGCCAGTGTGACTGACATTTTTATGATGCTTAACAAGAGATGACCCACATACCTGCCCTTTGCCCTGCACACAGCGCAGTGGATTGCTGGTACTTGGCTACCCAGACTTCACGACTTGACCTTTTTGCCCATTTGCCCCTTGTTGTGACTTACTGTCTTGTCCTGGAAGTCATGCAACCTACTCCTCTTGAATGACAGCTGCCTTCTGCTCCTCCAGGGCATCCAGCTCCTCCAGCTCCGCTGGCCTCCCTACTCCAGTCTGCATTGCTTTCAGGTTGGTTGCCATTTTCTCCTTCGTTCTGTGCTTTATGACATGCCAGCCTTTCTTCAAGTTGGTCACTGTACTCTTCGCTTGTCCTCAGATTTTTACCTTGCCCAGTATGAACTGTCTAATGGCTTTTTTCTTTGATAATGGCAATGTTGAGGAGACACACAGCTGGACATGGTGAACTGTCAACTCAATGATCAGGATCTCATTATCCTCCTCACTAAAGTCGCAATTTCTCTTCCCCAGGAAGTCCGCCTGGACATCCTGGCTGGTACTGGGGGTTTTGGGGTAGTTGTCCCTTCTGCTGGTCTCTTCTCCCTGTTCCACAGCTGCCCTCAGTGAAATCAGTTTTATTTTTTTCATAATTTTATATGCATTTTTACATGTTACATGCAGTAAAAAGTGGCACTACTGTTTTTTGCTTGTGGTATGTGCCACTATTCTGCCTTACTACCCTTTTACAGAAGATGCATCGTAATACTGGCAGCAGAGTCATTTGTTTTTTTACTTAGCTCACAGCTTACGATATGGTGCGCTATGCCATCCACATGGCTCATCAATGTCGTAAAAAAATGATCTACTGTTTTGTATGGGATTTTGACGCCCCGCTGCCACAGTGATGCATCATGTCTTGTAAAAGAGGCCCCTTGTTTTTTGCTCTTTCTATGTGTGTGCTGCATGCAGCACACATAGAAGGAGGAAAATGCCATGAATTATTGTTTTTGGGCAAGAAGGTGTCCCTTCCTGCACTAAAGCAATCATCCACACTTGCACTATAGTGCAGGGGTGCCTGCATTGGCGGTAAGCAGCCAATTGTGCGCTAGCACAGAAGAAAGCACAGGGATGCTTTGCATTGCTGTAAATACGACACATCCCTGCACTTTCCTAATGACGCAGCTTGGTGCATTAATATAGCTTGCAGTGCCACGCTGCATCCTTTTCTAGTAAATATACCCCTATGTTCGAGTTCGGGCATAGGCTCAACGTCCTGTGATTCTGAGCAAATCACTTAATCTCCTTCCCCTAGATGCATCAACGTTGTCATTTGCGATTCCTTATTTGCGAAAAATAAGGAATCGCAAATAAGGAATCGCAAATGGCAATGCATCATTTATTTCGCTATTTTATTGAGATTCTGTAAAAATCGCAATTTTTACCGAATCGCAATAAAATTGCGAGTTTCAAATAGCGAATTCGCAATTCCCATTCATTCCTATGGGCTGAAATGCCCATAGGAATGAATGGGAATTGCGAATTCGCAATTTGAAATCGGAATTCAACAAAGCCTTTCAAGGGTGGAGAGGGGGGTCCAAAGGACCCCCCCCCTGCACCTATGAAATGCACTTTTACATGTAAGTTACATACACACATGTCCTAAGGACATGTGTGTCTGTAACTTAACAGTTTAAAAAATGCATTTTTGTGTGTTTTTAAACAGTTTTGCAAATTACCACGAAGTTCAACTTCGTGGTAATTTGCATTTGCAATTTGTAAAATCGCAAATGTTTTGAGAATGATGCATTGCATTTAAGGAATCGCAAATTTTTTAAACAGTTTTGCAAATTACCACGAAGTTCAACTTCGTGGTAATTTGCATTTGCAATTTGTAAAATCGCAAATGTTTTGAGAATGATGCATTGCATTTAAGGAATCGCAAATTTGCGATTCCTTAAAAGCAAACGCATTTTTGGAACTCGCAAAAAATAGCGATTTTCCAAAAATGCATGATGCATCCCAGAAACCAATTTAGGAAGTGCAAAAGGCCGATTTTTGCGAATCGCACCGTTTGCACTTCCTAAAAAGGTTGATGCATCTAGGCACTTATCCCCACAAAAACATGAATGTGACCTTCTGTGGCATAATCTGGTGTGCATGTAAAGCGCTCCAATATCCTTGCGCAGAGATCTCGCTACATAAAACTGGGAAAAAAACATGCAACGGTGGCACTAAACATTGATTTTTTCCTTTTGGATTAACACTGGTAAATTCATTTTCTTTACTGTAACATCTGCACATAGCTTGAACCTTCTTCTAAGGGCCTAGAGGAGGTAAGATTACATGTGAGGAGTGATTTTATTGTGTGGCTTTCTTGTATGAGGTAGTAATACACACGGTTGACAAGTGCTCTCTAGGAACTAAGCAGAATTCAATTCCGGCCTGGCTATAGTGGCTAGTGTAGCCCACTTATCAGTTTGGCCTGTTTAATAAATTCAGTAACCACGGAGTGAACTTAAACTCTGGCGGAAAGTCATACCATTTTAACACAAATCCCCTCATAACATTTCATGGAAAACATGTCACTTCTTCGCCGCAATGTATTGTATTCCATAGCAATGGGTTAACCGAGGCCGTAAAATGGTAATGATTTCAATGCTTCAGAGCCTGTTTTTTTTTTTTGTTTAATTCGCCTTCCAGGCTGCTGTGAAAGTATTGATTGTTTTACCTGAGTTTAGCATAACTTTAACATATAAAGTACCTTATAGAAATAACTTTGCCAAGAAAGTAGGACACACATTCCCACCTTGCCCCTTTTCTTAGTTTCAAAGAATCTGTTTATTGTCAGTGCTGACCATAAATGCAGGACAGTCAGGGTTCTCAGGAAAATCATTTAGTGATGTGCCAAAGTGTCTGATGCTAATTAGAGCATCTGGCAAACCGTGGGGTGCATGAGAGCTCACTTTGCTTTCCATCTGCTTCACAATCGTGGCACTTCTAATACATTCCCACAGCAGCATTCTGAAATTCGCTTTACTGCTTTTATCAGATTCACATGAACAATTGTTGTACAAAAGGCGTTAGGTAATGAATAACAAAGCCAAACCAAACAGGATAGCATTCAACAATATTGCTCTTTTTAGGCAGCATGATCTGTCTGTCAGAGGCGATACAAACAGAAACAGTAATACTACTATATTTGCTCCATTTTTAGAGAACTTGTAGATCATCCATGGAATGTGTATTTAAGACAGCAGTTTCAACTACAAATGCACCTAATATATTTGAGGATAAAGAAAGGGGTCATACAGTTTTGAGAAAGAGAAAAAACAAAACAGTTCCCTTCATCCAGGCCTGCAAGTTATGAAAAGTTGAAAATGTCAGGGGCCTCATTCATGAGAAATGACGCATCGCTGCCTGTAAGTAGCGATGCGTCACTTCTCAGTGTGCACTCCTTGCGACATAACTGATGCGTCATATTTAATGTATGACGCATCATATCGCAAGGAGTTACAGATATGTCAGTATTTCTGATGTTTCTGTAATCGCAAAAGTGACGCATTGCTGAAGTGTGTCACAAAAGTGATGCAACTCCAGCAATGCGTCTTTTCACATGAGGCAAGCCCCATGTGAAAGGGCCTGTGTCAGTCTTATGCCTGCTGTGAGGCAGGCACAAGATTTTGACGCAACGGCGTCCTAGAAGGGACGCAGTGAAATCTCTTAGATTTCACTACGTCCCTTCTACGAGGCTTTTTGCGGGGGAACGCCCCCACTGCCTACATTATACCTGATGCAGGTATAATGTAGCGCAGGGGTTTACAAAGTGACCCATCTGCTTAGATGCATCACTTTGAAAAAAGTGCGCAGCAGGAGGCACGTTTTATGCCACCGATGCGTCACGAAAAGTGACGCATGGGAAGTCAGAAACTGACGCAAGGCATCATAAATGAGGCCCCAGGAGTTCTGATTTGCGTTGACGTTGTTTGCCTAGGCCTGGAACTCGTTGTGTTTTGGAATATTACACTCATAAAGTACCACGTTACTTAATTACCGTATCCTAAATATCGTTTTAAAAATGTCACCAATTAGTTGTACTTTTTCTATAATTGCCTCCAGAACAACCATATATTTTTTTTTAAACCGACACACTAGACATTCCTGAATGTTTCTTTTTTGATGGTGTCTTATTAGACCACTGTTGGTGATTGTTGGTTTTGCAGAACTGGTGTAAGAGAAGCATTTATTTCGCAACACTGGATAGGACCTTTAAAGCACAAGGAAGAAAATATTTTACTTAATTAATAAACAAAAAATTTAATATTGCTTGATAAATCATTGTCCTCTCTCCACTCATCTGTGTGATTCCATGGATAGTTCCAAAGGTTAATTTCATACGGTATGTATTATTGGTGTTAGTGGGAGCCAGCATTGGCAAACTCGATATTGAAGCCACACCAACAATCACACAGATTTCATGCATCAATTTCTGTAAAAAATTTGGTAGATCCTCGCTGCTACTTGGGCCGAAGTGGTAATTGATACTGTGTCTACTGTTAAATAACAGCCTGTTTTATAGGGATAGACATAATCGTGGCTTTTTTTCCAATAAGCGACTTTTTTCTGGCACTTATGACAAATTACAAATAGTATGCGAAATATATAGAAGTTCAAGTTTATTTTTATTTGCTTTGGTACTCCACTGAGGACCACAAATATTATACAGAGAAGATCCAGTTACTACTGCATTTAAAACTTCTCATGTTAGTACAAAGATAAAAAAGGTTTTAAAAATGTATAAAATTATTTATACGAAATGGGCCCTATCTCATGTAAAAATCGAACTCAGTTGCAAACCTCATATACAAATAGTGCACAAGATACAGTCAGGCGACTGGTTTGAGAAGAACTTGCCCATTGGCTGTGATTTTTCAGTTCTCACGAGTCTTTCTTCTGTAACTAGTTCACTGGTCGGGTGAAAATTGTCCAAACTAGTACAACTGCAAGATGGAAAAAGTCAGATAAAAACTTAGCACAAAATATATGAATACCACTAGATTATTTCTGCTCAATAAATAATCCCCTGTGCCTGGTCATTAACCCCTTCCGTGCGGGCGGTTTTCCCCGCCCATGCTGACTCCGCCTTGCGCGGGCGGAGTCATGACGGAACGGTTCCGTCATCCGCACAGCTCACCCGTAGTGCATGACGGAACCGTTCCGTCAGCAGCATGGAAGGGGTTAAGGACACAGAACAAACAGAGATTAATGCCACAATATGTCCAAGGCGCCCCCCTGTCCTGTGAAATCCCCATGACTGATGATTTGAGAGAGAATAAACTGGGCGGGAACTGAGTTCCACACTTTCATTACTGTGACAATCAACTATCAACTACATAATGCAAGTACTTCTAGAATATCAACGGTTTTTGAACGAAGCGTTTACCTTTTACGATGGGAATGCATTCTGTGCAATCTGAGGCCAGAGATTTTTCTTAAACTTCTCATGATGTTTAACATGTTTACTTAATTTGTTTTTGTGTACACCCATGACAAAATGAAGTCTCCTTTTTTCTGCTCATCTAGGCATATTTTTATACTTGAACGTTAACAAGAAGAATAGAATTGGGAATGCCATAAGTCTGACAGTACCCAAAAAGGATCGATTTTAATTGTGCTTTCATTCTTCACAACTATCTATTTGATCATTTCACGTGACAAAATTACATATACTAAATCATGGGTTTTCGCCAACATTTTCCCTGGTAATCTGTGGTGTGACAGAGAGCCGCATTGATGCCAACACGGTGGTGGTTGGGGCGTGGGAGTTGTAAGGTGGGCGTATGGAAAGCAACACGTGTACATCTAGTGGATGAGTTGCCCCTGGGATCAATCCTAGCTTCCACACTTGACCAAACTGCGTGATCCTTGGCAATTGTTTTATTTCACTTCGCCTGTTGGCATTGTTGGCAGGGTAGAGGAGGGAGACATGAATGTTTCTATATTCATGTTTGAAAACTGCCACTTGAAAAAGAAATCGCATTGCACTTTTATAATTTGATGTACTATGGTGAAACGCTTCTATAGGATAATGAAATGCACTTTTTGTAATTCTGAAGGGACTTTATTTTTATACGTTTGTTGCAAGATGTCTTTAAAAATGAACGTTTTATTAAGGTTAAGTAAGGCAGGAGAGCAGATCAGCTTCTGTACTTCTTTTGTTTTACTTCATTTCAAATGTAAATAAATGCTTCCCATTTATTTTATATATTTATGAGTAAAACAGCTAGATTCATGAAGCATTTTTGCGGGCGCAAACGGTGCGAATCGCAGAATTCGACGGTTTGCGCCCGCAAAAATGGCAATTGAAATTCATCATTGGGTCATGTACTCGCAATTTGAGAAATCGCATAAAAATGCGATTTTTCAAATTGCGATCGCATTTAAGGAATCTCTATCTGAGATTCCTTAAATGCTATTCATGACCCAATAAAAAATTGTGAATTAGCTATTTTTCACGCTATTTACCGCGAAGTCAGACTTCGGGGTAAATAGCAAAAACTGAGAAAAATTCACGTTTGTGCATTTTTCTCAGTTGTATGTTACACACACACACATGTCCTTTGGACATGTGTGTGTGCAACATAACTCTACATTTTCATTTCAGGGGTGCTACAGGGTGTCCTTTGGACACCCCTGGCACCCTTGAAATCGCATCCTTATTTGCGATTAGCAAATAGCTAATCGCAAATAAGGAATGTGAAGAATTCGCAAATTATTTAGCGATTCCTACATGAATCCCGTTTTGCAAGTCCTTAATAGCGATTCCTTAATAATCGCTATTAAGGACTTGCAAAACGGCTCCTTGATGAATCTGGCCATTAGTGATTTGTAAAGTAAACAGCAGTCTAGTGCTGCTGTTCAACCAGGGGCCACATGTAAAGCTCAGGAGGGCCACATGCGGCCCGAGCCATAATTTAAGTATCACTATACTAAAATATCAGACCTTGAGATTGGTGGAAACATGTTAAAATCATGTATTGTATATAACTGTGTACCCCTGAGGTTTCAGTTAGGGTGAGTAAAGCCACCACCTTCTTGATTGTCTGGCCCTTCTTCTGGATTGCCTGCCCAGGGAATTGGATTGTACTACTGTGTTCTTGACATTTCTCCTGATGCTATTTACAACACAAAAATCTGATGGCCCGAATTCAGTCAGTCCTCTATTTAAGGCTTAACTTAATGTTTGACAGGAGAATCTCTTACATCTTAGAGGAGACACCTCTCTCATCGTTTGATTGTATGTTTCGTCATAGGTGCCTTCTCTTATTCAGGTAGGTGAGTGCCATCTGAATGGCCTCAACCAAAATTGGGAGTTCGTGATACACATTCTTTTGGACATGTGTAGAGTTCTATTAAAAAAATTACTATGGGTAAACATAGGATTTTTCAATATTTAGCGGGTACCTATGTCACTGTTAAAACCAAATCTAGATATAAAATGAAACAAAATAGTTTGTTCTTCCACAAATTATGTCACCTACATGTTTCATCCGAAAACAATGTGCCCATATGGGCCAGTGAGCTTTCATCAGGGCTAAACCTCCCTGGCTACCTTCCCCTCATTCTAGAAATGTGCCTAAAAAGGAGGCATTACGCTATCCCATCTGTCAAAGCCTCATTATAGATCCCTATTTGGTTTCTAGTCCAACCTCATCAGTTAAGAGGCAGTGGGCATTTTCCTGTAGTCAAACTTGCATCAGGATACAATACCTTTCTTGCCACACCTAAGTTAGCGCTCCTCTGCAACGCTTCATACAGTGTTCTGTAAAGTGGATGTGCTCTGCGAAGTGTAAAGCACCTGCAGGGGTTGAGTGAAGGGCCTGGCTGAAGGCCATGCGCATTAGGTAGTTGAACACCAGCGGGGCGTTGGCTGCAGGTTCTGCCCCCCAATCCCAAGCGCACACAGCAATGGACGTCTTACCTTACATCAAAAAACATAAACATTCACTGAATAAGCACATTTTAAAGTGATCTGGTGTAAGAAATTGTAATTATATCTGACTTTAAAACAAGACACTCACTGAAAAAAAGAGGTTAAAGGGAATGTTACACCTGTCAGCCTTAGGACTTACACCAAACATATTGCCTTTACTCCTCCTGTGTTGCTGAAATAATTGTTGTTGGCCTTAGGACTCTGCTTACTTTACCACTGCTAAACAGTGCTAAAATGCTTAAGCTCTCTCTTTTAAATATGGTAACGTTGGCTCACACCCAATGGGCAAATTTCATTTACTTGTTTGTCCCTAGTAAAGTGGTACTACCTGTACCCAGGGCCTGCAAATTCAAGGCTACTAGTGAGCCTGCAGCACCTATTGGGCAATCTATTAAAAAACATTTTTAAAAATGTCTCAAGCCTGGCGTTGCAGCCTGGGTGGGCAGTTTCAAACTGACCTTTCAGCCTGGCAAAACAAACCTTTTGCCAGGCCTAAAGCTTCCCTTTTAATACATAAATGTCGCTTCTTGGGTAGGCCATGGGCCAAGGTGCATTGTAGTTAAAAATTCGGAATTGTATTTTTAAGTTTTCAAACTAATTTTTCACTGCTGCAAGGTCTGCCGCTCCCATAGGATAACATAGGGTTAACTTATTACATTTAATAAATGATAACTTTAGATTGGCGACATGCATAAAAGACCTGTCTGTTGCCCGAGGAATTGTAATTTAAAATCCTCCTTAACGATGCAGTCAGATTTTAAGTCACAGTTTGAAAATGACACTTTCATAAAGTTGGTATTTTCTTGTCCCAACCATTTGGTGCCTCCAACCTTCTGGGTCAGGTGACTAGGTGTAGTCAGAAGTTGGCCTTTGTGTATTCCTCCCAGACGTCATTACAATGGAGTGTATGGATGTTGACTGGAAGGTCAATCTCTGGCAGCATGAGTGGGAAGAGTTGTTACCTACCACCCTTGCTCTTCAAAAACATTAGCCCACCTCCCACACAAAGGACTTCACAGTAGCCTATTGTGCCATAACCATGACAGGGACCAGGGCAGGGAGGCAGGAAATTCTAGACACCTCTGTTGGGTGAGACTCTATAAGCGCCTCTATAAACTCTATAAGATCAAAAACTCAAGCTCCGTCAATTAGAGAGGAAATCGAGGCTTTGCTATTCCACCGATAGCAGTTTCTGCTAGCTCGCAAGGAGTATAAAAAAGCTATACTGACAGCCAAAGCTGCTTATTTCTCATCGAGAATACTAAATGCCCATAAAAAACAAAGAAATGTTAAAGATTGTGAATGACCTGAGTAGTGATGAGAGACTATCACCTAGCCAGGCTACTACCCAAGAGCTGCGTAATTCTCTGAATACATTTTTTCTGGATAAAATTTCCACCATCAAGGCCAGTATCTCCCCCACTGTCAACACGGAATCACTGGATGACATCTCCAGAAACTCATTTATTATGAACCACTTTTCAGCTATATGTCCTAACACACTATCAGATCTTATGACCCGTGTTAAATCGGGGTCTCCTAATGACTGCTGACCACCTCCTGTCCTGAGGGGCACTTTCTCTGCGTTACCTCACAGCATTCTCCCTTTCCTGAATGAGTCCCTTAGCAAGGGAGAGGTACCCAGTGCCTTTAAGAACGCTACAGTTGTTCCTCTTTTGTAAAAAACAGGGACTGACCCCCTGAATTCCTCTAACTATCATCCTATATCCCTTCTTCCCTTTTTGACTCTAAGATTATGGAGGCCCATGTGGCCAGATGCCTGTCTAACTTCATCGAACAATCGGAATACTTAGAGCCAAACTAAGCTGGCTGTTCAATCTCTACCTCAGGCCATGGATTCACTCACTAAAAAACAGAAATATAAAAATCTTCAATTATGCCGACGACCTTCAGCTCGTCTTTCCTCTGGATTCTCCTAATACTGCTGCGGAATCTCAAACTACTATGCTCCATATCCAGCGCTGGATGGACCATGATCATTTGAAGCTCAACCTGGGCAAGACGAAACTAGTGCTGCCCGGGAACAGCGATGTCTGCTGGGGCCCGCATTGTTGGCCGAGCAAACTAGGCCCCCCCCTACCCCTTCCCCCTGTGTGAAAAGTCTGTGGGTCACTATTAGTAATGACAATTGGAATACCTGGACTGATCTTCTCTCTATAGCGATGTCAACCTGTGACTCTCACCGTGCTTCTCGCAGCTTCCTCCACCGTGAATGGAGCTCTTTGTTCTTGACTTCAGAAGGGAACTTTTTCAGAGGAACTAACCTTGTTACTGTATCTGTCTCACGCACTATCACAGTCAATCTGAACTTGTATAACCGAGAGTGGCACTTTGGAGTTTTAGGCGATATACTTACCTTAAATCTTAGAAATTGCGTGGCAGATTTATAAACCCCATGTGCCGCAGGTGCATCATGTTGCGTGACGCACCGGTGGTGCAGCCTGCTAAGGGATATTTACAAGCACAGGTAAAGTCACCCTGCGTGACTTAACCTGTGCTTGTAAATATTGCCCCTGTTCACCAACACTTTGCGGGTTAGGGGCGGGACATGGGAGTTGCTGTGTGTGATCCCACGTAACACCCATGTCCACTGATGCATTTCCAGATTTACGAGAAATCGTAAACCTGGAAATTCTATAACTATAACTTGTGGCCTCATTGTGCACTGATTATGACCTCCCATATGACATCACCCCTTGACATGTTCTATGATATCACTAAGTATGGGCTGAAAATTTGTTCTGCTCTTGGAATTTGCAGATTTTTGACAATTTTGCAATCCGCGAAGCACGCGAAATTGCCCAAAAATCCGCAATTCGCGAGTTGGCAAATTTGTTTTGCTTGGTCACACTTCAAAAATACAATCTCGCGCGCGCAGCATTGACTTACCGTGATTCTGAGTTCGCCAAGTTGGTTTCCTCCCAGTTTGCGTGTGCTGCGCCATTTTGGCTCTGGCTGCGTGATCACGCAAGACTTTTCGATCGTGCACTGCAAGACTTTGAGAACACGAATACGTCATAAGGGACCTCCATCACGCATTGCGAGAGTAAACAATAGCGAATACATAGATGCGGCGGAAGATTTGAACAGCTGGCTTTCCTGAAATTGCAAAAATTGCAATTCTGCACAAGAAATCTATCGCTTGCAGCATAAACCTTCTGAAAATGATGATTTGGATCAGAATAACTCCTCAGATTGACATTTGGTTGCACTTTTTTGTGCAAGGAGTCCATTTTTGGAAGGGGTTGGAGGAAGTGCCCCAGAGTCTCCAAATTCCTGTTCCTGACCAGCAGGCTCCTCCCATTGCTTTGTCCATGTCCTGGTCACTTTTCATTTGGTTTTGGAGCTGGAAGGATTACTCTTTGTGGCTGCTGCTGGATATTTGTATTTGAGGACCTTTATTTTGGATCACTTTTGGATTTGAAATTTTACAAGTAAGTTGGTGTTGTTTGTTTGGGGCATTGCAGTTGCTGCAACTACAATTTATTAACTTTTTCACAACTTTAAAAAAAATATATTGTGGGTAGCCACAGTATCAGGTAGGCCCAGAGTTAGTCATGGGTGCATGATACAACTGGTATGTTGAAGTTAAATATAATTTACGGCATGGATGGCATGGAATTGAATAGCTCACTGTTATATGTGGAAGATTTTTTTAATTTTAGGGTGCGTGTTAAAGCCACACTAGCCAGTAGGCCCAGGGGTAATCAGTGGTGCATGGGGCCTGGTCCAGGACCTGGCCATGTGGGTGGGGGCCATTTTGAGTCCTGGTCCAGGGCCTGGCCATGTGAGTGGGGGTCTAGGGGCCATTTTGAAGCCAGGCAGTGTGCTTTGTGCCATAGGCCTGCACCCAGTCTGCATTCCTTTCATCCATTATGCCCAGGGGTACTCAGTGGTGCATGGGCCAAGTCTTTCCGTGTGGTCTCTTGCATTTAAACATCATTTAGGGCATGGGTGGCATTGGATTGAGGTGATTTTTGTGTGTATTTTCATTTTTTTGGGTGTTGTTGGGGCCTTGTCCAGGGCCTGGCCATGTGGGTGGGGGCCATTTTGAGGCCTGGTCCAGGGCCTGGCCATGTGGGTGGGTGTCCAGGGGCCATTTTGAAGCCAGGCAGTTGGCTTTCTGCCATAGGCCTGCACCCAGTCTGCCTTGCTTTCATCCATTATGCCCAGGGGTACTCAGTGGTGCATGGATAAAGTCTTTCTGTGTGGTCTCTTGAATTTAAACATCATTTATTGCATGGATGGCATTGGATTGGGGTGATTTTTGTATGTATTTTGATTTTTTGGGGTGTTGTTGGGGCCTGGTCTAGGGCTTGGCCATGTGGGTGGGGGTCATTTTGAGGCCTGGTCCAGGACCTGGCCATGTTGGTGGGGGTCTAGGGACCATTTTGAAGCCAGGCAGTGTGCTTTGTGCCATAGGCCTGCACCCAGTCCGCCTTGCTTTCATCCACTATGCCCAGGGGTACTCAGTGGTGCATGTACCAAGTCTTTCTGTGGGGTCTCTTAAATTTAAACATCATTTAGGGCATGGATGGCATTGGATTGGAGTGATTTTTGTGTGTATTTTGATTTTTGGGGTATTGTTGGGGTCTGCTCCAGGGCCTGGCCATGTGGGTGGGGCTGGCATATTGAGGCCAGGCAGTTTTTGCCATAGGCCGGCAAGCTTGTGGGCCAGTAGGCCTAGGGTTATGAATGGGTGCATGAAACAACTCTCTCTGTGTGGTCTCTCTTCCACTAATTTAAACATCCATTTTTGATTAGAATTGCAATTTTTATTTTGGGTCTTTCCGTTTTTGGGTGTGTTGTGTTAACTTAATAATAATAAATGCCTAGTTGCAATAGTATTAATTGAAGCTCGACATATGCAACTTTTTAACTGATGTTCCTCTGGCTTCTTTGCTTTTAGGTGCACAAAGACCAAGAACCAGGAATCATCCTCATCATCATCACTTGTTGTAGTGCCAGGAAGAAGTCCTGCTGAGGTGTGTGCACAACGTCACGTGACGTCACGTGTGGCAACAGACAACTCTGCAACTGCATCCTGCTGTTCTGACATCTGACGAAGATGGGCCCAAAGAAAGGTAGCCGTAGCACCTCTACCAAGAAGGTTGCCAGTGGCACTGCGAGTAAGAAGGAGCAGAAGAAGCAAGTGGCGCCACTTACCAAGGAGACTGGTGTGCCGACCGCCACTTTGTTTGGGAAAAAAAACCTACACCTGCAGCAGCGGTGTCCGCTGGGGACCAAGCTGGGAGCAGCACCTCCACTTCATTGGTCTCAGTGCCACCACGCCAAGTTAGGCCCAAGCCCATGAGTGCCGCAGAGGCAGCCACTTTAATTGCTCTTTCACCATCGACCAGTGATGTTGGCGATGACTCATCGAAAAGTAGCATCCAATCAATGCAGGGTGTAACTCATCTGACGAGTGTTCAACCACAGCCGCAACGACAACCACAGGTGCAACAAAGAGGCGCAAGGAGAGGCGCAACTGCCCACAATGCTTGTTCCTCCAGAAGTAGCGTCACCTGAGGAAATTGAGATTTATGCGGAGGTATCAGCCGAGCAAGCCACTCCTGATGATTCATTGTCTTCCAGATCCCCAGCAAGGAAAAGGAGGGCTAGTACATGTTCTTCTTCAAGCCCCCTTTCTTTTGATGATCTATATCTTGATTGGCACCCACCAATTCAGTCTGAGTGGAAGGCACGCCATGAGCCGACAAAGCTAGGTAAAAGGAAGGTTCCTGCAAGGCTTTCACTTATGGGTGATGACGAAGAAGTAGAAGTGGGTATTCTGCTGCTGATGAAGAGTTTGACGATGACGACCCAGTCATCACAGGCGTCACTCCAGCCACAGCGGGCATGCATCAGACAGACATTTTTACCCTATCCCAAAATGCTGCGCAGGATGTGGGCGGCGTGGCACTGGTACCACCACCAACACAGGTAACTACTACACCAACACGACCTTCAGCTTCCATATTTTCTCTTCAGAAGGGCTGGCAGGGCCCTACATCCAGCTCGACCTCCATTACCTCAAGTAGTGGTGCTGTAAGTGCACAACAGCGTCAAATTCCAACACGCCCATCCTCCACTTCATCTAGCATTGAAAGTAGCACCTCCACCACCCCCAGAAATCTCAACTCCCCAGTTTGGGACTTCTTTAGTATTAGCAAAAAGGCTGAAAACTATGTTATTTGTTCAATTTGTAAACAAGTAGTTAGTCTGGGTAAGCTTGGTACCAACTATGGTACTGGAAGCCAGAGAGGTCATCTCAAAAAACACCACAGCATCCAGTAGAAAATTGAAAATAGCATACAAACTCAACGTGTGGACTCGATTTAAGGTTGGAGAAATGGGAAATACATAGTGAATATAAGGATTAAATTAAGTCGAATTAACTTGATGATACAAATACGTTTGGGCCAAAAGCGGCACAATGGGCTGTGCAGTTGCTAGGGACGAGATGACGCCCCGTTTCATTGATATTCGTATTTAGCACCACGGGCATGGCACCACAGCAGCAACTCGCACGCATAACTGAAAAACTTGGAGAAAAAAATGAAATAAGTTGGAACACGAGGTGTGCATCCTGTCTCCTCTTTTGATATTGCATCCAAGAAGGCGCATGATTGGCTATGTTTCCACGGATAATGGCAGTAATATAGTTAAGGCCTTGGCTGATGGTGGCTATTTCAGAGTGCCGTGTTTGGTGCACAGCATTAACATTATTGTTTAAGATTGATTGAAAAAAGAAAACACACTCAGCAAGTTACTGACTACCTACCAAAGAATCTGCACACATTTTAGCCATTCTTTTAAGGCCCGGAAAAAGCTGAGGATCATTCAACGTGACCGTAGAGTGCCAGTAAGAGGACTTATCCAGGAGGTGGCAACACGTTGGAACTCAACCTTCTACATGCTTAAGAGTCTGTTTGAGCAGTACTTGGTAATCAATGAGTACGTCTTTCACGCACAGGCTGCTTCTATGAAAGACATGCGGCTAGAGGTGGAGGAAAGGGACCTAGTTAAAAGCCTGACAGACATGCCTCGTCCTTTTGAGGTCTTCACCCGTGAAGTCAGCAGGGAGAACTGTACTGCGGGCAAAGCTATCCCATTGTTGCGCATGCTAGAGCGCCAACTGAAGGTGGTGTCTTCAACATTCCGAGTTGATGCTGAAAAACAAGACGCATATCGGTTGGCGGAGAGCTTATTAAGCCGCCTAGTTGACAATGCAAGGCTTAAAGGAATACATTCAGAACAACATTATATTTGTGCCACTATTCTGGATCTACGGTACAAAAAGGCACTGGCCAGCAATACATTCATTCCTTTTCCAGAAGAAGATGTTTCCAATTACAAACATTGGTTCGAAAAAGAGCGGCAGGAAATTGAAGGAAGCACCACAAGTACTAATGAAGCACCAGGCCATCCGGCGCCAAGGTCCACTTCTGTGGCCGAAGGCAGTCACTTTCCCTCAGAGCTGTTACCGACACCAGCAACCATATCATCACCTGCACCAGGCCCATTCATAATATTGCCGGAAGCGGATTGAATAACTCATCAAGGGTTTGCTCGTTCCGGTCTTGATGCAAAGGCAACAGATGGTACGCAAAGTGGAGCACCCCTGGAGGACCTTGAGTGGATGGCGCAGGCCTATCTGGATGACCCAATAGAGGTCTTCTTTGATCAGAACCCATTGGTGTATTGGTATGGGAAAAGGCCTCAATAGCCACTGATCACCAAGCTGGCTATAAATTATTTGTCTTACCCACTCGCAAGCGTGTCTTCTGAACGTGTTTTCAGTGCTGCTGGTGCCATTGTAACTTCAAAAAGGACCCGCCTCTCACCCAAAAATGTGGAGAGATTAACAATGATCAAGATGAATCAGCACTTCATACCACCAGATTACAAAATACGTGAATCCACGCAGGAAGAAGAGGACACCAACTTAGGGGACGGAAGTTCTTCTCTGTTAGCTGACCTACTCCCGGTTCAATTCACAGAGTTTGAGGACGAGCTCTGCTTCCCTGACATCTAGACTTGAAATACTTACTTTTTTTTCCCGTCCTTATTCACTTTACTTCGTCCTTATTCACTGTATTCGTCCTTATTCACCTTATTCACTTTTATTTCTGTGTATCTTTCTTTGATTTGCAACTTTTAGAACAACAAAACTTTAATCACAACAAATCCATCAGCAGCACTGTCTTCGTCTTATTTCCATATTGAAGGTGCTGCTGTCTGCATTCCTGAAGTTCACAAGTTCACAACTCAGTCTTGCTCCTCTATCCTCCTCCTCCAGACTCCCCCTATCCATTTCCCTCAAGGCAGTTGGCCGGATTATTACGCAGAATCAAGAAACTGTCGCTTCGTAGACGAGTCCCGTCAAAAGAAGTGGGACTGGAATGACTGAGTCACTATGCTGACTATTACTTCTGAAATTGACACGAGAGGCTGCCCTGTGGCCCTTCACTTAAGAATAAGATGCTGACTAAAAGTGGAACAGTTAATGAATGATGAGATGACATGCAGTGGACAACACTGGCTGTCTGGCTCTGACAAAGCAATTGCTGCTTGTTGTGCATGAAATGAATCCTATGTGTTCTGTTCTTATTTAATCTTTTACACAGTAAATGTAACTCAAGTCTACTCTGTTTACCTTGTTTAATACAAATTGTACTTCTACTGCAGGGGCCACTATGTTGCATTTTTCAATATGGAAAATTTCCTTGGACTCACTGTGTGTAGAATGTGACTGCATGAACAACATTGAGTTTGCCAACACCATGATGATGATGATGATGATGAATCATGATGACCAAAGTTACATAATATCTTTAAAGTCACTCACTGGGATGGATGGATCATCATGGTCGAATTACGGAACAACTATGGCCATTTCGTGAGTGGCAAACAGGTAAACAAGTCAACAACAACCACTGCAGAACTACATGTCTGTCTAGTCCTGGTATGGAGTGGTCGAGCCAGTGCAGTGTTATGCCGGAGTCCTGACAGCGGTTCATGTAAAATTGCTGTATAAAATTAGATCTGCTTTGTCTGTCTGTGTCAAAGAGGTATGCTACATGGAGGTTTGTTCACTCAGTGGTGCCTGCCTTGACCGTCTGCATGGCCCTGCCCTGCTATGTGTTAATTATGACCCTGGAAACTAAGACTCAGAGTAGGCACTTTAGAAATGATGCATGTATGTAATACTGTCGCCTCTGAAAGTGAAAGTGTTATTTTTGCACTACACACCGTACCTTATATTTTTCCTCCGGGGTGTTTTAATATCCCTTTCTGTTTTTCCATTGACAATTACAGGCCTGCACTTACCCTGTGCGATGGGAAAAACATTAACTCAGGCTTACCATAGCAAACCGCAATTCCGCATCAGCTAGGCAGGCAGTGGACAGTGTGGTGGTCACCAAGATTGATCGACGGAGCACCCGATGGAATGGAGGAGTACCGCGAATAAGAGGAATAGCTGGATGCATGCGAGTTACCAATTTGGCCAGGACAACTACAACATACAGTTACAGTATCCACTTCACTTGTCCTCATCTTTTAAATAATGTTATTGCTGTGAACTTGTATGTATTTGCATTTATATAGCGCACTACTTACCCGTAGGGTCCCAAGGCGCTTCGACCGCTGCGAAACCCTTCCTGGCTTCCCTGAGAGATTGTCCCTTAATGGGTATCTCCAGGGTGAGACCAGGCATCCCCGGCGGTCTGGTGGGGCCGTTAGTGAAGATGAGGCAAGCTAATGCCCAGAGTTGCCGAGTGTGATCGCTGATCAGAGTGGGCACCGAGGCGAGAGAATTATCGAGTCTGCTGACCCTGGTCCAGAAACCTGCCGCGCCGGGAATCGAACCCTGGTCCCGGGCCGTCCTCTGCTCTCGGGTCTGCCGCCTCTAACCAGTGAGCCACACTACTTCACTTCTATGAGTGCGACTCTGTGTGTTTGCTCTCTGCTTCAAATTCATCCCTACAGCTATTTAATAAGTTTCTTTGCTATTTTTAAAACTAATGTAATGTACTACTAAGTGTTTATTCTCTCTGAGGACAGATAGGCAAGTGAAATTGTGTAATTACTGCAGCCCTGTACTGTCTAATTGTTTAGTACTAGTTAGTAAGTTGTAGTATAAATACTACTTTTCAGTAAACTAACCGTCCAGTTAGCAAACAACTTCATGCATGAACTTCCTTTATGTCCCTTAAAAGATTTATGGATATGGTCGTATCCAAAGATTTGTTTTTCTTCATTTGTTGTTTGTCCATGCTGTGCTTTTTTTTCCCTCTCAAAAAATCGTTCCCAAAAAAGCCCATTCCCATCCATTTTTCAAACCCTAACCCTCTTCCCCTGGGCTGTGTGGTTTTCATTGAGGTGTGAGTAAATGACACCAATAATTCCACACGCTTGCTGGGGAGGATAAGGTCAAAGCAACAGAAAATCTATTTCAAGGCAGGTCAAGGAATCCAAGGATATATTCCTATTCTGCTTGACACACACCCATGAGTATTTGCAAATCAATTCAGAATTTCATGTCTGCCATCGAGTGGATTAATCAACAACAACATCCTCCTACATGTGATGAAAGCTTACGCTGCTGTGTCCTTCAGTACTAGTTCTGGTACTATCCGTAATCCATGCAACTAGTAGTTAACCTTTGATTGAATACTTTAGCATTGCTTAGGCTACAATTTATGGCACTGTTCTTGTGTACTATTGTACTGTTCTAATGCTCCTCTCAGGGTACTCAATATCTCATTTCCTTTTTTTTTCATATTCTGCTACTGCCAGTGTATACCACTACTACTACCACGACAACGATGCCATTTTATCCGTCCAGGATTCCATAGCCAAACTTAATCGCCATTTGCCATGCAGCCAGCCCTGTGCCTAGCCCTATTCTCAAACACAAATCACAGGTAAGATAAGCATTTTGGGGGAGGAAGAATAATGGAGTAGGAGGAGAGGAGAGACTGACGGTAGTACTAGTAAAGTAGTAGGACAATTGAATTCACTAACTCTGTCAGTGGCACTTTTGTACAAATGTGGGCGATTACTTAGACAATTTGAATCAACCAGCCAGTTAAGTTTCAGGAAAACAAGCGTACAGTAGTTAACCCCCCCCGCCTCCCCCACAAAACAGTAAAAACGTGTATGCTATGTTTAAGTGTAAAATAAATAATTATTTTGAGCCTAACAAAAAGAAACTATCCCACAAGACCTGACCCACCCCACTCCCTATCCCCAACCAATGTCCATGAAATGTCCCCAAAAGTTCAAAAACCCCAACGCCCAATTCCCACTCCCCCACAAAAGTCTTTAAAAAGGGGCAAGGGGCAGCCTCTCTCCAGTCTCTACTTTTGCCGGCGGTGTCCTGTGGCCAGGTGGTCATGCAGCTCTCTCTGGAGGGCCTTGAGCAGGATTCTGCCTCTCCACCTCCTTCTAAAGGGAGGCCAATCGCAGGGTCAATAGGTGCATACGAGCCTTGCAGGTACTGTGGGGGGCAGCTGTTGTTTTCACTGCTCGGTGACGGCGGGTGGCTGCCGGACCACGGCGCCGTACCGCCGGAGTATTGTGCTGGCTGTATGACCCAGGGGCAGCGGAGGAGGATGCAACTGTTGTTGTGGATTTGTGTTTAACAGTGATTCCCAGGTTGGGAACACTGTGGGTGAATAAAACCTTTGAAAACTATACGCTTTGTTCGGTCTATCCCTACTATTACTACTCTCAGACAACCCAGTCTGTTTATGCTTATTGTGTGCTCTGGACTCTTGCCTAATTCACAGAAAATGAGGTCCCTGTCCTTCTTTCCTTACACAGGTTAAGGTTTTTCCACTGGCCAAGAAGCACCAACCAAAATATCCTTTTAAAAACTTATTGACTATTACCCTACCATAACAAGTTGTGCGCCACTCTTCTGAACACTCTAAAAACCGACTCGCAGAATTCTCATGTTGTTGTGGATGTTGACTGCGAGTTATCCTCCTCCTCCTGAGCCACCAGCCACCGATATTCGGCGACAATTGCCTTCAGCTTCCGTCGCCTGGCCCGGATAGCCAACTCCTTCCTTGATAGTTTAGAAGGAGTATCTATATGAAGAAAGAAAAAATTACTGTAACCAATACTCTTTAAGATTAACACAAAATAATTCAACAGAAAGTTGTGTCACAGTAGCACGAGCAACTTGCAAGCACAGTACATAACATTTGTGGCATGTATCTATCTAACCTCCCACTTTGTCGGCCTCTGCTTTAACATTAGTGGGAGTTTCAGGAATTCTACTAACACTATATGGACTCACTACATTAGACTCAGACAGTACACCAGTCTTCTTCTTCTCTCTTGTTTAGCGAAATTAGTACGTAAACTTGTGAAAGCCGGCATAATGCCAGCGCAGTCAGCTTGCACCCAAGAAAAACAGACGCAAGCCATGATGATGCAGACTTGCGTTACTGTTACCAGTCCAGTACATGCAGGTAGTGAAGCTCTTACTTTTCTATTACGGGTGGAACTGGCCATACTCTGTTACAGGGCTACTGCTCAATTAATTTAGCTTTCACCCTGCCCTGCCCCTGACTACTACAAAAGAAAAATAAAGAAGATAATATGATCATCTATCCCTTCACAGGATTATTGCTTATATAAGGGATGAATTTAGGTGTTTTGTTTTTATTGATTGAGTGAATACCGATAGGCCACACATGAATGACAGAGTTGAAAAAAAATTATTAAGAGAGGTAGTGAGTGG
Organism: Lissotriton vulgaris; assembly: GCF_964263255.1. Taxonomy (NCBI): domain Eukaryota; kingdom Metazoa; phylum Chordata; class Amphibia; order Caudata; family Salamandridae; genus Lissotriton; species Lissotriton vulgaris. The sequence continues at coordinate 1,016,043,512 of NC_141691.1, read as the reverse complement.
TCCCCGTAATCGCCGGAAGAAGGCACTTGTGACTTGACTTGATAATGCGAACTATACAATATAGATACACAATACATGATGTGCTTGCAAACTACTGTTAGTCAAGGGAGTATTCTGAAAAATTACAACTTCTACTTTCCTCGGCTTTGCTACTCTGGCACAGAGGTGCGGTGTTACATGCTCTTCAAAGTAACACTCTTCATCCAGTGACCGTCTACTCTGTCTACTCTACATACACCTATGCTATCTATGAGGAAGATACCACCTAGGCATCCATCCATTCAAAGTAAATATCAATAATTCTTCTTAATGTCTCAACTGGACAAACCTTACTTTTTCTCACCGAAAAGCACCCTTTTTATTTTACTTTGTAAACCGCCAGCCATGCATATGTTCTTGACTTGCATTTGAATTTGAACCAAAGGATATATTGCGCACACATACAGTTTCTGTTTCACCCACCCAGGCAGTCCTCTTTTCTTTCTCCTTCCACCCATCCTTGCTTCAGCCTTAAACTGGCCATGCATCAGATTCCCAGCGACCTGTGCTTGCATTCAAAAACACGTATTGTTCTTTGCCAGTCATTAATTTAACTCGCTCATCCTTCCTTACAACCTTCTTTCCCTTTTCGGCCATCCCATCCATCAAGTTCATCTCTGATCTAACTTGGCTTCTCGATAAAACTTTCACAGCTGAGTTGAAGTCAAATTTAGAGGAAGTCATTGGTTACTCGTCAACTACCTTCACTAATGCTATTGCTAATGTGAAGTCAAGGGTGACTGTCTTCTACCTGGTTGACAAAAACTTAATTCGAAATTTGTAAGTCTTCTTAACAGTAAAGTGTACTTGTACTGTACAACATATACACCCCTGCAGTGAGACTACTCTGCAATCTCAATAAGTAAGAAATATAACAGCTTACCACTGCCCGCCTCTACCGTGGCATCCCCCACAGCAGTTCCTGCTGGCACCGCATCCGCCCCTGGAGTGACCACCTCCGCACTTGCCCCGGCACTGGTGGTGGGCTGTGCCTACGGTGTTACGCCTAGAAAATACATTTCATATTTTTAGATGCCATATACTCCACTCCCTTTTTTGTCTAGGAATGAAAAAATATGTTACTACATAAACAAATTTAATTATTTGTGACTCTCTAGTCTAAACTAAAAATTCCCCTTTCGTAACGGGAGGGTGTTTTTATTTATGCTTAGCTATAACATGCTACACTTTTTGGCAAAACTGATGAATGCTTGCTTTTTAACACGCACCATTTTTCTCATAACAGACAGAAGCTTCACTTCTACGAACAAGAGCAATATGTTACTCAGAGCCGTCATCATCACCACCAAGACTTTAAGTTCAAACCAGGTGAGGGCTCTCCCACAGTTAATGTGTAAAATCAGCCGCTGTTCAGTTTTCAAGAGTTCACCGTTTATCTTATATGAAGTGGATTTTAATAAATGTTTATATATAATGCACAATTGAACTTTAATATACAGAGTACACACAGAGCTAGTTGTTTTACTTTTAACAAAGCTTTAAAACTTACATAGACTCTGTGGTTTTTGGTCATGAGTGAGTGAGCAAAAGGGTTTGCAATTTGCAAGCATGATTCCGTGACTCTGAGAGGTCGGGACTCTGAATCTGTAGTCTTATGTTCTGGGTTGTATAATCATTGGGGATCATCGTTGCATTCGGGAGATAAATAATGACTCTGACACACTAGCTAGTCAGTAAGGAGATTGGGGGTTCAACTTCTGTTATGACTGAGGTATGTGGAAAGTCTAACTGCACCTATTATCACCAATGCCCTATTTCTTGTCAATAGTTCTGTATGTGCAGAATAGTCCCTGCGACAGTAGTAGTATGTCCTCCTATCCAATCAAAAAGTAAACTAGTATCTTATTCTTGGTGGCCATTAACATTTTATTGTTGGGAATTGACAAAGCATAAGCATTAAGAAGACTTCAATAGACATTATGTACAACCCAGAGGACTGCACTCAGTGCCTAGAGCTATTGCTGAATAGGAGTTTTGTTTAACACATTTTGTCAACTGTGCAAGCTTAGCTAGCTACACCGACAGACTAATAATAACAAATAGTAGTAGCACAGTGAGTCATAGTAGAGGTAGGATAAGAATTTAGAAACGGTCTACAAGAAGATCAAAAACGATTTAGGAAAAAATAGAATTATGATAAACTTTTGGAGTAAATAGGTACTGTAAAATTTAGGGAAGTATAATTAATAATATTGACAGGAAAACTTACTGGGGCCAGCAGAAGAGCCCTTGACGGACTGATCCTGGCCTTCCTGCTCCGCTGGTGCCGCCACCGCCACCTCTGTCCTCTTGCCCCTGGGAGGAGCAGATGTACATGAAAGAAAGACACAAACATGGAGAATTGTTGTCAACGAAATCAAACATTTCAAAAAAACAATAACAAATTATTTTGGGGAAATAAACAACAATTGCACTAAATTTATTGACTATCTGATGCGGTCTACTAGGATATCATCATAGTATTGCTGGATTTGCGGACCGTCTACTTGGAAAGTTACGTAACTCACTAAACCAACTACAAAAAGGTTCTACTAGGACACAGTCCGTCATGATTGTAGACCACTGAAAAATTTCCTACTACATAACAAGTCATAATATACTCAACCTATCAATCCACCACCACTATCTCTTCTTAGTGGCAGGAGTACAAAGGAAGGACTGGACTCTAGTCTCTCTAGCATTACTCATTTCTGTAAAGTACACTCATACATAATCACTTAGGCCAAATGAGCACACAATAGAAAACAAGTAAGCATAGTAGCACAGCCACTGACTGAGCAGGCCAGAACCTGCAATCACAGAAGCTTTTGAAACAGAATTTACCTGCAATGTAATCAGCAGCATTCTTGCTCTTCGGAAAAAAACATATATTTGCAATATAACACAGAGCAGAAGAAAACAAAGTAGTTATTAAATAGCTACTAGTACTCACCAAGCCCAGGGATCTCGATGCCAAGCAGGTCGAGCAGGTCTTTTTCCCTGTCCAGGATGTCGGACCACCGGTGCGTCACCTGGTTGTAGGTGCACGGACCCCAGACTCCCGATACATGGCCCGGCACACCTTACCCCATAGCTGGCGACGCTCCCGGAGGCCATACCGGGTACTGAGCCTGCCGCCTGCCACGACGGTCTTGGGGAGGTGGCGCTGCAAAAAGATGACCAGTGCGGCCACCTCCACCGCGAATGAAAGATCGCGGATTTTGCAAACCACGAGTACCTTTTTGCGTGAATCCGCGTACCGCGAATTCGCAAGATTCGCCCACACTTAGATATCACTGATAACATTGCTGCAGCAATTGACACTGCGTAATGGCTATAAATGATAGGGGTGAAAGGAGACTCCCCTGCTGAGCCCCTTCCAAAGGTGTTCAGGTATCAAAGATATTTGGATAGGTCACCCCGCCCACTTATATTGCGCCATGCTTCATTATTGGTGACCTATCCACACCATGGTAGGGATGATACCACTACAGTGGACTCAACATTATTGTGGGAGTTCTTAATAAAGCAGAACTAGATAAAGATAAGGGCCCAGATGTAAAAATACTGTAGGTATTCCTCCAGAATTGCTGGGTAACCTAGGTAGGATTAAAAACAAAAACTGTGGATGTTGTATGATGAATGATGTGTCCTTATCCACCAATATTTCTGTTTTTTAACTATACGGGTAGCTAAGATATTTCAGCCTTACCGTCGCCCGCATGGATCCAAACAGCTTCTTCAGAGCTTTAATGTATGCTCCATATCTAACGGGAAACATCTTTACAATTCTGTTTCCACAACACATGGCCTCACAACACGATTAATACGACTGCGTTTTTACCACACATGCCATTACATCGCAAGTCGTAACAACAGCTTGCTGTAGGGGGCGTGCAACACCAGGTAATGTGTTGGATTTTACATCCAACACCTTCCATCCTGTTGCCCAAACTGAAGTAGGAATAGTGAATTATACCATTCCTAAGTCCAGCGTGCCCCCCTACAGCAAGTTGTTGTTATGACGTGCGATGTAATGGCACGCATGGTAACAACTCGGTCGTTGTAATAATAACCGCGCTGTAAAGCCATATGTAAAGAATGTATGTGTAGTAACGTCATACATTCATGTCTAACACACTAAGACCATGCTGCTAGCCAAGGCAAAGGCTCTCATACAATAATATTTTTTGTTCTAGCAATCTAGACTTCTTGTATATACTTTAGTATATACTTAAATGTGTATGTACTTTGTGGGCTCTGGAGATCAGCCCAAGGACTTGTCTGCTTCCACTTAGGGATTTTTTTTCTGTTCAACTGCCTTTATTGAACTGTCTGGATAGAAAACGACCAGCAGAGGTAAGTAAAACACTAGAATCACTTCAGCATTCTCTAGATTCCAGTCCATAGAAATTGTTTTTCAAGAGCACCCGTAGACAATAATATTTTTTTCAAATCTTGTATTTTGAGTGATGACCACCGAAGGCCCTGAATTTATATTGAAAACAGAGCTTTGGACGATATCATTTCCTGCTGAAAGGCAATATTTCTCTCCATGTGTTCCCATACCTGATGTGTCACACATTGTTGTGCTTACTTTCCCTCCATGTTAAAGAACAGTAGATGTTTCAGCACCTAGGCTAATGTGCTGCATAGCTAAATACATATAAGGTCCCAAAGGCGAGACCGATTGCATTGCAAATGCGTGTTTGAATAGGAACCTGTAAAGAGAAAACCAGTAATCATTGTAGATAAAATGTGTTTACGGACCACACCCTGTATTAAGTGACACAGCAATCTTAGGACTTGCAGCAAAAGTGCTGTAAGTGCTCACTCGAGCATGACACACTGCAAATTATTGGACATCCCGAGAAGATTTTCATGCATGTGTTACACTCATTCACTCTCTCAACACACTCACCCATAGTTTCAGTTAACCAGGTGTCTTGGCCATGGCATGATGAAAATAACAGCATCATAATTAATATTGGTTGGAATTTGACATATATACTCTCTTTTACTATACAGCCCTACTAGCTTCTGGATCGTTTCTCAAAGGATCAAAGGGCTCTGTTGCCTATTCGCAGCCCAACCCCCACAGACTGACTATGTGATGTTGCAATATAAAAAGAGTTATTTTAATTAAGGCAAACTTATTGTCTGAAGGGCCATGTCACAAAAAGAATTTGGCCTATTAACTTTATCAAGGGGTGAGCATATGTAAAGCAAATCTAGCATATTTAGCAAAAAACACCAATAACTATAATTAAATATATATGTATATATTTCACACAATGAAATACTTAATAAAAGTGATTGTGGCAAAAAATGTTAAATAACGTTTTATTTTTAAAAATCAACATGTCTTTAGGTCTTTTTAAAAACATTTTTTCAGTCCAAAAATGCAGTCATAAAGGACCCTATGCTCCAGCTGCAGAACATAAACCTCCAGCTGGGATTGCTTTAGAAAAATATGATAAACTCTCCTGGGGTAATGGCTTTAATGACCAAGGAGACTTACTTTTTTAATGCTGCTGAAGGGCTGCTGCACTCCCTGTAGCCCCCCTCAACATTAGGAAATGTTTGGAGATGTACCTGACGCTTCTAGGGGCACCACCAGCAAGAAAATATTTAGTAACGAAAAGCCCTAGGGAATTATGGGCCTCTCCTTGCCAGAGCAGTGAATAATAAATCAGTGGCAAAGGCAATGAAAGAGATATGCAGAGACACAAGCTTGAAGCAGGTGAAAAAAATCACCAAGCAGAAAAAAGTACATAGCTAATGTATAATCAGAAAATATAGTAGACTATAAAAATAAGATAAAGAAAGTGAAGAGGTTGTGAGTAGCAATCAAAAAATGGCCTTTTCATCATATTCATTCATTATGTTCCCTGAAATCACTGCCTGTTTTGTGATGTAACATGCTGCTGTAACAGCAATTAAAGCCGTGATTAAAGTTTACTGTTAGGTACTGAGATTCTACACTTTAATATAAAAGAAAGCGTGTCAGCACTTCTCAGCAGGGGTTCAACAGTTAATGAGAGAGCCTAAACACGTCTCTATGGTAAATATGTATGCTGGAAAACTGAGTACCAGACTTTTATATTTCAGTTTCTGTTTTCTGTAAAGGCGATATTGCAACAAAATAATACCTCCTTGCATTGTCATAACATTTCCAAAATGTGACATGTATTTTTGCAGTCCCTCAAACACAAAATAATTAGAGGCGAGATGTGTCTACATATTTATTGAAGTAATTCGACTTATTTGAGGAATATCAGGGTTTTACTCTTACAATATTTTAAGAAACTAAATATTAGACCTTTTTATGCACACCCTTAGTGTCGATACATATATGGATGAAGACCCTTCTCTGATTGTCTGTCAGGATAGCTCAGAAACAATTGAGTGGTATACAAATGGGTGACATCATGGCCCACTAAAATCGTGGATAAAATATTGAGGGACAAGATATTGAAAGATAGATGTGGATGTAAGAATAAGAAACCTATACTTCCCTCTGTGCTCTTACCTTTTGATATTTCTATCTATAATATTAGTGTGCCACAATATTCTTCTACTTGATGTTCAAAGGTACAATCAATGCATTAGAATATCATTACCAAATCATCATTCAACAAAAATAATGTGGCCAAAACATTGACTCTCAAAATATCATAAATATAAGTATATATAGGTAAGTATAGGTTTCCTATTCTTAACTCCACATAGATGTACTTTGATGGTAATTATACATAACTTCAAGCTACATGGATATAAAGATAAATAATAGTAACTCTATACTCACGTATTCAGAATATTATGGTCCTCAATATGTAGGCTATGAGATTATTTGGAAATATTTTAGTGCTTGGTGTTCAGACTTGCAACCATCTGAGTTTCATCACATTCAACCTGGCTCTAGGCGCATGCTGATACAATAGCTTCAATGTGGCAGGGAGTGGTACTAGAGAATAAGTAGATTGCTAGTGGCAGGGGATGTGAAACATGTTACAGGGAAAACTGCATCAGACAGACACAAGATTAGGGAGAAAGGGAAATAGGGAGGTATATATTTGAGAGATTGATATGGGAGCAGGAAATAGTCCATAGAGATTGATTAGATTAGCGAATGCTAAGGGACTCAACAGTTGAAAGGGACATGAGATACCAAAGAGCAGGGAGAGTGGAGATTGGAGACAGAGAAGCATTGAGCCAGACGAAGGGAGAGACAGGTTAGAAGGAACACAGAGGTCCGAGAGGTCAGGAAAGGGGATAATAAGGTGCAGTGAGACTGAAGGGACACAAGAAAAATAAATGAGAAGAAATGATCTTGTATTAGCTATAAAAAGGAGAGATAACACAGGGCAGGATAACAAAGGAGTGGGCTCATTGGGGTGGACAGAAAGAAGAGCAAAGTGAAAGTCAAAAGACATTAGAGACAGGATTGGGGATAAGGTGAATGAACACAACAAATCAAATACATTAGTGCTCAGGATGAAGAGTTTGAGGTGACAGGCACACTACTTTAGAGGAGGGTTTGGGCAAAGAGGTGGCAAATTAGTAGGGTAGCAAAGAGTGGAAAGTGACATCAACACCCAGAGAAAATGACAATATAATTCTGCTGTGTGGACTGAAGATATTTGGAATATTATTTGCTGTACTATTCTTATGATGCTGTTGGGATCTGCCCTGGAAGACTATGAGAGTTAATCTGCAGGTCTGTGTATTATATTTGTATGTGTTGGAACCTCTGTTATTCGCTCTGAGGTTGGAAGATTTGTGTGCCTTTCATATGTTTGTCCACTGTTTACATGTGATAAATATAGGTGGATGAGCCGGTCGGTAACAGCCGAAATTACCGAATTTCAGCCGTTACCGACCCGTATTCAGGGTTTGAGATGTAGGAGGCAGGTTTAAGGATTCAGTAATTACCGATTCATTAAGGAATCTGTAAAATACTGATTCCTTATTTTAAGGAATCGGTAATCACCGAATCCAAAAATCTATGTAGGAGGCACTCAAGTGCGTGCCTTCTTGCATTCAGGATTCGTTATTTACCACCAACTACAAGTTGGTGGTAAATATCAAAAACCTTTAAAAAAGCAATTTTGTGCTTTTTTAAAAGTGCCATGTGGCAGACATACATGCCCTTAGGGCATGCATGTGTGCCGCATGTGCACACATGCACGATTCAGGGGTGCAACAGGTTGTCAATATAACACCCTGCCACCCTTGAATATGTGCCTCTTATTACCGATTCGGTATTTACAGAATCGGTAATAGTGAATGGCTTCCCATTCATTCCTATAGACCTCCAGGCCCATAGAAATGATTGGGAATTACCAAATCGGTAAATACCGATTCTTAAATACCGAATCGTACCGATTCGGTAATATTTACTGTATTGTTTCCTACATACCATTTACCAATTCTGAAATACCGAATCGGTAAAATTCGGTATTTTAGAATCGGTAAATGTAGATTACCTACATATGGTCCTGCCTTCTCTATCACAATCTATCCGAGTATGGCACAAGAGGAGATGGCCTTTGCCTCAGATGATTCTTTCTAAAACTTTCTCTGTCACCATTGGGAGTGGGGGTTTAGGGGTAGGGAAGGTAAGATAAGGGCTGAGTTGAAAGGTCAGCTCACGTTCCTGATCCCTATCGAACAATGCACAACAAGACATTTTAAAGTAATTTTAAACTGTTCTTTTCCTATGTGAAGTTACATTTCTGGAGAAAGCCTCTCATGGAAATGTAATCCATCCAGAAAAGAAGAACCACTTATGCAGCAAGTCATTTTTTAATGAGAAAACATGTTATGAAGTGGTACTAAGCTTGTCTGACTAACACAGTGATGGATTGCACTGGTTTGCTGCAAGCGGAGCTCTGTAATGAGATGGCATAAGTTACCAAAATTGTCTGCACATTGAATTGTGTTTCAGGAGGGGCCCCCAAGATGGTTGACCAAAATCCCTACTACATTCTTCTCCTTTTTTCTACACCTCTTAATTAGGTAAACAGGCGTAATCACAGAATTATTGGTAATTCCACATCAAAGAGTAATGCAGAATTACGTAAATTACTCTGCGCACTGCAGCATATTTAAAATCATCCATGGTGCACAAAATTAGAATAAATTGGATATGGATGGATACATTTTAATCACCATAAAGCTTCAAAAGACAACAATAAAAGGAAAGATTAGTGTGACAAGAAAATGCGATCACATCCTTGTTTGGAGACATCAGGGTTAAAACGGAGTTACATCAAAGTACCTCACCTCAAGTGATGTGTGTTAAGGTGGATGACAGTTTTCAGAAGGTGCGATTTTAATTCAAAGCTGTGTTTATTTAAATGACATGAAAGATCAGAGACGTCGGAGTTGATTAGGACAGCCGGCAGTTCACCACTGCCGGCCCCGCGGTGGCGATCCTCCCACCGTCGCAACATAATTTACCCCTCGCCATATCATAATGGAGGGGTATCTCGGCGGACGCACTTTTCTGCCGGTCAGCAATTGTTCCGATTGCCGGCTGGGTGGACCTAGGCCACAATATGGTGGCTGTGTCTAGCAGATACCACCATCCATATTAGGATGTTTAGCTTTTAAGGCCTTTCCAAAGGGTGGTGGGGATTTACATTGTGGGCATTGCCATGCACAAGGTGGCAGGCACCGCGCGGCGCCTGCCACGTTGTGCATGTCAATGCACAACATGGCATCTTCACCATTGCAACGGGTGCTGCAGCCAGCAGCACCCGCCACAATGTGGAAGATACCTGATGCGACCGCCGCAGTGGGGGTCACATCATGATTGGACTGGCGGGACCGCTACATGGCTGGGGGGCAGCCCTGTTACCGCTAGGGTGGTAAGCAGACTTAAAACCACCCGCAATTTAAATCACCCTCTTTGAATGTAAACTGAAAGCCAACAAACTGATGACATTTAAGTTAACCACAGAGTAAGGGTCATGCCATTGTCCATTGGAAAACATTTTGTAGGTATTTTGAAAAAAAGGGTGAAGATGATCTTATAGAGCCGGCAGTATCTGCATTCTGAATTTATCCTGTTGTTGTCGCTCATAAAAAGCATAGGGGGTACGAAAGTCGTTGGATTTCAGATTGATAAAATTGACATTTGGGTGTACTGTGATTAATTTCTACACTCAATCTTAAATCAGCTTGTGGGCACGTACTTTTGCATCGAAATTTAATGACGCCAGGTACAGCTACCCTGCATGGTTTTAAGTGACCTCATACATTTTGAGTAAGGGTGCACAGCACAGATCACTGCATCGCCTTACTTTGCTCTCTGGAGGAGTTCTATGGGCACTGCGGTAGGTGTTTTCATTAACCCTAGGCGAAGTACTATGCTACGCTCCCGTAGGTGGCGAAGTTTGCGCTACTTTGCGCTACTTTGCACTATGCAAATTGCACGTAGCACAGTGCAAACACGCGTAGTGGTAATTTTTTGCTTGCTCGCAGTCCTCAATGTGAAGTTGGCGTCCGGGACTGAGCAAAATGACATCCCGGCGAGACTTTTTCTTCGTTTGCGATCAGCAACATCAAGTTGCTAATCGCGAGCGTGGAAAATAAACCTCCCAACGAGATTCTCAACGCGGAGAGGTCAGGTTTCTCATTGCGAGTGGTCGCATATGCTCGCGACCACTCGCGATGAGAAACTACCAGTCAGCGTTGAGAAATCTGCCGCTCGAGTTGAAATCTACTCGAGCTGCAGAAAACGACCTCTTGTACTGTGCAAGATGCATTTTGCACAGTGCACTACGCAGTTCGCGTAACTACGCGTAGTGCGAAGTGCACTTCGCTTAGCTACACGTAGCGCTACTATGCGAACTACGCCATTGGTTGGTTTCCACGCAACACCTTTGGATTTTGACACTGCTCCACATTTACAAAATAATGTAAACCTGGGGAAGCACCAAATCCTTATGCCACTCAACGTGAGGCATAATGAGGAAAATTATCTTTCTGCAACACACATAGAAAAAGGAAAACTCCTCTATGGATTGGTTCTGTGCAGGAAAGGGCCCCTTCTTGTACAGAGACAATCCTGCAAGCAATGGAGGTGCCTGCGTTGGGTCTACAATGCCGAAACAGCACCAGCACAGGGCAAGAGAGCAGGAGTGCACTGTATTGCATAAATACAGTGTATTCCTTCCCTTTCACTGTGGTGTAGGGCAGTGCTACAAGGTGACATGCTGTGCTGCCCTAAACCAAAACCCCTTAAATGAAGGTCTTAGTTTATAGAGTTACTAAAAGAGATGACAATGACACTCTGGACAATGTATTGAACATTATTTAGAAGCGTGATATGAATTTACATCAAGATAAATGTATATTTAAGCTCAAGGAAGTCTCTTACTTGCAGCACACTATCACAGATGTGTGACACAGATTAAAACATCATTGATTGCACTTTACATACATCGAATACCAACGAACATAGCTATTCTGTCACTGAGAGAGAAACTTTCATGTGTATGTGAACTGGAAAACATGTGTAAGCCATCCTTATGAGGTAATCCATTCATTCTGAAATCTGATCATAAACCTCTGTGACAGGTATTACTGACGGCAAGATCCAGTAGGCGTTCTACACATCTGACTAGACTAGTAGCCATAATTCAAAAGTATAATTTCAATGTTAAGTATATACCTGGTGATACAAATATCCACACTGACTGAATGCCGAATGTTCCACTAAATGAAAAGGAGGAGACTATGAAAGTCAATGAAGGGATGAATGTTTGAGAGCGAATTGGATGTTTTCATGAGTAGGGTTGAGTAGGAGGTGTTGTGTATGCGAGGATGAATGGAGGTCGTCTTGAAACATTGGCAATTAAATTATTGAAGCGGACAATTCTGCCCAAAGTGGTTGCCCAAGAAAAAGCACACTTTCAATCAATATTCTGATTTTTTTTTCAAGTTAAAAATGCATTGCCTATTGAGGATGTATTATTTTGTGGAGGGTCTGAACAAGTTCCAGAAATGAGAAATAGATTAGTGACCTTGGCGCACTATAGTCATTTGGGTAGAATGTGCATCAAATGAAAACCCGAGACCAAATTTTTGGTGACATTGAATAGACACAGAGTTGATGGACTGCTAAAGGGTTGTGTTATTTGTTGCAGTAAAGCTAAATCTGGGAGATTCTTTCCACGATGTACCACTTGGCTAATTGTGTGTCATCACAATTATTAATTGTTTTCTGAAGTGGGTTGAAGCAAAACTTGTTAAATATCCCAAAACTCAAAAGTAAATTGCTTTCTTGAAAGAAGTATTTAGTAGAGAGCGCTTGCCTACGTTTGTACATAATGACAACAGTGTGCAATGTGTTCACTAATAAAGGATTTACGTCCTCCCTCTTTTAATTATTGAATAAACGTTCGCATCTTTATATATTTCCCAAACCAATGGACAGGCAGAAAGAACTAACCAAATGGTGAAAGACTATCCAGTGTATATGGCTTCTCCACTAGCCAGTACTTGAGGTTTTGGCATTAACGCTGTGGTCACATTGCACAATACCACACTAAGTGACAAAGGTTCGTCAGTTTATGTTGATTAGGTGTACTGAGAAAAAAATTAGTATTAACTCCTGTATGGATGAATTGCGGACAATAACCACATCTGGTGCCTGATGCCAGTGTAGTTTACAATAGGCATAATAAAGTGCATTTTATTTGCCAAATATGGATGTGAGAGGTCTGTGTATGTGAGTGATAGGAATAGGATAAAGAAATTGGATTTTGTGAGAAAGGGTGAGTCTTAATAGGTTGCACACTGCCAAATGCAACCCATTTGGCTGTGGGGCATTTGCCCACTGTGGTCAATTTGGATCCTAGGGTTGTAGGAAAAGTTGCATGAAGACTGCTGATGCTGTTCAGAGCAATCCTATAATTTTGGAATTACTTGGATTCTGATGAATCTGTTCAATGTTCACCGCTGGGGGTTCCTAAATTGAGTTTTATGCTGGGCTACGGGAAATATGCGATTGAGCAGGTGTGGCAAATTTAGCAAAAACATAGATTTGCCACACTTGGCACATAATCCATCATCTGCTGCATAATCTGTAGATTATAACAAAAAGAAAATGTTCTAGCTCAAAGAGTTCAAAAGTTACTAAAAATGCACTGACACGTGTTGTACAGTGAAAGGCCCTTTGCAAAGCTGGACTTATCACCTTTTTTCTGTTTATTGCTATATTTGGCTATTAAAAAAGGTACTAATGAGGTGCAACCAATGCTTAGACAGTGTTACCAAGTTTAAAAATGACAAAATGAGGAAGTTATACAATTTGAACATGTGCCACATTAAGCCACATAATTTGACACTTCTTGCCACATACTTTAAGTAATCCTGCTGTATAATTTGTCCCGCTCCTGCCACTCAATTACTGTGGCCAAGGTTATATGATATGCGTCCCACAGAGATTATTCCACAGATCTGCCCTCTATTTCTTTAAAGTCAACCAAGAGAAAGTTCCTATTAATATGAGAAGTCAAGATGTGGGCAATAAAATGGAATTAATCTAATTTACACAGAAAGAATCTAGGAGTCAAAAGTAAACTCTAATCACAAACAACCACTGACATGACAGAAGAGGGATTGTGAACTAAATTATTCAGTGACACCACGTGATACTATGTAACCAAATTCACGTGAGACACATACCCAAGGTGAGAATGTTCCCATCAGTTGAAAAGCGCCGGGATGCTCCTTGGAGTAGCCGAGCGCTATAGAAGAAATAAATTAACATAACATAACATAACAAGTTGTCGATCTGTTCCGCCACATTTACATCATATGGGTTCTCCTTACCCAGGAGTTAGTGCAAACACAGTCACAAGAGTTGGAAAGAGGACTATGAGAGTAAGAAGACCCTGCGTTTTTATGTAGTGAGTGGTGTCAGTGTGGTATGACAACTGAAAAAAGCAGTGCAAGTGAGTGATTAGTGATAGAATAAAATTAGGTAAGACTGAGTAGAAGTGGAACTTTTAATGTTTTCTCTCAGCTCCCCAAACATAAAAACAATGGTGAAATAACAGATTTAACAAAATATCTGCTCAGCGAGTGGTCAACATGTTTCTGCATAAAAGGAAAGTGCCTGTGCATTCATCAGGACCTAGATGTTGCTACTGCTGTCGAATATAGTGAGAAGAATAAAAAGGAATCATATCACCGGTTTGTCAGGTTCAGATGCTCTGCCACAATCCAATTTGTGTGGCGATCGCGCCTCACCTCACCTGGCTGCAGCTCAGGTAATTGAGGAGCACCTCTCTATCCGTCGGTGTCTCCAGGCGTTCCTCTGCGCTAGACTGGGGAGGACTCCCCAGTCTAGCGCAGAGGAACACCTGGAGACACCAGCCAGGTGAGGTGAGACACGATCCCCACACGAATTGGATTGTGGCGGAGGATTCTCAGCATCATATCTTAATCCCCTGCACATGACCTACATAACAGGATTAACATACTCTGTACAAAAAGTCATCGCTATCTTCATCTTTGGGCTACAGGGCTACTTTGTATAGTTACAGTTCGTAATGTAGGCTCATATACATATTTGTACTCACAACATATCGTTTGTCGTAGAACCCCCTGGTTACCTTCTTGATATAAAAGTACTGCACCCTCACTAAGTAGAAGGAGGAGACCCTTCTACGCTGACGCTGACACCGACACCGACACAGAGGTCCTTGCACTCTGAGGCTTCAACACGCAGCGGTCTCACATCCCTTGCGGGGTGTCCAACTCACGACCAAGACGGGGTCCTTCATTCTCTCCCATCAGGTAATGGAGTTGGCTCTATCCTAGGGGATTCTTGGCTTCACACACCCACATACATGCTAGGTAAATTAAGGTACACTTAGGTACGGTAAGTCTTGTTGGAGTACGCTGAAAATACTGTTTTGATATATTCCTGCATATATTCGTTGCTTAGCACCATGGTTGAAATTTTGCTACCTTTTCCTCTGTTGGTGTTTGTAATCTCTTACATTTGCTTCTGTCTATTGATTGGCGCAGCAAACAGTGTTATACTAGAATGCCTCTGGTTCAATAAATGCTTATTGAAAGTGTCCCCAACGTTTATTGTGTGTATCTCTCTGAGACTAAATGAGTACGATTGACTGAGCGAAAAGTACTATACTGTTTCCACTATCCCTGAAGTGTCAACGGTTATCATGTTCCATGGTTGCCATAAACTATTCGCTCCTTCTTTACTCACAACATATCGTTTGTCGTAGAACCCCCTGGTTACCTTCTTGATATAAAAGTACTGCACCCTCACTAAGTAGAAGGAGGAGACCCTTCTACGCTGACGCTGACACCGACACAGAGGTCCTTGCACTCTGAGGCTTCAACACGCAGCGGTCTCACATCCCTTGCGGGGTGTCCAACTCACGACCAAGACGGGGTCCTTCATTCTCTCCCATCAGGTAATGGAGTTGGCTCTATCCTAGGGGATTCTTGGCTTCACACACCCACATACATGCTAGGTAAATTAAGGTACACTTAGGTACGGTAAGTCTTGTTGGAGTACGCTGAAAATACTGTTTTGATATATTCCTGCATATATTCGTTGCTTAGCACCATGGTTGAAATTTTGCTACCTTTTACTCTGTTGGTGTTTGTAATCTCTTACATTTGCTTCTGTCTATTGATTGGCGCAGCAAACAGTGTTATACTAGAATGCCTCTGGTTCAATAAATGCTTATTGAAAGTGTCCCCAACGTTTATTGTGTGTATCTCTCTGAGACTAAATGAGTACGATTGACTGAGCGAAAAGTACTATGCTGTTTCCACTATCCCTGAAGTGTCAACGGTTATCATGTTCCATGGTTGCCATAAACTATTCGCTCCTTCTTTAGTCGGGTTCGGGGGCTTATAGTGACACTGTGAGCTAGCTGGTCTACAGGCAGACATAGCCTAGGGGGGGGCCGGAATCAGTCTAGGCACCAATTCCTAAGTTTATGTTGTTCAACAAATGCACAGGTCCTCTGTATTTATAGGAACTACACAACATGGCCCCGCCAACGTTGGTTTGGTTCTTATTTAAATTTCCCAATATCTCTATACCTTACTACTTAACCCCACAATGTCTGTCAATGCAGACAGCATCGTGTGTACAGGGGAAGAAGAGCAGGAAGTTGCTCTCAACATTACAGAATATTGCAGACATTCAGTTACTATGGAATTATTGCAATGCGGCCTGCCGGCAACGGGGGCTGCTGTTACATTTGTGACTGAGGCACACGGGGCATTTAGAACAAGGTATTCTATTCTTAAGTCAGATTCTCACCTGCAGATGCACGCATAAAATTGTTTTGTTCTTACATTGAAGATGGCACACCTGAAGAATACTTTCCATACGTGGACATAGAAGTTCCGTTAACGTACCAAGAGCATTATAATGGGTTTAAAGGAACCCTCCCCCACACCACAACAAATGTGAAACGCAGTCCGCTCACCAGAGAAGGAGTGACCTGCTGGTCCTAGCTGCTTACACACCGCATTCAGACATTGATACATTGTCAGCAGCAAAAATATGTACACTTTAAAGAGACGTAGTAAAACTATCCAGAAACCTTACATAGTTCGTAATGCGAACACTTACAATTCAACCTGTGTGGATTGCTCAAGCTTGTCAATTTCGATTGACTACACCAACTATGAGCCCACAAATGCTGAACGCGGTTATGGGAAGAATGGCCACCAAGCTGGAGCAAATTCTGTTTTGGCGAGCACAGAAAATAGCACAACTTGAAGCAATATGTCCCCATATGGGCCCACAGGAAAAACACAGAATACTAACAATTTGCTTTCCAATGGGGATGGCTCCCCCTAAAGAGGATTGTACCACTTGGGGTACAGTTTTCGCTGACGTTTATACCAGAAATCATGGCACCCCCTAAGTAGCAGTTTTCCAGATGTATTGAAACAAATACAGAATTAATACGAGGAAGAACCTGCCCTGGACTTGGGGATGAAACTGATGGGCAATTTTGCCCAGGTATCAGCAATTATGTTCAGTGAGATAAAAGGGGAGCAAGCAGCAGTGGCAATACACCCAAGCCTGAGGGAATTCATTCTTGCGCAACAGGAGCAAGAACTACCTAAAAGTATTTAAGATATCTGTGCGTCGCTGGGTAGAGATAACTTGGGAGCCAGACCTGGGAAACCACAAGTGGCAGTAATTCTGAAAAGGATAACTCGAAGCAAGCACCCGTTTCTTCTAAAATGAAATGGGATAACAAACAATCAAAAAATAGTAAGCAGAATGCATCACGATCAAGGGATGGGTCTCCTCAACAGGAGCCTGCTGAAAAAAGATGCAATCTTAGAAACAGTGATAATATTAAAAAATCTAACAGGCAACAGGATACTGATACATGTTCCTCTCGTTCCTTTCAGAGTTCATCAAAACACTCAGAGAGGAAAGTACGGTCAGAACACAGTTCAGAAGAGAGAGTCAAGCCAAAAAGGAGACACATCACACTTTAGAATACATTATCAAACAAGAAGATAAACTCAAAACTAAACCTCCATTTAAAAAGAAGAAGGTAGCTGGCCTTAAATTAAGAAATGCCCAGGCTACTGAGGACTTTGCTTCTGAACGGAGAATGGGCTCCGGCGATGGCCAGTGGGAGTCGTTTCCTCCAAGGCTATCTAGTGGCTGTGAGAAAGCAACGTTGGGGGAAGGTGTGGCGACAGGTGATACACATATTTAACATCAACAGGACAGTAGCCCAACTCAATCATCGCTGGGTAGATGTGGTTGGCAGGGAGTCGAACTTGCTGGACAACATGGGCATAAACTTGGGGGACAAGTTAGTAAGTAGACAATACTGTCACTTTTCCTGTGTGTCACATCAACATAACAATGATAATTAGTAACATGAAGAGGAATACTTACTATGAAATGGCACAGTGTTGCCCTGCAGTAATATTGCTGCACTGCTTTGAGTATTCTCAAACATGAAGGGATGTGCCATAGTCACAATAATATGATGCACCACTGTGTGTACACTTGCAGCGGCACATACTGTAGCCTAATACAAGCGCAGACACCCTTGCACCATTTTGCAAGTCTGTCTGGGTAGTACAGCCAGTAGCTAGGCCTGCGGAGATATGTTGGTACAGCGCTGCGATGTTGGCTACAGCCTTGATGTAATCGGATGCTCTCTCCTGACCCTGAAATGTGCAACGACCTCCTTGACCCTAAAGTCAATAAGGATTATCCTCTGGTGTGCCCCTCCCTTTTCCTGTGCTGCCTCTGTGGTGGTCTCTTCAGTCAGGCACAGCCGGTGACGGGCGTGCCACCTGGCGGTGACGTGGGGCGGGGGAGGGGCAGGGTGGGCGGTTGTAAAATGCGGGAAAGGGATGATTTCAGCTAAGTACCGGAAAAAAAAACTACTTTTGTTGCGCGTGCTGCATCACCAAATGTGATGCAGCGTGCCCAACAAATTTGTTTTTTTCCAGTACTTACCTGAAATTGTCCGTTTCCCGTATTTTACAAGTATCCACCCTGCCCCACGCCACCGCCCGGTGGCACGCCCGTCACGGGCCATGCCTGTCTTCAGTGCTCCAAGCTGGCATAGTAGTAGATCCATGGTGTAGTTGAGCTTCTCAAATTAATTCGGGTATGTTTAGCTTTTTACCAGTGAGCATGTGCCAATTTTAAGACCTGCTTTTCCACAGCAGTAAAAAATTGCAGCTAATGGGACTCAGTGCCTGTTTTTCAAAAGAAGCACCATTTTTGAAAGACCTTGTACTAATGACAGAGTCAGGTTTGGGATGGTTCTTCGGAGGGAACACCTACCTTGCATATCATTACCGAAAACTGATGCTAGCAGATCTGGCATTAACAAAAATTGGCGCTAGCAGTGGAAAAGTGATGCTAAGGGGCTCTAGCATCACTTTGTCGATATGGTGCTAAAGAAACTGCAGCGTCACAAAAGTTACGATGCGGCAGCATTAGCTCTTTGTAAATATGCCCCTTTGTTTGATGAGAAATATTATTCAAGTTACGTGCTGGATATTTTAGATGAAAAGCTTGTTTCATTTTGAGGATACCAATCTAATGTTCACATAATTGCCATTTGCAAACTTCCCAAGGTATGGATAAATGGCTGAAATGAATCTGGCAATACAGAGCTCAACTCCGGAGCTGCAGTGCGTTTGACGACGACTGCAGGAGGCTTCTTCTGATAGATTTAAAATGAGCTTTTACATTAATTTTGAGAAAAAAGACTATGTGATGTGCTGCTTCTGGGTTGTAATGTAATTCTGTCCTACAAATTAGATCAGCCTCTAATACCTTTGAAATGTAATGTGTTAAAAACGATGCACACAGGTTAAAAGATAGAGATTCAGAACATTGGGATTTACATGAAATTATCACATGTGCTTTGATATAGTGCTAGACCCATTCAAACGAGCAAGTTTCAAACGAAGCTGTCTCATTTACTTTGATCGCCACCTTGATCCCCGCGCAGTCATCTATTAATTATATTTCAGGTAAAGTAAATAAAAGAGTTGAAATACTCAGATCATAGCCTCCTCTGCCCGTGTGAAGACGAAAGGTACGCGTTTGTGAAGTCGCTGAGCAATGGGGAGGATAAAGGTTTTTTTTCTGCTGTCACAAACTATATTTCTGACGTGTGACTGATATGTTTAAAGTTCAGTGGTTAGGAGTGTACAAGAAAGGGCGGCCTTCCGTTTGACACCGGATGAAGTAGCCGTCAGACACACTGCAAGCAGCGGGGCTCGGGTATCTGCTCAAGCACGTGCGCCAGCAGATGATAGACACTCTCATTATTTTACAGCATGTGGCGGCAGGGCAGCTTCTCGTCTATTTTTTTTAATTCGCGGCATTTTGTAATTTAAGGTACACTTGAGTTTCACATGAACTCTGACTCTCGTAGGATGTCAGAGGATTTGGCACGCGCTTAGATGTGTTTCCTTCATATTGCAAGTTTCTCTCTTGGAAAACGGAAGCATTTGGGCTGCACGTGTTGAAGCACATAAGGATGGAAGTGGATTTATCTCCAAAGGCCAGGCTATACAAAATAATTCCGAACAGCCTGCTAGAGATGGCTAAAAGGCAAGTGAGTGACTACACGAGAGAATGAGTGAGTTAGACTGTGACTGAAAGAGTGTGCGAGTGAAAGAGTGCATAGGTGAATGTGCAAGTGAGTGTGTGAACATGCGAGGGTGGGTGACTTTTTGAGTGAGTGTGAGAGAAAAAAGTGTGTAAGTTCACAAGTGCGTGTGAGTGTGCGTGAGTGCATGTGAGTGTGTGAGTAGATGTGTGTGTGAGTGAGTGTGAAAGTGAGGGACTGCATGATTTTGTGAGGAAGTAGTTTTGTGAGTAAATGGGAACATGTGTGAGTGAATGGGCGGACGAATGGTAGAATAAATAAGACATTAGAGGACGCTTCATAAAGGTGAAATTAGACCAAAAGTCTTACTTAAACCAAGAGTGTAACTTAACTCCTTTTTGGTATTCACAAAGGTAAGTTACTACTAGTAACTTTACTGCTGGCACTTCTACTAGTAGTAATAAGTGTATTAGTCGTAAAGTGACTAGTAGTAACTTACCTTTGTGAATATTGAAAAGCAGTAAAGGTAGCCTTTTGGTTTAAGCTAGACTTTTGGTCTAACTTTACCTTAGTGAATTGGGCCCATAGCTTCGAAACCCTGATGTAAGAGGATTTAGTCAGAGGCTTATTTTCCAGTCTGCTATCCGGTTCTGAGTGTATTTTTCAGGATATATAGGAACAATTTTACAGATCGAGTTCTGGCTTTATAAAGGCTGCTTTGTTGCTGTATTGCGGGACTATTCTAAATATACGAGGGCCATGTTCTGGTTATGCTGAGTTGTATTTTGCTGTGCTCAGCTGGGTTATGTTATATTGTGGTATGTTACGGTATATTATATTGTGTTATTGCAAACTGTAAATGTAATCCTGAGTGAATTTGCAAATTGTTTATGTATTTATCTCTAACCACTAGTATATGTATGTATATGTATATTAATTAGTCATTTGTACTTTCTACCATTCCTATGTTATTTTAGAGTGTATCTGTGTGTATCTCTTCCTTTAGTGACTTTACAGCTTGTACATTTGCAATTTTTCCCACCTTTCACTTCCCTTGTATATATAACTATAATCACTAATATATGTAGTAGACCTTTGTACTTACTACCATTCCTATCTGGTTTTAGAGTTTATCTGGTTGTATCTCTTCCTTGAGTGACTTTACAACTTGTAAATGCAATTTATTCCCTCCTTTCGCTCCACTTGTACATTTGCAATTCTTTTCCTGTTTATATCTCTTATGTAACTCATGTAATCCAAAAGTCCTTATGTAACGCAACTGGTTCTTTTGTGAAGCGCTCTGACACCTTCGGGTAAAGCTTGCGCTATATAAAATCGCATTAAATAAATAAAATATGGTATGAGCATATAATATTTATTTATTTACTTTTTTTGTAAAGGGCAGTAAAATCAAAACAGTTTCAGCGTGCTTTGCAATGTATTGACCAGTGAAGAGCAAAGTTCTCTTACACCAATTCATGTTACAACAGGAAGGCCAAAATTGAGCTCAGAGTGTCATAGTGATGTAGAGGTATTAGTTCAATACACCGTGGGACATATTTTTCAAGGAGTTGTGTCCATTTTGCACCCCACGGCACAGTGCAAAAGTGATGCTACCCCTGAGATGCAATTTATGAAGCCACACAAGACCAATATGTGTGGCCATGAGTGGCTTGATAAATCCGGAGACATCATTGCATTGCGCTACCATGCTCCTGGGAGGCATTCCATGGGTGGTGCGTGGTTGTTCCCACGCAAAACCAATGGGTTATGACAAATTCCCAGATTTATCATTACTGGTAGACCTTGGAATCGCAAAAAGGCTATGCCTTCCTAGAGGAGTCGTAACAAGGAAAATATGTTTCTTACTCCTAAAGTTTTCCTCTTTCTCTGTATGCTGCATTCTGTAGCATAGTAAACACAAGGAGATGATGGACGGAACGCTGACATTTTCAGACACTCACCCCCAGTCACAGATCTGGGTTGAATCCATAAATGTTCTTTAGCTCACTTTGCCAACTCAGTTCAGTCCCAGCTATATACAAATCAATCTTGACTCTGTGCGTCATGGTAACAGTCCAGCCCGAACTGCCAAGCCAGTTCTTCCCTGAACCAGAAACAAGCATCCTGAGACTGGTTTCATGGTAATACCCCTCTTCAGCCAGGCTAGCTTGAATCTAGTGGAAAAGTGAGCAAGGGACCCACGTCTGGGCATACCCTGCCAACTTGGGACAAACAAAACAAACACAAGGATATGATGGATGGATCGCTGACATTTTTCAGACACTCACCCGCAATCACAGATCTGGGTTGAATCCATCATCGTTCTTTAGCTCACTTCGTCACCTCAGTTCAGACCCAGCTATATGCAAATCAGTATTGACCCTGTGCATCATGATAACAGTCCAGTCTGAACTGTCAAGCCAGGTCTTCCCTTAGCTGGAAACAAGCATAATGAGACTGGTTTCGGGGTAACACCCCTCCAGCCAGGCTAGCTTGAATCTAGTGGCAAAGTGAGCAAGGGACCCAAGTCAGGACATACCCTGCCAACTTAGGACGAATAATGCAAACACAAGGCGATGAGGGAGAAGACTGTAGCATAGCACACACAGCAAGAGGAAAATGCCTCAGTATTTGCTAAGGGCAGAAACCGTCCAAAAGCGAGAAATTGCGCTCACACCGCAAAGAATGTCCCTTGAAGACCCTCTCCTGCCTAGTAGACTTTCTTTAACTCCTATATTGTTACCATCGAATGTAATTGATGAGACTCCCATTTTAATTGATGGTTCTCCAGGTCAGGTGGGACATGACTCGCCTCTAAGTCCAATTTAGTATCATCACCCAGGCTTAATAATGTAAGTCTGCATGTAATCACTAGAGGGCAAAAAGCTAAATGCAAAAGAAACCATACAAACAAGGAAGAAATGCCTGCAATAACCCCAAAAGGAAGGGTAACCCAAACCAACGTAAAGCTGTTGCAAATTCCACTGGAAGGAAAGGGAAAAAGGGTGTAAACGTAGGCAAACCCAAGGGCCACGCAGATAGTGTTCCCGACCAAAAAAGCTTAGGTAAGCCTGAAGAGGATGAGAATTTTTGGGGAAGAATGGAGATGCTAATAACAACACTCTTACAGCCTGATTCATCATACTCCCGTTTTGCGAGCCCCTAATAGCGATTCATAGCGAATCGCTATTAAGGACTCGCAAAACGGGATTCATGTAGGAATATGCAAAAAAAATGTGATTCCTACTAATTCCTTATTTACGATTAGCAATTAGCTAATCGCAAATAAGATAGCGATTGAAAGGGTGCCAGGGGTGTCCAAAGGACACCCTGTAGCACCCCTTAAATGCTAATATGAACAGGGGTTGCGTACACACATGTCCGAAAGAACATGTGTGTGTGTAACATGCAACTCAGAAAAATGCTTTTAAAAGCATTTTTCTGAGTTATCGCTATTTACCACGAGGTTTGACCTCGCGGTAAATAGTGGCCCGAAATTGCGATTTCGCAATTTTTAAATGGATGATGAATTGCATTTAAGGAATCTCAAATAGAGATTCCTTAAATGTAATCCATCGCAAATTTGCGAAAACGCAATTACCGATTTTTGCATTTGGGATGATGAATCCCAAATGCAAAAATCTCACTCGCAAAGGGCCAGATTCTCAGAATCTGGCCCTTTGCGAGCCGAATTCAGCTTCATGAATTAGGCTGTTAGAGCCTATACACTTAAAAATCACTACTATTGAAACTCGGGTAGCTAATATAGAGGAGAAGATGAATAACATCTGCCAATCTGTCCAGACAGCTCATACCAAGTCATCAGTCCATCCATTCCCGGCCAAAACAAGAGAAAACCCTATGGGTTCGACTTCTGTTATGGCTAACCCAGGACAACCAAAAAACAGGGAGGTTAATACTACATTAGAACATATTAACCGAGTGGGTAATATCAGAACCAGTGAGACAAATTCAAGAGGCCCGAACAGTGAAGGTAACAATAATGGCAATATCAACTCTGATATAGGCAGAGATCAGCTTGGCCAAAGGGATATTTTAAACAATTTGTTACCAATTTTAAACCTGCCGCCAGAAGATACACCCTATACAGTTGTCTTAGCTAACGTTCCAGCTTTACCCCCCAATGTTTTTGAAAACTGGTCAACATTGAGAAATAAATCCCTCTATTTTGTAACCACCAGGACTGGATTTAAAAAATCTCTGTTTTCTGAATTTAAAATGGCCAGAAGGGTTAGCTGGATAGGCTCATCCCCTAAATCCCAAATGGAGACTGCGTCATCTTAACATTTAGGACCCCGCATTTAGTACGTAACATCATTGAGTGGGCTTTAATGGGATGGTTAACACTGAGGTTATTTACATTCTACATTTGGGTTTCTTTTACCGTCCCATGGATGTTGTAAGGTACCCTGGCCCTCAAAACCAAGCAGAAAATTACTTGGATCCTAAACAAGCAAGATATTGTGTTCCGACATCAAACCCCTTTGAGGTTTTGAGTGGTCTAGAAACTAATGACTGACTGCAAATGGAGAACCCCGTAAATCTACCTAGTAAAGCAGTCCACTATAATCTTATGCTCAAGCAGAGGGACCCTATGAGTGAGAGGGTGGAGGAGCCCAGGATTCCGGGGATTGAGGGTATCATCAACGGGAAAGTGGTTTCCGAAGCTGGCCCTGAGCTAGTGCACTCTAATGGGCTTTTATTGGAAGGTGTCAATCCTCCTTTACCTGCTCCAACCCCTGTTATAACCTCATTATGTTATATCACCTCCTGGAACATCGCTGGAATTAAATAAAAAATTAATAACCCACTTTGGCAGGACTTTATTCAGTCCCAAGACCTGCTTTGTTTCCAGGAAACTTGGAGTAGGGAAGAGGTCCATTTAAACAGGTTTAAGACCTACCTACCCCGGCTGTCGAGGCCGTGAGTGGGAGAGCTAAGGGAGGCCTGAGTATTTATCTCTCCACTAAATTGAATTTAAAATGGGTTACAGAGCCTATTAAAGATATTTATTTTCATTTTTTGGTACTTGATCTGGACCCTGTTACCTCGATTGCCCTGGTTAATTTCTACAACAATATTCTGCCAGGTGAAGTAACAAACGTTATTAGTAATATGTCTAAAGCACTGTCCTCCCAGGTGAAAAGTAATAGGAAAGATGTGATGATTCTTCTGGTAGGCAATTTTAATTGTACTTTATGTCGAATGGCTGAAGACAACAGATGTCGAGTGTTATGTGATGAGGGTATGTGTCAAACTCATTTTACCCATACTCCTCTGGGTGACCAACTAAATGAAGTACTTAACAACTTTGATCTTGGTTTTGTAAATGAATTATGTGTACTGCCATCCTCTCTACCCCCAACATTCAATGGAAGGGGCTGTAGTTCTACTATTGATTATGCTTTTGCCACTAGTAATCACCTTCACAGAATCCATTCTTTTAAAGTCTCTGATAACGCACTAAACGATCACTTCCCTCTCCGAATGGCCATCCTACTGCCACTGAAGAACACTCTAAGGACTAATAAAAAAAGATTTTATCTGACTTACAATATGACTTCCGGGCTGGCTTAGGAACAGTAGAGCCGGGCTTAAATCTTTTAATGTTGGTGGGAAAGTACACAAGGGCTAAGAAAGGAAATCTGTTCCTAGCTTTTGTGGACCTCTCGTCCGCATTTTACTGCATGGTCCACGCTAAACTATGGAGTTTGCTAGGACACTTAGGGGTTGATGAAAATATTATTTATTTTCTTAAACGTTTTTATAGTGACGCGTCAGCTCGCGTCAGATATGGCCTTAATGGTGAACGCACGGCTAAAATCCTGATCAGGAGTGGAGTCAGGCAGGGATGTGTCCTGGCTCCATTTCTTTTTAATTTGTATATAAATGGTCTGGAGGGAGCCTTGTGCAGAGATAGTTTAGATTCCCTGTACGTATCAGGCTGCCCAATCCCGGCACTTTTGTACGCTGACAACGCTGTGCTAATGTCTCGTACCCAAGTGGGCCTTCAGCGCGTCGTGGATAGCTTTACCCTTTTCATGAAAGATCTTGGATTAAGGGTAAACTCATCTAAAACATTCATCATGCACTGCGGCAAAGATTTTAAGACTAATAGGGCTATTTTTATTGCAGGACAGAAGCTTGAGGCAACCAAGCAATTTTCATCTAGGCATATTATATGCACAGAATGAGTCTTGGACCAAAGCTGTAGCAGCGAAGAAACTGGCGATGGTTCGTTCTACTTCTGCCCTCAAGACTGTTGCCAAAAATTTGGGTATAAGACCTCCTGCCGAGTTAATCAAAATCTATAAGGCAAAATGGGTATCTGCTGCTATATATGGGAGTGGGGTATGGGGCTTTGTTGACTCGACACCCATTCAGGTTGTTGAAAATTATTTTTTTAAATATATCTTAGCTGTACCAAACAGTACCTCAGGCTATATTTGCCATGCGGAATTAGGGCTTCCATGTATATCTGACTTAATTAAGCTTGAGTCTGTGCTATTATGGCACAGGCTGTGGACTAAAGAGGAAACCAAGCTGAATAGGGAAATTTTGTTGGATATCCTGAAATTGGAAGAAGTAATGAGGATTCCCTGGCTGAGTTATGTGTTTAAGTTTTGCAAAGATCTCGGCAAACCAGAGTACTTTTTAAATCCTCCCACTATTCTGGCGGTATCTAGAAAAGACCTGAGGAAAGAGGGCCTGACTCTGTTGGATACTTTAAGAACGTCAACAGAGGTTTTAAAAACAACTGTCCTGCAACACCAATTGTTATTAACTACTTTTAATATTCAACTCTATTTGGTCTTTGTGCCTGGCAATTATGAGAGATTTCCACTAACTCGCTTTAGACTGGAGACCTTTCATAGATTGGTTAGTTTTCAAGACACTAATGACTGGTCGCGAGATCTCCAGCCTTGCCCTTGTGATGATGTGTCTCCCCAAACCACCATACATGTTATCTTATTTTGTAAATGTTATCCTACTGCTAGGCGCAGGATTTTGGTGCCTTTATTGAGACAGATGGGACTGCGCCAATGTCGTCCAGCCCTGCTATGCTTACAATATTTGGACAATGAAAGTGGTGTTGTAACAATTACAATCTTTCTGAAAAAAGTGGTATATTGGAGAAAAACTATGATCGTTTAGTGCACTTTATTTATAGTAATGATGACTTGAGTGGAAAGCACCTGTGTCTTTTTAAAACATGGTGATTTTGTAATATGAAATGAAATGTGTTACATTTTTAACCTGTATGATTTTATGATTGCTTTCTAACAATCGAATAAAGCTATTTTTGACTTGACTTGGCCTCAGTGGATTGTTTTTGTGCAGGAAGGTGACCCTTCCTGCACAAAAACAATCTTGCTTACAAAACAGGCACCGTTGTACCATGGTGCAAGGGTGCCTACGTAAGCGCAAGGAAGCACATTGCATGCCAGCACTGGGAAAAGGTAGTAAAGCTCTGTACTGTGATAAATAAGGCACATTCCTGCCCTTTGCTTGTAGCATAGTGCAGCAAAGTAACTTACTACACAGCATTGCAGTTTGATAAATATGGCCCTATATTTAAATCAAAGTTTAGGGAACAAACTGAAGATTGTGTTGATGTACCACCATTCATTCTACAACACCGGCATATATGAGGTCAGATAAGTGGTTTTCACATATCATGTCTTGTCTGTTATGGCAGTAACATTAATGTTTTTGTTTACCAATTTTGACACAGGGCAGTGCAGCAAGCTCCTGTGTCAAAAGAAAAGGGCAGGAATGTGTTGTATCTTTGAGAAGTATGTCTACATTATAGAAATTATTGTTTTTGTGCAGGAAGAGACATCTTCCTGCACAAAACCAATCAATGGAGGCATTTTCCTCTTTCTATGTGTGCTGCAGAATGCAGCACACAAAGAAAGAGCAAAAAACAAGGAGAAACAAAGTAATTTGTTGCACCTCCCCTGTGGCGACCTAGGGTTTTAATGCATTCCCAGGTTTGCAAGTCCTCGTAAATCTAAGAATGTGTCAAAATCCATGGGTGTTGCGTGGGAACACCCACTGCAACGCCCATGGAAGGCCTCTTTGATGCAGAGTAAGGCCACTCAGCGACTTGTGCTGCTTTGCCTTACTCCATATCTATGAGGCCATGCAAAGCCATGCATAATCTATATTTCTGACACATTTCATCAGCATCCACTCTCCACTGTAAAACATGCCTCTTCACTCTATGACACTCCACTCCACTGTATGACATGCCACTCCACTCTACGCCACGCCACTCCACTGTATAACACTCCACTCTAATTCATGCCACTCCACACTACGACAATCTATTCCACTCTACAACATGCCACAGTACTCCACTCTATGATGTGCCTCTCCACTATAGGCCACTCCACTCTATGTCACTGTACCACACTTGACTTCTCTCTATGGCCCTCTACAAGACTGCACTCCACTCTACCACACAGCTCCCTCAGTGCCACTCCACGTCACTCTATTTCACTCTACTCTGACATACTACTGAACTATCCTTCACTGTGCTACTCTATTCCACTTATTCCACTACGCCATGACAATCTACACTACACCTCTACATGCAACTATGCTCTATGACACTATATGCCACTCCACTATAACACACAGTAGAGCACACCACTCTATTCTATGCCACTCCACTCTACAATATTGTACTCCATTCTATGCTCCTCCACTGTACACCACTCTACTCTGCCCTGTGCGACTCTACGACACTGTGCGACACACCACTCCACTGAACAACAGGTCCCTTCGATCTACAACATGCAACTCCACTCTATGACTCTCCACTTCCCTGTACGACATGCCACCCACTACACTTTATGACAAGCTGCTTCACTCTATCACATGCTGCTCAACTGTACACCACTCCACTCTAAGCCACTTCAATGTACGCCACCCCACTCTATGCTACAACACTATGCCACAACACTCTATGGTCCGAAGCACAATGCCATAACACTGTACGACATTCAACTCTATACCACCTAACTGTATACCACTCTACTGTACTCCATTTAAGGACACAGGGCTCCACCCTATCACACTCCACTGCACCTTATGCCACTGCACTGTATGACACTCCACTCTACAAAACTCCATGCCACTGCACTCTACAACATGACACTCCACTCTACCACATGCCCCTACACTCTGAATATGCCAATACATTTTTATGGCACTACACTTTACCCCCTCCACTCTAAAACACTCAATATCAGGCCACTCTTTGACACAACACTCCACTCTACTCTATGACATGCCACTACAGGATCACTGACATAATATCGAGGGACAGAATATCGACCATCAAGAATATTGTTGAAAAAATATCGACAGACAAAATATTGAGTTTCTATCTACAAACAGGTAAGTACAAAAATATCGAGTTCAAAATATCGTTTACTAAAATATAGTGTTAAAAAATATCGACTTTACTAAAAACAATGTTAAATTAAATTAATATTAAAAATTAATTACTAAAATATACTTAATAATACTTAAATTAACTTATAATAATTAAATAATTAATGAAAGTTAAAAAAAATGTTAATTCATATTTGTTAAAACATATATATATAGTAACAAAATATAATTAAATATTAGCTAATATAATTAACGTACAATAACAAAAGTGTAAAAATTACTATTCCCACTCCAGTGGGTGCAACAGTAGGGAAAGTGTTGGATAGCGTAGAGATAAAAATTACTATTCCCACTCCAGTGGGTGCAACAGTAGGGAAAGCGTTGGATAGCGTAGGGGTTAAAATTACTATTCCCACTCCAAAGAGTGCAACAGTAGGGAAAGCGTTGGATAGCGTAGGGGTTACAATTACTATTCCCACTCCAGTGGGTGCAACAGTAGGGAAAGCGTTGGATAGCGAAGGGGTTAAAATTACTATTCCCACTCCAAAGAGTGCAACAGTAGGGAAAGCGTTGGATAGCGTAGGGGTTAAAATTACTATTCCCACTGCAGTGGGTGCAACAGTAGGGAAAGCGTTGGATAGCGTAGGGTTTAAAATTACTATTCCCACTCCAAAGAGTGCAACAGTAGAAAAAGCGTTGGATAGCGTAGGGGTAACAATTACTATTCCCGCTCCAGTGGGTGCAACAGTAGGGAAAGCGTTGGATAGTGTAGGGGTTAAAATTACTATTCCCACTCCATAGAGTGCAACAGTAGGGAAAGCGTTGGAGAGCGTAGGGGTTAAAATTACTATTCCCACTCCAAAGAGTGCAACAGTAGGGAAAGCGTTGGATAGCGTAGGGGTTAAAATTACTATTCCCACTCCAGTGGGTGCAATGGTACGGAAAGCGTTGGATAGCGTATGGGTTAAAATTACTATTCCCACTCCAGTGGGTGCAACAGTAGGGAAAACGTTGGTAGCGTAGGGGGTTAAAATTACTATTCCCATTAGGGAAAGTAAATACTTCATATATTATTTTAAAATTTAAAAATGAATATCTATTAATAATTAATAAAAAAAATTATATAATATAATAATTTATATATTACAATTACTAATTAACAATAATTATTTCAATTGATCACCTATTAATACAAATTAATTAAAAACTAACAATTAATTATTTAATAATTAAAAAATATTTAACAATTATTTCCAATTAAATACATTTAAATACATTTAATTATTTAATTAATTATTAATAAATTACTTCCCACCCTATTCCCCTATAAACCCACAACCCGCTCCAGAAAATACATTATTAAATTTAACATACTTAACAATTAATCAATTAAATTAAATTAATTGGCAAATAACATTTTTATAATTACCCATAAATACTTAATTATTAATTAATTCTAAATAAATACCAATAAATAATTTTACATATTTAATTAATGATAATTTAATTACTTCCCACCCAATTCCCCTATAAACCCACAACCCGCTACAGAAAATAAATTAGTAAAATGTACATAATTAACAAATAATCAATTAATTAAAATTAATTACCAATTAAAAATGTATTAATTAACACATATAAATTAATTAACAATTAATTAAAAATTACTATCAATAAATAAATTTACATATTTAATTAATTATAATTAAATTACTTCCCACCCTATTCCCCTATAAACCTACAAACCGCTACAGAATTGAATTACGCAATAATTATAAAAACAAAATTCATTACTTAAAATTAATTATAGCATAAATACACACTCTTCACACATATTATAACATAAAAATACACTATAAAATGTTTTATTTTATTAAAAAATCAATATTTTTAACTATCTATATTATATACTTCGATATTTTAACTTTCTATATTTTTAACAGTCGATATTAAATCACTTACCTTAAAAACGATATTTTGGTTATCTATATTCTGTCATGTCGATATTTTGTCCCGTCTATATTTACAAATCGATATTATGTCCCATCGATATTTTGGAGTCGATATTATGTCTGTGCACCGCCACTACACTCTATGCCACTTCAACCTACTGTATCACATACCTCCTCACTTTACACAACTCCACACCACTCCACTCTATGCCACTCCACGCTGTGCCTCTCCATTATACACTATGAAACAGTATGCCACAACACTGTACACCAGAACACTCTATGTCATAATAATGTACTCCACAACAATCTAGGGCAAAACATTCTATGACACTCCACTCTACAGTGCTCCACTCTAAATCACTCCACTCTACTACACTTTACTTCACTCTATATCCCTCCATACTCTATGACAATATACTCCACTCTATGTCACTCTGTGACATTGTATTCCAACCTACAACATTCTACCCGACTCCCTAACTCCACTTTACTGTACGGCATACTACTTCACTCAACTTCACTTGATTCCACTACACAACTCTACATCACTCCACTCTACGTCACTCCACTATATGACATGCTACTTTACACTATGACACTCAACTCCACTGTGTATGACACTTCATGCCACTTTACTCTATGACATGCCACTCCACTCTACAACACACCACTCTAGTCTACCACACAACACTCTACTCTATGACATACCACTCTATTCTACACCACTCCAGTCTATGCCCCTCGGCTCTAAGGAACTGTATGCCATGCGACTCTATGACACACCACTCCACTGTACTGCATGGCATGCCACTACACTCTATTTCACTGCACAAGACTCTACTCTACTGTATGCTCCTGCACTGAATGCCACTCTAATCCACTCCACGACACTCCACTCTACGACACCCTACTCAACTAAATGACATACCACTCCACTCTGTGACAATACACTACACTCTACGACATTCTAAACCAATCCGCACTGCAACACGCCACTTTACTGCAGGCCACACCACCACATCCTGCACCACTCTACAAGACTCTACCCACTACCAAAATGTAAGCCCCTCCTCTGCACACCACTGTACTCCAGCTTGCAACACTGTACAATATGACGCTCTTCTCTACAACATGCCACTTCACTGTACAACACTCCACTCCACTCTACAACACACAACACTCAACTGTATGATACGGTTTCTCTTTCAGTTTACCACGTGGATAACCCTTCGTTTGCCAGCTCATGGGGCACGATAAATTTATCTTACCAGTATGTATGCTCTTTTTTTCAGCCACACATGACAAATAAGTTTCTTCACATATAACTGCATTACCATCGAAACTTTGAGAGACAGAGAGACAATTTATAACATAATGAGTTTCCTTTGATTTTAGAATCCCGAACCACAACACCGCCACATCGTCTAGTCATGCTGGGGGTGCGATTTAGATGTATTGAGACATGTGTGAGTGCACGTTGAGTCCCATCGGCCCACATATTTTGTGGTTGTCAGAAGCTTATGACTAATCATGTCAATATTATAACCACTAAGGAAAGTGCATTATGCTTTTCCCAACACCCATATCAGAGAGTGAAACATATGCATTGATAGTATGACCCTCAGAGAAATGCAGACGTTGAGAACTATGTGAAAAGAGCAATGACTTTACATGTTCCTTCTCTTTTTTCCTCCCATTTTCCTTTACAGAGACCTCATTAGGTCAGTTTTTTCTGCGCTTCACCTTGGGCCCACTCAAGCCCGGAAGCAAAACTAGGTAGCCGATTTTTGCTACTTGGATTTAGGACTTTAGGCAGACTATTTAGAATTCAAAATTGAGTACTTTTTTAGTAGGGACCATCAGAGGTCCTGATGAGTAAGCAGTAGGGGACTGCTTACGAAACATGTTGACCAGGTAGCAAGCATACTACGCTCTACCCACAAACCCCTTTTTTAACATTCCCAGCTAGAGAAGTTAATAAATAATTTTTTCTACCAGCCAGGGAATTTTTAACTTTGTATTCACATATATAGGTCCATACACTTCACTGATATCACTTCACACTGCACTACACATAGCCTACTGTCACAACATCTAGTGCTCCCGCGTAGCCCGTAGGTCGCAGCACGCCCCGCCCCGTAGAGGGATGGGAAGACCCCCATGATGAAGCATTACACTAAGGGATTCTTAGTGTGTGAGGGGTATTTTGAAAGCACATAGTGCCCTTGTCTTACCATCACAAGAGAGTGCCTTGTTTCACACTTATTAGATAGATAATCATCACAAAAAAACCAAACATTTATTCACAAATACACATTGATAGAATCCTGTTGTTTATATAGAGCAAAATTAGTCACAACAAAAAAGCCACATTTTAACTGCTTTTCTAAATTGTGGTTCACAAGTTATCAAGCGTAGCGTGTTGAGGAGAGAATTCCATAACCTGGACGCTCTGAGCGTAAAAGATCTGCCACCCATCCGGGCTTTCCTGACTCGTGGGGTACAACGTTGGTTCTGAAAATTAGACCTCAGTAGGCGAGTCTTCTTGTACGCAGCTAGCCGTTGTCTCAAGTAGCTGGGGCAGGCGCCATGAATTGACCAATGTGCTAGAGTTAAGGCCTTAAATTTCATTCTTTTGACAAATGGTCGCCAGTGTAGTTCTTTAATATGCGGAGAGATATATCCCCAGAAAGAGATATTTCTAATCAATTTCACAACCCCTGACAAGGTAAGCCGGAAGGCCAAGATACAGGCCATTCGCGTAGTCCAGCTCGGATGTCACTGTGGCATGGACTACAACCGGGCGACAATTCACAGGCAGCAGATGTATATATTTCCACAGGTTTTTCAACCTGTCAAAACATGCTTCTTTACCTGCTGAATTTGAGCCGAGAAGGATAGGTCAATGTCCCATTTAACTCCCAAATTTTTGGCAGAACTAACAGGAATAGGTGGAGGGCTCATTTCCAATGGCCACCAGAGGTTAGCATCTGGCAGTTGGTTAGTGCCAAAAAACAGCACCTCTGTTTTATTGGCATTGAGCCTAAGTTTATTGTTGTTCATCCAGTTGGCTATGTCTTTTAGGCTTCCCTTGGGGCTCCTAAATAAGTCTTCCAACTGATCCTGGAAAGGGAAAACCAGTTGGATGTCGTCTGCGTAGGAAATCACCTTAACAACCCAGTTGGCTATCAATGAGAATAAAGGAGCCAAATATATGTTGAACAGCAATGGGCTTAAGGCCGAGCCCTGGTGCACTCCACACCATAAGTGTTTGCGACTGGACCCATATGGGTGTTAGGTCACCCATTGAGTGCATTTATTTGGGAAGGATTTTAGCCAGAGCAGCCCCCTCTATGCCGACATCCAGGGGACGTTGAACCAGTAGCGAATGATCAACTGTATCAAATGCAGCAGAAAGATCCAGGAGCACCAGCATCGCTGGTGCTCCTGGATCCAGAGTACACTCTATGCCACTAAGCACGACATCACAACACTGTATGGCATTCCACTCTATGCCACTTAACTGTATGCCACTCTGCTTTACTTCATTTAACAACATCTGCCTCAGCCCTATCACACTCCACTCTACTACACTATAGGCCTCTGCACTGAGTGACACTTCACTCCACTCTACAGCACTCCATGCCACTGCACTCAACAACAAGCTATTCCACTCTACCACACGCCACTCTTCTCTGTTACATGCCACTCCATTCTGTGGCACTACACTTTACCCCTCTCCATTTTTGTTCAATCGCACAATGTCCTCCTGCTTCATTAGAACTCTGTGAAAGATCTTCCCTTTCATTCCTTCTTAGGTGTGGAAACATTTGGCCCTGGCATTAATAACATCTAGGATTGAATATTTCAATACACTTCATCTGAACACTAACAGGACTATACTTGCCAAATTACAACTGGTGCAAAATGCAGCGGCCAGACTGACAACTGGCATCCTTAAATACATGTCACTCTCTAAGGACTGCATGAACTTCACTGGCTCCCTGTACAGAAGCAGATTATCTTCAAGGACATGTGTATTTTATAAGCAAACAAACAAAATTGGCAATGTATCCCATAAGGGACCTAGCACCTGACCAGCTATCCCTAAGCAATATATGTATAATAGGATTTCTCCATCAATAGTGTATGCACACTGTTAAAGCACCCACTGCCATGGTGCAATTCAAGACAGGATTATAACAGACAGAATAAATCGCAAAGGTGCACCACTTGATAGCAAAAACCAATAGACACATCACAAAACATCAAGTCCGTGTCCAAGGTATTTTTCAAGTGATATCTTCCTTTATTCACAAAAAGCATTTTCTTTCATTATAACGGACTTCTTCAGGGCTGTAAATTCAACAAACATATGTACACACATAAATATGTACATGTTAAAAAAGGAGGGTTCGCTGACAGTCATATATTTATATTCCTCATTACCTAATAGGCTGATCTCCCACCATTCCACTAATCTCATAGTAACATGGGCGCTCAGTATTTTAATAGGGTTCCCTGGGACCTTTCTGTAACATGTTGTGTCCGCCAGTTGTCGGTCAATTTCATTCATATAATCCTCCTTATCCATTATCACCACGTTAACCCCCTTGTCTGCCTCTCGAATGACAATGGAGGGGTCACATCTTAGGTTCTTCAGGGCCTTATTTTCCTGTACAGAAAGATTGAAAATGATTTTATTTTTAGCTGTTGGATGTTCTTTGGTTTTATGAAAGCCCTCTGTAACCTTTTTCCTGAAGAGATCTATGTTAGGGTGTGTTCCTACTGCAATGAATTTGGATGGTAATTTCAATCCGCTATCAATTTGTATGTTTTCTGACATATCCAATTCGGCTCTCAACATATCCACCTCAGTTAGTGTATCATCCTGTAGTGACATCATCAACTGTAGCTTGTGTCAATCTGAAACAGTATGAAACAGTATGGGTTATATTTCCCCGTGTTCTTAGTACATATCACAGGATTCCGAATAAAATGAGCTTTCAGTTTTAATAGTCTGGTGAATTTATACAGGTCCACAACAATATCAATACCATTTCCAAATTGGGTGGGACAGAACCCTAGACCTTTGCTCAGTACAGATATACCTTATTGTGGTGAGGCGCTTTCCTGAAAGATATATACAGAGGGTATTATACCCGAAACTCTTGCTTTGTCTAACAGGAAGTTACTATCCTGGCCCTATTAAGTAGGTAGCTATACATTGTTTTCTATTATAACATTGTCAAATAATTTTAGTAGGACCCATTGGTTATGTTATATTATCTCTTTCCTTGTACAGAGTATAGCGGATATGAGCTTGGTATAATCCTGCCTGTAATGCATACTCACTGCAGCGACTCCGATGTTGATTTCTTTTTAGGAGTAACCACCAATTTTGCTTAAATGGTGGGTAGTCTATGATGATATATGGATAATGACTCTCCCCTTATTTGTCTCTTGGGTCCCTTTTTCTGCCTTCTTCCCTTCCTATTGGCTTTTTTATTTTGGCAAATTACCTAAGGCCACATACTATTATTACAGTTAACATATTGTTGTCTTCATATTTCTTTTTACTCTATATATGGGGAGATACCATGCTACCTCATACACTCTTTCTCAAAAGCTTTCTCTAATCTTCTCTGCGATCTTTTATTCTATTTTTTGCTTATTTTTTGTCTATTGTCTATCACGTTTGTTTGTTTATGGTCCACCATGCATATGGAATATGATGTGCGGTTATTTAAATGTTAAAAGTGTATATACATATTGAATCAGGAGGCTATCTTGAAATAAGAATGCTGCCAAGTAAGTTTTATATTGTCAAGTAATAATCCTTTTAGGATTATTAATTGTAACATTTAAAAAACCTATTAAATTCACTAAAAAAACCATAGGTTTCACACCAGTTATAGTTAGTTGGAAATTTTTCTGACATAAAACCATTGAAATTCACAATTTATAGTTAGTTGGACTCACTATAACTTGTGCGCCTGCAATGCACTGCTGATGACGTCACATATTACATCACTCATGACATGGTCAGTGACATCACTCATGACATCACTGATGACATCATCCTTGTGACAGACTGACAGACCTCCTTTCAGTGTAATGTAACCCTTGAAACACATATTCAAAAATAGAAACTAACATTTTCAAAAAAATGGAGATACCCATACCAGTTACAACAACCAATTCAGTAATTCCACCATCTATATACACATTCACTCATTCAGCAACAGTTCTATATAGTCACTCATACATATACTCACTCATCATATGTAGTGATACACATATACATCCTGTTACACACCGACAGTCAGCCAAAATTTACTCACACACATACTCACACATGCAAATAAACTATTGAACATCCATTTCTTTGCATATACAACTATACACACACTAGCTCATTACTTCTAAGGAAACTTACACATACTTACTCTCTTAAACAATCACTTATAGAAACACATACTTATTTAAACAGGAACTCTTTCAATCTCTCACTCTCACATATACTCACTTATATACATCAATACTCACATATACTAGATTAAAACATATGTAGTTACTCATAAAGACACTAGTGAGGCAGGCATTCACTCACTAACACACACATATACACATTCATCCACCCATTCAGTCCTGCACATATGCTGTCTTCAAAACACATACAAACAGTGAGTCAGTCACCAACCCATGCAGCCACTTATACACAAAGTGAAACACTGATACATATTTAAAAATATTTTAAAATTACTCGCTAATATATGTATTCACTAAGATACACTTAATAAGCCAGTTAACCAATCAATTTTTTTTAAAAAAAACATCCATTTAGACACTTATTTTAATATTTATTCTTCCATCGACCTTTACAAATACATTTGTAAAACATATTTATTTTACAGAAAGACACACATTCACTGGATGGTGTCATCAGTGATGTCATGAGTGATGTCACTGACCATGTCATGAGTGATGTAATATGTGACGTCATCAGCAGTGCATTGCAGGCGCGCAAGTTATAGTGAGTCCAACTAACTATAACGTGGGAATTTGAATGGTTTTATGTCAGTAAAATTTCCAGCTAACTATAACTGGTGTGAACTCTATCGTCTTTTCAGTGAATATATATATATGTTTGTTGGGGTGAGGGGGGTTTGGTGTCAATAAATCTTTAATTTGGATGCCAGTGTGCCAGCCATTCTTTCCGAACTCGTGGATGATAGTAGGAACGTGCAGCAATATATATATATATATATATATATATATATATATATATATATATATATATATATATATATATATATATATATATATATATATATATATATATATATATATATATATATATATATATATATATTACCTACTGGCGGTCACCAGTAGGTAGTTATAGTTAGGATTGTTTTCCATAGGAAATCCTCAACATTCTATTTGGAATAACTTTGGCCCTGGTTGAAGAATCTTAGCAAATTTCTCAAAGAAGGTGGCTCGGTTCGCTGCGCTCCTTCCCTGAAAGTTTGGGGGGGATTGGTCAAGTGGGGGCTGAGATATAAGGGGGGTCCCAAAACGTGTTTTCTGCATGTTATTTTCCATAGGACCTTTAGACTCGGCTACAGGTCGAACGGCTGAATGGATTTATAAGAAATTTGGCAAAACCGTAGAGTCCGGTTCGCAGATTACGCTTTTTTTGGAATGGTGTAAATCTGTTCAGTAGTTGTTGAGAAAATTAAAGTTAAAGTCAATTATATATCTATAGGCGCGCACGCGTGCGCGCACTCAAGCGGCTGCGCGTGAGCGGAATTTTCTTTTGCTGCGTGACGTCTGTTAACGTTCGATTCGAAGGAAATCAGGAAGTTTTGTCCGCCATTTGGTCACTGGGAGTAAATATATTGTTCATTTCAAAGCGTTGAAACATGGAAAGGGGAGAAGGTAGAGATTGTCTTGCTGCGTAGGTTTTCTCGGGGTGTGCAGTAAGGCCCTTAAACGCGAAAAGATATAATTTTTTTCCGAAAAAAAATAAGGGGTGCGCGCACCCGGTCGCACACACCTATTTACAAGAGTGTGAAAATGGAGATAAATCAGAAGTTTGAGTGCTTAGATATAAGGTGGCTCTGAAAAGAGCCCTTGTGTTAATTGAGTGTTTTCTGCATTTATAAGTAAGTACTGATGCAGAGCCTGATGTTGCAGAGGAAGATTCTGTTTCCTTCATTCGTGAAATGAACACCGTCTCTCCTATAGACGTCTTGCATGTGGTATCGCAAGTTGTTGTGGTAAATAGAACCCATGCTATAATCTCTGAGGAACGCAGAAACAGATTTATTTACATGTCTCCTTGCTTTCTCAAATTGTGCACAATGTTGATTGGACCAATTCCATTTCTGTCTTTGGCATATATTGGAATATACCAAGGCAGATCGAGGAAAAAGTGTCATCAATTGTCGAAAGGTGTCTTTTAGAAGCATTTCCAGACCTACCCCAGTGATTGTGCCAAGATCGTTCCCACCACAGTGCACAATTATAAGGTCTGGTTCTGGGAGATGCATAAAAGTTTTCACCAATGGAATCAATTGGTGACATTTCAATCCTCTTTTGCCAATCCATGTTATGTATACATTTGGTAAGCCGAGGTTGCAAATTCGTCTGCTTACTGCATATTTTTCACTCCAGTGAATATAACTGTGTCCTATTAGCCAGACCTTCATTTTCAAGGGATTTGTAGTCGTCCTCCGATCTGTTCTGGAAGTGGAATGGTAGTTAGAAGTTGAAATTCTAAATAAAGAAAAAGGAAGAGGCTGGGTGTGGTTAAAAAGATAAAAATGATTGGTTGATTGTAATAAGTGGAGATTGAAGACTACGTTGCGTGTTAATGTTTATGTTAAACGAAAAGTACTATTGGGTGTGAAAAAAAAAGACATGTAACAGAGTTGTGGATTGGCAGGTGTTTCTGGAGGGAAAACAGTGTTCTTAGTTTGCTGTAGAACGTTGAGACATGAACTTTTGACCTCTGCCTTCAGCAAGGTGCAGAATGAGGTGTAACCATGGAAACAGCCGGAGATGGCAGTTGGTGATGGGTTCACTCTTTGGTGCCTCTGCATCTGACTCTGTTCTGTGGTGGCAGGCGGAGAACTGTTTGTTATTGTGGAGATGAAAGGGTGATAAGGAGAGAAATACGACATAGCGTCTGGCCTGTAGAAGCGTGGGAGCAGTGATTAACTCTGAGTGAAGCGGAACTGTGGCGGTGTTTGGTAACAGTAAAAAAATTTTTTAACAGAGGTACACCTGTCTGTACGGTGCGCGACCTACTAAGAAAGAGTTCACGGGCCGTAATTGGCTTGCAGGTTGTAGTATCAGTAAGTGAGGTCGAGAAAAGAAAACATTCAGGACTTTATTTATGAAGGCCTTGCGCCACCGGTGCGTCACTTTTTCCCATTTTAAAAAATGAGGCACCGGCGGCGGAAGGTCTTCATAAATAAGGTCCACAGTGACTACAATTAAGGTTATGTGGACCCATGAATAGTTTTTCAATATGAAATCATTTCAGTTGATATTATGGATTAAAAGAGAAACCGTGAATATTTGAAATGTTTATTTAGAAATGTACTGTTTTAAAGGCAAATCATTATGTAATATGAGTACAGAAATTGCAAAAAACACAGTAATTGGTATTGTCAGTAGTACATGGAATACAAACGCTATAGTTGAAGAAAAATGAATATAGTTGGAAAAAAACATTGTACACTCTTATAAGGAAGTATATCATATTTTAATAAATGGAAGAAGGTCTCTGGCCTTTCAGTTAGGGAACGATATATGAAAATGCAAGTGGCTATACATCATTACTTTATGAATCAGCTGTCTACATGCGAAGCACTATCAAGTTTGTATTATGTCAGTGTGTGAGGGGAAAAAAAAGGCGCCAAAAGCGATAAAATGGTGAGAGGTGCATGTATGTAATCTGTTGGATGCTGCACAAATCACTATTGAAGCGAACTACTGTATTGAGATATCTTTTGAAGGTTGCAGTATTGCATTTGAAATACAGCACAAGAAACAATGGAAATATTATTGAAAGAACATATTTTTCTGTAAAGTTTTTTTAAAAACATAATTTTATAGGAAATTAAAGGAGTAGAGGCGTGTGAGGCGGAAATAAGCAGTTGAGATGCGAAATGGCGTTTACAGTTATAAAAAACTTGTTTAAAATTTACACATTAATTAGAGCACATGTAGCATATATTAGCGAGTTTTGCATCGAGTACTTTTGAAATAACCTTAGATAAGATATGCAATAGAATTGTTGAGATTAGACTGTAAAAAAATAAAGTTGAAAATCGAGTAGCTGAAGAAACAAATGTAGTCCACATAAAAGACCAAAATTTAACCAGCACGAAATCATAATGTCCACTGTTAGTAAAGCCAATAGGTCTGTTCTTCAAAAGAAAATATGGAAAAGAACGTAAAGAATATAGGGCAGCAAAAGGAAATGAGGAGGTCAATGGCTTGTATAAGAGTTATTGAAGCATTGTTTAGGTAAAATAGGTAGCTTCTGCTTCTAACAGGAAATCACTTTTATCATTTGAAAGTATGTCAGCTATCCAATGGAAAAGAGTAAAGCAGTACTCATGATCTGTTAAAATCGGAGCCTCTTTTATTATCAGAGGGCAGCTCGGTGGGTTTTCAAAGTAGTTCTCTGTTAGGAAAGAGTTAACCGTCCATTGTGTAGGCAAAATAGGCAGCAAGTGCTTCTAATAGGAAATCACTGTTATCATCTGAAAACATGTCAGCCATCCAATTGAGAAGAGGAAAGGAGCATTCATGATCTGTCATTATTGGAGCGTCTTTTACCATCATAGGGCAGCTCGGTGGGTTTTCGATGTAGCTCTCTGTTAGGAAATCTTGCGCCGCTGCGAATATATTCCAATGACCCAGAACTCCTTGTATCGCTGCAAAGGCCATAAACCCTCCGTTGTAACAAAGCTGTTCATGATCAAGTAACGGATTCATGAGGTGATTGTAATTCGCTTCAGGAGGTACCAAATTGCAGAGACATAAATCCAGGGCCCACGTGAAATCACAGCTCAGGCAATGAAATACAGGCTGCACACAGGTGAAATACGAATATCGAAATGATAATCGATATGAAGTATTCAAAGTTGAGAGTGCTAAGGTGCCGTAGTTCAGAAGCATTCTCTGTCGAAATAGTTCTAAGTGGTCCGGCTCATTTGCGAAGGCAGGAGGGACATCCATTTTGAATTTCCCAAGATGGTAAAGGAAACGGCGCAGCACTGCCGGTTGTATAGCCACTCCACAGAATTAGGTCGTCGGCTATGCAGTGGAGAGGAGCAGAATGACTTGATAAATTTTCTAGGAGTCTAGTCACTTAAATATTGCTTAGTAGTTATCAAAAAAAGTAGCCTGTCTTTAAGTGGAGGATGCGTTAAAAAATAAGGGAGTCATTTGAGCAAGTTGTAAAGCAAGGTCAATTTTTTTTTACATCAATGCTGTTTTCTGTGAATGTTAGCTAAGTGAAAGATATGTGTGTGAGCAGATGCTACGTTAAGTTTTAAATGTGACAATGGAGCTCTTGTTCATGTCTTCCGATTCAAGGTCGGTATTCACTGCCAAATGCAAATATCAAGAAACGCATGCGTGGGGTAGATAGTCTGCATTCTTAAAGGAAAGCAAATGGAGGGTTATTTTTACCGCGTTAGCATTGTCGTTTAAAAAGTTACAGTGATTTTCATTATATGTTAAAAAAGTGTCACTGATGAAGACTGAAAATAAATCCTTATAAATAACAGGGACAGGTGTATTTTAGAAAAGGTGTGTAACATTACATGAATTGTAAAAAAAAAAATAATGTAATTGAAAGTGTATGGTTTGAAAATGAAATGTAGAGGTTTATAGTTCACGTTTTGAAAGCGGTTCTAGAGGGTCAGATGCATGATAGATTTATAAAAAATAGAACATGTTTTTCAATAGTATTATGGAAAAAATATGTGCCTTTATGTACTATTTAGATTATCTGCCTGTTGCCTATTCTTTGAGTTTTAGTAATCCTGTGTCTTATAAGTTTTCCAGGGGCGGTTTGAGGTTCATGGTGGGCTTGGGCAGGGAGGGTAGGTTGGGGGTTTGTAATAGGGGGTCCAGGTGGGGTGGAGTGTGGAGTTTAGTGAAGAGTGAGGGGGGCGGGGGGTTAGGGTGTTTGGTAATGGAGCAGAGTCAGAGGACCCCACATTTCTGTTATGGGGTGCCACGGAAATATGTATCCATTCTCAGAGGTTTATTATATTAAGGATATATATTAACATGGTGGCTCTTGTGGTTTTGTGGTTCTGTGCATGTGTATAATGCTGGCCCTGTAGTTTTTGTCTATGGACCTCATTACGACACAGGGGAGCCACGTTGCACAGTTGGAGATCAGAGACTTAGGAAATAAAACTTTATAATTGTAAGGGCTCTAAGCGATACAAATCGCCCATTCTCGGTGTAAAAAATATCACCGCTATTGGTGGTATTTTCTACGGTGTTAGTGCTCGAAGGAGAATAGTAACATATATGTGAAAGAAAATTCTGTAACAGGCTCAGCATTTCACATTATCGCGTGAAAACAAAAGTTGTTCTCACATAGCAATAAGTCTCTTATAATTAAGGGACGGAGTGTATATAGTGCTATTTACTACACTGCTATGTGAACGATGTTGAATGTTTCATAAGAGGAGGCTTTAAAAGTTTTTCGATAAACTGGTTTTCCAGAGAAGTGGGTAGAGTGTTCCGTGTAAATTGCAGAATAGAAACTAGTAAGAACCAATTGGAAGTGTTGTTCTAAAGTCACATGACTTCACATGCGTGTGTCGCTGCCTCTACGCGATAGGTGGGTGCGCGCACCCGATCGCGCACTAAAAGAAAGAGGCGAGAAAATATCAGCTAATATGCTCTTGGAGCTCGTTTTGGTACAAAGAGTTAGTTCTGAAAAGAACTTTTTTTTGGAAACAAGTGTTATGATGCTTTTGATTTCTTAAAGTTGCTACGACATTTTTCAGTATGTCATACTATC
Organism: Lissotriton vulgaris; assembly: GCF_964263255.1. Lineage (NCBI taxonomy): Eukaryota > Metazoa > Chordata > Amphibia > Caudata > Salamandridae > Lissotriton > Lissotriton vulgaris. The sequence continues at coordinate 1,015,998,888 of NC_141691.1, read as the reverse complement.
CAAATAAAGTGAAGAAATGTAACTTTTCTTGGAGCATTTATGACTTTCAATTTTGTGTTTAATTAGAATAAAGCTTTGCTCTCCGTATACAAGAAGTTTTACACAGTTCTTGCATTTCATGTGCACGTTCGCCAGATATGGTTTCAAGTCCATGTCAGCACTCGATGGAGATACAGGTCGTTCTGCAGAAGATGTGCTGGTCACTTCTGATGGTAATAGCGTGGCCTCCGTTTTTCTAGTCAAAGGTGGTCGCTCATTTCCTTCAGATTCGGAAGATGAATGCGGAACGGTAGCCATTGCAGCAAAGTCTTCGGGAAGATGTTCGACGTTGTTCTCTATTGAGAGTAGAAAAGAAAGTGATGGAAGTGGGTGGAGTGCTGCGTGTAAATTCCAGAATAGAACCTACCAACAACCAATTGGAAGTGTTGTTTTCAAGTCACATGACTTTACATGCGCTTCTCAGGACGTGTAGGCGGTGACACTATCTAGTTATGAACGTGATTTGGAAGTAGCGATGTTCTTTAGTGAAGTTTAAAAACGTGAAAAGAAGTGAATTCAAACACATACGGATTTCACATATTGTTAGAGCTCGATTTAAGTATACAATTATTAAATTATAAAACCTTTTATATTTTTTTAAAAAAATATTAAGGTGTGTACAATCAGTCACGCACGAACGATTAAAAAAAATTCGGCTCCATTTAATTAAAAGGTTTGTATGACAAAAAAAAGCCTAGGTTCAGTGTCTTAACGTACTATAAGTTCTTTCATTGGTCTATGAAGAAATTCATTAGGTTTAAATTGGAAAGCTTTCATGAAATAAATAGGTGGGTGCGTGCACTCAGTTGTGCACGTAAGATTGGTATGTCGATATTTATTTCAGGTACATCTTTCATACTTAGGAACTAGCATTCAAAAAACCTATGAAATTCACTGAAAAAACCATAGGTTTTACACACATTATAGTTAGGAAATAGCATTTCAAAAACCTATGAAATTCACTGGAAAAACTATAGGTTTGACACATGTTATAGTTAGCTGGACATTTTACTCATATAAAACCAATGAAATTACCCGTTATAGTTACTTCAGCTAACTATAACTCGCGCGCCCGCAATGCACTGCTGATGACTTCACATATTACATCACTCATGACATGGTCAGTGACATCACTCATGACATCACTAATGACATCTCAAATGACATCACTGATGACATCATCCTTGTGGTAGAGTGGCAGACCTTCACTCACCCTAATATAACCTTTAATACAGACACTCAAAAAGTAGAAAATAACAATTTCAATACAATAGCCATACCAATGCCACTTAAAACACACCTATTTAGTAATTCAAAGATCTATATACACAACCACTTATTCATCAACAGATATATACAGTCAATCATATATTATATACAGTCACTCATATATGTATTCAGTCATCATATGTTCTTATACACTGATACATCCTGATCATCCTGTTACACACCGACACTCAACCATAGAGTTATTCACACATAAGTTATATGTACTAGTTTAAAACATATGTACTTACTCAGAAATACACTATTAAAACAGTTATTCATTCACTTAGACAGTCATATATATACTCATACAGAAAAAAACAAATAATAACCTATATGCCTTTTACCACACAAACTCTCTCACCCATACAGTCTAGCATATATGCTGCCTACAACACATACAAACAGTAAGTCACTCATTCATGCATCTATGCACTACATAAGATCTCCCAACGAAGCATATTGACACTTAGACACTCAGACACTCCAACTAATAATCAAACAAATAATAACCTATATAGACATTATGTATCACTCATATAGCTACTCACCAACACATGCAGCCACTTACATAGAAACTGAGAGACAGATACAGATATGTATATATTTAAACATTACTCATTAGCCCATGTACTCATCAAGATATACTTAATCAGTCAGTAATACAATCTATTTTTCACCTAAAAAGCAGCTATTTATACACTTATATGCTCAATTCTTCTTCCATTAACCTTCAGATATACATATATAAAACATATTTAATTTTCAGAAGTAACCCTTTCACTGGATGATGTCATCAGTGATGTCATGAGTGATGTCACTGACCATGTCATGAGTGATGTAATATGTGAAGTCATCAGCAGTGCATTGCGGGCGCGCGAGTTATAGTTAGCTGAAGTAACTATAACGGGGAATTTCATTGGTTTTATATGAGTAAAATGTCCAGCTAACTATAACATGTGTCAAACCTATAGTTTTTCCAGTGAATTTCATAGGTTTTTGAAATGCTATTTCCTAACTATAACGTGTGTAAAACCTATGGTTTTTTCAGTGAATATATATGTATATATATATATATATATATATATATATATATATATATATATATATATATATATATATATATATATATATATTTGAAAACCTTCTCCCTCGCAGGAAACAATTAGGTCGCACTCCGATGAGGGTACAAAATTAAGCTTCATTTATTGCATAATTCTCCAAAAGATAAACACACCAACGCGTTTCGATCCCCCCTGAGATCTTGATCACAGTAATGCCCTCTGTCTCTTTGGCTACATTTAATGAGTCTCGTTTGGTTGACATTATTTCCTGTGATTAGCTTGCAAAGGGCATTATGGTATCTGTAGTGACATGATGTTTTAGATCACATTGCGTTTTTTTTATATATTATAAAGAAGAGCGTACAAAAACTAAATTAAATAAGGGCCACATTGTAAATAACATTAAGTTATATTTTTAGAATAATCTTGAGAGCCCTCTGCCTTGACTCCAGACATTTAAAATAAATCATGCACTATTATCTTGAGGTGCCCAGTGTTATATATTTGTCTCATATATTTTTCTCACAAACATATTATTGTACTTAAATGCCACTGGTGGCTTGTATCGCTCTCAGAGCTTCAAAATTCCTACATATTACATATGCAGATGTTTTCATGCCTCTAGTGGCATATGTACCTCCATATATTCATAGCTTTTATTTTGGATAGAGCTGATCTTTCCTTTATTCGTTACTCCCCATTGTTGAATCCAGGCTCTCTATTGAACTTATTATCACAAAAATTGGCCTAATTGTGACCCCCTTGAATGTGAAAAACATTTAAAATAATACAGGTGAAATTTGTGACATTCTATAAGTTCTATTTCTCGTAGATTAAAAAGAGGCTGAACATTTCCAGTTTTGTGACACCTTCTTTGTCAAGAGAATAACCATAGTTTCTCACTATTGGTTGATCTTAGACACAAATCATTTTACAGATGGATGTACATTTCTTCACTTTGGTTCAGGCCAAAAGGGGCGGGGGACCGTAAACCTAAAATTTATTGGGATTCTTTTTGTCTTAGTGTTTTTTCTCTGTCTGCACCCCGTACTTGTATTTTTACCATGTCAATACCATAGAAACATATTTTCCAGTTGCTCTCATGGTGGGTCTCCATGTGCTTGGCCACAGAGTTACTCCTGTCTTTTTGAACCGTTGCCCTGACGTGTTCTAGGATGCGCTTCTTTAAATCACATATGGTACGGCCAACATATTTTAGTTGGCAGGGGCATTCAATACCATAAACAATGAATTGGCTCTTGCAAGTAATTAATTCCCGTATATTCCACATTTTTCCATTGGCCATCATTACATTTTCCGTGTTTTTGGCTATTTGGCAAACCTTACAGTTATTAAATTTCTTGAACCCTTTAATTTGTAGCAAAGTTTCTTTCCCCGCTTTTTGAAAGTGACTGTGAGTTAGTCGATATCCCCGGTTTGGTGCTCGTTGATATGTTACCCGCGGAGCATTTCCCACAAGTGACCCAATGGTTGTGTCCAATTTTGGGATTTTCCAATTCCTCTTCAAAATGTGTCTGATCTGCGTTGATTCTTTGGAGTAGGTGGTTATAAATCTTATTGGTTCAGTTTCATGTTTTTTTGTTGGATTTTCTTGAATTGGTAGTAATAAGTCATTCCTGTTTTTTTGATTTGCTTGTTCCCATCTATTCTTGATATGTTTTTGGAATATCAAATCTTTTTGAAGTAGAACCACTTTGTTGCAACCATTGATTTTCTTCTGAGCAAATTCTCTGCAGCCTTAAAAATTCGACGTATGGGATATTTTGGAAGAGGCATTGCTGGTGAAAGCTGCTGGCATGCAACGTTGCATTTGTTGCTTTCTTTTTTCGTGCAGCGTTGTCTGTATTTGATTTGCCTCTATGTAGATTTCTGTGTCAAGGAAGATGACTCGTTTCTCACTTAATTCATATGTGAATTTAAAGTTTGCTGGCGTTTTGTTTGAGATTTCAAAATATACCCTAAATTCCGTTTCCGAACCATCCCAGATGATCAGGAGGTCGTCGATAAAGCGCACCCATATGATTGTTTTGTTCAAGAACTCATCATTTTCTGCTTGACATGCCCATTTCTGCCCCCACCATCCCTTGGTGAGACAGGCGAAGATCGGACTAAAAGAAAATCCAATCGCCGAACCTTTGGTTTGAGCTAAAATGTCTTCGCCAAAGTAAAAGACATTTTGATCTAAACACAATCTGATCATTTCTTCTAACATTTTGTTATGTTTGGTATAGTGTATGTTTCTTTCGTTCAGAAAAAAGTTACAAGCTGTAATACCAATTTCATGATCAATGTTCGTATATAACGATATAACATCCATCATTATGAGTTTGCATGTAGGTAACCAAGGAGTTCCATTCAAATGTCTTAACATGTCTGTAGTGTCTTTTATATACAAACTTAATTTTGAAACAAAAGGTAACAAAAAGTAGTCGATATAGTTGGCCATAGGCTCAAAAAGAGATCCATTTCAGAGACTATTGGGCGTCCTGGTGGCCTAGTACGGTTTTTATGTACTTTCGGTAAAAAGTACATGGTTGCAGTCACAGGATGTTCCCCAGTTAGATACTTCCATTCATCATGGTCAATCAGCCCTTGGTCTAGCCAACCTTTCAGTTTTATATCCAATTCCAATTCCATTTTCGCTGCTTGTTCGCGGCTGGATTTGATGTTAGATTATCATAATAGGATTTGTCACTTAATTGTTCATGGGCCACATTCATATAGTCTTGCTTGTCCCAGATAACAATGTTAGCTCCTTTGTCCGCCATTTCTATTTCAATTTTATCGTCTTGGCTCAGAGTTAAGGCATCTCGTTCTTCCGGTTACAAATTGTCCAAATATCTCTGTTTCTTCAATTTATAAAGATCTTGTATAACCGCTTCAGTGAAGGTGTCTATTTTATTGCCTGGTGGCATTTGCGGATAGAAGTGAGATTTTGCTTTCTTTTGACTCCTTCCAGCTCCCAGTGGCGTACATACTTTCTCAAGAAGCATATGTTCTAGTTCAGTTATTACATCGAGATTTACTAAAGTTAAGTAACTCTCAAAATCTTTTGTCCGTCAAGAGGAGCTTGGTGTCACTGTTTTTGTCATCTGTCTTTTGTTTTTAATCTAGTTTTCCTTGCCTTTAAATATTTTTGCCAATTTGATTTTTCTTATATATTTATATAAGTCGATCCTTGACTTTGACATATCCATATGTGTACTGGGACAGAAGTTGAGGCCCTTCTTCAATAAGGAATTATCTGCATTTGTAATTGGTCTGCATGTTAAATTTATTATGGTAAATTCCTGTGTGTCTCCTAGAATGTTTTCTTCAACCTCATGCTCCAGGTTGTTGCTCCCACCTTTTCTCCACCGGAGGCCCCTCCTTCCTCTTCTGGTTTGTTTGTTCGCTGTCTTCCCCTGCCTCTCCCACGTCCTCTCTGATTTTGCGACTGGAATCCTCTCGTCTGTTCCCATTGACGCTGCTGTAGGACCAGCCGCATATCCCCAAAAAAGACTGTTTTTTCGTGGTTTCTCCATCACTTTGATCTGTGGATGCGAGTGAAGACATACTATCTGAGGTACTTGTCATATTCCCGCTATAATCATGTTGTTTCAAGAAGTCAAACTTCCGTGCATACGTGAAGATTCGCCCTTCACTGTAATCCTCTTTATCTCGTTGAAATTTGATCCGTTTGCGGTTTTGTACTGACTCTTCCTGAAGCTCTATTTGTTTCTCTAGTTCAAGTTTGAACTTTTTCATGTCTGGGGGTAAATCCATTGTTGATAATTCCTTTTCTATTTCCGTAAGTTGGATTTTAATTTTTTGTAGCGCAATCTCAATTTGTTTTACTAAGATATTCATCAGTCCTAACGAGTAGTTCAGAATATAATTACACCATTCCTGCAAAAGTTTGTTACTTGAATCTTGGTGACTTGGCTTACAATGGATTCTTAGACTTCTCAGTACTCTTTGTACTTCAATATATTTTTTCAATGTGGTGACTTCCCACCATTTTTTTCTTTCTTTCTTCGACATTTTCCGAGAATTTTAATTTAGACTTTGCATCTGCCTTTTTTGATGCTTTCGGGTCCGCACCACCAGCTATTTCGGTTTCAAAAAATGTGGGTGTTTCTAGCAATGTCAGTCTCTTTGCCTCTCCAGATTCCATAATGTTTATCTTATTTGGAGTTGTCTGAGTTATTCATTAATTATTCACTTTATTTGGACCCTTGTTTCACCGACGTGACTGCTGCATAATTTGTGTTAGCTTTAACTTTCCCCTTGATTTCTCGTGTAATCCTTTCGTTTAGGGAATGCTGAGCATCAACTTCTTAAACAGCTCGCAGGTACAAGAACGCTTACCTGCTCTCCCGGTGAGAATGCAGCGTCCTTAACCCTCCGGTCTCGAGCGCGTCCTCACCGTTAAAACCGTCGGCGTCTCGTTGCCTCCTCTGTTGCATGCAGTTGTATCAGAATCCTTTCTGCCGGTGATCACCCAAGTCCGCTCTCTCTCTCTCTCTCTATATATATATATATATATATATATATATATATATATATATATATATATATATAAAACAAAAGCAATTTTTCATCACAAACCACCGGCAAGGCAGCTGAGCAGAAAAACCACGCGAGTCCCAATCTTCATTTGGCAATATTTAATGGAAAGGCAAGTTCATCAAATCTGACGCGTTTCGGGCGTCCGCCCTTGGTCACAGATCGTCAGGCAAGTAAAAGAACATCCCTTTTAAAGGGTCCATTGCACAAATTACAATTACCATTTTTATCTTTTTGCAACACCATGTGATTAGAAGCATTAAAACTGAGAACATACTACATATATTAGACATAGCTAGTCTGTTTTCCAAACCATCATTTGATATATGTATATATACAGGTGAATAAAATGAGGTATTGATGCATTATTTACATTTTGTTGCCAAAGTTTACACTGACATTAACATTTTTATAAAATTGTAAAATTTTTGTCGTTATTTTTAGAATTCAATATCAAACAAATATTGATAACGCCCATTTGTGGTGGCGCATGATACCCGCATAAATGCGCTTGTATATACGATTGCAAAAAGACAATATAGTGTAACCACTGTCCATATGTCACTGAAAAGTGCAATGCACATAGAAAAAGTGCAAATGCATATGTGCAATTAACGCCACCTAATCTGTGCAAATATAGCATATAAATAAATATAAATACTTATAAATGCTTTAAAATCATCTAGGTTTTCCAATTCATAAAACCTGATGTTTCGACATATGAACACAATGATGTTGTTTATGTTGTGGTCTATTACAATAGTCCAATTGGCTGCATAAATGCACCAAAATTGTGCTCAAAGCAATGGAGCAAAGTTGTTTGAATATCTTCATTTGTGTAAACTTAAATAAGGCAACAAGTTGCAACCACCCTTGTATAATATATATATATATATATTCACTGAAAAAAATATAGGTTTCAGGCATGTTTTAGTTAGAAATTAGCATTTAAAAAGCCTATGAGATTCAATTAAAAAAACATAGGTTTGAGGCAAGTTTTAGTTAGAAAATAACATTTAAAAAACCTTAGAAATTCACTGTAAAAAACATAGGTTTCAGACATGTTATAGTTAGTTGGACATTTCACTTGTGCAAAACCATAGAAATTCCCCTGCTATAGTTAGTTCAGCTAACTATAACTCGCGCCCCCGCAATGCTCTGCTGATGATGTCACATATTACATCATTTATGACATGGTCAGTGACATCACTGATGACATCACTGATGACATCTCAAATGACATCACTGATGACATCATCCAAAGACTGTGTGTTTCCGTAAAGTTTAAATTTGTTTTATAAATATGCCAAGCTGTATTGAAGAATGAGTGGGTGTATAAGTGTCTGTTTGGAGGATTTAATAGGTACGTGACTGACTGTATAAGTGAGTAATTAAATGTGTCTTTCTGAATGCATGAGTTAGTGACTAAACTGTGTGAAAGTCTCTATCAGTCAGTATGTTGTTGTGTAAGCTGCTGCATGGGTTGGTGAGTAGCTGCATGAGTGTCTATATGGGTTAGTGATTGCTTGCCTGAGTATTTGTATGGCTGCCTGAGTGTGTGTGTGTGGTTGGGTGGCAGGTGTGTGACTGTGCATAGATGTGTGAGTGGTTGATTCACTAGGTGTATGGGTTCAAGAGTGCATGTGGAAACAACTCTGTGGGTGGGTGAGTGGGTATAACAGGTGTGTTGGTGAGTGAATGGATGTCTCAGTGGTACATGTGCAAGTAAGTACATATGTAAAAGGCAGTACATGTGAGTGATGGTGTATATAAATAACTATATGTGAGAGTCAGTAATTGTGAGTGTGGCTGCATGGATGAGTGTGTATTTATATCAGTGATTCTATAAGAGACTAATTATGTGTTAGTATATGTATGAATAAGTGAGGTGGTCTCTGTATAACTGTATATATGAGTAAATGGAAGTATGATTGATTCTTTGCATGACTGAATAGGTGTGTGAGTACATCTGGATATGTGGCAATGTGTGAGTGTCTGTATAGGTGTATGAGTGCATATGATAGTGTTGTATTGATGAGTGACTGCATGTATGAGTGACTGTATGGGTGAAAGAGTGGATGTGTGTGTAGACCTAATAATCAGTCAGTGCCTATTTATTAAATGGTATTGATGTGTCTATTTTTTCGAAAATGGTAGTCTGCATTTTAGAGTGGGTGTATGAAAGGTTATATTGAGGTGTGAGGAGGTGCATCAGATTTTCACGTGGATGATGCCATCAGTGATGTCATCAGCGATGTCATTTGAGATATAATCAGAGATGTCATCAGGGAAATCACTGACCATGTCATGAATGATGTAATATGTGATGTCATCAGCAGTGCATTGCGGGGGCGTGAGTTATAGTTAGCTGAACTAACTATAACAGGGGAATTTCAATGGTTTTGTACGGGTGAAATGTCTAACTAACTATAACATGTCTGAAACCTATGGTTTTTCAGTGAATTTCTAAGGTTTTTAAAAAGCTAATTTCTAACTATAACATGCCTTAAACCTATGGTTTTTTCAGTGATTTTCATAGGTTTTTTAAATGCTAATTCCTAACTATAACGTGGCTGAAACCTAAGGTTTTTTCACTGAATATATATATATATATATATATATATGAAATACAAGCTCCTCTTTGGATTTCGCAGCGCTTCAAGCAGCAACACACGCCGGCAAACGAGGGAGACGGACCACAGGAATCAGCAAAGATGTTTTATTAGTTGCAACCACACAGAGAACAGCTACGCGTTTCAGGCTAACTCGCCCTTGTTCGCACTGTAACATCACAACAAACTAAATGCTTTTTTATATATTTACTGAAATGTGTGCACACCCACTCTTAGTGACATCACCTATCACGTGACTAAAAAAGTGAAGAAATACTACCACTTGTAGTTTTTACACCATTGATTCTGCACAATAACTTTCAGGATGAATCCCAAAATAAAACGGTTCTTTAATTGCATACAAAGGTAAATGATAATACACAATTTAAATGGATAAATTAAAACTGTGTCTGAATACCCATTCATGCAGCTGGTAAATAGATTTATAATAACTGTATAAATACATAATTATATCTCACTTTAAGGCCCTAAATTGAATGAGCCTTCAAGACGAACAATGTGTTGCAAAAAACTTTTCAGGAGTTATAAACTCCATGTGCAAAATTCAGCAAAGCAGCAATAGATGGAAAAGTGCAATTAAATTGTGCAAATATATGTGCAAAGTAAGCAGAATAAAGTGCAATACTGTCGACATCAAGAGATAAGGTCCTTTTCATATTAAGAGTATCTCAGATCCCAGAGATATAATAACTTTATATTTCAAATGATTCTCATCTACCTCTTAAAAAATCAGTAAAAAAAGTATCAAAAAGTTAAAACCCACAACCTATAATTATAAATAAGTAATAAATATATACATAGAACACAATCCAACATATTTATGCAATATTATCTTGGTTGGTTGAAGCTTTTATTCGATATGCAAGATATCTTGAAAGCGTACACAGAATACAGCATTTACAAAACTAGAAAAAACATTTTTAAGAAGCAATATTGAATGTACATTTAAGAAAGATATTATATAAATAGTAGTATAAAAAGGTAGTCAAAAATACATCCTTTGGACAGAAAAACTTCATTTTAGACAAAGTGGGTAATAGGATAGTCATTGTAACTCACCAAATCAACCTTCAATAGGGAACCTAACTGAAAGGGCGTATGTGTGCCCTAGTGGTGAGAACCCAAAGATCTTTATACATAATTTACCAGTAGAGGAGACCATTACAAAAAATGGTGCATCTCTTCTATACTGTTTAACCCATTGGGTTTGACCCATTGGGTCAGAGGCTGTCAAATTCAAGTAACATTCTGGTTTTGAGCTGCCTTAATAACCGTTCACGGTCACCCCCTCTTTTTAAGTGTGGGATAGCCCCCACCACAAAGTATTTTAAACAAGACAGGTCATTGTTGTGGACTCTTCTGAAGTGACGGGCAACCGGATAGGCCGGATCATTGTGTAGAATTGCACGTAAGTGTTGTAATATCCTGACATGCACCTGAAGCTTGGTACTTCCCACGTATTTAGGCCTCTTTGATCACTCACCCATTATATTTAAATAGTTGCCAAATAGGATCACAATGAATAAAATACTTTGCAATGAGAGACACCCTCACAATGTAGCCTACTACCTGTCCAGTAATGCAATTTGGTACTCCACAACAAGGCACGAAGCACTATAAAATTGTAGAATGCAATGCAATACTTATTTACGTGTTTATTGTGATTCTTTTTATAAAACCCATGCCAGACCCCACACGGGTAAGCAGTGTGCTTTACATTAGAACACAAAAAGGACAGCTGCAAATGACAAATCAAAAGGATATCAAAACACCAACCAAATAAAAGGGAGACAGGATGCTTGCCAGGCAGGAGATGTCAGCACCAATAATCATTAATGAATAACAAGAAGAAAGTGAAATGAAATCACTGAACTTGACGCCGAATGTAAATACATAACATGAGTACACGTTTTCTTTTTTATGATGGGTCAGAACAGAATCTGTTTCGATTAGTCTTGGTGTGTGCTGTGGTAATATACGTTTATTCCTAATCTTTTTTTCCCCAGACTTTAAGTCCGCATACCATTACTCCGCGAGGTCTTTGACCCCGCATACCATCACTCCGCATTTTTTCACAACGCTTGTGCATTTACCATGCATGCCTTTACAACGAATTACTTTGTAAAGGCATGTATGGTAAATGCACTTGCGTTGTGAAAAAAAGCAGAATTCATGAAGATGGAACCAGGAGGAGAGTGGAACCACGACGAGAGAGATGTAAGGGGGTTTGGGTTAATTTTTTAGGGGTGGGGGAGTCGTGCTGGGGTATTGATTTTGTAGTGTAGTGTTGAAGTATTTGTGTAGTGTAGGGTCATGCTGGGGGTAGAGTTTTAGGGTAGTGTTGTAGTGTTTGTGTAGTGTAGGGTCATGCTGGGGGTAGTGTTTCAGGGTTTAGGGTAGTGTTGTAGTGTTTGTGTAGTGTAGGGTCATGCTGGGGGTAGTGTTTTAGGGTTTAGGGTAGTGTTGTAGTGTTTTTGTAGTGTAGGGTCATGCTGGGGGTAGTGTTTTAGGGTTTAGGGTAGTTTTGTAGTGTTTGTGTAGTGTAGGGTCATGCTGGGGGAAGTGTTTTAGGGTTTAGGGTAGTTTTGTAGTGTTTGTGTAGTGTAGGGTCATGCTGGGGGTAGTGTTTTAGGGTTTAGGGTAGTTTTGTAGTGTTTGTGTAGTGTAGGGTCATGCTGGGGGTAGTATTTTAGGGTTTAGGGTAGTGTTGTAGTGCTTTTGTAGCGTAGAGTCATGCTGGGGGTAGTGTTTTAAGGTTTAGGGTAGTGTTGTGGTGTTTGTGTCGTGTAGGTTAGTGATATTGTGTTTGTGTAGTGTAGGTTCGTACAGGGGTAGTGTATTAAGGTAGTGTTGTAGTGTTTGTGTAGGGAAGAAAAGTGGTTTATGGTAGTGTTGGGGGGTCGTGCTTGACAGTGTAAATGTAGGAAAAGGACTGTGTGTCGAGGGTGGGTTGTGCAGGGGTACTACTTTAGGGTGTAGGGTAGTGTAGGGTAGGGTAGGGTACTCTCACCTTTAAAACTTTTACAATGATTATACCTTGAACATGCATGCCTTTGCGTTGTAGTGGCATGCGTGGTGAAGGCATAGTCGTTGTAAAAGTTTGCGTTGTGATAATTTGCTGGGTGTTTGTATTTGCTGTGTAATAATTGCGGAGTGATGGTATGCGGGGTAATTGATTGCGGAAAAATGTCACATATTCATGTACTGTAGCATTCAAATATGATTGGTGCAAGGTCAGTGGGTGACACTTTAACTCTCTTTTGAATTTCCTAATTACGTTAGCAAGTCTGCAATGAACTGGTAGAGATGTTCAATGTTAGGGGGATTCACAGAGAGGGAATAATTCAGGGTGGGATGTTTCCTGAAATTTAGGATCTCTAAACAGAGATATGCTTTGCTCTAAGATGTTACGTCCCAAAAAAAGTGGTCATTGTTCTGTATTGCTGCTGTATTGGAGCACAACTAACTCTTTTCTGATATATTGTTGTCTTATACTAAATTAATTTGATATTTAGTTTATCTTATTTGAAGGTAATTCCTACAAACTTTCTTGTACTGGTGAAAGATGCCCTAAGAATCGGTCCATTAACTGCTCCTTTTTACAAGATTTTTTTCAGTTAAATTGGATTGTTTTACCATCTACATTAACCATTGCTTATCCTGAACACATCTCTATCCTGATAATAAATAACCTTCCAAAATACTGCAGTTCGAGATGCCATAAAATATTGACTTTCAATATATTTGAATCATATTTGGATCTTTGCGACCCTCTGTACCCACATTGGCAACCCATTTTATGGTCCCTTACCTTCTTGGTATTATACACATCTCCTTATCGTCTATAATATCTAATTGTGTGATCACTTGAGCACTATTTCTGATGAGTTAAGGTTTATAAACATTTGTTTATAATATGGCCCTTGTCCTTGTTCACAAGTTTCGTTATGTCCTTGAATTCCAAGAATGACATACAAGTCTTGTATTGTGCATTTAGTGATTGGTAACTAACAGTTTTATTATACTGCATGGAACCGTTGTTTCACACCTACCTGATTGCCCCTGATTCCAAGTGGTTTGAGGCAATCCCTGTTATTAATAGCAGGTACACAAAGTGGTAGCATCTACATACTTTGGAACTTGTAAATTCAGCACATGCATTTATTATTACAACCTCTTTTTACTGCAAATGTTCATATCTTGAAGTGTGGGAAACTTGAGTAATTTCCTGTAGCGAAATTAAACATAATTACGCAAAATGCATCTTGCATTCAAAAAACTACCCAAACAGCCCATTTCGATAACATTTCAACTTAAACACTACCGCTTGTGTTCAGATTTATACTTTTGTGCTCAGAAATTACCAGAAGGGTCCACTTGGGTTAAAATATACCTGAAATGCTTTTTGACTGTTAAAGGAGCAGCTGCTCACATGCTTGCATTTGGATTTGGATTCTCATGCTCAAAAATTGCCCTATCAGTCAATTCAGGTAAAATATCTACATGTAATGCCACTCACATTCAAAATTTACCTGAACGGTACATCCTGTGTTAGAATGTCTCCCCGAAATTACGCTATGTGGCATAATGGCATAATCTTTGTCATTTTAAAATTAAGCTGGCATAATTACAGTTTGTCCCAGGCACATTCATATCTCTTTTCATATTAGCACCTCTAAACTTTGCCTTATGGAACATGAACACAGCAAGGTAGGTTGGGGAAACAGGACCGAGGTAGTGTACGAACTGGTTTTCTCCTTGGAGTTACTGTCTCCAACACCTGCACTAGGATTGGATCGATCTGGTATCTCATTACAGAACCAATGTGCACAGAGAAAGCTCCAGTTGCTCCAACAGTGTTTCACATGAGCAGCAGTACATAGGATTCCGTTTGAAGACCCCACTGAGCTAGGTCTGGCTGTACATGTGTTTTGCAGGACACAGCATTAGAGGACCATGGCTGTCTAATTCTATGTCTCCGACAAGGTCTCTTCTGCAGAGCCTCACTCACTGGTGCTTTGCAGAAGAAAACACTACAGGGCAGATTTATGATAACTGGCGCATCCCCAGGAATGCACCAGTTATTTCGCGCCGCTGCTCCGCCACCCATGGTGCGCCGCATTTACAATGTGGCGCACCATGGGGCAAAAACGGCACAGATGCGTGACGCATCTGTGCCGTAAAGGTGGCGCATTGCTGGAGTTGAGTCGCAAGCGCGACGCAGCTCCAGCAAGGCTCGGGGGTGCCCTATCGGTCCAATGCTGCGTCAAGTCTTACGCCTGCTTCATGCAGACGCAGGGTTTTGACGCAGCATTGGCCTGAAAGTGACTGAGTGAAATCTTATAGATTTCACTCAGCCACTTTTGCGAGGCGCACCTGCCCCGGAAAGCCCATCCTGCACCGGAACGCCCACAAGTGGCGCAGGGCTTTACAACGTGACGCATCTGCCTAGATGGCATGTTTGTGTGCCACATGTGCACACCATTGAGGGGTGCAACAGGGTGTCAAAGTGACACCCTGCCACCCTTCAATGTTTTCCCCCTTTTGCCGAATCGGTATTTACCGATTCTGTAATTGGCATTCATTCCTATGGGCCTCCAGGCCCATAGGAATGAATGGCAATTACCAAATCAGTAAATACTGATTCGGTAATTACCGAAATTTACCGATTCTGTAATTTTTAACGAAAAATTACCTACATCCCATTTACCTAATCTTAAATACCGAATCGGTGTGATTCGGTATTTAAGAATAGGTAAATTAAGATTACCTACATCTGGCCCTTAGTGTCTGTTTTTTGTAGCTGGAGGTGCTGAGAGCTCTCTGCACATATAGCAATAAGTAGGATGTCCCGCTTTCATTTCTTAAGTGATGTGGAATTTCCCCATTTTGGATGTCTTGGTTGTAGTGTGCCTAACTATGCGTTTTTGTTTCTCAGGAAAATTGTGTATGTAGAGACTGACTAAGTGCCCAGTGACACTTTTCACTTTGCGAAGATATCAGAAGATGTTTGTTGGGGACAAGGGAATATAAGTTGTGTAATACATCTTGAGGGTTTCACTCTAATTCCACCATGTCTAAATCAGGTCAACTTAAAACTCTGCCAGCAAATAAGCTTATTGAGTTTGTTTACTATTAATATTGATTTTGAGTTCTAAATCCCTTTACAATCACTTGTAGTAAGACTTGACAGCTCACTGTTGCAACTTTTGTGAGACAAGATTTGAAAATAAACAACTCTGTTATGCAAATAGAATTAAATAGTCTTAATCGTTGAAATACAAATACGAGTATCTATTATGCATTCTGCCCAGTAACCACCTTCATCCATAGGACCTGGTCCAGTGGGTATGTTTTAGCTGTGGAAGAAGGCTACTTGACGTCTAGTCTCAGCTTTATCACATCACGGAAATATGCTGGAAAAGACTGCTTTCTAAGGGACAACTCAGGACCATTTCCCTGGGAAGGTCAGCCCCTTGGACTTGCCATCAGAATCACTGCTGCTCCAATAGTGGTCTAGTAGACTTGTTGGAAATGTTGAACTTGGAAACATTGTGCTTTTGGGCAATCACATCTTGAACTTGATCTTCTTCTTCCTTTTTGGCAAAATTGGGAGAGTTTAAAATCAATGTAAAAGCTGCTTGTAAGCACATGGTTTTAATAAAGCACTGTATTTTACCTGGATGAGTGGAAGTGCTCAGGCTCACAGTATATTCACCAAAATGCAATCCAGTGGCAAATATATAGCATTTGCAGTAAGAAGCAGTGTTCTACAGTCTTGGGCCTACTACTTTAACAAATAGTTTGGTAGTGGGCTAATCATACTCTCCTTGTGCCTTTGTCCACTGATCGAACAGTGGGAGAACATCAAGGACATCACCCCAGAATGGATCGCCAGCATGGCTTTCATTCACATAGTCAGATCTCTTTACCAGCAGATGGCTTGGTTTCCATCTCAACAGCTGAATGTGGTTCTGAAATTCAATCAATCAATCATTATTTGTAAAGAGCGACTTATCACCCTGGGGTGCATCTAGGTGCTGTGGGGCACATCTCAGTCGTGGCATCTGTGCAAGGCGAGAGCAGTGAAGGTTTCTGGATGGATGCTGGAAGGTCAGGCTGTGGTTCATGTAGCATTGTCCTAGGGTTTGGAGGGCTTTGTAGGATTGGGTCATGAGCTTGAACTGGCATTTCTTCTGGACAGGGAGCCAGCGATGGTCCTTCAGATGCTGGGTGATGTGTGTTCTCTTGGGCAGGTTGAGGATCAGTCTGACAGCTGCATTCTGGATTGTTTCTAGTCTTTGCATGAGGGTGGAGAGTGTTCAGGCATAGAGTGCATTGCCGTAGTTGAGCCTGCTGGTGATGAGGGCCTGCATCACCATTTTCCTGGTGCTGATGGGGAGCCATCCGAGTATTTTTCAGAGCATGTGGATTGCGTGGAAGCATGCCAAGGTGAGGCCATTGACTTGGTGTTTCATGGAGAGTTCTCTGTCTAGTACGATACCAAAGTTGCGGGCATGGTCTTTTGGTGTGGGTTCAAACTCAATAGGCCACCAGGAGTCATTCGAGGGAGGCTGTCTGCCAAAGATCAGGACCTCCATCTTGTCCGTGTTCAGTTTGAGGCCGCTGTCTCTCCCCCATGTTGCTACATTATTCATGCAGTTGCAGTGGTGGTGTAATGAAAGTTGAAGGTGCTCCTCTGCAAGGTAAACAGAGGGGCTGGATCAGTGTGTGGTGGGAGACATGTAGAAGGCTGCGGAGAGGTCCAGGAGGAGGAGGGCTGCCTTTTCTGCTCTGTTGAGTAGGGCTCGTATGTCGTCTGTAGCTGCAATAAGGGCTGTCTTCATGCTGTGGTTGGCTCTGAAAACCGATTGCAATGCGTCCAGGAGCATGTTTCTTTCCAGATGATCAGTGAGTTGGAGGTTGACAGCCTTTTCAAGGACTTTGGTGGAGAACAGCAGAAGGGAGATGGGACAGCAGTTTTGGAGATTTCTGGGGTCTACTGATGGTTTCTTGAGGAGGGGCCTGACCTCCATATGCTTCCATGCGTCGGGGAAGGTGGATGTTGTTATGGATGCATTGAGGATGGTGGTGATCTGGTGGTTGATCTCATTGCTTCTGAGGTTCCAGAACGGATAGGGGCAGGGGTCGTTGGGTGCCCTGATTGGATGGATGAAGTTGCATTGTGCAGGACCCCTCCTATACAATTGGTCCTCCCTCCTAGCTTCAATAAGAATCTCTTTTACAGCTCATAAAAGCTGAAAGAGTGAGAGTTACTTTGACAGTGTTCAATGTGGCAGGAAACTAAAATGTGGGGAAAGGGACATCCTGCAGTGAGTGTGTACAGGACTCGAGCCACAATTGCTGGACAAACCTTCAGAATAAGAGACAGTTGGCCGCCCTTCTATGCTCTCGCGTCTAAACAGTTCATTGGTGGTCTTGTTTGCTTCTCGGTACTGGGGAGAGGGGTTGGGTGCCCCATTTTCAAGGTAATTTTGCTAATGTTTGATCCTTTTTTATTAGTCCTATTTCAATAACTTTTGACTTCTTAAATATTTAAAGAGATCATTTGAAGTATCATATTTCTTACAAGACATAAACATTTACATTGGCCACTTTGGAAAATAATACACCAATTTATGTACACTTCAGCCAGAGAAATGCTGTTTGAAAGAACATCAGCAGTGAAACACAGATGTCCTGAACAGTTTCAGATGCTGCAATAAATATTTTACAGATCTGCTGAAAAGAATTAGTAGTGTCAATGTGCATTCCAATTCTATCTGCTACGTCGGCAAATTAATAATTACGGCTCGGTCACAATAATTCACTCAATAAAGCAGCTGGGCGTCAGGGGCTTCTGAAACGCTGCCACCAATGTCAGGGTTATGAACTATAGTTTGGAACGCTACAGAAGCGAGGAGAAAAACAAGCTAGCAACTGGCAGAGTGAATGTTTCTCCAAATCATCTGACAAGCCAACAGGGCCAAAATGTACCAACATATGAACATTGTTTAGTTGCTCATTCTTTACAAAGAGGGTTAAGTTCAAACTCTCTAACTGATACTGTACCTGAATTAAATCCGTACTAATATTTGTAACAGGTTTCAATAGACATATATCTATCAGAAGAAAGGACATGTGGCCAGGAGGCCATTGCCCCAGATCTTAGAAGTGGGGAACCATGTTCCAGTTTCGGCGTCAATTTTCTGGAAAGCACTTAGGTGCATATTTATGAGAGCTTTGCATCACATTTGCACCACACAAAGTGACGCAAGGCTCTGAGCCAGAATTATGAAGTCATCCAAAGCCACAATGCAAGGCTTTAACAGCCTGATTCATGAAGCAAAATTGCGCCCGCAATAGCTGCGAAAAAGCTATCGAGGGCGCAATTTCAAAAATCGGAATTCACCATCAAAAAAGCGAAATCGCAAACACAGATTTGCGAAATCGCTAAAACATTCGCAGAATGCCGGCAGGATACCAATAGCGAATCGGAAATAGCGAGAATGCACGGATTCTGCGAAAATAATAGCGATTTCGCACATTACTCGCAATCGGTATTCATGAAAAATCGCTATTAGCGAAAAAGCCAAAAATCGCATTTTGCGAGGCGCAATTTAAGGAGAACCCAAAGCAGGTGGTAACCATCAAACCCATTGGATTTTTTTTTTTTAAAACTGTTGGCCAATCAGTAACTGGTGCAGGCCTGACCAAACACACTTAAGGGGAAGCAGCAATAGCAGAAGGAGTCTCACAATGCCAGGAATGTACATGGTGGTCAGGTGGCGAAGGATACAGCGAGCAGCAAGGAGGAGACGCAGAATCCAGGAGAGGATATTCCGCCAGCGGGTCACCCTGCTGGGCCAGACCAAAGAGCAAATATACGCAAAGTACCGCGTGAATGGGGCTATGATCATCAAGCTCATACAGGACCTTGACCCCCTGATGCAGCACCCAACAAGGCGGACCAATGCCGTCCCAACACATGTCCAGGTATTGCGTAGCCTGCACCTCCTGGCCTCTGGGAGCTTCCAGGGGATAGTTGCGGTAGCTGGGGGGATATCCCAGCCCACCATGTCCTGCTGCCTACATAGTTTCCTTGACGCAATGCTGACCCAGCTACACCAGCACATCAAATTTCCCACCAGCCAACAGGAATTGGATGAGACCAAGCTACAATTCTACAATGTTGCCCGTTTCCCACACGTGATAGGATGCATTGACTGTACCCACGTCCACATTTGCCCACCTGCTGGAACGGAGTACATGTACCGCAATCGCAAGTCCTACCACTCCCTCAACATCCAGATGGTCTGCAATGCAAAGACATACATCACCGACATAGTGGCACAGTACCCGGGAAGTACACATGACTCATTCATATTCCGCCACAGTGGCCTCCACACACGACTGGTCAGGGGAGACTTCGGGGAAGGACGCCTACTTGGTAAGTACACTTTGCCCACAATGTCACATTGCGAATGACTAGCTGCGCTGCACAGGCACTCACCCTCTGCTCTTCTCATTCAGGTGACAGTGGCTACGCCCTGCGTGAATACCTCCTCACCCCATACCTCAACCCTGCTACACCACAGCAACGGCGTTACAACGTATCACACATACGCACAAGGAATTGCATAGAGAGAACATTTGGGCTACTGAAGAGCAGATTCCGCATACTTCACAAGACAGGTGGGGCCATGTACTACAGTCCTGCAGTGTGCTGCCGCATTGTGGCTGTGTGTGCTATCCTACACAACATTGCTACCAAGCGCAGGATACCTGTCGACATCTCTGGCAGTGAATCGGAAGGGGACGACCGGCCACCTGCACATGCGCGCCATGCACGCGGCGAGAACCCAGCTGAAGGCCACAGACGCCGCAACCACATCACAATGAACAGTTTCTAGTGCACCCTCTACCCTCACCCCACAAATCACAAATGCATGCAAAATGTAATAATGACACAACGCCAATGAGTGCTGCAAAATAAATTATTATTGTTTCATTCACAATAATGCTACCACTATAAATGTTGTCATTGGTAACAGTATTTCGGCATACTGCTGTGTGACAGGACAGGGCAGGCTTATACTCAGCCTGTGCCAGAAATAGTCATATGAAGTCAATTGCGCCTCCTGCGCGTACCAGCCAAGCGCCTCTGAGGCTCATCCTCTTCCAAGGCACGTGTAGCTGCCATGGGCCTGGTGCTGCGCCTGAGTGACCCTACTTGTGAGGCAGAGTGGCTGCTCATGCTCGATGTCCCCTCACTGACATCATCACCCCCAACAGTGGCAGGTAGAGCAGGAGGGTGTAGTGCTGTCACGGCAGTGGTCAGGTGATCAAGGACCCTGGCCACATCCTCGCAGCACTGGATGAGCTGCTGCTGCTGTGCAAGGGACCGCCGCGATAACTGTGATGTTGCATTGCCTACAACATAATTGGACCTGGTGTAGGCCGTCAGCCGGGTCAATAGCTGACGGTGGTGCCGGCGTGCTGCGTTGCGCTGAGATGTTATGGCTGCAGTGTTGGCCTCCATGGCTGCAGTCATGCGGGCCATTCCCTCCCCCACACCTGCCATTGCCGCCGTCATGTGGTCCATGCGGTCCCCCACTCCGGCCACATTGCGCCCAATGTTGTACAACTGTAGCTGTATGGCACCTTGCCGGCGTGCCTGAAGCTGATGTATACGCAGCATGCGTCTTTCAACACTCATTCGCCCCAGCCGCTGTCCATTCCCCCTCCTGCTGATTGCTGCATTGGACTGCTGGCGAGACCTGACACGCCTGCTCTGCTGGCCTGACACAGTGGCTGGCCGTTGTGTTGCCGCTGTCGCGGGCCCTGATGTAGAAGCACCAGCTGCTGGTGGTGTCACAGCAGGCGTTGCTGGTGCGGCAGGGGCTGGAGGCACGCTAGTTGTGGGCCTGGCTGTGGCTGTAGTTGTTGCGGCTGAGGCTGGGGGCACACTAGTTGTGGGCCTGGCTGCGGCTGTAGTTGTTGCGGCTGAGGCTGGGGGCACACTAGTTGTGGGCCTGGCTGCGGCTGTAGTTGTTGCGGCTGAGGCTGGGGGCACACTAGTTGTGGGCCTGGCTGCGGCAGTGGTTGCTGCGCCAGACGCAGGAGGCACACTGCTGGTGGACCTGGCTGCTGGTGTTGTTGCTGCGGCAGGAGCTGGTGCCTGTGTTTGTGGCGGCACCTCCTCCTCATCCTGGGCCTCCTCATCTATTAGCAGCCTCTCGCTGTCGCTGCTGTCTGCGCCACCTGTGAGGGTAAGTGGACGTTCATTAGTTGCATGTATCTGTCACACGTGCAGTTGCTACTTGCATGCTGGGTGACATTCCCTGACTGGCTATGGCTTTGCGTACTTTGGAACCTGTCTGGCTGCATTGTGGTACTACTACATTGTGGCCACACTACATGTCCCACAATGCTTCAGGGCATTACCTGA